>NC_083228.1:17252140-17862973 GCF_032191835.1 Heteronotia binoei | reverse complement strand
GTGAGGGGTATGGCCTTGAGCTGGTTCTCTTCATTCCTTCAGGGTCAGTCCCAAGGGGCAATCATGGGCAGAGAGAGGTCATCATTGAGGGTCCTAACTTGTGGAGTTCATTGGCCTTTCTACATTCTGTTTTCCCTCTATAGCAGGGGTGGCCAACGGTAGCTCTCCAGATGTTTTTTGCCTACAACTGGCCATGCTGGCTGGGGCTGATGGGAGTTGTAGGCCAAAAAATCTGGAGAGCTACCGTTGGCCACCCCTGTTCTATAGTTTTCCAGCAGTCAAGCTGTTATGCCTTTGATTCAGATCATTTGCTTTCATTCTTATTTATTTATTTGTTTGTTTGTTTGTTTGTTTATTTATGATTTATATCCTGCCCTTCCCACAAGTGGCTCAGGGCGGCTGCATCTGTTAAGAACATAAGAGAAGCAATGCTGGGACAGGCCATTGGCCTATCCAACCCAACACTCTGCCGCATAGTGGCAAAAAACAAAACAAAACAGGTGCTGTCAGGAAGTCCACTAGTGGGGCAGGGACACTAGAAGCCTTGGTACTTTGTGGCTAGAACATCATTCTCTGTGGATTATGCTTTTTGTATTTCCACCCCAAGGGTTTGGGATGGGATCTGCAGCTGGCTAGTCTAGTTGGAGATGGAAAAGCTGCTGCTGACATGAGAACAGAGAATGAAAACCTCAGACAAACCTCAATGAAAACCTCAGACATTGTCTGAGGAAGTGTGCTCGCACATGAAAGCTCACACTCTGAATAAAACTTGGTTGGTCTTAAAGGTGCCAACGGATTCTAACTTCCTTATATTATGGTAAGCTACATGGTCAGTCAACTTGTCTGTATTTAGGGTTGCCAAGTCCTATTTTGGCTTCGGTGTGGGATTTTTCTCGCAAGTGTTTTGTATGCGTAGCATGATGACATTACCCAGAAGCGATGCCATCATGCTGGGCATGTTGCACTGAGAATGCTCTAGGCCTTATCCGAAAGTTAGAGCATCCTCTGCATGATGTTCCCAGCGTGATGAAATCACTTCCTGGTGACATAATTGTGTCGGGCACAGCTTGCAACGACTGAGCTCTTTGGATGCAGGGATCCCCCCCAGTTGCCTGCTCTGTGCCGGCAGGCTGGGGGGCCCCAAATCAGGGGAAACCCCACCCCAAATGGGAGCTTGGCAGCCCTATCTGTATCAAGCTTCAATTAGCTAGTCCTCAGCATGTGATTTATCACCTGTAGATACCTTTCCAGGCCATTGTGTCCATATATTGGTATCACTTTATGCCACATCTCTGGATTGTCTTTCCCAGCGGTTTCATTCATTCGGGCAATTTATATTCCGCCCTTTTTCAAAATAGGCTCAGGGTGGATCACAACATTCCAAAAACAGTATAAAACAACAGTTAAAACCCAATCGATAGGAACAATACCATTTGATAATAAGTTATAGTAAGTTATAAATAGCAGTTCAGTTGGGCACATGTTTTATGTTTTACCATTTTACTGTTTTAACGGTGTAATTTGTTGTATTTTAAATCCCAAACCTATGTGAGTTCTTATGTGCTGTAAGCCGCCCTGAGCCACTTCGGTGGGAAGGGTGGGATATAAATTGAAATAAACTGAAACTGAAACTTATATAAACTGAGAGTCTAAAACAGTAGATAGGATAAAATTTAATATTGTAGCAGAGATAGTGCCATAGCATAGGGCCAGTCGATGGAATAGGACGTCCACTGCCTCAACCAAAGGCCTGGTGGAATAGCTCCGTTTTGCAGGCCCTACGGAAAGGTAACAATTCAGTAAGGGCCCAGATCTCTAGAAGGAGCTGATTCCACCAGGTTGGGGCCAAGGCTGAAAAGGTCCTGGCCCTGGTCAAAGCAAGTCAGATGTCCTTCAGGCCAGGGACAGTCAGCAGTGTTGTGTGCCAAAATGGGGAGAGGTGATCCTGTAGATATGTCAGTCCGAGGTGATGTAAGGCTTTAAAAGTCAGAACTAAGACCTCAAAACGGATCCAGTACTCATTTGGTAGCCAGTGCAGTTGATGCAGCACTGGCCAGATGTGTGCCCAGATAGGCATTGTTATCAACAGCAGAGCTGCTGAATGCTGCACCAGTTGGAGTTTCCAGATCAGTCTCAAGGGTAAGCCTATGTAAAGAGAGTTACAGTATTCCACCTGGAAGTGACCATCGCATGGATCACTGTAGCTAGGTCCTGGGGGATAGGTAAGGGGCTAGCTGCCTTGTCTGCTGAAGACGATAAAAGGGAAGGAAAGGTTTTCTGTGCAAGCACCAGTTGTTTTCGACTCTGGGGTGACATTGCTTTCACAACGTTTTCATGGCAGATTTTTTACGGGGTGGTTTGCCATTGCCCTTCCCCAGTCATCTACACTTTCCCGTTGCAAGCCGTGGCGGGTTGGCTCAGGCTGAGCGGGCTGAAACTGAATCCAGCGAAGACTGAGGTCCTTTGCATAGGCCACGGCGGGCCTGGAGGGGAGATCTCCCTACCAACTTTTGATGGTGCGTCACTGATACCAGTGTGCAGGGTCAAAAGTTTGGGAGTGCTACTGGAGCCTTCCTTGACAATTGAAGCCCAGATAGCTGCCACTGCTAAATTCGCCTTTTTCCACCTTAGGAGAGCGAGGCAGCTGGCCCCCTTCTTGGAACGTAGCGACCTGGCAACTGTGATCCATGCAACGGTCACCTCAAGACTAGACTACTGTAATGCCCTCTACATGGGGCTGCCCCTGTACAGAACCCGGAAGTTGCAGCTAGTGCAGAATGAGGCAGCCAGGCTGTTAGTGAGACTACCTCGGTGGGAACACGTACAGCCTCGGCTGAGGGAACTGCACTGGCTGCCAATTGTGTTCTGAGTTCACTACAAGGTGCTGGTTATTACCTTTAAAGCCCTATATGGCCGAGGACCTGCCTACCTTAGGGACCGCCTCTCTCCATATGTTCCTCAGAGAGCACTGAGATCTAGTTCTCAAAACCTTTTAAAAATCCCTGGACCAAGGGAGGCTAGATTGAAATCAATGAGGGAGCAAGCCTTCTCAACAATGGCTCCCCAATGGTGGAATCAACTACCAGAGGAGGTGCGAGCCCTGCGAGACCTACATCAGTTTTGTAGGGCTTGCAAAACCGTCCTCTTTCAGCTCGCTTTTGGATGAAGCCCGGGATATGACAGCTAGCCATTCTATACATACTCTGAATGTAGCACCTTAATTGATAAATCATAATGGTTTTCTCTTGTATTTAAGTTCTAGTTTAATTTATGAATGTAACTTAATTTATTTTAACTGTCTATAGTAATGATTGTATTTTATTTTATTGTATTTTATTGTAACCATGGTACTTACCATGCCTGTTAGCCGCCCTGAGCCTGCCTTTGGCGGGGGAGGGCGGGATACAAAAATAATAATAATAATAATAATAATAATAATAATAATAATAATAATAATAATAATAATAATAATAATAATAATAATAATAATAATAATAATTATTATTATTATTATTATTACTATTATTATTATTGTTGTTGTTGTTGTTGTTATTATTATTATTATTATTATTACTATGGTGCAAATCATCTCCCACCACCCAGTTCCCTGTCCCCAAGAAGTGAAGGGCTTTGCCTCAGATTTCACAACAGGCTTCACCCAGATAAACATTTAAAAATATTTAAGAATGTGTCTTAAATATCTGTAGTCTGTGATAACTACAGAAGAACACAGGATACCCATAGTTAAGGATTCTGTTTGTCCACGATGGTTTCAACGGAGCACAATACAGTAATGTGACTATTTAAAAGAGCTCTGGAAACAAAGATGTTCCAGCTAAAGCTGTTATTGTTTCATTCAGTGTCACCTTAGAAGGGTTACCTCTTATCAGACGGGCTCTCCTTCCTAATTTCTTTCTCCCTTTGTTTGTACATTGGCTCTGTAGTGTTAATTTACATGCAGATCAAGCATTTAACTCCCCGTTAGCTCAGATAAGTCAGTCCAACAATGCAATTGAATTTCTTTCAAAGACTAATAACAAATTGTCCACTTAAATAATAAGTATTTTTTAAATAAAGGGGGAACGATGATAGTGTTTATGGTGTGATATGTTATGCAAATGCTTCTTCAGCAAAGTCTGAATTGAACAAAAAGAACCGTTGGGCAGGAATCTAAAGGGAGCAAGCGAACAATGGATTTCTTGAAGGGAATATGAGAATATTAGCAAACAGTAGGCTCAACAGTCTACAGAATGATCTCAAGTCATATGACCCAGTCTGAAAGCTGAAGTTAAACACATCTGGCCCCATAAACTGGATAAAAGGGATTGGAAGGCAAATACCTCGAAGATATCATGATTAGTATTGTTGTTGCTGCTGCTGTTATTTAAGAGAGTCAGTATGGTGTAGTGCAAGGATGTCAAACATGTGGCCCAGGGGCCAAATCAGCCCCCCCCCCAAGCGTTCTTATCAAGCCCCTGAGCAACTGGCTGACATCTGCTTCTTTCTCCCACTCTCTTGCTCACTTCTGCATAACAGCTTGATTCGCAATCGCATAGGAGTTACAGAGCAAAGTGTTTGTTTTCTCCACTGGCTGAGGCTCCTGCCTTGATGAGGAAGGGGGGGAGGGAGAGCTTGCTTTGCCAGGCTCTCTCAATCACACAGCAGAGCTACTGAGCCAAGCTTGTCTTCCTTCTATTGGCTGAAGCTCCTCCCCCTTCTGCTCCCCTAGGGAGGGAAGAAAAGAGCCAGAGCTTCCTTTGCCCAGTCCTATGTATTGCACAGGAGAGATACAAAGAAAACACCTTTAAGACCAATGAGTGCTAATCTTTTAAGTATTTTAAAGTTTTTTTTTTTAAAAAAAATCTTAATTGTGTTTGTTTCCTTTATAAATTTTATATCTCTGCTACCTAATCATAAATAGGTACACGCATGGCCCGGCCCGACATGGCCCAGCCCGACATAACCTCATTTATGTCAGATCCGGAAAACAATGTATGTTACTGTGAGTCCCCACTGGGGAGAAAGAAATGATACAAACAAAGTAAAATAAAATAATTCCTTGTTGCAGCACTTTCAAGTATTCAACCGAACCCTATAAAGTAATTCAGCATTAGACCCATGTTGCAGATGGTCGGACTGATGATGGAAAAAAAGCGTTTGCATAAAGCTGTCAAGAAAGGCCAAAGCAAAGGCAAGATTTGTACTGGGGACTTCCTATTTTACCACTCTGTTTCTCAGCCACTAGGCTCCACCATTTCCTAAAATGAAAGCAAAACCATTTCCCAAATTTAACTCAGGGCTTTTTTGAGCAGGAATTGACAGGGACACAGTTCTGACCGGCTTGCTGTCGGGAGGGTGGCCTAATATGCAAAATGAGTTCCTGCAAAAAAGCCCTGTGTGGAATAATGGGGATGCAAGGGGGTGTGGCCTAATATTCAAATGAGCTCCTGCAGGCTTTTTCTACAATGCCCCCCCACTAAAACTGAAGCTTCATCCGAGCCTTTTCTGTATGCCATCGTGAAAATACTACTGCAATCATGTACTTCTCTACCAAGAGGAGACTGTGCTGGTCAGCACAGGGTATTGTGTTGTGGCAGGACACAAATGGAAAAGGATTCTGGCACAGTTGGCCTGGCAACATGGTTCCTTCTTCCCCATTACAATTCCAAAGCGGCAAAACGAGAAGGTGCATGCTGCACATGCACAAAAAAAGGGGGCAAAACTCTTGGGCTGGATCCAGAAGAACATATCCTCGGGCACAAGAATTTCCATTTATGGATCATTCTTTTCTCAGCTAGTCAACTCCCCCAACAGGTGGAGAGAGAACCTGCCTGTTGAAATGCTACATTGGATCCAACCGCTTTCCCCACAGATTTCTCCGATGGAGAACAACTTGCTATCCCAGCCACAAAGAGCTTGCCTATCACCAACTGAGGTTGCCAACTCCAACTCAGAAAATACCTGGGAACTTTGGGGATGGACCCTGGAGATTTTGGGGGTGGAGCCAGGAGACTTTCCCATTCTCTAAAACGAAATAAAAATACAGCAGTGCAATTTCCCTGAATAGTCTTCATTGCCTTATCCCCCCAGCAATTCCAGTAAATGAAAGTGAGTCCACACTAACAAAGCAGCCAAAATAAACAGAGTTTGCAAGCACACACTTTTGTGATCTCACTGCGGCCTTAAGCACAGGAGCTGCTGTATTTCCAACCAACTTCTTCAAACTAACAGGCAAATGAAAAGAGAGAGAGGTGGAGTTTTCCTCTATTCCATAAACAGGTTTCCATACAAATATGTTTGAAAGGAATCCAAAACAAGCACACTCTTCCTCTTACTCTCACTCTCTTTTGCTCTCTCTCTCTCTCTCTCACACACACACACTTACTGGCACTGGTTCCTATACAAAGACATCTGAAATCAAAGCAAGCAGAGGGACTCGGCTCTCACTCTATCTCTCACACTTGTGGTTCTGCTGCTAGCCCCTCCGGATGCAGCTTTTACTTCCTTCTCAAATTTAAAGGCACACACACACACATTTTAAAATGGTACATGTTTGCAGGCTTCTAAACCTGCGGGAGATCTAAAGGCACATGGTGGCAGTGGGGGTGGGGCGGAGCCTGGAAAACCAGAAGTTTCCCCGCTGGGACTGGGAGATTGGGAAGCCCATTGCCAACAGAACAGGTGCCATCTCTGCATTATATATATATATATATTTTAAATCCAAGAATATCCACAGCAGATGTGTCATTGGAACTCCCCCTCCCCGGCCTGTCCAGAGAACATCATTCCCTATTCCCACCAGTAAAGGGAATGGCAGGCTGCTCTTTAGATGGACGGCACGCCTTTTCACCTATATAATGCTTACGATAAAATAATTCATAAACTCCATAACTTATTTGTCTATGGCAGCATCTTGCTGTAATTTGATTTTTCCCCCTAAAGCCTCTTTCAGAATCACATGGGTCAAAAAAAGACATTCCGGATCTTCCAATCTTATGCCAAACGCAGTTCATTTTGTGCTGCCCTGTCGCTTCTCGTTTCAAAGGTGTCAAAAGAGAGGGCTGCTACCATATCAAGGAGGGGGACTGTTTCACAACTGAATGATCTCTGCCAGAAAGTTTTCTTGCATGGGATGTGTCTCTTTTAGCTCTTTATTGCCTAGCTGGTCCCCGGAGTGCTTCATTACACTATTCCAGTTTCTCTATGGAGTGGTTCCTTTTTTATTTCTTTTGCTGGTCCATAATATATACGTAAAAAAGCCCTGCGGCGCAGAGTGGTAAAGCTGCAGTACTGCAGTAGGAACCCTCTGCTCATGACCTGAGTTCAATCCCAGCGGAAGCTGGTTCAGGTAGCTGGCCTGAGGTTGACTCAGGCTTCCATCCTTCCCAGGTCGGTAAAATGAGTACCCAGCTTGCTGGGGGGAAAGCATAGATGACTGGGAAAGGCAATGGCAAACCACCCTGTAAAAAGTCTGCCGTGAAAACGTTATGAAAGCAACATCACCCCAGAGTCGGAAACGACTGGTGCTTGCACAGGGGACTACCTTTACCTTTAATATATACATAAGACCAGGGTCTTTATGTCTCTGCTCATTAATATTAGGCCTGCCTGCCATTGACAGGGACACAAATGGGATTGCCCTCTGGATGAAAACCTGTTCATCTATTTTCTCATCATATTGATGGAGGTATAAGGCTTGAAAGAAAGGTCTCTTGACCTGAAAGGCTACTATACTCAGTCTCCACCAGCGTTGGGAGCTTGCATGTCCTGTCAGCGTGCACGCAAGGCTCAGGTGAAAGATCCGATGTTAAATTTGCGTTCCAGTCTCCCACACGCATTGTTTGTTCTTGCCCTGCAAAGTCTTTGTCACCAATCGAAAGGGAACTTCTGTATTTGTTGGGCGCATTTCTATCTTGTGCTGCTTCCAAGGAGCTCAGGGTGGTATACACTATTCTCCCATTCACAGCAACCCTGCGAGGTGGGTTAGACCGAGAGAGATTGAATGAACTAATGTCACCGAGTGTGCTTCCATAGCAGAGTGGGGATCTGAACCTGGGTCTCCTAGTTTGACACCTTAAACATTACATCACCTGAGCCATACATCGTTTGTTACCCTGCCTCACACTTTCGTTCCTTCCCCCTGTTATCTCACCCAAGCTCAACCTCCTCATGACGGAGATCTCTTTTGTTTTCCCATTATGATTCTTTCTACAACGCATCTTGGCTTAGAGCCCTGTCTACAATTCCCACCTCCAATAATAGCCTGAAATGTTCCCTGAAAGATTGTTCCTTGTAGATGAGGTACCCTTAGGTATAACTGGGGGGTGGGGTCAAAGCTGTTGGAGGGGAGAATTGTTGAAAATCACCTTTCCCCATGCTAGCCAAAATTCTAGGTAGGGAATCCATTCCCTTGTGTGTTGCCGACACAGAGAATTTATTTATTTATTTATTTATTTATTACTTTAAATTTCTATCCCGCCCTCTCCGCAAGTGGACTCAGGGCGGCTGACAACACTCATATTCACAAGTTAAAACCAATAAAAATCAATAAAATAATTACAATTTAAGATTTTAAAACCATTTTGTGGTGCTGTATCACTACAATATAAGCGAATTCTTCTTTTCTGACGGTGATCACATAGTACTCTATAACGATGTCGGGTGGCAGTTCTCTCCCGGTTAGATATCAAAGGCCTGTCGGAACAATTTGGTCTTACAGGCCCTGTGGAAAGTGGAAAGATCCCGCAGGGCCCTTATGGCCTCCGGGAGAGCATTCCACATTCCAGAATGATGAAACCAGCTCCATACACTAAAGCTGTGATCATGCATACTAAATAGAGCACTTTCAAGGCACTTTCCAACTGGATTTTACTGTATGAACTGGCAAAATCATTGAAAGTGGATTGAAAATGCAGTCTAAGGTTTCAATTCTCTGCTTTTTGCTGCTGATTTTATGAATTGATGTTTATGATGCGTGCACATGTTGCATGATTTTTGCATGCAATCGGTACAACTTTTTTAAAAAAAAATGTCGAATTCACAAATATCACAGATACATAAAGCAAATTTGTTAACAAAAACGCCAAAAATATGCTTCCTTTTTTTATGAGAACGGTAGGAAACCCCAAATGGTGTGAAGAAATCAAGAGTCATGGATTCAGTGTGCACAAGGAAAATGCAAAAGTACAAGTTGAACTTGCAGAGACGGCACTAAACCATCCCTTGTTTTTATCAAACAGCAACAACCTATGCTATAAAGGCAAATGTCATTTGCAACTAATGTCTCATTCATACCTTCCAAGAAAGGATGCTCACCAGTTGCAAACACATGCCTTGTATGTTGGTTTGTTGGTTTGTTTGTTGGTTTGTTTAGGCTAAGTTTGAACCATCCTTAAAACTTGGTTATCAGATGTCTACATTTCAAGATAATTTCTCCCTTGTACAAACAGAATGTACGATTAGTCCTGTACCGTCCTTTGGGTCCTGTAAAACGTATCTCCTTGTCTATATTCACTGCGCATCGATAAATCAGCATACACATATTTGCAAACAATGCAAAGAAATTATAAACTGTGAATATAGCATTTGTAAACAATCTAAATGCATCTACAAAACTAACAATGAAACGCAGGAAACTGAAGCCAAGGACAAAAATATATATATAAACCAATCCAGAGAGAAAAAAATAGGGGACTTTTGTTCATCCCTAAATTTCGTCAAAGGCAGATTGAAAACCCAGGTTATAGGGGTGTCAGAGAAACATTTGAAAAATGAAAAGGTTTCCAGGGCTGCAAGGCCATTATACAAAGTGCAATGGAGTTGTTGTGTAATGCAATAAGGGACATCCGTTATGTGGGAAGTGTCATATCCTAGGATGAGGCAATTCTCTAATAGAAAGGAGCCATCTGGCAACCATTGATGCAAAGTGCGCTAAGAAAGAAACTTGAATTCTTACTGACTGCTGCTGAGTATGAATGACAACCACCCAAGTAGTAGAACGAAATAGGAGTCGATTGCACCTTTAAGACCAACTTAGTTTTATTCAGAATGTCAGCTTTCGTGTGCACGCCCACTTCTTCAGACGAGGAATGAGGTACAGTAAGCAGAACCACATAGAGCTGGTGGGGTTATATGCGGCTCTGCTTACTGTACTTCGTTCCTCGTCTGAAGAAGTGGGCGTGCACACGAAAGCTGACGTTCAGAATAAAACTAAGTTGGTCTTAAAGGCGCAATCGACTCCTATTTCGTTCTACTACTTCAGACCAACACGGCTGCCAACTTGGATCTAACAACTAGGGTTGCCAAGTCCAATTCAAGAAATATCTGGGGACTTTGGGGGTGGAGCCAGAAGACATTTGGGGTGGAGCCAAGATCAAGGCTGTGACAAGCATAATTAAACTCCAAAGGGAGTTCTGGCCATCACATTTAAAGGGACGGCACACCTTTTCAATTCCTTCCTTCCATAGGAAATAATGAAGGTTAGGGTCACCTTCTTTTGGGGCTCACAGAATTGGGCCCCCTAGTCCAATCTTTTTGAAACTTGGGGGATATTTTGGGGAGAGGCACTAGATGCTATACTGAAAATTTGGTGCCTCTACCCCAAAAAACAGCCCCCCCCCAGATACCCGCGGATCAATTCTCCATGATTTTCTATGGGAATAAATCTCCATAGGGAATAACAGAGTTCTCAGCAGACATTCCCCTCCTCCCCCCCCCGCTTTCTGACGACCCTGAAGCAAGGGGAGGGCCTCCAAACCGGGGGATATCCTGCCCCCACCTGGGGATTGGCAACCCTACTAACAACCCAAGTAGGTTTTATTCTCGTCTGTAAAATTTAGGCAGAGCCAGGCCCTGTCAGTAATGTTCATTTTCTGAAGAGTTGTCTACTAGATCCATGGCCTTTTGAATACAAGAAGTCCTTCCAGTGCTGAAGTCTGCAGACATCAAAAGGACTGCTGAATACACGGCAATAATACACGGCAAATTATCCCGTCCAAATGTTTGATTACAGAGAGGATATGAGCCCCAGCGCAAAGCATACATAAGAATAACCACAACTATCACCACCACCATCATCAGGGCTTCTTTTGTAGCAGGAACTCCTTTGTATCTTAGGCCACATCCCCCAGATGAAGCCAATTCTCCTGGAACTTAAAGAAGGCCCTGTACTAAGAGTCCTGTAAGCTCTTGGAGGATACGGCTACATCAGGGCTGCGTGGCCTAATATGCAAAGGAGTCCCTGCTACAAAAAAAGCCCTGATCATCATCATCATCATTATCATCATCATCATCACCACCACCACTATAAGAATAATCACAATCACATTTATCATCATCATCTCATCACCATCATCAAAAGAACATACAAAAAGAGCCTTGCTGGATCAGAACGGTGGTCCACCTAGTCTAGCAATGACCATCCAAGCACCTTGTGGGCCCAATAAACAGGGCAGAGAGGTCAAAACCTTCTCATGATGTTGCCTCCTGGCACTGGTGTGCAGTGCTTTGCTGCATCTGAATGTGGGGGTTCCTTTTAGTCATGACAGGTAGTAGCTGTTTAAAGACACATCTATGCTTGCGGTCCTCATCACGTCCGCCGGCTACAGGATGAGCACTTCCTTTTCACCACCCTGAATCTATTGCCCTTCAGTTTGAGTGCTCGTGAGTTCTTGTATTAAGGAAGGCAGAGAAAAAGTTGACATCCACTTTTCTTGGATGCGTTTGTTTTCTTTTTATAGCAAAGCAACCATACAAAACGGATAGGGACTGCAGACTATACTGCTGTGTTACAAGTATGCTCCTATTATGCAATTTCATGTTATATGCTTATTGCAGGGCCTTTTTTTTTGTAGCAGGAACTCCTTTGCAATATCAGGCCACATGCCACTGATGTAGCCAATCCTCCTGGAGCTTATAGTAGGCCCTGTACAAAGAGCCCTGTAAGCTCTTGGAGGATTGGCTATATTAGGGGTGTGTGGCCTAATATGCAAAGGAGTTCCTGCTACAAAAAAGCTCTGTGCTTATGCTTTGTTTCAAATTTCTTTTCAGCTGTGTCTCGAATTTCTGTAGACCAAAATCTGTTGCGCTGCTTACCGAATGACCCATTCTGTTGACTTTATTTGGCCTGTACTACGTAAGCAGCCTTGAGTCACAGTGAGAAAGGCAGACTATAAATAACATCAGGGCTTTTTTTTTTTGAGCAGGAACTCCTTGGCATATTAGGCCACACACCTCTGTTGTAGCCAATCCTCCAAGAGCTTACAGGGCTCTTAGTACAGGGCCTGCTGTAAGCTCCAAAAGGATTGGCTAAATCAGAAGGGTGCGGCCTAGTATGCAAAGGAGTTCCTGCTACAAAAAAGCCCTACATAACATCAATTAAAGACATAAAATAAATATTTTGCTGTCCCCATCTTGCGCTTTCATTTCCCCACTTTCTATTAGCCCTAAGCGTCTGCATAGAGCACTCTATCCACTTTGGTTTCTGGCTTTCAGCATTTTCTCCAATTGCTTTCAGCAGCCACAATTGACTAATTGGATCACTGGGCATAACATTTTGCCATTTAATCAATAGAGCAAGTCAAATGTTGAATGACTGGGAAGCGTTGGTGGTGGTGGAGGTTATAATCACAAGCAATAACGGCATAGAAAACCCTCACAAGAAACAATACCGCTACTGACATTTTTTTAACACTGACATGCACAGTGATTAGATGAAAGAGCCAGACAGTTAATAACTCAAATGTACAGGATGTACCCAAATAATCAGAAACCAGCCTGGATTAGATTGTATCTTGAGTCAGAAGTTGAGTTTTTGACAATTTGGCTGCCTTTTTACAGTTCCTCAGCAGTGATTCTGTCAACCGTGCCAAGTCACAATTCTTAGCCAAGATGAATTGTTGGTCTTTCCCCAAAATGTCTTCCAACCGGGGTGAGAAATCAGAGGCAGGCAAGGAAGAGCAGGGCTTTTACCAGCATTACTCTCGACGTTTTGGAACAAACTTCCCAAAGCTTATGTGGGCAACCAATGCAGAAAAAATATCACTGTGTTATCCAGGGCTGGAATTCTAGCAGGGGCTTCTTTGCATATTAAGCCACGCTCCCTGATGTAGCCAATCCTCCAAGATCTTATAATGCTCTTTTTTGTAAGCTCTTGGAGGATTGGCTACATAAGGGGTGTGTGTAGGGTTGCCAAGTCCAATTCAAGAAATATCTGGGGACTTTGGGGGTGGAGCCAGGAGACATTAGGGGTGGAGCCAAGATCAAGGCTGTGACAAGCATAACTGAACTCCAAAGGGAGTTCTGGCCATCACATTTAAAGGGACGGCGCACCTTTTCAATGACTTCCTTCCATAGGAAATAATGAAGGATAGGGGCACCTTCTTTTGGAGCTCATAGAATTGCACCCCCTGGGCCAATCTTTTTGAAATTTGGGGGTTATTTTGGGGAGAGGCTCTAGATGCTATACTGAAACTTTGGTGCCTCTACCCCAAAAAAACAGCCCCCCCCCCCAGAGCCCCAGATACCCATGGATCAATTCTCCATGATTTTCTATGGGAATAAATCTCCATAGGGAATAATAGAGTTCCCAGGAGACATTTCCCTCCCCTCCCCCCCGCTTTCTGACAACCCTGAAGCAGGGGGTGGGCCTCTAAACCAGGGGATCCCCTGCCCTCACCTGGGGATTGGCAACCCTAGGTGTGTGGCCTAATATGTAAAGGAGCTCCTGCTAGAATTCCACCCCCGGTGTTATCTAAGAGGAAGTGAATAAGAGATTGGATTTATACCCCACTATTCACTACTCAAAGGAGTCTCAGAGCAGCTTACACATCTCCTTTCCTTTCCCTTCCCCACAACGGACACCCTGTAAAGTAGGTGGAGCTGAGAGAGCTCTGTTCAAGAAACTGCTCTTGAGAGAACAGCTTTGAGAGAACTGTGATTGACCCAAGGTCACATCAGCAGTTGCACATCTTATCTTCTCCCCGATAAGAGTCTGCACACTTAATCACTACACCAAACTGGCTCTATTATCTGTTGCCTTTGTGGCTCCAATATATCAACTGTGACTTATTAACAATCCACAGTTTTTGTTTAAATGTACTGTACTGAGCACCAGCTGAAGTGGGATCCAAAAGCCTCAACTAAATAAACTAAGTTCCCTCTTTGCCTGCCCTCTCTCCTAAAGTTTCTTACTCTTTCTCCTTCCTCTCAAGAAGGACCCTTTACGCTGGTCACATTGGTGCCTTCAGTCCACCCTGCCACTGCTTCGCAAGAGTGGCTGAACTGGCTACTTGGAATACACAGCAAACCTAACCGGATCCCCTAAGCAAGTTCTGCAGTGAGTGTCCCATGACGGGTGCATGAAGGGCTTGTTTTTTCGTAGCAGGGACTCCTTTGCCTGTTAAGCCACACACCCTTGATGTAGCTAGGCTTCCCAACCCTCCCGCTCTGGCGGGAGTCCCCTGGGTTTGCAGCCTCATCTCCCGGTCTTCAAGAAGTGGGAAGCGGGGGGTGGGGGGTGGAGGGGGGGGAGAACATACTGTAGGCTTCATTATAGAGCTCCTGAGCTGTTTGTAAAATGTATGTCCCTTTAAGGCTGGGCAGGGAGCAGGAAGGGCTTGGGAGAACAGCCCTGCCCTTTCTTTTGCTTTCACTTTCACAGCAAGAGTTCTCCGGAAGAAGATCTGGTAAGTGTTTGCGTGTGTGTGTGTGTGTGTGTGAGAGGGAGGGGGCAGGGGATTCCCTGGTTTGGAGGCCCTCCCCCCTTTTAGAAAGCATGTGGGGGGGGAGGGAAATGTCTACTGGGCATTCTATTATTCCCTATGGAGAACGATTCCCATAGGGAATAATAGGGAATTCATCCGTTGGTATTGGGGGCTCTGGGGGGGGCTATTTTTTGAGGTAGAGGCACCAAATTTTTAGTATAACATCTAGTGCCTCTCCCCAAAATACCCCCCAAGTTTCAAAACGATTGGACCAGAGGGTCCAATTCTATGAGCCCCAAAAGATGGTGCCCCTATACTTCATTATTTCCTATGGAAGAAAGGAATTTTAAAAGGTGTGCTGTCCCTTTAAATGTGATGGCCAGAACTCCCTTGGAGTTCAATTATGCTTGTCACATCCTTGTTCTTGGCTCCACCCCAATGTCTCCTGGCTCCACCCCCAAAGTCTCCTGGCTCCACCCCCAAAGTCCCCAGATTTTTCTTTAATTGGACTTGGCAGCCCTAGATGTAGCCAATCCTCCAAGAGCTTACAAGTCTCTTAGTACAGGGCCTACTGTAAGCTCTTGGAGGACTGGCTACAACAAGGGGGGGTGTGGCCTAATAGGTAAAGGAGTTCCTGCTACAAAAAAAGCCCTGGGTGCATGTCAGGGGGAGGGCTGGTTAGGCCTCAAGGATTATGTTTGTTTCCATGGCTCTCTGCTAGGGTTGCCAAGTCTAACTCAGATAATACCTGGGGACTTTGGGGGTGGGGCAGGGAGACTTTGGGGGTGGAGCCAGGAGACTTTCTGCAAATTAAATAAATAAAAACACAGCAGTGCAGTTCCCCTGAATACACTCTTCATTTCCTCACCCAAGCAGCTGCAAATCATCTCTCTCTCACACACACACACACACACACACACACAGAGAAGTAAAAATAAAACAGTTTGCAATCCCACACTCGTGTGGTCTCACAGGGGCAATTTATTTGCTGAACTTCCAATAACACAGGAAAACCAAAGGTTCAAGTTTACCCTTTACTATGTGAATGACCTCTGAAAAGCTTGTACAACAAACGGAGGGTCTGGGCTGCTTTCGCAGCTACTGGAAGCAGCCACATTGTTCTGCCAGCTCACCCCACCCCCATTCAACCTTAAAGACACAGGCGCACCATCCAAAAAGGAAATCTTTGCAAGCTTTCTCCTAGCGTTTTTACAGCTCCAATGAGCCAGGTCGGAACACACACAAATAGTCTTCACTTTGGTCCACATACACAACAGTTCTGAAGGAGAAAGGCACATGGTAGCTGTGGAGGCGGAGCTTCCCCCCACTGGCCAGCCGACTGGGGGTGGGAAGAAACCTGGGAAAGTGGAAGAACCCCTGCTGGGACTTGGGCATTGGCAAGCCTACTCTCTCCTAGGACTGCCAGCTCTGGGTTGGAAAAATGCTGGAGATTCAGGCAGGGGGGGTGGCGCTTGGGGAGAGGTGGGACCTCAGAGGGTTATACTGCCACACAGCCCAATCTCCACAGCAACCATTTCCTCCTCCAGTCTCTGTAATCTGGAGATCAGTTGTCATTCCAGATCTCCAGGTCCCACTTGCAGATTGGCAACCCTACTTCTGTGCTGCCCCTTTCCTCTGATGCCCATCTCACATGGGCCTGTTTCTTGTATCCATCCTACCCACTGGATCCTCTTGCCTGTTTCACTGTTCATCAACAACCCTACCTTGGAATGAGGGGAAGCTGGCTGGTCTGGTCTTGAACACCTTTGGCTTCATCCTTCCAAAAGTCTTGGACTTGGCTTAGGCTTCTTGATGAGTCATGCCAGCATTTCCTGGACCATTCACTCCACACCAGTGTTCCCTCTAAGCTGAGTTTGTGTGAGCTAGCGCACAGGGATTTTTTAGCCTCTGGCTCACACTTTTTTGTCTTAGCTCAGGAAAAAATGGTCCCAGAGCAAACTAATTTATTCAGTAGCTCACAACCTTAATGTCAGAAGCTCGCAAAGTAAGATGTTTGCTCACAAGACTCCACAGCTTAGAGGGACCATTGCTCCACACCTTTCCCCTTGTCAAAATTTAGTTGATAGGGAGGAACTATCTTGGTCAGTCAAGTCAAGTTCAAGTTAGCCTTTATTGGCATAAAGGACTATCTTGGTGTTACATTATGAAGAAGATATTGAACATATCCCACCCTATACACTGAATCTCAGAGTCTCAGAGCAGTCACAATCTCCTTTACCTTCCCCCAAAAAACAGACACCCTGTGAGGTAAGTGGGGCTGTGGGAGCTCTTACAGCAGCTGCCCTTTCAAGGACAACTCCTGCGAGAGCTATGGCTGACCCAAGGCCATTCCAGAAACTGCAAGTGGAGGAGTGCGGCATCAAACCCAGCTCTCCCAGATAAGAGTCCACGCATTTAACCACTACGCCAAACTGGTTCCCAATGTTATTAATGTTATTAATCAAATAACATAAACTTTCCAACTACCTGTGAATCTCTCTGCAAGCAAGTTTGTCCTCTTCCTTAATCCCATCACTGAGATGCAATAGTAAAATACGTTTTAGCATCTGCAACCTTTCATTCTTCCCAGCACTCCTCCCCTCAAGAAACCACAAGGGGAAACAAGACTCTTCCTCTACACAAATGTCACAGGGGCAGCTGTTATCCCGGTCCTCAGCCTTCAACTCAGGTTTATATGCATGCCTAGCAACCCAAGAGACAAAGGTGTTTGGAAACCTTGGGTGGGGATTGGTGCAATGGCTTCTGATGTCATAAAAGCACCATGATTAGTACAGTAGCACCAACACAGGCTACAAGTGAATAAGCCTGAAGTTAAGGACAGCGGGAGATGAGAGAAAGAGGTAAGTGTGAAGATCAGCGGACAGGGTAGGGTTGCCAGGTCCAATTCATGAAATATCTGGGAACTTTGGGGGTGGAGCCAGGAGACATTGGGGTGGAGCCAGAGGCAAGGGTGTGACAAGCATAACTGAACTCCAAAGGGAATTCTGACCAACACATTTAAAGGGACCACAGACCTTTTCAGTGCTTTCCCTCCATTGGAAATAATGAAGGATAGGGGCACCTTCTTCAGGGGCTCATAAAATTGGTCTCCCCTGGTCCAATCCTTTTGAAACTTGGAGGGCATTTTGAAGAGAGGCATCAGATACTATGCTGCAAATCTGGTGCATCTATCTAAAAAAAAAAACAGCCTTCCCCCCAGAGCCCCAGATACCCGCAAATCAATTCCCCATTATACCCTACGGGAATTGGTCTCCATAAGGAACAGTGGAGTGCCCAGGAGACATTTCCCCCACCTAGCTTTCTGATGACCCTGAAGCAGGGGGAAGGCCCCCAAACTGGGGGATCCCCTGCCTCCACCTGGGGATTGTTGAACTAAGAGAGGTCACTATGGAGATAATCAAAAACACAATTGCAAGGTTATAGTGACAATTAACTAACAAATGTATTATGAACCATAAACACAAAGAAACACAAATGCCTAATAAAGTCCTTAGAGCAGATACATATGGGAAAAGTCTAACATGAGAACATCTTCTTCGCGTCGTGATTTCTTTTAGTGAAATTTTCTTCAATGAAATATGAATTTCCAAATGCTGCGTGAAAAATCCCTGGACAGGTCGTCGACTTCTGCCCCACCTGGTTCCAGTTCTTTTTCAACAGGGGACATTCCACAAATTTGAGCAATTGCCATAAGTGAAGGTTTTTGTGGAGACTATGGTCCCGACTAGTGCCATGCAAGAATCTTATATTTGTTATTAAAATGAGCTCCAGCACCTCTATGAAATGACCCCTGCGGAAGGCAATATCTCTTCTAAAGTGGTACTCACATTCGCACAAACCATCTAACAAGTAAGGCTTTTATTGGAGCAGGAACACACAGGAATGCAGTGCCAGCTAGCTCAGGGCCAGGGGTGTGGCCTAATATGCAAATGAGTTCCTGCTGGTCTTTTTCTACCAAAAAAAGCCCTGCTAAAAAGTAATAGCTGACCCCGCCACACATGCTACTGAATAGTTATTTGAAAATACTGCTTTATCCATATGTTAACTGATGATGTTTTAACCAAACAAAAGAGACAATTGCTCAGTTAAGATTTTTATAAGCATGCCCACCTCTTGATGGACATCTCATTCATTTATAATAATTTTGATATCCATTATTTCTCAGGATATATCCTTTTATAAAGGAAAATCATTCTAAAAGTCCTCTGTGTTAAGATTAAAAAGAACACCACTGAAGACGGTTAAGCATCTCTGTGTTTTATCTGTTACTGAGATTTTTAATACGACCACTTTATTAATTATTCAAAAAAATGCAAAGAAAAAATATTAGAACCTCCCCCCCACCCGAATTAGTAGAGAAGAGGGATACAGAATATTAAAAAAAACATTAAAAACAATTAACACATCAACAATATTATATATTATCAACAAAAATACACAGAACAATTAGTAGAATTAAAACACTAAAACAGCTTCAAATGTAAGTTCTTATTATTAGCATAGAAAGTGTGAAACTATAACCAGCAGTACTAATGATTATTCGATGGCTGTAATCAAACATAAGAAACACACAGTAAAGATTCTAGTGAGTTTTTTTTTTCCTTTTTAAATCTAAACAGTTTCCAGAGGAATTATTTGTGCATATTAGGAATAAGGCAAGATATTCCTTCCTTCCTTCCTTCCTTCCTTCCTTCCTTCCTTCCTTCCTTCCTTCCTTCCTTCCTTCCTTCCTTCCTTCCTTCCTTCCTTCCTTCCTTCCTTCCTTCCTTCCCCGCTTCAGAAGGCGGACTCTGTGGCATTATACTCAACTGAAGCTCATTCTACCCCACTGAAGCCTATTGAAGCTCTTCTCCTTCCCAAACGCCACCCTCCTCTGGCTCCATCCCAAAAGTCTCCAGGTGTTTCCCAAGCTGGTGCTGTCAACCCTAATTACCACTCACTGAAAATTGTTCTTTCTAACCATCAAAACTGAAGAACTTTCAACTCAGCCATGCTCAGTCCCAGTTTCTGCCTGTTGTATAGCTTGTGATATCTTCCGTTGGCATGCAAACGATCAAACATTCAATAAAGTAGTTTGCTAAAACCCAGTAAGAGTATTTAAGTCAGGGATAGCAAATTCATTTGTTATGAGGGCTGGATCGTGAGAGGAGTGAAATAATGAAATGAGCTGAAACAGGAGGAACCAAATGTAATGTCTTAGTGATTGTTAAGGTGCAAGGAGCAGAACCGGGTACAAACATTTAGTAACCATGGCACAGGGGTAGTAGCCATTGTTAAAACGCAGAAACCGAAAAGAAATAACACGGCTGAACAAGCCATGGCAACAGTAAGATTAATAGCAAATAGAGATTAATCAGCAATAGAAATTAATCAGCAGCAAGTACGCAGGCGTAATCAAGTAATGAATATTAACTGACACACCCCACCTCGGGGAAAAGTAAATTTAAATGCACATGCAATGTATGTAACGGGAGGGGTACATATCAAGGAGGGGGTGAAGTAGGCGTGCCGGGTAGCCTGTACCCTCTAAGTACCTCAGCCTATGGGGAAAGGAGGAGGGACTCATCGGCCGGGAGTAAAGGATAAAAGGGTATGTATGGAACTAATCAGGGAGCTCGTTGAAAAGCGACTCCCCTCTTTCTTGATATCAATAAAGTTGTATACTTCAAAGGAGACTCCCGACTGACAGCTCTTTTTCTTTGCATCTCCTGGAGGGGCCAGGGGAGGCATACAAATTGTCTCTAACAATTGGGGGCTCTCGTCCGGGATCACGTGACCTGTCACCAGCCCACTCAGCGAACTCCAATTGGGAAGGTGCACCTCGTGAGTATTTCACGACCCATTGGATCTCCATTGGCTGGGATTGGAGACAGCTCAAGACCCGTGACACTGTAGATCGCAGTCAGTCGGTGACGCTCCAGGCAGGAGGGGCCTGCCAGGCAGGAGGGGCCTGCCAGAAAGACGAGCTCGCACAAACTTGGAAATCGGGACGTCCCGTCTAGTTAAGGTAAGACCGCGGCAAATGGGAAATAGAAGTTCTCAGTTTAAAGAGGGTAACGGATCTGGGGAGGCTTAGGGAATCCCCCAGATACAGACAGACAGTCATTTAGCACTGATGCTAAAGAAGCTAGAAGGATAGTCTTTGACTGTTTGAATAAGGAGAAGATGGTGAACTTCTCTGTTTTTGTGTGGCCAAAGTATAGGTTGCTGGAATTTATTTGGCCTCCCTTTGGTAGCTTTGATGAAACAGTGAGACAGCTGTTAAACATTTATATTAATGAAAGGAGGCCTTGAAATGAGGAATCCAGTTATGTGGGGGCATGGATGCCTCAACCAGGATCACTGGTCTGCATGATGAAATTTAAAAGGGAAAAACAAAAAGAAATGGTTGCTTTTAGTGTGGCCACACCAAAGGGAACTCTCTTGGCTAAAGTCTCTTGGGGAAGGACGGTGGCTCAGTGGTAGAGCATCTGCTTGGAAGCAGAAGGTCCCAGGTTCAATCCCTGGCATCTCCAAAAGGGTCCAGGCAAATAGGTGTGAAAAGCCTCAGCTTGAGACCCTGGAGAGCCACTGCCAGTCTGAGTAGACAATACTGACTTTGATGGACCAAGGGTCTGATTCAGTATAAGGCAGCTTCATATGTTCATGTTCAAGTCTGGATACCAGTCTCCAGGTGTAGCCAGGAGACATCCTGCAATTTCTCTAGATTGCAGCTGCATTCTTAAAGTATTCCAGGAACTTCAACCTGTACATGGTTATTGGGTGATCTTTGTCAGATAATCCTCTTGTAGTAAAGAAAGTATTTATAGTAATGAGTGTTGGGAAACAGAGAGGGGAGAGAACTGGTCAACCCCCCCCCCCCACTCTGTTGGAATATTTTTTCCTTTTCCTTTCTTTTCCCTTCTTTTGTTCTTGTTAGTATTTGGTATTTGTAAAGAAGTGACATATCTTTACACTTAGTGAAAAGTGTAAGTTCTGCATTGCATAAGTAAACTAATTTGGAAATGTTGTTGGAACATTATAAAGAAATACATTATAAAGAAATACATTAATCTCTATATAGTCAGAGATTAAAAGTGTTGGAAGGTAGTAAAGTGTTAAAATAAAGTTTGCTTTCATGGTTGGAGTGTAGCAGGATAACTGTGGCATAGAAGGTTAAAATAGCTGAAAGTGTTAGGAAGGATTTCCTTCTTTTAAAGTGGTGATAAAAGTTAAGAGTTTACTTTGGTGTACATATTTTGAGTAGCTAAAACAGATTCAGTTGCTTTCCTTGTAAATTGTTTGGCAAAACCTTTTATAGACCAAACTTTGAGCCTTTCTCCTGCCAGGAGACTGGCATCCTCCAAGTCCTAGCCCCTCCTTTTGGAATGTTAGGAAACAATACAATATGTAGCTAAGATGGAGAAGGCAGGTTCTTTCTCCAAGGATTTTTTTTCTTGCTGAACAGAGGTTTGCCTTAAAACAAAGCAGAGTTAAGTATTCAGAATGAATGTAAGATGAGAGGGGTTTTTTTTTTTAAGTTTTTATAAAGTCAAAGGACAGTTGTAGATAAATTAATTTTAAGCATTTACGGCTTTTAAACCTGGTTTTTATCAATGTTCTGTAAATAAACAAGGAAGTTGTTGAAGCACAATTAGTGGGAGAAGAAAGTGCAATGTTTATGTCATTGGTTATAAAGAACATAATGCTTTAACCCTAAAAGGGTGAGGGCCAATGTTCCCTTTAAGATGAGTTGGCATGGGCAGGCTCATGGATTTCTAGCCTTCAGCTCACGCTTTTTGTAAAAGTAGTCCCAGAGCACAACTGCCAGTACTCGGCAGCTTAAAAGGAACATTGGTAGGGTTAAAATTATGCACTATTAAAAAAAAAATGCACTATTATATCAGAAGTTGTGGAATAAAAAGTGAGATATCTGAATTGGACCCCCAGAGGAAATAACATTATCTTAAGCGGACTCAAAGTTTTAATGGCAACCTTGTGTGCTGCCTAGAGAAATAACTTTTGTTGAGAAATACTTTTAATAGTAGTTTATAAGCAATAAAACAGAATAATGCTAGTTATGACAAATTCCAGATTTCTAAAATGTAAAACTAATGGAGACTTTTAAAGGACAAGAATGGAGAAACATGATAATGTAAAATTTACAAAACCTCCAGATCAAAAAGCTAACCAAATCTAAAAGATGTTCCTCTACTCCAGGGAAGTGCTGGTTCTTTCCAAGCAGTAGAGGAGAAAAGGTGCAACGATATAAAGGGAACAAGGGGGAACAAATGGCAGGAATAATTAATTTGGGATGGTCTGGCCAAACCTGTACTTCATGTTTTCAAATGTAAACTCTATCAAAGAGAAAGGGTAGTTTATTTAGGTTAATAAAACTCTTAAACATTTTGAAGGGAAAAAGAAAATGAAAATGCTAACCAGTAAAGGTGGGGAATTCAGCTCCTGAATTTAGCAGGAGCTCACAGGAGAGCAGCTCCTGAACTTTTCTGATGGCACCATCTCTTTCTCCCCATCTAGCTACCTTGTCTATTGAAAAATAGGTGCAACTGCATAACAATCCCTGGATGAAATCCACCAACTATTTTTTTTTACAATACCCCTGATAAAATTAATATCAGAAGAATTAAGGATTGGTGAAGCAAAGGGAACAGAACAGTTAATTATGTGTGTGCAGGTATCAGATTTAATTTTTGGATAAGGTTATAGAGAATAAGCTAACTAATGTGGCAGTTAAAAAAAAAAAGCTAAAGAAGAAACAATAACAGGGTTTTGGGAAAAGTGGCATTATAAAGTTTAGTTAAACTTAAGGTATAATTTGTGTAAGAGACTGTAAAAGGAAAAACAGTGGCTCTCCAAGCCATTAATTAAATAAGTGTTAAAGTGGTTGTATGAAGGGAAGTATAAGGGAGTTCAAGCCAAGATGGATATAGGAAATTTGTGTGTTTAGGAAATTTTTAAATAAAACCTATATTGTGTGTGTGGTGGTGTATAAAAGTGGATTGTACTGCCTTGAAGAGGAAGGCTATCAGTTACTCTACCTTGATATACCTACTTCTATTTATCAAAATGCTGCTAAAAAGTTTGCCTCAGTCAGGAATAACTGGCTGAGTTATTATGTGTTATTTGGATCAGCTACTGTCCGTGCTGTTTTCTTTCTTCAACAGAAAAGCCTTGCTGATGCGAACGCTGTCCCTACACCAACATGGACTGGGTGACTGGGTTTTAGTCAAGACTGGAAAGGAAAGGCCGTTGTCTCAGCAGTGGTTAGAACCTTGCCAGGTGACACTAACAACGTAAACAGCAGTTGGCACAGCAGAGAGTGGCTGGATGTATTACACATGGTGAAAGAGGCTCCAGCAGCAGTGAATTACATGGCTGATAAATAAAATTGTTGAACGGTAGCATAAAATCACAAACAAATAACTTTTAATTTAAGTTTTCTAAGTGTTAAATGGACTCTAAAAAGATTGTTTTATATAATTCATATCGTTTGATACATTATTAGAACTTTGGAGTAGGAGTAGGTTGCAAAAGGGAGATTGTGTAACACATATAAGGTTAAGGTTTACCAGAATGACAGGTGGCTGGACCCTATCATGTCGAAGATTGTATCTGATTTTACAAAAACTTCTGTTAATAATACTGATCTCTAAGGTCCAATGTCCTGGAACTGGAGGAAACACCTGGATCCGCCACGCTCATTATATGTTTCAGCAACATGGGAAAAGCTCTAGATTAATTTATGAGCGTCCCACATCAGTAGCAACGCTGAGTCTGCTACTTGGACTAATAAGTGAGCCCCCATTAGTAGTAGGGTCCTTACAAGCATTATCTCAACGATCAGAAAGCGAAATATTGTTTGTCTCCCCCTCAAATATAGGAAAAACCGGATTAAGGTGGTTTAGATACAGCAAGTTGACCCCAGGCTTATGTTTCTGTTGAATTCATAGTGGGGTATGGAACTCTATAGTGCCAGGCTTCAACCAGGCATGAGAAAGAATGAGCAAGCTGAGTAACTACAGCGCTTGCACAGACTACTTCTGGTTGTCAAAACCAGGAAATCATACATGGGGGAACAAAACTCTCCTGTGGGGCAAGACAACTTTGGGAGATATTTTTCCTGACATACCAATGTTCCAGGCTGATTATTCAGGTAAAGGTAGTATATGTTCAGGGATGAAAATAAAAGATCCCAACCTGTGGTTTTTCTTTGATAAATGGGCCACTAATTATCACCCTGGGTACAAGAGAGGGGCATGTGTTGGGATAGGATTCTTAACATTCCCGGTGCAGGTGTTGCCCAAGCATTCCCGGGTAAAAAGGGAAGATCACCTCGGTCCCAGAGACGGACAGTTAGGAAGAAATTGCAAAGATGAAGTAATTGTGGGCCATCAGCTCTCAGATGATGCAGGCAGCCGCATAGGGGGAGGATTAATAACAGGTCTTTTAACATTAGGAGCCTATCCAGGAATAGTGGCACAAGAAAATTGTAAAAGCATAATAGGTCTGACCTGTAGACTAGAGAAAACGGTGAATGCAACAGGGAAGGTCATCAGAGGATTGCAAACTGAGATAGAAGAATTAAGTCAAATCCAGCTACAACATCGGATGGCCCTAGACTATTTGTTAGCACAGCAAGGAGGATTCTGTAAGGTGATAGGAACACAATGTCATGTGCAGTTTCGTGATTTAAACAAAAGCATAGAAATGCACCTACAAGAAATGCAAACTACTTCAAAGGAAAACTATGAAGGAATACAAAGTCCCTGGAACTGGCTTACCTCCTGGTTACCAGACTGGGGGTGGCTCAAGAGCATATTGCAGATCGGTATGATCATAGTGGTAATCAGCATCATCTGTTGTTGTTGTCTCCACTGCTTGCCGGTGTGTAGCAGTGCTTGCCAGTCAGCAATAAAGAAGCATACCAAGAAAGGGCAAGCTCAGCTGATGGTTGCAAAGTTTGAGAATGTTTCAGCTCAGGTGAAAATAAAAGAGTAGGGATTGAGAGGAGTGAAATAATGAAATGAGCTGAAACAGGAGGAACCAAATGTAATGTCTTAGTGATTGTTAAGGTGCAAGGAGCAGAACCGGGTACAAACATTTAGTAACCATGGCACAGGGGTAGTAGCCATTGTTAAAACGCAGAAACCGAAAAGAAATAACACGGCTGAACAAGCCATGGCAACAGTAAGATTAATAGCAAATAGAGATTAATCAGCAATAGAAATTAATCAGCAGCAAGTACGCAGGCGTAATCAAGTAATGAATATTAACTGACACACCCCACCTCGGGGAAAAGTAAATTTAAATGCACATGCAATGTATGTAACGGGAGGGGTACATATCAAGGAGGGGGTGAAGTAGGCGTGCCGGGTAGCCTGTACCCTCTAAGTACCTCAGCCTATGGGGAAAGGAGGAGGGACTCATCGGCCGGGAGTAAAGGATAAAAGGGTATGTATGGAACTAATCAGGGAGCTCGTTGAAAAGCGACTCCCCTCTTTCTTGATATCAATAAAGTTGTATACTTCAAAGGAGACTCCCGACTGACAGCTCTTTTTCTTTGCATCTCCTGGAGGGGCCAGGGGAGGCATACAAATTGTCTCTAACATAAATGAGATAAATGAGACATAAATGAGACCTCGTTGGGCTGAGTCATGTTGGGCCAGGCCATGTGAATACCTATTTAAGATTAGGTAGCAGAGATAAAAACTTTATAAAGGACACAAACACAATTAAAGACTTTTTTTAAAGAAAAAACTTAAAATAAAACATACTTAAAACGTTAGCACTTGTTGGTCTTAAAGGTGCTTCCTTTGTATCTCTCCCATGTGATCCAGAGAACTGGACAAAGGAAGCTCTGGTTATCAAAGATTTCAGGTTTTCACGCCTGGTAACATCATTAGGGTTTGTAGAATCTTTCGGGCTCAAGTGCCGTGTTCTACTGGAGAAAGTTTTTCTTCCAGACGTTTCGTTCTCAGCTGCGGAGAACATCCTCAGTGGCGTTGCAGCCGGAGCAGGCGCTCTGACCTTCTTGGCTGCTGTGCATTGAGACTATAAATTGCATTGCACAGCAGCCAAGAAGGTCAGAGCGCCTGCTCCGGCTGCAACGCCACTGAGGATATTCTCCACAGCCGAGAACAAAACTTCTGGCAGAAAAACTTTCTCCAGTAGAACACGGCACTTGAGCCCGAAAGATTCTACAAACCTTAATGAAGCTCTGGTTCTTTCCTTCCTTCCCCAGGGGGCCAGGAGGAGCCTCAGCCAATAGAAGGCTTGGCTCAGCAGCTCTGCCATGCAATTCAGAGAGCCTGGCAAAGCAAGCTCTCCCCTCCCTCCTTCCTCCCCAAGGGAGGAGCCTCAACCAATGGAGAAAATAGAGGTTTTGCTCTGTAGCTTCTGTGTGATTGCACAAGCCTTGAAAATCACACTGTTATGCAGAAGGAAGCAAAAGAGAGCGAGGAGGAAGCAGATGACAGCCAGTTGCTTAGGGGCCTGATAGTAGCCCTCCGAGGGCCTGATTCGGCCCCTGGGCTGCATATTTGACACCCCTGATTTAAGTAATCTCAAAGCTATATGATAGCTACACCAAACATGATCAAATTGGTTTGTCTCACTTACTGTACAGTAACATGCACACACAAAGGAGTGAATGAAGGACACGTTGCACATACAAGCAGCTAAGTACCAATGATTAAAACATAAGCTCAAAATCACTTACTTTGCATTAGTATGATTAATGGGGCAGGCCCACTGGTAGGACACTGCCACAAGCCTGAGAAATGGCACAATTACTTTTTTTGAATAGGGAAAAAGTGAAAAGACTGGTTACTAAAGGGCAGTGGGTGCCATTTGGTGGTTAATTAGCACTTCTAGTGAACCGCACCATTAAACACTGTAAACATAATTCCCAGCCTGATCACTTTCTGACATCCCTATCGGTATGAAGTAAATTACAAGGAATGGCAATATTGATTGCCCCGCGTTAATTAAAAACTGGCAATCGCTGCTGAAATTGAAAAAGGTAATTTAGTGACCACCTACGCTAAATCCAACAGGACAATGTACTCTTAAGAGTTGCATGGTTTCTTTTCTTCCACCTTAACCACAAAACAGAACCCAGGGGTGGAATTCTAGCAGGGGCTCCTTTGCATATTAGGCCACACTCCCCTGATGTAGCCAATCCTCCAAGAGCTTACAAAGTTCTTTTTTGTAAGCTCCTGGAGGGATTGGCTACATCAGGTGGGTGTGGCCTAATATGCAAAGGAGCTCCTGCTAGAATTCCACCCAGAACCACCCAGTGAAACTAACACAACAAAAGACCCACTGCAATATAAGACAGTATGGCAAAAAGCTATAGCGAATGTGAAAGGGAGGGGGGCAGAATAAGCTCAGATTTACTTATAAAAGGTCGAATTTGTAATTTCCTAATATGATTTTTCTTCAAGCCTTGTGAAAAACGGCTGCACGCAACAAGGTAATTTCTGAAGGCCTATCAACCTTGATTAGCTATGAAAGCTAAATAACACCTGTATGATCAGAAGTAATATCCCTCCCTTAGCATCAGAGATTAGACATAAACAACAGACGATATCTACCTCCATGTCTCTCTCTCTCTCTCTCTTTTGGTAAGTTTTCAATGCTCTGCCTGAAAATAGCTAGAAAGGAATATGGTCCCTAGTACTATGTGTTTTCTTTCTTTTAAAAAAAATACACTTTTCCCCCAGGGCTTTTTTTGCAGCAGGAACTCCTTTGCCTATTAGGTCACACGCCCCTGATATAGCTAGGGTTGCCAAGTCCAATTTAAGAAATATCTGGGGACTTTGGGGGTGGAGCCAGGAGTCTTTGGGGGTGGAGCCAGGAGACATTGGGGGCGGAGCCGAGAGCAAGGGTGTGACAAGCATAATTGAACTCCAAGGGAGTTCTGGCCATCACATTTAAAGGGACTGCACAAATTTTTAAATGCCTTCCTTCCATAGGAAATAATGAAGGATAGGGGCACCTTCTTTTGGGGCTCATAGAATTGGATCCCCTGGTCCAATCTTTTTGAAACTTGGGAGGTATTTTGGGGAGAGGCACTAAATGCTATACTGAAAATTTGGTGTCTTTATCTCAAAAAACAGCCCCCCCAGAGCCCCCGATACCCGTGGATCAATTCCCCATAATTCCCTATGGGAATCGTTCATTGAGGTGCATGATGGCTCTGGGGGCGGGGCCTCCTCCGCCGGCCAGCTGGATGGGGGAGGGGGGAAGCCGGTAAAACCGGGGGATCCCCCTCTGGGACCTGGGGATTGGGAAGCCTAGATATAGCCAATCCTCTTAGAGTTTACAGGGCTCTTATTACAGGGCCTACTGTAATCTCCAGGAGGAATGGCTAAATCAGGGGTGTGTGGCCTAATATTCAAAGGAGTTCCTGTTACAGAAAAGCCCTGTTTCCCCCCTGATATCAATTTATTATTAATTAATTAGTATTAATTTATTGTTGGAACAGAATTTTATACATTTATCCAAAGTTCCCCCAACCCCCTTTTATTTATATATTGGAACCAAAGACTTAGAATCAATGATGTACATGTTTTATAAACCTGGAAGTCACGTAAGACACTGGCTGCTAATGTTCCTCCCCAAATACATAGCAAAACTAAGACAAATGTATAAGTACTTGGTAGTTCACACTTCTGAACACCAACAGAACTGTTTCCTCATCACCCGGCCTATTTTTGAGCAGTTCCGGCTAGCTTGACATCAGGGGGTGTGGCCTAATATGCAAATGTTCCTGCTGGGTTTCTTCCACACAAAAAAGCCCTGCTCCTCACCAACAGTAACCTCCTGCTCCCAACCAATTAAAGCAGGGGTGTCAAACTCATTTGTTATGAGGGCTGGATCTGACATAAATCAGACCTTGTTGGGCCGGGCCTTGTCGAGTTCAGCTAAGCCATGTCGTCGGGCCGGGCCATGTGCGTATTTAAGATTAGATAAGAACACAAACAAACACAAATAGACATATTTTTAAAAAACTTAAAAGATGCTTAAAACATTAGCACTCATTGGTTTTAAAGATGCTTTCTTTGTATTTCTCCCACGAGATTCATGGAATCGGGCAAAAGGACCAGGAGGGGGAAGGAGCCTCAGCCAATAGAAGGGAGAGAGGCTCGGCTCAGTAGCTATGCTGTGCAATGAGAGAGCTGGCAAAGCAAGCTATTCCTTCCTCCCCAAGGGAAGAGCCTCAACCTATGGAGAAAACAGAGGCTTTGCTCTGTAGCTCCTGTGCAATCAAGCAAGCCTTGCAAAGCAAGCTGTGATGCAGCAGGAAGCAAGATATAGGAAGCAGATGACGACCAGTTGCTCGGGAGCCTGATTCAGCCCCCAAACTGCATGTTTGACGCCCCCCGACTTACACAGCAAACAAAAGGTGCAACCCATTCAAAGAAAAAACATTTTATACTGAACATTCCCCCCCCCCCATTCTCTGTTCCGGTTCCACATCAAAGATACCTTAAAAAGTAAACAAATGGGCCTTCTAAGGGTCCTCTCTGAACACTCTTTTGTAATCTGTTACTTCTTTCTGGTGCAGAGATCAATATTTCAGGGGGAGAAATAGCATGCACTTTGTAAAAGTGTTTAGTGGTGCAGCAATTATCTTTTGCCCTCGTTACACATGTTAGGAAACAACCCCAAACAGTGACTTGGGGAGGGACAGTGGCTCAGTGGTAGAGCATCTGCTTGGTAAGCAGAAGGTCCCAGGTTCAATCCCCGGCATCTCCAACTGAAAAGGGTCCAGGCCAATAGGCATGAAAAACCTCAGCGTGAGACCCTGGAGAGCTGCTGCCAGTCTGAGTAGACAATAGTGACTTTGATGGACTGAGGGTCTCATTCAGTCTAAGGCAGCTTCATATGTTCATATGATTTTCTAACATGCATCCTAGGGGGAATGGAGTAGAGCAGTCCTGAGAGATCTGTTGCGACACAACTCAAAGTCTTCTTTGGATAAAACAGATTGTTGTGATCCTTTACAAACTTGATTTGCATCCTGGGTAGTATATAGGATTGCCAGCTCTGGGTTGGGAAAACACCTGGAGATTTGGGGACTGGAACCTGAGGAGAGTGGGTTTGGGAAGGGGAGGGACTTCAATTGGGTATAATCCCATAAAGTCCACTTTCCAAAGCGGCCATTTTCTCCTGGTGAACTGATCTCTGTTGCCTGGAGATCAGTTCTAAGAGAAGGAGATCTCCAGCCACTACCTGGATGTTGGCAACCCTAGGTGGTTTGTGCTGGTCTAAAGACGGGGAGCACATCTTAGTTGATTCTTCAAAAGCTCTCAACAGCAATAGATACTATCAGAATGAATTGTTCTATGTTTCTATTATTATGTTTATTATAAGTGAAGATGAAAGATGTGTGATTCGTATTTGTTACTGAAATGTTTCCTTTTACTTTATTTATCAGTATAAAAAAAGCTTAGGCATTAATATGGCTGCAGTAACATAATTAAGGTTGTTACAGATATTATAATGTACAAACATGAATATTTTCTGAAATAATCCTATATGAAATAATGTTATAGTCAAGACTATAAAAATTAATTTTGACATATATATGAACCTATTTTAGTGTTGTTCTTTTTTTAAAAAAAATGCACTTATAAAGTATCTCTGATTATAGTTTGATTATGGCAATTGTAGTAACAAACACGAATTTGAGCAGACTTCGAGGATGGTGGAAGACAGGAGGGCCTGGCGTGACTTGGTCCATGGGGTCGCAAAGAGTCGGATTTGACTGTGCGACTGAACAACAAAAAGTAATACTAAAATGTAACAGAACATATAAATGCAATAATCAATGTCTATAATAGTTACTAAAAGTAATAAATATTAGGCTTTAATAATAAGCAAGACTATAAAAATTACTGAAATGTTTCCTTTTACTTTATTTATCAGTATTAGGCTTTAATAATAAGCATAGTGTGTAGAAACTACTGAATATTATATATTTTAAATGCCTATGTTAATTGTTCTATATTTGCTTTGATCTTGTTCGTCCTTGTGATGAATTAGTTATAGGTTATAGGTTGATACAGGGCGTTTTTTGTAGAAAAAGTCCAGCAGGAACTCATTTGCATATTAGGCCACAGCCTCTATTGCCAGGTCAGGCGGAACTGGGTTCCAGTGCAATCTTGCTCAAAAAAGCCCTGGATTGATATAACAACTATATTTCCCCTTCCCCCTTTCTTTTTCTTTCTTTCTATCTATCTACCTACCTTTCTTTTTCTTTACCTCAAAGCCACCCCCCCCCAGTCCACCTTAACATATACAATGATGCGCCAGACACAGGAATTGATAAAGGTTATTTAGTTTAGTTTTTTTCGTTTAGTTTATTTATGATTTATATCCCGCCCTTCCTACCAGGGCGGGATATAAATCCGCTCAGGGCGGCTTTGGATTTGTTAAGATTTGAATAATATAATAAATTTCTATTTATGCAAAACAAAGAAAAATAAAAAAATGAGGGAAAATGTGCCACTAACTTTTAATTTTAACTATCGGTCCTGTATACTCTCTAGTTAGATAAGACAATACCTTGAACTCCGTCTCATTTATATCCATCACATACCTTTTCCTTGGCTGGTCTCTTAGCCAAGCTTTAACAGATACTATTTTCTTAAAGCATTCCTTTCACTGTTATTTCTTTGGTTCCTCATTTGCTCAACTGTCTCTAAGTGGCTCTAACTGACATAGAACTCTTCCGACTTCCTGTCAATCAGCTGCACAGCTTCCCACCCCAGCCTGCCGCAGAGAAACCTTCATGTTCTACACCTCCTCCTCGGCTTACATTTTCTCACTGCTTCTCCCTGCTCCCCCCTTTAACCTTACAATTTGGTGTATAAAATAAAATTCTAATTTAGTCACATGCCTTTCTCTCCTTCCTTTCCATCCAACGCCAAGGAGGAGGAGGAGGAAGATATTGGATTGATATCCTGCCCTTCACTCTGAAGCTCAGAGTCTCAGAGCGGCCTACAATCTCCTTTACCTCCCCACCCTCCACAACAGACACCCTGTGAGATAGGTGGGGCTAAGAGGACTCTCACAAAAGCTGTCCTTTCAAAGACAGCTCTGTTAGAGCTATGGCTGACCTAAGGCCATTCCAGCAGCTGCAAGTGGAGGAGTGGGGAATCAAACCTGGTTCTCCCAGATAAGTCCGTGCACTTAACCACCACATCAAATTGGCTCCACTTGCAGTGGGAGCACTGAACCTATATCTGGAAGCAGTGAAGGACTGCATGTGGGTGAATAAATGGAAGCTTAATTCAGGCAAGATGGAGGAGGGATGGGTAGGGCAGGAAGCCCATGCGGGAACTGATGCTGTAGATGGGATTCCACTCCCCTAAAATAAAAGGTAAGCCATTTGGGGGGGTGATCCTTGGTGCCTTGCTGTTCAGAGAGCAAAAGATAGGAGGATCCCCCTCCCCCGCTCCACCAGCTAAGTTAATTCACCAGTGGCAGCTCTTCCTTCCCGCAAAAGGCCAATCTGATCCGTCACACATGTCCTTATAAAGACCAGATTAGTAACTGCAATGTGAGCCAGTTTGGTGTAGCGGTTAAGTGTGCGGACTCTTATCTGGGAGAACCGGGGTTCGATTCCCCACTCTTCCACTTGCACCTCCTGGAATTAATGGCCTTGGGTCAGCCATAGCTCTCATGGGAGTTGTCCTTGAAAGGGCAGCTGGTGTGAGGAAGTCCTCTCAGCCCCACCCTCCTCACAGGGTGTCTGTTATGGGGGCAGGATATAAATCTAATAAATCTTATAAATCTAATATCTTCTGCTTCCTCCTCTTCTTCTTCTCCTTCTTCTTCTATATGCTGTACATCGATTTGCCTATAGAGATGGTTCGGAAGCTTCAGGTAGTTCAGAATATGGCAACGAGTCCTTAACAGACCCTGCTGTGATGGATATATAACACCCATGCTATTACAACGTGTCTGATTTTCAGTTTGCTTCGGTGCCCAATACATGGTGATGGCTTTAAAGCCATAAAGGTACCAAGTGAGGCAAACACTTCAGAGAATCTTTGGGTTCTTCTCTGGCTCGATCGTTGCAGCAAAAGCAGCATTTCCCCTTCCTCATCCTTTTCCCTCTTGCTAACTTCTGTGTTGTTGCTCCGAGGAATGCTGTCACAGGTGGGGAGATTCTTTGTCCTAAAATCACTGAATCGGGTTCCCCTATGGAACATTTTTGGATTCATGGGAAGGCCTTTTCAGCTGCTCCCCACCCCACAACACGTTGTAGAATTCCCTTCCCCCGTCGGTGAGAACCTCTAAATTTCAAGGTGCTATTTCTTTCTTAAACACCCCCTCTCCAAATAATTGCTTCTGGGCTCCATTGTTCAAAACTCCCTGAGAGAATTTTGCCGAACTCTAAGATTTGACAAACTTTCTAATATTTCTCCCCCCAAAATTGGGAAAATAACTAAAGCATACAAAGCAGACAGATGGAAATCTTCCTCATGCCACTGTGGCCACAAAGGAGGAAGCATTTTTTTAAAAAGAATGATGGGAGTAAGGTTTTATTATGGCCATTATAACTCAAGGTAGATTATTGTTATTATTAGTTTATTTCTATTCCGCTCCTTTCCCCTTTGGGGGGGCTCAGAGCAGAGTACAACCATTTGAATTAAAATCACAATTAAATCATAATAAGAACAACTTCAACATTCAGTAAAGTGCAGTAAGTTAGTTCAGCAAGGTGATATAAAGCAAGATAGTATAGCTCCACAATACAGTGGTGCAGCGGGCCGTAAGGGCGTAGATGCTGAGCTAATATAATTTAGTACACCTTCCAGTGATGCCAGAGGTGGGTGGCATATGCAAACGAGTTGTGCTAATGACCTCTGACGCCTCTTTTTCTATAACATGACCCCTGCAAATGACAGCCCCATGGTCCTTCTTTTATTATACTTCTCTCTCTCTCTTCCCCGCCCCCCAAGAAAAAGGTATATGATAGATATAAATGTAATGGAGCTCAAGATATTATCTTATCTAACTAGTGAGTATACAAGACCAGTAGTTAAAATTAGAGTTAGTGGCACATTTTTTCCATATTTTTACCCTTGTTTTTCGTAAATAGAAATTTATTAGATTATTCAAATCATAACAAATCCATGACTTCAGCAGCACAATTCTCTCTCTCCATCCATCTATCCATCTATCTATCTATCTTTCCATCCATCCATCCATCCATCTATCTATCTATCTATCTATCTATCTATCTATCTATCTATCTATCTATCTATCTATCTATCTATCTATCTATCTATCTATCTATCTATCTATCTATCTATCTATCTATCTATCTATCTATCTATCTATCTATCCATCCATCCATCTAATCTATTGTGATCAGGACTTTTCTTGCGCAGGAGCACACAGGAACACAGTTCCAAGTGGCTTGGTGTCAGGGGGTGTGGCCTAATATGCAAATGAGTTCCTGCTGGGCTTTTCCTACAAAAGAAAGCCCTGGTTATGACACAACACAAGCTGCTCAAAGGAGTAAGCTAGACTCGGATGTCTTTACTGATATCACACTTTATCACTTGACCATCTCTAGTCAAGACATTCCCCTGGTGACATAACTTTTTATGATCTCTGTTGGCCAGAATGGGGCAATGACAGACAGCCTGACACAGGCTGAGTTCTGACACAGGCTGAAGTTTCAGGCCTTTCCGTGTGCAGGATTCCTGAGATAGTCCTACGACTACCGATTGGTAATCTTCAAGCAATGCTAGAGGCTTTCCCTGCAACTGATAGATATAGAGGTGGTGGCAGAAAGTGCCATCAAGTCACAGCCAAATTTTGGCGATTCCATAGGCTTTCCAAGGCAAGAAAAAATCATAGGTCATTTGCCATTGTCTTCTTTCGCACAGTGACCCTGGACTTCCTCAGTGGTCTCCCATTCAAATACTAATCAGAGCTGACCCTGCTTAGCTTCTGAGATTTGGTGAGATTGGGCTAGATGCAGGGCTCGTTTTGTAGCAGAAGCTCCTTTGCATATTTAGGCCACACACCCCTGATGTAGCCAGTCCTCCTGGAGCTTACAGTAGGCCCTGCACTAAGAGCCCTGTAAGCTCATGGAGGATTGGCTACATCAGGGGTGTGTGGTCTAATATGCAAAGGGCCTCCTGCTACAAAATGAGCTCTGGCTAGATGATTTACCATTAAATGATGATTTACCATTAAGAGATGATTACCCTATTAAGAGATGATTTACCAGGATGATTTACCATCTTGATTGCTAGAGATCGGGTTGACATTCTCGGGTCGACATCTAAGACACCCACGACATCTTTTTCTTGATTTGTAAAATGTGCTTACACCGTCCACGCTGTTTTATCTAATTGTTTTAATTTGTCTAGACTGTTTAATTGTTGGATTTTTAACTGTTTTATTGGGTTGTCATCTGCCCTGAGCCCATTATGGGAAAGGGCAGATTATAAATTCGCAAAATAAAAATAATAATAATAATAAAAAAATAGCCTGGGCCACTCAGGCCAGCAGTAGCAGGAACTCTTTTGTATATTGCTCTTATTACAGGGCTTTTTTGTGGGAAAAGCCCGGCAGGAACTCATCTACATATTAGGCCACACCCACTGACATCACCATTGATTTGCAAGGGGCTTTTTGAAGAAAAAGTTCAGCAGGAACTCATTTGCGTATGAGGCCACACACCCCGACACCAAGCCAACCGGAACTGTGTTCCTGTGCGTTCCTGCCAAAAAGAAGCCCTGCTCTTATTACACTGCCCACTGCAAGCTCCAGGAGGATTGGCTACATCAGGGGTGTGTGGCCTAATATGCAAAGGAGCTCCTCCTACCAAAAAAATAGCCCTGCAGGTCAGGGCAGATATAGAGGAGGGTAACTAAACTGAAAGTACCCCATAGCACAGAGTGTTAAAGCAGCAGTACTGCAGTCCTAAGTTCTGCTCACGACCTGAGTTCAATTACAGGGGAAGCTGGGTTCAGGTAACCAGCTCAGGTTGACTTAGGGTTGCCAATCCCCAGGTGGGGGCAGGGGATCTCCCAGTTTGGAGGCCCTCCCCCCGCTTCAGGATCGTCAGAAAGCGGGAAGGAGGAGGGAAATGTCTGCTGAGAACTCTGTTATTCCCTATAGAGATTTATTTTCATAGAAAATCATGGAGAATTGATTGCGGGTATCTGGGGCTCTGGGGGAGCTGTTTTTTGAGGTAGAGGCACCAAATTTTCAGTATAGCATCTAGTCCCTCTCCCCAAAATATCCCCCAAGTTTCAAAACGATTGGACCAGGGGGTCCAATTCTGTGAGCCCCAAAAGAAGGTGCTCCTATCTTTCATTATTTCCTACGGAAGGAAGGCATGGAAAAGGTGTGCCATCCCTTTAAATGTGAAGGCCAGAACTCCCTTTGGAGTTCAATTATGCTTGTCACAGCCTTGATCTTGGCTCCACCCTGAGGTCTCCTGGCTCCTCCCCCAAAGTCTCCTGGCTCCACCCCCAAAGTCCTCAGATATTTCTTAAATTGGACTTGGCAACCCTAGGTTGACTCAGCCTTCCATCCTTCCGAGTTCGGTCAAATGAGTTCCCAGCTTGCTGGGGGGGAAGCGTAGATGACTGGGGAAGGCAATGGCAAACCACCCCGTAAAAAATCTGCCGTGAAAACGTTGTGAAAGCAACATCACCCCAGAGTCGGAAATGACTGGTGCTTGCACAGGGGACTACCGTTACCTTTTTTTAAATAAAAACTAAACTGGGCATCCATGCTTCCTCTCCCAGTCCCAGTCTCCTCCTGACAAATCACAATCGTAGCCCCGGAGTCCACTGCATTTCACTTACTATTCATGATACATGAATGCACAGAGTTTTGAGCAGTAGTTTAATGACTATGCACCAATTTGAATAGTGAATCTGGCTCAGAGGCTTTCTTATCAGGTCAGTTAATTCATGTGAGGCCAATACAGATGCTCTTTTTTTCCTCCTTCTGTGAAACACAAACAGCCTCACACAGCCAAAACTAATTCCTATTTTGTAATTCATTATTCACAGACGTGAAACATTAAATTAGAACCCCAAAATCTAAGAATGCTGCCCAGCAGGTAACAGCATTCTTGCTCACTTTCCATTCAAGTGCAGCTTACATTCCAAAGGATAACATTCCAAAAATAGCATTTGTAAGGATGGAACACATATCGCCGAAGATGCATGGCAGTTGCCAAAAACAGCAGCTGGGTCGCTTTTTTTCTCCCTCATCTTTGTAAAATCGATTACAAGTATCCACATAACTCAGAGCATTTGAGAGCCATTGAAAATGAACAACACGAGAGCAGGCGTGTTGTATGGGGAAAACACACATGACTGCTATTTGTGTTTGTAGCAGCCATCTTTGGTTCTTAATTTAATTTAATTTCGTTTTGGGGATTTATATCCTGCAAGCAGGCTCAGGGCAGCTTACAACAGTAAAATCAGATGTAAAGATTAAAAACAGGGCTTTTTTTGAGCAGGAACGCAGTTCCAGCTGGCTTGGTGGCAGGAGGTGTGTCCTAATATGCAAATAAGTCCCTGTTGAGCTTTTCCTACAAAAAGCCCTGTGCGAAACAATGGTGATGTCAGGGGATGTGTCCTAATATGCGGATGAGTTCCTGCTGGGCTTTTTCTACAAAAAAAGCCTTGATTAAAAATAAAACCGACCATAGAATCGAGAGCCAGTTTGGTGTAGTGGTTAAGTGTGCAGACTCTTATCTGGGAGAACCAGGTTTGATTCCCCACTCCTCCACTTACAGCTGCTGGAATGGCCTTGGGTCAGCCAGAGCTCTGGCAGAGGTTGTCCATGAAAAGGCAGCTGCTGTGAGAACTCTCTCAGCCCCACCCACCTCACAGGGTGTCTGTTGGGGGAGGAGATGATATAGGAGATTGTAAGCCACTCCGAGTCTCTGATTCAGAGATAAGGGCGGCGTATAAATCTGCAGTATTCTTCTGCAGTCTTCTTCTTCACATCATAAAATAGACAATATTTCAGACACAGGTGGCAAAACCACACAACAGCATGCAATTACTGTCCCCCCACCCCCAAGTATTTACAAATGGCTGAAGACACGCAGCTCCGGTATCAGAAATCTACAGTGATGATAGCAAAAATGTTTTGGTTTCCAGCAGTAACACTTAGAAACTTCCCCCCCCATTGCAGCATTGAGACTTCACCTTTTTTGAACTCAGGCTGATCACAGGTAAATTTTGTTGAAAAAAGTTTGAAGAAAATCCATTCAGTCACTTTCGAAGTAAGCAGAGCATGAAGGGAAAAAAAGGGCTCAGATGGTATATTTTGTGCTCTGATAGCTTAATCTAAACAGTTTTTGAAAATTCAAAACCAGGAAGCAAATACTAAATAAGATAATGCTCGTATAAGCAATGACTCTGTGGGCTTCAGACTATTTCAGCTGTCCTCCTCAGCACAAAATAAATGGAGGTTATTGGCATTCATGTGATGGGACCCGTTAACCCCCATTTGCCTGCTGGGGGTTGGGGATCCCCTATCTACAACCCTTGTTGCCCATCAGCATTCCACCCAGTGTGGAGGGCGGGGTGGATCCTTGCAGGGTGAGGGCATGAACTCACTTCAGGGAAAAACCTGGAAGTGATGTCATGTCACTCTAGGAATCACCAGAAACTCCACGGTTTTACTGGGTTTCCCCAAAGTGACAGCACACCGTCACTCGACAGCATTTCCCCATGTTGCTTCCCCCCGCCTCGACTCCTACCAGTAGCCTCCCCTGCATGAGTGTCTGCTTAATAGTCACATTAGCAAAGGCTAGAGAGGGAATCTTTCTTCAGCCGTGTGGCATATACTTGGGTGGGCAAAGTCTATGGCAGATCAGCATTCTTTTTTAAAGAAGCAAACTATGCCAAAATTTAAGGGAAGCGGATTAAAGAGTCAGTATCAATACTCCTGCGGAGTCTTGCGAGCAAAAAAAAATCTACTTTGTGAGCTACTGGCATGAAAGTTGTGAGCGAGCAACTTGAGCTAAGACAGAAATGTGCGAGCTGAAGGCTAAAAAATTGTGAGCTAGCTCAAACTAACTCAGCTTAGAGGGAACACTGATGGTACAGTAAAGCCCATTTGTTTGACTGAAAATACAACTTAACATCACTGATGGTTGCTATCCTGACTAATAACGTTTCCATAGCCCAATCACTAGTCGTTGCAACTCTTTCTCAGAAAGTGGCATGCAAGACATCTCACAGTGAGTAGGAGTAAGCGTACACAGAAGCACCTTGCAAGGCGGCTTTCAGCACCTTGGCGTAAATCTGCGTATGGATCGTGCCTGGATTATTGGCGGTTGTTCGCATCTCTCATTTCCCTCTCTGTAAGCTTGGCATCTGCTTCCTTGTGCTGGGTATTCCAGCATTCTCACCCATCCCCCCCCAATGAAGTTTAACTTAAAATTTTCATTTTTTTTTTTTTTTAAATTGCCATATTGGGTTTCCTATGCAGCCAGAGGTTGCACACCGCTGGTCAAGAATTGCAGCGGTACAACACACATTCTTGCCTGACAAAGTCCAGAGCTCCCTTCCAGCATCCTCTGCATAAAGCCTCAATGTACTGCTGGATGTCTCCTCTTGGCTCGATAGAGCAACGACCTGACTCAACGATAAGGCTCCACATTTCATTTGCAAACTGGTCTGAAGAGCTGCATTTTCAGTATCAACAATGAAAGGACAGAAACGCCTAAGAGCAGGGGTGTCAAACATATGGCCAGGGGGGCGGATCTGGCCCCCGGAGGGCTCCTATCAGGCCCCTAAGCAACTGAAGAAGAAGAAGATATTGGATTTAGATCCCGCCCTCCACTCCGAAGAGTCTCAGAGCGGCTCACAATCTCCTTTATCTTCCTCCAGCCCCACCCACCTCACAGGGTGACTGTTGTGGGGGAGGAAGGTAAAGGAGATTGTGAGCCGCTCTGAGACTCTTCGGAGTGGAGGGCGGGATATAAATCCAATATCATCATCATCATCATCATCATCATCAACAGACACCCTGTGAGGTGGGTGGGGCTGGAGAGGGCTCTCACAGCAGCTGCCCTTTCAAGGACAACCTCTGCCAGAGCTATGGCTGACCCAAGGCCATGCTAGCAGGTGCAAGTGGAGGAGTGGGGAATCAAACCCGGTTCTCCCAGATATGAGACCGCACACTTAACCACTACACCAAACTGGCTGTTGTCTGCTTCCTTCTCCCTCTCTCTTGCTGTCTTCTGCATCACAGCTTGCTTCACCAGGCTTGCTTAATTACACAGGAGCTACAGAGCAAAGCCTCTATTTTCTCCATTGGCTGAGGCTCCTCCTTTGGGGAGGAGAGGGGGAGGGATAGCTTGCTTTGCCAGGCTCTCTCAGTCACACAGCAGAGCTACTGAGCCAAGCCTCTTTATTGGCTGAGGCGCCTCCTCTTTCTGGTCCCCTGGGGAAAGAAAGAAAGAGCCAGAGCTTCCTTTGCCCAACTCCCTGGATCACATGGGAGAGATACAAAGAAAACACCTCTAAGACCGACAAGCGCTAACGTTTTAATCGTGTGGTTTTTTTTAAAAAAAAATCTTTAATTGTGTTTGTGTCCTTTATACAGTTTATAACTCCGCTACTTGGCATTAGATTTTATGAGACACGTGGCCCAACCAGACAAGGTTTCATTTATATTAGATTCGGCCCCCAAAACAAATGAGTTTGACACCCCTGCCTATGAGGTGCAGACACAAGAAATTATTTCCGCTTCCCCCTCCTCCTTTGCACGAGATTGTAGCGAAGTAGCTCCCCCTCCCCAAAATGAAATTATCCCCGTCAATGTCATCCTAAATTGCAGACTGTCAAACACTCCGAGTCTCTTTGGGATGTAAAACACTATATAAATATAACATATTATTGAGAAAACTTTATACATATTGCCCTGCAGTTCCGAATATTCAACTTCTTCCAAAACAATGTATCCCATCACAAGTTAATTTCAGTCCATTATTTCAGATTCGTCAAGTGATAAAGGAGTCATGTTGGTTTCTTTCTTGAACGGTAATTTCCACTGACAAGCATCTTCTAATTGACAGAACATTTTGAAAAGACAGATTAAAGGAAACATACAGTAGGGGGAAAAACTGTGCAATTTCCTAGCCACAGCGTGAGGGAACATTAAATTTTTTTAGAAGTGAGAGAACAAAGTTTTTGAGTCATACAGAAAAGTATAAATGGGTTATTGTGTGTATACATACAAGGCTCCTAAACCATTATTTCTAAAGCACAAGTGAACATGTTTGTGGATGAAGTAATCTGGCTCAAATGAACAGCAGGATGACCCATTTACTCGTTTCCATTTTTAAGTCGACCTGTTTCAAAAGCTCATGATAAGTAACATGAGTTACCACACTTAACTCATTAAGTGTGAGAGTTTGGTGTAGCCAGTTTGATGTAGCGAGCCAGTTTGGTGTAGTGGAGAGCCAGTTCGGTGTAGTAGCTAAGTGTGCGGACTCTAATCTGGGAGAACTGGGTTTGATTCCCCACTCTTACACCTGCTGGAATGGCCTTAGGTTAGCCATAGCTATTGTAGGAGTTGTCCTTGAATGGGCAGCTGCCGTGAGAGCCCTCTCACCGGGTGTCTGTTGTGGGGGGAGAAGATAAAGGAGACAGTAAGCTGCTCTGAGTCCAGAGAGAAGGGCGAGTTACAAATCTGCAGTCTTCTTCTTCTTCTTAAGACTCTCCAATGATTGAGACATGGGCCAGGTTTGCCATCCCTGCAGGATCTGGTGTAATTTTTCTAGTCTGAATCAGGTGGATCTGCTAGTCTGATGTAGTGGTTAAGTGTGCAGACTCTTATCTGGGAGAACCAGGTTCGATTCCCCACTCCTCCACCTGCACCTGCTGATGTGACCTTGGCTCAGCCACAAGTTCTCTCAAAGCTGTTCTGCTCAAGAACAGATCTGGGAGAACTCTCTCAGCCCCACCTTCTTCACAGGGTGTCTGTTGTGGGAAGGGGAAGGAGATCGTAAACTGCTCTGAGACTCCTTCAGGTAGTGAAGGGCAGATATCCAATCCAATCTCTTATTCTTATTCTTATTCCTAGACACCTTTCTGCAGATTGCCTGGAATCTATTTCTGAAACACTGCAGAATGAACACAGGTTACTATGCATGTGGCCACAGCTTTGGGAAGGGGACTGTCAAAAGGGAGCTGGGACACTCAGCCACGCCTTTAGGGCAAACCAGCCATGGTGCTATGACCATGGCTGACAGATCAATATCTATCCCCATATCGGTGGTGACCGGTTGTCAGGTCTTCGCCACGTCCTCCCACAAGATGTTCAAGATCAAATGCTAGGAAGCAGAAACAGAACTGTCCCATAACGCAATGGAATGGATCCATATGAAAACTAGCACTAAGATCAGATACAATTCCAAAAGGAGGCCCTGGGGGAGAAAGACCAAGCTGGGTCTGTAAAGGGAAGCTGCTCCAACCCTTGTGGCACATCTTGTCCTGCATCTAGACTTCAAACGGCCCTTTGTCACCAACCCGCCGCAGCCCTTTTTTCAAAGCTGACTCATGCTGTGCACATTTTCTTTTAAAAGATAAAAGTAGCCCCCTGTGCAAGCACCAGTCATTTCTGACTCTGGGGTGATGTCACATCACAACATTTTCACAGACTTTTCTACAGGGTGGTTTGCCATTGCCTTCCCCAGTCATTTACCTTTTCCCCCCAGCAAGCTGGGGACTCATTTTATTGAACTCAGAAGCATGAAAAGCTGAGTCAACCTTGAGCCGGCTACTTGAACCCAGCTTCCACCAGGATCGAACTCAGGTCATGAGCAGAACTTGGACTTCAATACTGCAGCTTACCACTCGCTCTTATTTATTTATTTTTTTACAGATCTTTATTTTCACAAAGGTTTTTAAAGAAAGGATTAAAACCAAATCACCTGGAGAAAAATATCTATCCCCATATCGAAGATCAAATCCTGACTGTGGAATCTGATGCAATCTGGGAGAGTCCCAGAGCCACCATGGAAGATCCCAGGTCCACTTCCTATTGGAAGGCAGCACGTGCAGCATGGACGCTGAAGTCCCCAAGTACAATAATTTTCAGGAACTCCATTGCACAACCTGCTACCACCTCCAAAAGCCTGGGAAGGCTTTCTGCTGGTGTGCTAGGTGGACGGTACACCAGACAGACAGCCAAACTCTCCTCAGTCTCCCAAACCGTCCTACGATTTCAATGGTAGAGATCTTCAGGACGGGGAGTACCCTGTAGGAGAAAGCCTAAAACTCCACTATAAATGTATTAATTAACCATACACCAGTTTGGTGTAGTGGTTGAGTGTGCGGACTCTTATCTCGGAGAACCGGGTTTGATTCCCCACTCCTCCACTTGCAGCTGTTAGAATGGCCTTGGGTTAGCCATAGCTATTGCAGGAGTTGTCCTGGAAAGGGCACCTTCTAGGAGAGCCCTATCAGCTCCACCCACCTCACAGGGTGTCTGTTGTGGGGGGAGAAGATATAGGAGATTGTAAGCCAGTCTGAGTCTCTGATTCAGAGAGAAGGGCGGGGTATAAATCTGCAGTCTTCTTCTTAAAATATTATGCATAATTAATTTGCCCCATAAATGTCCTTTCAAATGCCAAAGTTCTGAGAAAGCTAACAAGCCATGCCAGGAGCTTTAGCTGAGACTGTGTTCAAATTCCACAAGTTTGCACTGAGCCTTCCAGAACCCTGATAAGGTGTTAATAAACCTTAGTCAATTCTGATGGCAACTATCTAACTACATATTTTGTTACATTTTCCACTGTGTCGGTAAACCAAAGTTCCAAAAGCGCTAATGTGTTATAGCGGATTGCTTGAATGAGCGACGTAATGTTGTGAAGAGCAATATATAAAATTATTTCTTTCCTCACCGGTGCTCTGCGCCACAATGATACATTCTCAGGGCTGTCTGACATAAATCCTTCTCTAATCTCTTTTCTTAATCTGAGAATTCCAAACCCCAGAGAGAATAATCTTTTTTTAAAAAAACTTTAAATCTTTCAAACGCAAAACACATATGACAATTTCAGCCCCTCTCCCGCTGCCTGGATGGTGTAAAATGACACCTATAGAAACTTGAAAGAATTTTATGCAATCATTAATGTGTATATACATATTAAACAAATACACAGTGTACGTTCATAGAAGATGAGTGAGATCACATCTACTGACCGTGGGCTCTTTCCATAATTGATTAAGCTACATTCCCGATTTCATGGAACAACCTGCTGACACAGATAGCCCAGCAAATGGGGTGTGGACCTCTAGAAATAGCAGGACAAAAGAACAGCCCACTCTCTTGGCTGTGCCTACTAAATCCTACAACTAGAAAGACAATCATTCAGTAATGGAAACTTGTTCAGATATAGACAGGGCTCTTTTTCTAGCAAGAGCTCCTCTGCATGCCCTCCTGATGTAGCCAATCCACCAAGGGCTTAGAGAGCTTTTATTACAGGGCCTACTGTACGCTCCAGGAGGATTAGCTACCTCAGGAGTGTGTGGCCTAATATGCAGAGGAGCTCCTACTAGAAAAAGAGCCCTGGATGTAGAAGAGAAGAACAGTTACGAGACTAGATTTCTACCCTGCCCTTCACTCAGAGTCTCAGAGCGGTTTACATTCCCATCCTCTCCCCTCAACAGATGGCCTGTGAGGTAGGTGGGACCGTGAGAGCTCTTTTAAGAACTGTGACAGACCCAAGGTCACACCAGCAGCTGCATGTGAAGGAGTGAGGAATCAAATCCAGTTCTCCTAGATTAGAGTCCACACACTTAACCGCTACTCCGAACTGGCACTAAATTAGATGTGGAATCCGGATTTCGATTACTAAATTCAAAGATCTGAACACACACATATATATACAAGAAAATAACACTTGCATTGAATTTAGCAAAAAATATTCCCATATCAAAATGCATGTGGGACTGCACAGAAGATGGAAGATGAACCAGGCAACCTTGTTCTCAGAAGGAAATTATAATATACAATTTGCACTTTAGATAACACCAGATAACTCCTGTCAAGTTCTCGTATTTCACAAAGAGAGAAATGATCAGAGTCAAAGGTCATCCATCAGATGATGTGCATGCAAATTTACTATTCTATCACTGCCATCCTAAACAGACATATCTTTCTAAGCCCACTAGCATCAATGGACCAACAAGGCTGTAACTCTGTTTAGGATTGCATCACACAGCTCTCAGTGGCTCCTTTATTGGTTTCACATATGGGTCTAGATTTAGGAAATAACTCAACAAGGTGATGATATTCTATTCATGTATATCTAACCATTGAAACTTGATGCACTTTCACACATGCTAAATAATGCAGTTTAATTCCAACTTCAGCGACTGCTTGCAAGTGGATTTTGCCACTTCACACAGTAAAATCCAATTGCAAAGTGCACCAAAAGTGGATTGAAAGTGTGTCATCTAGTGTGTGTGAAAGTACCACTGGCCCTCTCCCACTGGAGCGTTCTTTGGATTAAAACCCAGTGGCGTAGGGAGGGGGGGCGGGGGGGCGGGTCGCCCCAGGTCTGGGGGGTCCCCGCATTGGCAAGGGGGGGCCCCAAACAATGGCCGTGTTGCTGCGCTGCGAGGGGGGGAGAAAAAGAATGGAGGCGCCCCGTGCCCGACAGCGAGAGGGAGCGCGCGCGCACGGCAGAGGAAGGGGGTGTGGTGGGGAGGGGCGCGCGCACGTCGGGGCTCCTCATTCCCTTCCCTTCCCCCCTCCCCCTTTTTTTCCCTCTCTCTCATGCAATCGGGCTGAAAGCGCGGGAAAGGCGCGCCGCTGTTTCTCCTCCCTCGCCTCAGAAGGCGCGCGTGCGCACCAGCCTCCTTCTCGGGCATCTCCCGCGGCGGGCGGAGGGGAGTGGACAGCAACCGCCGGCCTGACTGGCTGACTGACTGACTGGGGTCGGGCGGCTGCGGGACGCGCCTCCTCAGCGCCCGCGTGCGCCCCCGGGGCCCGAGGCGCCGTTGCTGCCCCACACGCGCGTCCCCGAGATAGGGGGCCCACATAAATCTTGGGCCGCCCCGGGCCCCCAAAGCCCTAGCTACACCACTGTTAAAACCCTATCTATGGGAGATCTGACCGAGCAACCAAAGAGAGATTCACAATCTTTGTCAAGTTTAAGAGGCTCCACTGCAAAACCTAAATAAATAAATAAGAATCAAAGACAGGACTGTTACAGCCCCTCCCCCCCAATCTGGAGCCCCCCCCCCATAATTGTGAGGCCACTATAGTTAACTTAGCTTGTGCATCAATGTCATTCTGCTGAGAGTGGGCTTGCCAAATCTGGCTTGGGGAATTCTTGGAGTTTTGCAGTAGTACCTGGGGATGATGAAGTTTGAGGAAGGGAACTCAGTGGGGATTCGATGTCATAGACCCCCACCCTCCAAAGCTGCCATTTCCTCTGCAGGAACTTATCTCTGTCCACTGGAGATCAGTTGAGAACTCCAGGCCCTCCAGCCAACCTTAGCTGAGAGGGCTCTTGAGAGGTGTATTTTATATATTAAAAAAATACGAAGAGAACACATGGGAATGGCTAGATTATTCCCATGCATGCTGTCTCACTATAAGGAACAACTCATCAGCCCCAAGGAACCTTTCCGAGTCCCCTCTAGACACTAGTACATGTGCTTAGCCACAGGTTGGAGTGAGGAAATGAATGAACCTTCAGCAAGGTATGTATCTGTGTGGTAGGGCTGCCAGCCTACAGGTGGAGTCTGGATATTTCCTGCTTTTACAACTGATCTCCAGCTGGCAGAGATCAGTTCTCCTGGAGAAAATGGATGCTATGAAGGGTGGACTCTAGGGCATTGTACCATGATAAGGCCCTACCCCTCCCCAAATCCCAACCTCTCCTGGATCTACTCCTCCAAAGTCTCCAAGGTATTTTCCAACACAGACCTGGCAATCCTAAGGGTGCGTTCACACTACACTAAATAATGTGTTTTGCAACTGGATTTTTACAGTGTAAGAATAGCAAAAATCCAGTTGCAAAACACATTATTTAATGTAGTGTGAAAGCACCCTAAGTGCAGGTAGGTAGAATGACCAGCAGAAATGGACACCATTTGTCTGCACCAAGTCAAGTAGGAAACCCTTGCATGAAGACAATAATTCATAGGATATCCACTTTGTTTGGGCAGGGGACAAGAAAACGGGTTGAAATGACCTATAGCATTTGTTCATCGAGTGGTCTTCTGTGCAGGCACAGATGGAACTGTGTTGTCATAGGTCAGCTACTAAGAGGACCTAGAGAGCTCAAAATAATCTGCATCCCAAAAGTGCCAGCTCTCCCGATAGCACAGAGATCTTCTTACCCAAAAGTCAACATGATATGGCAATAGCCAACACTCAGTTCTCTTTTTGGTGTAAAAGAGAGGACATCTTACAGCAAACTTCGTTTTGGGGACCAAAGCATAAGATTCCTGATAGCATCAATTAATTTGAATGTCCTCTCTTTTCTTCTACTTTCTCTGCTACCTGGCTTCCTATTTTACAATATCTCACTTCGCAAGAATCTATTCCTAATATAATTAATGATCTTTATTCACAGCAGAGTTTTATCTAATCCCTGCTGTTAACACTTACAACATTGCTTTAAAAGGTAAAGGAAGTCCCCTGTGCAAGCACTGAGCCATTCCTGACCCCTGGGGTGACGTCACATCACAATATTTTCTTGGCAGACTTTTTATGAGGTGGTTTGCCTTCCCCAGTCATCTACACTACCCCCGGCAAGCTGGGTACTCATTATACCAACCTCAGAAGGATGGAAAGCTGAGTCAACCTCGAGCCAGCTATCTGAAACCAGCTTCCGCCAAGACTGAACTCAGGTCGTGAGCAGAGCTTGGACTGCAGTACTGCAGCTTACCACTCTGCCCCACGGGGCTACCTATGTCTTACTTTAGCTCATAGTTAATAAGTTCGAATGGGTAATATATGCACTTTTTCATACGAAGGTTAAAACCCCATCATCGATTATAATGAGTAAACTACATATATTATTATGTTATATATTTGGTGCATGATTGTACTATAAAACACATATGAGCTTTGTAGCTGACTATTTAAATGCAATAAAATATATTTGAAAGATAAAAAAAAAATAGATTCAAAAATTAGTTCCAAGTCCTAGCACTGGGATCCCCAAAACAAAACTCCTTAATGTAAACACACAATTCTCCTCTGCCCATCTGTGCTATTTCCTCCAACGAGGCCTTCGAAAAACTTTCGAACTTACTTCCCCATCACTGTATCTATTTTCCAAGGGATTCGGTACAAATTAAATCTCAACCTCCTCTTTTGTTCTATGACAGCACCTCCCATATGTTATGTGCAATTAAAACAGGCAGCGGCGATAAATATTCAAAAAGCCGTAACGTTTAAAGAGTGTCATTCAGTGACGACTTTGTTCCTCCAAGGCAGCGCAGTCATTCCAGTGAAAATAAAGTCAGTACTGTAAGGCGCAGAAAATTGCCGGAGCATTATTTATCGGAACAACGGAGATCCTATCTTAATCAGAAAAAGGAACGGTTGCAATACTTAAGTGCTTTTGTGTGAATAAATTTGCCTTTCATTGCCAACTTCATACAGGAGAGAAAATCCATTAGTCCCCTACCATTAGAGAGATACAAAACAACACTCATTAGAAGGTATTTTTCCCAGTATGAATGTTCAGAGGCTGCACTTCCCACAATACCTCCCCTGTTTATGCGCTCTTGTTCGATTTGGCTGGAGAATGTTGTCTTCCACGTGCCAAATGGGGGAAGGTGTGCTCGGGTAATGACTGCGAACATGTGTGTTTTTGTCATCTATCCGGAAAGTGGTGGATGGAAATATAAAACAGAAGAAGACTGCAGATTTATACCCAGCCCTTCTCTCTGAATGAGTCTCAGAGTGGTTCACAATCTCCTTTATCTTCTTTCCCCACAACAGACACCCTGTGAGGTGGGTGGGGCTGAGAGGACTCTCCCAGAAACTGCCCTTTCAAGGACAACTCCTGTGAGAGCTATGGCTGATCCAAGGCCCTTCCAGCAGCTGCAAGTGGAGGAGTGGGGAATCAAACCTAGTTCTCCCAGATAAGAGTCCACACACTTAACCACTACACCAAACTGGTTCTCTTGGAGGAGTGACTACATCAGTTATCTGGCCAGCTGGTCAGTGGGGGGGTAATCCCACCCCCAAACACAAAATGATGACATCACATGGAAGTGATGTCATCACATCAGCAACATCACACAGCGACGCTCTAGTTTTGGGCAAAACTCTATGGGGTGAGGGCGAATTTACCATTGATTTTTGACCCAAAAGCGGAGCATCACCATGCAACATTGCCAACGTGAGGACATCACTTCTATGTGACATCAGTATGCCGCGGTGCTCCACCTCCATTGAGTCCAACCCCCAAAGCAGCTATTTTCTCCGCAGGAACTGATCTCTGTTGCCTTGAGTTGAGTTTTAATACCAAGAGATCACCAGCCACCCCAGGAAGTTGGCAACTCAAAGTACAAGAATTCTGGGGCAGCTTCCACCTCCATGAGATTGCCAGCTTGCAAGTATGGTGGCTACACATGGAGAAAATGCTGCACCCATGCTCAGAAATGCTGCTTTAAAAAATGTTCCTAATGGTGAGGATGGTGGCCATGTGTGTACTTTTCTTCCATGTGAAGGCAGCACATGTTCATGAGGCAGTAGGGTTGCCAATCCCCAGGTGGGGGATTGTATGACAGAAAAAAAGTCACAAGGACAGGAGGTTTACAAAAAAGCAATGACTCCGTGTAGAAAATGCCTCTTCTCCCATGTCAAATGTTCACAATTGTCCAATAAAGATATTTTCTTTAATAAGTATGGAAAATTCAATTTCTTTTACTCCTATCAAAAAATTCATCCACCATTCACAATAATTCCAGATTAGCTGTCTGTATACACAAGTAACTCCATTTCATTTTCCAAGTACCATCTTCTCACTCAAAATAGTACACCTCATTTTACTCCACCCCGTCAGCAAAAATGTCAGCAAACGTGGTGGAGTAAAATAAGGTGTACTGTTGAGTGAGAAGAGTGAAGCAATGCAGTGGTATGAAATTCTAGCTTGAATAAAGCAGTAATGCGAAACAGGAAGTTCAGACCGGTTATGCCTGTAAGCTGATGGTACTTGGAAAATGAAATTGAGTTACCTGTCCATACAGAGAGCTAATCCGGAATTATTGTGAATGGTGCATGAATTTTTTGATATGAGTAAAAGAAATTGAATTTTCCATACTTATTCAAGAAGGTATCTTTATTGGACAATTCTGAACATTTGACATTGGAGAAGAGGCATTTTCTACATGGAGTCATTACTTTTTTGTAAATCCCTAGGTGAGGGCAGGGGATACCCCGGTTTGGAGACCCTCCCCCCACTTCAAGGTCATTAGAAAGCGGGGGGAGGGAAATGTCTGCTCAGCACTACATTATTCCCTATGAAGACTGATTCCCATAGAGTATAATGGAGAATTGATCTATAAGTACCTGGGGCTCTGCGGGGGGGGGGGAGGCCGTTTTTGAGGTAGTGGCACCAAATTTGCAGCATGTTATCTGATTCCTCTCCTCAAAAGACTCTCCAGGTTCCAAAAGGTTTGGACTGGGGGTCCAATTCTATGAGCCCCCAAAGATGGTGCCCCTATCCTTCATTATTTCCAATGAAGGGAAGGCATTTAAAAGATGTGCAGTCTTTTTAAATGTGATGGCCAGAACTCCCTTTGGAGTCCAATCGTGCTTGTCACAGCCTTGTTCCTGGCTCCACGTCAAAGTCTCCTGGCTCCACCCAGAGTTTCCTGGCTCCACCCCAGTCCCCAGACATTTCTTGAATTGGACTTGGCAACCCCATGAGCCTGTGATGACATAGAGAGAGGCAGTTAGGCACACTTTTCCTCTCCAGGCAGAGAGAAATCACATGCAGAGAACTGGAATCTTCGTGCTTTCAAACGACTGTAGTGAATTATAACAACAAGGGATCTGTGAATCAAGTTGGGATTCTTGATCATTTGACAGATCTGCTTCTGTCTTCCAATTAGCATGCTAGCTTTGCCTCCCCCCTTCTTCACTGAAAGTTTGGTGTTTGGTCATTATTTTTAAGTAAACAAGATAATTCAAGGATAGGCTGCCATTTGCATTAATGAACTAGAAGAATGAAAAAGGGAAAGTCTGATCAGAGAAGCCTCATTCAATGCACAGCGCAGACACAACCCTGCGTTGTTTTTCTACACAATGAATGTTGTAGTGTCTGCCAAAATAAATACAGGGACAAAGGTGTCCAAATCAAAACATACTTCAGCAATATTTCAGAATATTTGCGATATGAAAAAAAAAACAGGATAATTAATAAGAAGAAAACTGGAGGCTTTCTGGGACAGAAATCTGTTGACAAACTGAGAGGCCTATTTTATATTCTTTTCATTCACATTCTGTTCCAGAGATATTAAAAACAAGATAAAACTAAAAACCTGTGTGACAGAACCAGCCTGATTTGACTTTTAGTCCCGGTTCCATCAGCTCCCTCTTGGGCTTCTTGGAGGGTGTTATTCCTCTTCCTGCCATTAGGCTGCGCTTCCACCACCTGCTCAGTTTAGGGGTCCGGACTGAGAAAAACAGGACTCTCAATCCCCCTTTCCAGTTCTGAGGCCTAGCCTCAAAGTCTTCTGCTACCCAGCACCTGGTTACCACCAGGACTTTTTTTTGTAGCAGGAACTCCTTTGCATATTAGGCCACACACTCCTGATGCAGCCAATCCTTCAAGAGCTTGCAGGGCTCTTCTTACAGGGCCTCCTGTAAGGTCTGGGAGAACTGGCTATATCAGAGGGGTCTAACCTAATATGCAAAGGAGTTCCTGCCACAAAAAAAAGCCCTGATTGCCACAGAGACCAAAGTCCTTTTTTGGGAGACCCCTGGAGGACTGGCACCACTGCCAACTGTATGCCTTCCCGGGACTCCCCTCTTAACATAGCCTAAGGTGGTTGGGGAACTATGGCTGGTTCCACACTCTGAAACTGACACAATTTTATCCCGTTGCGAAAAAATCTGCCGCAGTTTGAACCGTTTCTGGGCTATCAGACAGCCCCTGCTGAAGCGGTAGGATCCCGGCAGCGGTGGGTGGTTGCCCAATCACACTGCTATCCCAGCTCAAGCACGGACCCGATGCAGAAAGAGTTCTCTCTTTAAAAAAGACCCTGGTGTGTGCGCACCATCGGAGAATTGGACAAGCGGACCTGGGAAAGAGGTGAGGGGGAACCCCCTCCCCCCCCGGAAACAGTTCAGTGCAATCACACAGCTCTCCCACTTGTGATTACCCTGCGGCATTCAAAGCCAATTATGCGACCTACATCCGATTCAGGGGAATGCTACCGGGAAAATCCAGGTAGCTTTTTGATGCGGATAGGAGGCGTTTGGACAAGGGGTGAGAGCGGGTGCAGCTCGGGGGGCAGACGTGCTTGTGTGATTGTGCACTTTTAATCCGAATGGGAGGCGGGGCTAGGTCGGGGCAAATCTCCTGTGCAAAACCACCCTACGTGGCACAGAGCTTTACTGCCAGCATTTGAAACAGTAAAACGTCTATTAAAAAGAGAAAATGGTTACAAGCATAATCTTAACACAGCACGCAACCAGATCAAATAAAAAGTGGCTTTAAGCGCATCCTTCTCCTCTGGGTCTAAAACATTGCCCTACCAGATGTTATAGTAGAGCAGGCAATCCTACCCTTAGTAAGTTACCAAATGTTATAAGGCTCTCTCATTATCTCAGGCTTCCTGAATCCAACCAGGCCCGGCCACATGATCCAATATGGCTGCTGGCCAGAGCGTAGCAGTCTGTTCTCTTCCGAGGCCCAGCTCTGAGAGAGAGAGAGAGACTGCTCTTCTGACCAAGCACTTTTATTAATCCCTTGACTCCACTCATTTTTACATCACTTCCCACCCCTTGTTACTGAATCCGCCCAGGTCCCAAAGGCATTCTGAGATCACTCAGGAGCATCCTGGGAGCCTTCCTGGCAGGCATTCTGGGAAATCTCCAGGAGTCACCTGGAGATTCCTAATACAGAATGCCTCAGTTCCTTTGCAAGCCCAGTCATTTGCACAACTATGGCTGGCAATTTAGTTAGCTTCCTGCTCTTCCAGAGAGAAGAGATAAAGAATGAAACTCAGAGTGTGTGGGGGGGGGGGGAGGGAGACACAGGGCTCGGATTCAGTGGGAGCTCACAGGAGCACAGCTCCTAAACCTTTCTGAGAGTTCCACCTCCTCCTTCCCACCCTGTCCATTGAATAGTAGGTGCAGCTGCATAACGATCCCTGGATGAGCTCCACCACCTATTTTTCTACAAAACGACCCCTGGGAAGACACGCCATCACAACTTGTAACTGCCTCGCTTCATCCTTTCAAAACAGAAGGCAGTGAACAATCAATCATCTTCACTGGCCAGATTCCTGCCTATAAAAAGGTAAAGGTAATCCCCTTTGCAAGCACCGGTCATTTTCGACTTTGAGGTGACATTGCTTTCACGTTTTCACGGCAGACTTTTTACGTGGTGGTTTGCCATTGCCTTCCCCAGTCATCTACACTTCCTCCAGCAAGCTGGGTACTCATTTTACCGACCTCGGAAGGATGGAAGGCTGAGTCAACCTGGAACCAGCTACCTGAACCAGTTTCCGTTGGGATCGAACTCAGGTCGTGAGCAGAGGGCTCTGACTGCAGTACTGCGGCTTTACCACTCTGCGCCATGGGGCTCTGTTCCTGCTCATAACAAATGCACTAATGACCGGTGTTCCCTCTAAGCTGAGTGCGTGTGATTTAGCCTCCGACTCACACATTTTTGTATTAGTTCAGGAAAAATGTCCGCAGAGCAAACTGGAAGAAGACAACATTGGATTTGTATCCTGCCCTCCATTCTGAATCTCAGAGTGGCTCACAATCTCCTTTACCTTCCTCCCCCACAACAGTCACCCTGTGAGGTAGGTGGGGCTGAGAGAGCTCTCCCAGAAGCTGCCCTTTCAAAGACAACTCTGTGAGAGCTATGGTTGACACAAGGCCATTCCAGCAGCTGCAAGTGGATGAATGGGGAATCAAACCCAGTTCTTCCAGATAAGAGTCCATGCATTTAACCACTATACCAAACTGGCTCTCTGTTTATGCAGGAGCCCACAATTTTAATGCCAATAGCTCACAAAGTAGAATTTTTGCTCACAAGACTCCACATCTTCGAGGGTGTATTGATAACGGCCCTCACAAATGCATCCGGAACCCAACAGGGGAGCATTGCTGAATGACACAATAAAGCAAAAACGCAGAACGCCAAGAAAATTAGGGGAGCAGGCACTCACACAAAACTTCCAAACTGCCCCCTCTTGTAGGGGTTTATATTTACAAACAGTGGCTCTTGGCACAAATATTTGCATGTATTCATTTGGTATTGAAGAATTCAAAGTTTCTTTTCAACACAACAACCCCAAAACTCTTCCACTGGCTGGCATCGAGGTCAAGACTTCATTGAACCACTTGCAACTAATATCCTTGCAGGGGAAAGGTGGGTGGGGTGGCTACCGTGAGCTAGGAATGAAATGGTAGACTCCCAAGATGACAGACTGGATTGTACAAGTTCAGACTGCAGGAGGGAAAGCACATGTTCTGTCTCTAAATAAAAAAATTCTGCAACTGAAAAAGACAGAACAGCAGGGACAAGACTGAATCAGAGCTTTTAAAAACAGCGTCTACCAAAAGTTTCTGTTTCTTTCTCTTTTGGCATAGAGTATTTAAATATATATATATATATAATTCCCTGCTGGAAATGCTGCAGTCCATTTGACCACTTCTGCATTCTATCACCTCATTTTGCTACAAGTGTAGATAGGAGGGCCAGCATGAAGCTGTCACCTGACAAGGGGGAGCCTTGGCAGCAATGCAGCGACTGCTGGTAGCATGCTGACATCACTTCCTGGGTGAACGGAAGTACAGTCGGGAGTGCCAGTGACACTCTAGCAGTCAGCCAAAACGCTACGATTTAACCTTTGAATTTTAACCAAATGCTGCAGCGTCACTATTCGTAATAACTCCTAGTGAACAACAACATTGAGTCGAAGGCAGTCTAGTCAGTAAGACTTAACAACCAAAATAAAATACAAATAAGTAAATAAGGTAAATAATTAAAAAAAAAAAATAGAGAGAGAAGTGGTCTCCGAAATGGAGCACAACCACAACCCTCCCTGGAGCTGGACGTTTCCTTTAGTAACCTGCAGCTGTTCCAACTACACTGGCAATGTGCTGACATCACTTCTGCTCACACAGGAAGTGATGTCACTGCATCAGAACACTGGAAACCCGCCCCCTCCATTTCATCACCATTTCTCTCTCCCACCACCAGTAGGAAAATGGTAATCCTAAGTGTTGACCAGGCCTTAATTTCTTTGCATCTGCTCTTTCACTAGGGTTTTTGCCCCCTCCAGAATGATGTAGAACCACTTTGGACCTCTTCCCATACACATCTGTACAGGCTGGGCTTTTTTTCTAGCAAGAATTCCTTTGCATATTAGGCCACACACCCCTGATGTAACCAATCCTCCTGGAGCTTACAGTAGGCCATGTACAAAGAGCCCTGTAGGCTCTTGGAGGATTGGCTACATCAGGGGTGTGTGGCCTAATATGCAAAGGAGTTCCTGCTACATTTTTTTTTAAAAAAAACCTGTTTACAGGTTGTCTTTCTGTCCACAGATATTCTCAATTTCCCTGTCTCTCTCTCCCTCCTTCCCAGATACCCTTCCTATTCCTCACAGATACCTTCAAACACAATAAACCACTGCTGTTAGTCGAGCTCCAAAATGGCAGAGGACCAAACAAATGTAATAAAATATTATGTAGGCTTTAAGACTATGGAGGTATGAGAATGTGAAGGAAAATAAAGTGAAGCAAAAAAGTTAAATCCATGCCAGAAAATGCACAGAGTGATTGTGGAAGGGGTGGTGATAGCAAGGGAAAATACTGTTAATTATCTAATTTATATTACATTAAAGCAAAATAGGGTTGCTGAGTCCCCTGTGTTCTCCAGAAGTGATGATATTGCGATGTCACGCGTGGCCGCTTTAGGCGTTTCCGGGAAAACTCTATGATTTCCCGGACGCTCTGGCATTTGGGAGGGAAAAACTCTATGGTACCTAGTGCCGTCATTGCACTGGTGATGTAGGGGGAGGTTCCTCCTGCCAGCCCAATGTGGGCCGGCGGGTTGGGAACCTCCCAGGCGGGGGAACCGGGGACTTGGCAGTCCTAAAGCAAACAGTTGCCACAAATACATGATCTGTAACTATCTATAGGCATAGCAAGTCCATCACAATGTGCTTGAATACGAAGTTTCCTCTTGCTGAAGCAGAAATTTCCCTGTTCATTGGATAAGTAAAATGCTACTTAATTGATAACTACCAATTTAATCCCCTCCAGCAATTAGCAGAGGCCTCATGCTCCAAAACCGGCGAGGAGGTTTCCGTCCCAAGATATTCCTTGACAATGAGAGGTGAAAAATAATTGGAATCGCTGCCCTCAAATAAACAGGAAGCAGAGATGGGGAAGGGAGTTTTAAGCAGCTGCCGCAGCTAGCAAATTATCTAAATTGGCATCATTGCAATGAAGTGACGCAGTGTCGCTCGCGATGCGCAAGGGGGGCGTCTGTGCATTTTGACTTCTCTTTGCTTCAAATATTAGAATGTAGAAATGTAATATGTCCAATCTTTGCAAGACAAGTAGCTATGGGGCCAGTCTTTTGCATCATCACCACCACGACCACCACCATCATCATCATCACCATCAGTCTGCCTTCCTCACTGGGACCCAAGATGATCAGTCTCTCTCTCGGCTTGGCTTCACGAACGAAGATTTAAGAAGGGTGCAATAGTCCACGTCTGCATGATCAGTAATTTGATCAGTAAGCAGATTACAAAATAAGAGGTGGGCTCTCCTTCCTTGGAGGTTTCTAAACAAAGGCTAGATGGCCATCTGACAGCAATGAGGATCCTGTGAAATTAGGGGGAGGGGAGGTATTTGTGAGTTTCCTGTATTGTGCAGGCGGTTGGACTAGATGTCCCTGGAGGTCCCTTCCAACTCCATGATTCTATGAAGACATGGTAACATCTGAATCTAGCATTTAAGATTCCTAATAAGATATTTTTAAAAATGCCATTGGGCTAAGACTAGAACAGGAGCAGTCTGGGAGAATCATGACATTATGGGCAGTCAGCGTGTTGGCTCCTATAAAATCACTAGACTGTAGATTTAGTGCTAAAATGGTGAAGCAGCCACAAGTAGAAATATATTAATAATTATCCATCATAAGAACATAAGAGAAGCCATGTTAGATCAGGCCAATGGCCCATCCAGTCCAACACTCTGTGTCACACAGTGGCCAAAAATTTATACACACACACACACACACACACACACACACACTGTGGCTAATAGCCACTGATGGACCTCTGCTCCATATTTTTATCTAACCCCTCTTGAAGGTGGCTATGCTTGTGGCCACCACCACCTCCTGTGGCAGTGAATTCCACATGTTAATCACCCTTTGGGTGAAAAAGTACTTCCTTTTATCCGTTTTAACCTGTCTGCTCAGCAATTTCATTGAATGCCCATGAGTTCTTGTATTGTGAGAAAGGGAGAAAAGTACTTCTTTCTCTACTTTCTCCATCCCATGCATTATCTTGTAAACCTCTATCATGTCACCCCGCAGTCGACGTTTCTCCAAGCTAAAGAGTCCCAAGCGTTTCAACCTTTCTTCATAGGGAAAGTGTTCCAGCCCTTTAATCATTCTAGTTGCTCTTTTCTGGACTTCTCCAATGCTATAATATCCTTTTTGAGGTGCGGCGACCAGAACTGCACACAGTACTCCAAATGAGACCGCACCATCGATTTATACAGAGGCATTATGATACTGGCTGATTTGTTTTCAATTCCGTTCCTAATAATTCCCAGCATGGCGTTGGCCTTTTTTATTGCAAACACACACTGTCTTGACATTTTCAGTGAGTTACCTACCACGACCCCAAGATCTCTCTCTTGGTCAGTCTCTGCCAGTTCACACCCCATCAACTTGTATTTGTAGCTGGGATTCTTGGCCCCAATGTGCATTACTTTGCACTTGGCCAAATTGAACCGCATCTGCCACGTTGACGCCCACTAACCCAGCCTCAACAGAACCTACCAGGGGTGGGGCGATCCTGGATCTGGTCCTAAGTAATGCCCAAGACTTGGTGAGAGACGTAAAAGTGATTGCGCCGCTTGGGAACAGTGACCATAATGTTATTGATTTCACCATTTGTATAAATAGGGAGTTGCCCAAAAAGACCGCCACAACCACATTTAACTTTAAAAGGGGTAAATTCTCTGAGATGAGGAGGCATGTGAGGAGGAAACTGAAAGGAAAGGTAAATACGGTCAAAACCCTTGGGGAAGCTTGGAGACTATTTAAAACTATAATCCTAGAAGCTCAGATAAAATACATACCACAAGTTAGGAAAGGCACAAACAGGTATAAGAAGAGGCCAGCATGGTTAACAAACAAAGTAATGGAAGCTGTAAAAGGTAAGAAGGACTCCTTTAAGCGGTGGAAAACCAGTCCAAGTGAGATTAATAAAAGGGAACACAGGCAGTGGCAAATCAAATGCAAGACTGTGATCAGGCAGGCAAAAAGGGACTATGAGGAGCATATTGCAAAAAACATAAAGACCAACAATAAAAATTTCTTCAAATATATTAGAAGTAGGAAACCAGCCAGGGAAGCAGTGGGGCCCTTGGATGACCATGGGGTAAAAGGATTACTGAAGGAGGATGGGGAAATGGCTGAGAAGCTAAACGCATTTTTTGCCTCCGTCTTCACCGTGGAAGATGAGAAGTGTTTGCCCGCCCCAGAACCACTAATATTGGAAGGGGTGTTGAAAGACCTGAGTCAAATTGAGGTGACAAAAGAGGAGGTCCTACAACTGATAGACAAATTAAAAACTAATAAGTCACCGGGTCCGGATGGCATACATCCGAGAGTTCTGAAAGAACTCAAAGTTGAACTTGTGGATCTTCTAACAAAAATCTGTAATCTTTCATTGAAATCTGCCTCCGTTCCTGAGGACTGGAAGGTAGCAAATGTCACCCCCATCTTTAAAAAGGGTTCCAGAGGAGATCCGGGAAATTACAGGCCAGTCAGTCTGACTTCAATACCGGGAAAGTTGGTAGAAACCATTATCAAGGACAGAATGAGTAGGCACATTGATGAACACGGGTTATTGAGGAAGACTCAGCATGGGTTCTGCAAGGGAAGATCTTGCCTCACTAACCTGTTACATTTCTTTGAGGGGGTGAACAAACATGTGGACAAAGGAGACCCGATAGATGTTGTTTACCTTGACTTCCAGAAAGCTTTTGATAAAGTTCCTCATCAAAGGCTCCTTAGAAAGCTTGAGAGTCATGGAGTAAAAGGACAGGTCCTCTTGTGGATCAAAAACTGGCTGAGTAATAGGAAGCAGAGAGTGAGTATAAATGGGCAGTCTTCGCAGTGGAGGACGGTAAGCAGTGGGGTGCCGCAGGGCTCGGTACTGGGTCCCATCCTCTTTAACTTGTTCATAAATGATTTAGAGTTGGGAGTGAGCAGTGAAGTGGCCAAATTTGCGGATGACAGTAAATTGTTCAGGGTGGTGAGAACCAGAGAGGATTGTGAGGAACTCCAAAGGGATCTGTTGAGGCTGGGTGAGTGGGCGTCAACGTGGCAGATGCGGTTCAATGTGGCCAAGTGCAAAGTAATGCACATTGGGGCCAAGAATCCCAGCTACAAATACAAGTTGATGGGGTGTGAACTGGCAGAGACTGACCAAGAGAGAGATCTTGGGGTCATGGTAGATAATTCACTGAAAATGTCAAGACAGTGTGCGTTTGCAATAAAAAAGGCCAACGCCATGCTGGGAATTATTAGGAAGGGAATTGAAAACAAATCAGCCAGTATCATAATGCCTCTGTATAAATCGATGGTGCGGTCTCATTTGGAGTACTGTGTGCAGTTCTGGTCGCCGCACCTCAAAAAGGATATTATAGCATTGGAGAAAGTTCAGAAAAGGGCAACTAAAATGATTAAAGGGCTGGAACACCTTCCCTATGAAGAAAGGTTGAAACGCTTAGGGCTCTTTAGCTTGGAGAAACGTCGACTGAGGGGTGACATGATTACAAGATAATGCATGGGATGGAGAAAGTAGAGAAAGAAGTACTTTTCTCCCTTTCTCACAATACAAGAACTCGTGGGCATTCGATGAAATTGCTGAGCAGACAGGTTAAAACGGATAAAAGGAAGTACTTCTTCACCCAAAGGGTGATTAACATGTGGAATTCACTGCCACAGGAGGTGGTGGCGTCCACAAGCATAGCCACCTTCAAGAAGGGGTTAGATAAAAATATGGAGCAGAGGTCCATCAGTGGCTATTAGCCACAGTGTGTGTGTGTATGTATATATATATATATATTTGGCCGCTGTGTGACACAGAATGTTGGACTGGATGGGCCATTGGCCTGATCTAACATGGCTTCTCTTATGTTCTTATGTTCCTTTGGAGTTCCTCACAATCCTCTCTGGTTCTCACCACCCTGAACAATTTAGTGTCATCCACAAACTTGGCCACTTCACTGCTTACTCCCAACTCTAAATCATTTATGAACAAGTTAAAGAGCATGAGACCCAGTACCCAGCCCTGCGGCACCCCACTGCTTACCGTCCTCCACTGCGAAGACTGCCCATTTATACTCACTCTCTGCTTCCTATTACTCAGCCAGTTTTTGATCCACAAGAGGACCTGTCCTTTTACTCCATGACTCTCAAGCTTTCTAAGGAGCCTTTGATGAGAAACTTTATCAAAAGCTTTCTGGAAGTCAACGTAAACAACATCTATTGGGTCTCCTTTGTCCACATGTTTGTTCACCCCCTCAAAGAAATGTAACAGGTTAGTGAGGCAAGATCTTCCCTTACAGAACCCATGCTGAGTCTTCCTCAATAACCCGTGTTCATCAATGTGCCTACTCATTCTGTCCTTGATAATGCTTTCTACCAACTTTCCCGGTATTGAAGTCAGACTGACTGGCCTGTAATTTCCCGGATCTCCTCTGGAACCGTTTTTAAAGATGAGGGTGACATTTGCTACCTTCCAGTCCTCAGGAACGGAGGCAGATTTCAATGAAAGATTACAGATTTTCGTTAGAAGATCCACAAGTTCAACTATGAGTTCTTTCAGAACTCTCGGATGTATGCCATCCGGACCCGGTGACTTATTAGTTTTTAATTCGTCCATCAGTTGTAGGACCTCCTCTTTTGTCACCTCAATCTGACTCAGGTCTTTCAACACCCCTTCCAAAATTAGTGGTTCTAGGGCGGGCCAAAAGTTCTCATCTTTTACAGTGAAGATGGAGGCAAAAAATTCATCCAGCTTCTCAGCCATTTCCCTATCCTCCTTCAGTAATCCTTTTACCCCATGGTCATCCAAGGGCCCCATTGCCTCTCTGGCTGGTTTCCTACTTCTAATATATTTGAAAAAAAAAATATGTTTTTTGCAATATGCTCCTCATAGTCCCTTTTTGCCTGCCTGATCACAGTCTTGCATTTGATTTGCCACAGCCTGTGTTCCCTTTTACTAATCTCACTTGGACTGGTTTTCCACCACTTAAAGGAGTCCTTCTTACCTTTTACAGCTTCCATTACTTTGGTTACCATGCAGGCCTTTTCTTATGCCTGTTTGTGCCTTTAACAACTTGTGGTATGTATTTTATCTGAGCTTCTAGGATTATAGTTTTAAATAGTCTCCAAGCCTCCCCAAGGGTTTTGACCGTATTTACCTTTCCTTTCAGTTTCCTCCTCACATGCCTCCTCATCTCAGGTAATTTACCCCTTTTAAAGTTAAACGGGGTTGTGGCGGTCTTTTTGGGCAACTCCCTATTTATACAAACGGTGAAATCAATAACATTATGTTCACTGCTCCCAAGTGGCGCAATCACTTTTACATCTCTCACCAAGTCTTGGGCATTACTTAGGACCAAATCCAGGATCGCCCCACCCCTGGTAGGTTCTGAGAGCATCCCTAGTGAGCAACTAGTTTTACTGAATGTCTACAACTTAAAGGCTGGGTAATGGTGAGCCTAAACCATAATCTCTCTTGGGATGCTCTGGTGCTTTGATGGGGGATGTGAATTCCAAGGAACCCACAGGTTTTCCCAATGGGCCAAATAGTGCCCTCCAAGGACGTCAGGTCAGAAAAAACACTGCTGGAAGGAAGGTTGAATCCCCTTGTATGCCATGATTCCAGTCATAACCATAGACCACTCATGGAAACTGAGGAGAACCTTTAATTCAAGCCTGACTAGCACACAAAGCCGAAAGGATGCTCAGCTGTGGATGTGTCTGCTGGTGAAAGAACAGTCCGATGCTGCAAAGAACAATACTGCAACGGACCATGGAATGTAAGATCTATGAATCAAGGGAAGCTACATGTGGCAAACAAGAGATGGCAAGACTTAACATTAACATCTTGGGAATCAGTGAACTAAAATGGACGAGAATGGGTGAATTTACCTCAGAGGATCACTGCATCTATTATTGTGGGCAAGAGTCCCATAGAGATAATGGTGTGGCCTTTATAGTTAACAAGAGAGTGAGGAAGGCAGTAATGGGATACAATCTCAAAAATGACAGAATGATCTCGGTCCATATTCAAGGCAAACCATTCAATATCACAGTAATCCAAATCTATGCCCCAACCACTGATGCAGAAGAGGTTGAAGTGGACCAGTTCTATGAAGATCTACAACACCTTTTAGAATTAACACCAAAAAAAGATGTCCTCATCATAGGGGACTGGAATGCCAAAGTAGGAAGTCAAAAGGTGACCGGAACAACTGATAAGTTTGGCCTTGGAGAACAAAATGAAGCCAGGCAAAGGCTAATAGAGTTTTGTCAAGAGAACAAACTGGTCATGGCAAACATCCTCTTCCAACAACCTAAAAGGCAACTCTACATGTGGACATCACCTGGTGGGCAACACAGAAATCAGATTGATTATATACTCTGCAGTCAAAGATGGAGAAGCTCCTTACAGTCAGCAAAAACAAGACCTGGAGCTGACTGTGGCTCAGATCATGAGCTACTCATCGCAAAATTCAGGCTTAAATTGAAGAAAACTGGGGAAGCCATTAGGGCATTCAGGTTTGAACTTGATCACATCCCTTATGAATATACAGTAGAGGTGAAGAATAGGTTTAAGGAACTAGAGTTGATTGACAGAGTGCCTGAATAACTATGGATGGACGTTCATGACATTGTACAGAAGGCAGCAATCAGCACAATCCCAAAGAAAAATAAATGCAAGAACGCAAAGTGGCTGTCTGATGAGGCTTTACAATTAGCTGAGGAAAGAAGGAAAGCAAAAGGCAAAGGTGAAAAGGAAAGATTCACCCAACTGAATGCAGATTTCCAGAGAACAGCAAGGAGAGATGAGGCCTTCCTGAAGGAACAATGCAAAGCAATAGAGGAAAATAATAGAATGGGAAGGACAAGAGATCTCTTCAAGAAAATTGGAGAAATCAAGGGAACGTTTTGTGCAGAGATGGCCATGATAAAGGACAAAAATGGTAGGGACCTAACAGAAGCAGAAGAGATCAGGAAGAAGTGGCAAGAATACACAGAAGAATTATACAAGAAGGATCTCAATGTCCCGGACAACCATGACAGTGAAATGGATGACCTTGAGCCAGACGTCCTGGAGAGTGAAGTCAAATGGGCTTTAGAAAGCATTACTAACAACAAAGGGAGTGGAGATTATGGTATCCCAATTGAACTATTCAAAGTCCTAAAAGATGATGCTGTTAAAGTGATGCACACACTATGTCAACAAATTTAGAAAATGCAACAGTGGCCACAGGATTGGAAAAGATCGGTTTATATTCCAATCCCAAAGAAGGGTAATGCCAAGGAATGTTCAGACTATCGCACCATTGCACTCATTTCACATGCCAGTAAGGTCATGCTAAAGTTCCTACAAGCTAGGCTTCCGCAGTATGTAGATCGGGAGCTACCAGAAGTTCAAGCTGGGTTTCGGAGAGGTAGAGATCAAATTTACAACATTTGATGTATTATGGAGAAAGCACAGGAGTATCAGAAAAACTATCTATTTCTGCTTCATTGACTATGCTAAAGCCTTTGATTGTGTGGCAAGTCCTTAAAGAGATGAGAGTACCAGACCACCTCACATGTCTCCTGAGAAACCTGTATAAGGGTCAACAAGCGACTGTCAGAAAGGGATATGGAACAACTGATTGGTTTAGAATAGGAAAAGGAGTTCGACAAGGAGGTATATTGTCACCCTGCTTATTTAATTTATATGCAGAGTACATCATGCGGAATGCTGGCCTGGATGAAGCAGAAGCCGGAATTAAGATTGCCGTGAAAAACATCAACAACCTCAGATATGCAGATGACATTACTCTAATGGCAGAAAGCGAGGAGGACCTAAAGAATCTCTTGTTGAGGGTGAAAGAGGAGAGCACAAAAGTAGGCTTGAAACTCAACATCAAAAAAACTAAGATCATGGCATCTGGCCCCATCACACCTTGGCAAATAGAAGGGGAAGACATGGAAGTAGTGACAGACTTCACATTTCTGGGATCCAAGATCACTGCAGATGGTGACTGTAGCCATGACAGCTATGGCGAACCTGGGCAGTATAATAAAAAGTAGAGACTTCACCCTGCCAACAAAAGTCCGTATAGTCAAAGTGATCACATTCCCAGTCATGTATGGCTGTGAGAGCTGGACCATAAGGAAGGCCAAGCGCAGAAGAATAAATGTAGTGCTGGAGAAGAATCTTGAGAGTCCCTTGGACTGCAAGATCAAATCAGTCAGTCCTAAGGGAAATCAACCCAGACTGTTCACTAGAAGGTCAGATGCTGAAGCTGAAGCTCAAATACTTTGGCCACCAAATGAGAAGGGAGCACTCCCTGGAGAAGATCCTGATGCTAGGAAAGACAGAAGACAAAAGAAGAAGGGGATGGCAAAAGATGAGATGGCTGGACAGTGTTACTGATGTAACAAACACAAATTTGAGCAGACTTCGGAGGATGGTGGAAGACAGGAGGACCTGGCGTGACTTTGTCCATGGGATTGCAAAGAGTCAGATTCGACCGTGCGACTGAACAACAACAAGCACACAGAATGGGGACCCCAAACCCAACCCATGTACTTCCTAATGTGTGAATATGGATCACAGGGCTGTCATGGACATAATTTTGGGGGAAGAGAACCATGTATGCTTCCATGAACTTCTTGAAGGAGAAATGCAGTAGAAAGGCAAATATATTGGGAAGTCTCTATGTCACATTAGATTCTAGAATGGGCTGGCATTTAGCTGGCTGGGCCTGTACTATACTGTGAATTCAAAAGTATCCAGATTATTTCAAGCAGCCCCGAATTTTGCAGGTGAATGAAAGGTATTAGGAATGGTATGAAGCAAGAGACCCATTTGCAAAAGATAATGACCTCATTTTATGCACAAAACAGTTCCAACACAGTGAGGCAATTTTTACACTGCCTGATTTCTCACAGTGGAAAATTGGACAAAAAAACTACTAAGTGCTCATTTTGTTTGTAAAATCACCTGCCAAAGAAGACCTTACCAATCTTCTGTCAAGAATTAGTCCCTGGAAGGTGATGGCCACAATCAAAGTTTCCACAGACTGATACCAAACTGCCCAGTTGTACCCTTTGTTAGCCTCAGGCTTACCAACTGACAGAGTCCAGAAGACACCAAAATAATTTCCTTCACTAACTTCAGCGATACCAGTGTGAATGTTTTGTGAGAAGTTGCTAGGCTACACTCGTCCAAGCCATCCTGTGGAGTGAATTCATGATTTACAAAGCAAAAAGAGATGGCAGAAGAAAGCAACCCAGTCCCAGCCCCGAAAGAAAGCTGAATTCTCTTACAGCTGAAGGAACAGAAGGAACTATGGAGAGTGAAATGGAGTGTGAGGGGGAGAAAAAAAATGGAAGGAGGGAGCAAAACTGAAGAAAACCTACCTCATAAAAGAAAACATTCTTGTCATAAAAGGTGAAGCAACAGGAGGAAAATTCCAGTGGGAGACTAAAAAGGTGGAGGGGGGTTTGAAGAAAATGTCATATGTGCCTAGTCTAAGTTGTATTACATATTTAAATAACACTTAATAACTGCCATTTATATCATGCTTTGCCATATTGCTCAGAAATGCTTCTTATACATCACCGAAGCTATCCAAACTTGTAGGGCAGGCCAGAATTACAATCCTCAGTAGGGGAAAAGGGCTGAAAGAGCTCACGGTCACACAGTTAATACTTGGCTAAGGTGAGGTTTGGAAGAGGGACTTAGGCTCACACCTCAGTCACTTAACTATTGCCTAACAATATAACTAATCCCTGCTTTCGCAATTAACTTTCTTTGGGGTCATTACCAACAAGTAACGAGACTGTTCTATGATACGAGGTGTACCAGTCTGAAGCCAATGAGAATACCCTTTTTCCTTCCCTGTGAGAGAATGTTTCTGTGTAATATTTTCATCACACTAGCACCCTCTAGTGTACCCCACGCCACTGTATAGCCTGCAGCATTTTGAACTGAATCAGATTTGCATGGACCCTTTGACTGTTGTCCGCTACAGCGATTGCTGATGGTGTGTTTTGAGGAAACCTGATTTTCCCTGATGAGATCAATGGCGGTAAACAAAACTTCTGAAAATTAACCATCTCCCAGCAACAGAAGGCTGCAGGGAAATGCTGGCTATACTCCTTGCTGCATTTTTAATTCACACAAGGCAAAACCATGACCCAAGAGCCCTGGCTGAAGTCCTGGGTGAAGCAAGTCCATATTAGAATGTACCACAGAGACTTCAGCAAAATTTGGAAAAGCCGGTTTTGAACCCTTCCTTCCTTCCTTCCTTCCTTCCTTCCTTCCTTCCTTCCTTCCTTCCTTCCTTCCTTCCTTCCTTCCTTCCTTCCTTCCTTCCTTCCTTCCTTCCTTCCTTCCTTCCTTCCTCAAATTGAGAACAGATTCAAGCGATGACAAAGTGCTGAAGTATCAGTAAATGTTGTTGCTTCCATTATTAATGCTGCTCAGAAACTCATCTATGCCAACCCTCGGATCAGAACGTGACTTCTGTAGCCTGATAAACCACACTGAGAATACTCTTTAGTCTTTAAACTTTAACATCATTAGCCTGATCTCCTCAGGTCTCAGAAGCTAAGCATGGTCAGCCCTAGTTAGTATTTGGATGGGAGATCACCAAGAAACTCCAGGGTCGCTATATAGAGGCAAACAATAGCAAACCACCTCTGTTTGCCTCTTGTCTTGAAAACTCCATGTGGGCATTGCCACAAGTCAGCTGTGACTTGATAGCACTTTCCATCACCCAACGTTAACAGCCAGTAATTTGGGATTCTGGAAACACACCTGGTTAGTTTTGCATAGAGAGACAGCATCTGGGAACTCTCACCAGCCATGGTGTAGAGCAGTGGTTTTCAAACTTTCTAAATCTGGGATCCACCTTTAACCCCAGGTGACAGTACAGGATCCACTGAGCTACAAGCATATGGCAGAAAGTCACATGGCATTGCAGTCATGTGTTAGAAATAAGGATGGGCATGAACCAGAAAAATGGAGATTCATCTGCGTTCATGGTTCTTGGGGGTCACATGGACCATGAGTCTCCCCACTGACTAAACTGGTTCATTTTATGAGATCTGTGATGTGGTGTGGAGGGAATCTGAGATCTTCCCCAGGGCCGGCTCTGCCACTAGGCAATTGCCTAGGGTGCCAGCCTTCTGGGGGTTCCAAATTGGGTACCCCCCATGTGACTCAGTTATATTATCAATGCAGGGGGTGGGTGCCAGAATTCAGTCTTGTCTAGGGTGCCAGACAGTCTAGGGCTGGCCCTGATCTTCTCTCCCTCCCTCCTTTCTGCTGAGGACAGGTCTTCAAGGCCAGCAGAATAGAAGGGTAGGGGAGATCTTGCAAAAGCCAATGTTACTCCCAAACCACTGAGATGCACGAAACAAACCTCTGTGAAAAACATGGAGGCTTATTGGAGGTTTGTTGTGGGCAGACCTCAGATTCAGTGGGAGCTCACAGGAGCACAGCTCCTGAACCTTTCTGAGAGTTCCTCCTCCTCCTTCTGAGAATTCCACCTCCTTGTCCATTGAATAGTAGGTGCAGCTGCATAACAATCTCTGGATGAGCTCCACCACCTGTTTTTCTTCAAAACAACCCCGTGGTTGTGGACATGATCACATGACCTTTGACTAATGAACCACAAACTGGGCAATGTTTCTTATGAAATTAGGTTCCTAATGAGGTTTTTGCCCATCCCTAGTTAAGAAAAGGAGAATCAAGAGTCTCTCAAACTCCCTGTGCTAAAAATAAATCTTCCTCTTGCTGTTCCTTACAGCAAGTACACAAAAGACACATGGTGTCTTTGCTCACTATATAGCAGATTTCCCCCCCCCCCAAAAAAAAGCTGCAAAAATGGGAGCACTATAGGGGCCAGTAGATGGGACTCCAGAACCCACTTGAAGGTCCTTGACCGTATCAGCTACCGGTGAAGAGAACTGAGCAACATTCTACGTTATGTTTATCTGAAGACAGCAGTGAATTCTATTGCACAGTGACGTTAATAAATAAATAAATGTCGACTGCACAGTGATAATGTCTCATTCTATCACATCTAACACTGCCTACATAAGCACCATCAGATTTATGATCTGTGCCAGAACATCTCTAACAGAATCACCCCCACAGTGGAGCAGCCACTGAATTTTTCTTCAATACAAAATATATTTGGAGATTCTTAGCTGGTTAGAACATCTGAGGAATTCCAAGGAGAGATGCAAAAAATTATAAGACTACTGCAAGTTTTGCGGTGGTGGGGGCGTGGGGAGGAGGGTTTCCAATCATTCCTAAAATCAGGGCTTTTTTGTAGCAGAAACTCCTTTGCATATTAGGCCACGCCCTCCTGAATGTAGGCAATCCTTCAAGAGCTTCCAGGGCTCTTCTTACAGGGCCTGCTGTAAACTCCAGGAGGATTGGCTACATCAGGGATGTTGGCCTAATATGCAAAAGAGTTCCTGCTACAAAAAAAAAGAAAAAGCCCTGCCTAAATTACTGCTAACAATATGCCTGTGATGAAGGCTGAGGTAAATTCGGAAGCTTCTCCTCCAGTGAACCGCCTGAATGATTTCTGTGGAAGCCAAGAGAGTGATTAAAAAAAAACAAAAAGCCACTAACTCTCACAATCCACCAATGTATTATAAATGTACTCATTCTTTGTACAGAGTGTATATTCTAGATCTCTTATCAGTTAGGGCACAATTAACTTGTATAAAAGTGATTGTGAGCATACGTTCTGATTTAAGAGCAAAAGAAGTGCAGCGCCACTGAGGATGTTCTCCGCAGCTGAGAACGAAACGTCTGGAAGGAAAACTTTCTCCAGTAGAACACGGCACTTGATCCCGAAAGACTCTACAAACCCTAATGATGTTACCAGCCGTGAAAACCTGAAATCTTTGATAAAAGAAATGCTGTGCAGCATGAGACCAAGGTCCATCAAAACAAGGATTCTTTGCAAGGATTCCAATATTAGATGGTAGACTGCGGGGTGACATAATAGAGGTTTACAAAATTATGCATGGGATGGAGAAAGTAGAGAAAGAAGTACTTTCCCCCCCTTCTCACAATGCAAGAACTCATGGGCATTCAATGAAATTGCTGAGCAGTCGGGTTAGAATGGATAAAAGGAAATACTTCTTCACTCAAAGGGTGATTAACATGTGGAATTCACTGCCACAGGAGGTGGTGGTGGCTACAAGCATAGACAGCCTCAAGAGGGGATTGGATAAAAATATGGAGCAGAGGTCAATCAGTGGCTATTAGCCACAGTGTATTGTTGGAACCCTCTGTCTGGGGCAAGTGATGCTCCGTATTCTTGGTTCTTGGGGGGGGGGGCAAAATAGAAGGGCTTCTAGCCCCAATTGTGAACCTTCTGATGGCACTTTTTTTTTGCCACTGTGACACAGAGTATTGGACTGGATGGGCCATTGGCCTGATCTAACATGGCTTCTCTTATTTTCTTATGTGCTCCAGATCCTGTCCAGAGGTCCACCGGTCAATGTCACCCTCTGTGGAAGAGGCACTGTTTTGTGGCAAGACTGAACTCAATGACTTACTTCTGAAGAAGGTTCTCTTTCGCTGTATTTGAACAACTCCTTGACACCTGTTGACATGTCCCTCTCTTGTTTCTACCAGTCCTCTCATTTCTTCTTCTGATTGGTAATTAACAGAGATAGACCCTCAATGCATGTGACATTTGAGACTTTGCAGTCCAAGTAAGAAAGGCGAGGGCACACACCCTTACTGAAAACCTTCTCCAAGCACACACACAGACACAGACACACAGACAGGCAACGGGCTAGTTCTATAAATATGTGGAGCAGGCAGTAAGCATCCTTTGTTGTGCAGTGGCAAGTTACACAGTAATAATTGGTTCATTGTTCTCTCAGTATAAAGTGCATTTTTCTGCAGTAATTGGAAGAGTATTTTAAACTATATTTGATTGCCATGTATTGTTGGAGGAACAATACTCAGGTTGGCTTTGTTCTGCTGCAACAATACTGCTGGGTGAACCACAAAAGCCAGGAACTTCTATGACTTTCAAAATATTTGGATTCTTCCCTAATTTTTTTTTCCCTTATACTTTTCTCCACTCTTTATAATGTCTCTGTTTAATGCTGGAGATGGAAAACCGTTCTCCACGCACCCCAGACCTTTGAACGCATTACAAGAAAGGTGTTTCTCCCCCTATCATTTGCCTCTGACAAGTAATATTTCAAGGCTTTAGCAGCGACCCCAAACCAGCCCATCTTGTTCAGCCAAGATAACCCAGGATAAAAGACAGACAACAGCAGGTTAAAAGGGATGTGTGTTTACACCAAGAATGGACAAACTGGCTCGGGAGCCTCATGTAGCTCTTTTACACATAATGCGTGGCTCTAAAAGCTGGCTTGAAGAAGGCATTTATCTATTTAAATCACTTCTCCAAACTCAAATGCTTGGAGAATGCATTTAAAATTGCTTTCTTTCCACCTCTCCTCCATCTATTTTCCTTCCTTCCTTCCTCATTCATGTCTTGTAGCTCTGAAACATCTATGTTTATTCTATGCAACTCTTACGTTAAGCAAGTTTGGACACCCCTGGTATACCCCAAGGTTGCACATCGCACACAGTTACTTGAGCCACAATACCTCATGTCAGGAATTAAGTCACCACCCTGTGACATCACCAGACCCCACCTCTTGACATCGCCACCAATCAGAAGTCTCTTGGATGCAGCCCAGAAGCTTTCCCTCCCTTTTGGAGGGGTAAGCATGTCACCTTTTAATTTGGAGAACATCTGAGCAGCATTCTGACCACTCATCAGAGAAGGGGGGGGGATTTCTTGCTACATGGAGTAGTGCCTCCATGAACTGCATACAGCCTCAGACAGTGAGCTCTGTGTTGTTCATCCTTGTACTACAGCCAGGGCTTTTTTTGTAAGAGGAACTCCTTTGCATATTAGGCTGCACACCGCTGATATAGCCAATGCTCCAAGAGCTTACTGGGCTCTTCTTACAGGGCCTACTGTAAGCTCTTGGAGGATTGGCTACATCAGGGGTGTATGGCCTAATACGCAAAGGAGTTCCTGCTACAAAAAAAGCCCTGACTACACCGCAAACAATGGTACTTCTCTCATACCACTACCGGCCCTCATAAAAGTCTTAATTCTTTCATCGGAGCGTTTGCACAAACCTCTCTGTTGCTGAAGTATTTATTTTGTGGTTTCTGTTCACTGTAAACTTTCTCTCTGTGATCTGATCCACTATGCCAGTGAAGTTCAAAACGTACCCTTCAATGAAGGCCTCTGACAAGACATACAGCGAAAGGGAACACGCAGCCTTACAAGGTTAGAGGAACTCCTGGCCGCTGTTTAGCACTTACCTAATGTACAATAAAAATATCATAAAAGCTTAATGAGATGGATCATGTTGCAATGTCTGCTATACATTCAAATAATGTCATCGGGTTTGAAATACTATAGCTGAAGACTTACAACCGTTTATTCTATCAATGAATGATCGTTGCATTTAAAAGGTAAGATCATTCACCTCCTCCTTCTCTAGATTCCCATGTAACGTTCATAATTTTTGACACAATTCCACCAAAGACCCATTGATTTCAATTACAGATGGTCATGCACAAGCTGGATTCTTCTAACCCACGCTGGTGGCATGACCTTTGGCTGAATTGTGCCCAAAATGTCTAAAACCAGTTACCATGTGAAAGTCAGAAGAATGAGAGGAAGGGCATCATACAGCATCTGCTTTGCACGCAGAAGGTCCCAGGTTCAATCCTTGGCAACTCCAGTTAAAAGTATCAGGTACTAAGAACATAAGAGAAGCCATGTTGGATCAGGCCAGTGACCCATCCAGTCCAACACTCTGTGTCACACAGTGGCCAAAAAACACAGGTGCCATCAGGAGGTCCATCAGTGGGGCCAGGACACTCCCACTATTGCCCTCCCAAGCACCAATAATACAGAGCATCACTGCCCCAGACAGAGAGTTACAACAATACGCTGTGACTAATAGCCACTGATGGACCTCTGTTCCATATGTTTATCCAATCCCCTCTTGAAGATGGCTATGCTTGTAGCCGCCACCTCCTGTGGTGATGAATTTCACATGTTAATCACCCTTTGGGCGAAGAAATAGTTCCTTTTATCCATTCCAACCCAACTGCTCAGCAATTTCATTGAGTGCCCATGAGTTCTTGTTTGTGAGAAAGGGAGAAAAGTACTTCTTTCTCTACCTTCTCTATCCCATGAGTAATCTTGTACACCTCTATCATGTCACCCCTGAGTTGACGTTTCTCCAAGCTAAAGTTGATGTGGAAGACTTTCACCTCAGAGTCTGGAGAATGACTCCCAGTCAGAGAAGGAAATACTGACTTTGATAGACCAATTTACTGATTGAACATGAGGGAGCTTCATCCATGTTTGTGTGTTCGTTTACTATGCTGCCCACAGCAGCATGGTAATGAGATTTCATTTAAAATGTCTAGTGACAAGAACAAGACTTTTATCAAATCTTAACAAAATCTTTATCTAAGCAACTTAATTAGCTCATTGATATTATCTCATGTCTCAGACTTCCTGGGGGAAAAACAGATCCGGGAGGGTAGCCGTGTTGGTCTGAAGTGATGCAACAAAGTTGCAACAGAGGAGATAACACCAACATCACAACTAAGAAAAAGATACTACCAGTTACCTCCACACCTGAGAGATGTGACAACAGGGTCATGTAATCACTCTTAACATTCTTAAAACTCTGAGGCAGTTATTTGCCTGTTTTCTCCCAGAAAATTTAAACTATAATGAACTGAATTTAACCTATAATGACCTTATGAACTTAGCTTGTTATTTCTATTTGCATGTTAAAATATTTTAGTATATTGCTGTTCAACCTCCATGATGGATTGATGGATAGATGGACGGACGGGCAGATGGACAGACAGATAGATGATGGATGGATGGATGGATGGATGGATGGATGGATGGACAGACAGACAGTTTATTTACGATCACAGACCAAGTAAAAAACCCAAGAATTTAAAAGCTTCAACACAGAAGATAAATCTATGCTATAATAAGTATTAGGAAAGACAATTGTCTTAATTTGTTCAATATAAAAAAGTTACATCAAGATACAAGTTAAAACAGAACATCTTAAAACTAAGAAGCAGTAAAAGACAGACAGACAGACAGACAGACAGACAGACAGACAGACAGACAGACAGACAGACAGACAGACAGACAGACAGACAGATAGATAGATAGATAGATAGATAGATAGATAGATAGATAGATAGATAGATAGATAGATAGATAGATAGATAGATAGATAGATAGATAGATCTGATACTCTTATTCCATCCTGTTTGACAAAGTGCAAATGCGCACAAAAGCTCACATCCTGAATAAAAAATTGTTGGTCTTAATGGGGGAAAGCCAGTTTAGCAAACTATGTATTCATTCCCCTTTAAAAAGTGGGAAAGGGAATTTGCTGGGATTTATTGTTAATGAAAGTGGGGAAAGGGGTAGTGTTGCCAAGTGCAATTCAAGAAATATCTGGGGACTTTGGGGGTGGAGCCAGGAGACATTAGGGGTGGAGCCAAGATCAAGGCTGTGACAAGCATAATTGAACTCCAAAGGGAGTTCTGGCCATCACATTTAAAGGGACGGCACACCTTTTCAATTCCTTCCATAGGAAATAATGAAGGATAGGGGCACCTTCTTTTGGGGCTCATAGAATTGGACCCCCTGGTTCAATCTTTTTGAAACTTGGGGGGTATTTTGGGGAGAGGCACTAGATGCTATACTGAAAATGTGGTGCCTCTACCCCAAAAAACAGCCCCCCCAGAGCCCCAGATACCCGCAAATCAATTCTCCATGATTTTCTATGGGAATAAATCTGCATAGGGAATAACAGAGTTCCCAGAAGACATTTCCCACCCCTCCCCCCGCTTTCTGACGACCCTGAAGTGGGGGGAGGGCCTCCAAACCGGGGGATCTCCTGCCTCCACCTGGGGATTGGCAACCCTAGAAAGGGGATATGTAGTGGATGCTGACACCTCCCTCACTTTTGTTTAAGTTTTGGAAAACTGAATAACTGACAGTAGCTCTGATCTGAAGGCAGTTAGTCCTACAGATATTGCACTCATGTTGGGGTGTTCACGCATACATTCTGATCAATTGATAGTTAAATCCACAAGGGGTTGACCCAAAGGGTCTTTGTCTCAGGTTAGAATTCAAGGTAATTTTCCCCCCAGCATTTGGGCCTCATTAACAATGCATTACAATCCACATACTGTTACTATGCTGGCACACAATCTGCCTGTAATACTGCCATAAATACTCCAAATGCCAAACTACTATTAATAGAAACGTTGCTCTTAAGACTGAGGACCGGTGTTCTGTAACAGGATCCATCCATCCAAAATCACAACAAATGTTATTACTTTTTAAGGATATATTTTGAACTGTCTAGATTGTATAAGCTTTTTTCTCTGACATCGACAGCAGAGCCCCCATTGATTTTAATAAACATGAACTTCCAATTTATCATCATAATTTTCAGCTAAGGGCTAGAACCTGAATATCTAGGGTTGGCCCTAGACCAGGGGTGTCAACATGTGGTGTAGGGGGCTCCTATCAGGCCCCCGAGCAACTGCATCCTTCTCCCTCTCTCTTGCTTCCTTCTGCATCACAGCTTGTTATGTGAGGCTTGCTCAATTGCACAGGAGCTACAGAGCAAACCTCTATTTTCTCCACTGCCTGAGGCTCCTCCCTTTGGGAGGAAGGGGGGAGGGATAGCTTTCTTGGTCTGGCTCTCTCAATCGCACAGCAGAGCTACTGAGACAAGTCTCACTTCCTTCTATTGGCTGAGGCTCCTCTCCCTCCTGGTCCCTTGGGGAAGGAAAGAGCTAGAGCTTCCTTTGCCAAGTTCCCTGGATCCCATGAGGGAGATACAAAAAAAGCACCTGTAAGACTTTGAGAGTGTTAATGTTTTATTTTAAGGTTTGTTTGTTTTTAAATCTGCACCTGTGTTTGTCAGTGTCCATTATAAAGTTTATATCTCTGCTACCTAATCTTAAATAGGTACACACATGATTTGACCCAACAAGGTCACATTTATGTCATATCCCTCACAACAAATGAGTTTGACACCCCTGCCCTGGACCGTCTGGCCCCCTAGGCAAGGCTAACTTCTGGCACCGCCCCCCTCCATTGAAACATCAATGAGTCGCATGGGGGGCTCCCAATTGGGCATCCTAGGAGAGCGGTGCCTCGGCAATCGCCTAGTTTGCCTAGCAGCATACTTTGTGTGCCTGATGTGGCTCACAAGCTTCTGCAATTTTTTTTCCATGTGCACATTTGGTCCTGGTTTCAAAATTCCGGTGGTCTGAACGATGCAATCCGTGAGGCACAGAATAACCTCTCTATCAGTTCTCCGCTTTTCAACACTCATGTGGCAATCTCTTACAACGCCATGTTTGGAAGCAAAAATCCTCTGATGTGGCAATTCATTTCGGCGATAGTAATACCCAATTAAAATATCCCTGGGTTTAGGGAACAGAGTCTGCTGCCCTCCAAGTAGAATTTCCCTCCCTCCTTTTACACTTACTAAGAAAAAAAAAAACAGACTGACTTTTACTGGGTAGCAAGTCACCAAAAGGGTTCATCTTCACTTTGAAAGGCGACCTATACTTAGAATACATTCTAACAAGGGGAGAAAAGGCATCAGGTGCATTTCGGCAAAGCAGAGTTAGGCCTTAAATCCCTTTGAAATCAGATTGAACAAATGCAAAGTTAAATGCTTAAGACCTTTCAGTATCCACAGAATTTCAAAGGAAGCCACACAATCAGCAGCTTCACAAAAGGTATTGATTGCTGAGCCAAACCATTGAATACAGGGCCAGCCCTAGACTGCCTGACACCTTAGGCTAGGGCTAACTTCTGGTGCCCACCCCCCCCCCCGAACTGATAATGTCACTGATTCACATGGGGGGTGCCCAGGGATGAAATTCTAGCAGAAGCTCCTTTGAATATTAGGCCACACACTAGGGTTGCCAAGTCCAATTAAAGAAATATCTGGGGGCTTTGGGGGTGGAGCCAGGAGACTTTGGGGGTGGAGCCAGGAGACATTGGGGGCGGAGCCAGGAGCAAGGGTGTAATAAGCAGAATTTAAAGGGACACTTCCCCCCCCCGCCGCCACCACCACGAGAAAGGGGGCTCCCCTCACCCTCGCCGCTCTCGCTGGCCGTCTAGCTTCGTTGCTGCGGGGAGACGGAGGCGAAAGAACCTCGCGCGCCCCTTTACCGGCTTCCTGCCGACCGCAAAAGTTCGAAGGGAGAAGAGCCTCGCGGCGGCGGCAGGGAGAGCAAACAATCCTCGTGGAGCAGGATCTCTCTTACCATCAAAATGACCATCAGGCAAGGTTGGGAACGCTCTGCTCTCTCTCCCCCCCCTTCCCTTCCTCGCGCTCCAGTCGCTGAGAGGAGGCGGCGCCGGTGGAGGGAGGCAGAAGAGAGCGGCGATTTAGTAGGTGGGGCCGGGGAGCACCTCGCGCTGCAGAGGCGAGGCTTGGTGAGGCGAGCACCTTTTCCTGCGCGGTTTCTCCCCACCCCCCTTTTGCCATAGCCCCATCCATTCAGGCACGGGCTGCTGCTGCACCTGTAAGGGTCAACTGTTTCTGTGAAGTCTTAGGAGAGGGGAAAGGGGGGCACCCCGGCGCCGTTTCCCCCCTCCCCCCGCTTCCGTTTTTGGGGGGAAGAGGTTGGAAATCCTGGGGTCCCCCGCCAGAGCGGGAGGGTTGGGAAGCCTACCACACACCCCTGGTGTAGCCAATCCTTCAAGACAGCTTACAAAGAAGAACCTTGTAAGCTCTTAGAGGATTGGCTACATCAAGGGGGGGTGGCCTAATATGCAAAGAAGCTAGAATTCCACCCCTAGGGGTATCCAATTGGGTACCCCCAGAAGGTCAGCGCATTAGACAATTGCCTAGTTTGCTAGTTGCGGGGCTGGCCCTGATTGTTCACGCAGGTGAGCAGACAGTATATCAAGCATGCGGTTTTGCTGGGGCATGAAGTCACGTAAACTATAGGCAAATACTGGTTAAATAGCATTTTTTTTAAAAAAAGACGTGGTTATAAAATGTGGTTTGTTACTCTTACTAGGAAATGCCCTGCTGGCTTACTCTTACCAGGAAATGCCCTACCAGTTTAGGATTTCAAACACCATTACGTGTCCTAGTAAAACTGTCAGCGGTTGTGCCTTTTTTTTTATTGCTCAGAAATAAAATAAACTTTCCAGCCATTAGCATTTTATTGTTATCGGTTCAGACGCAGCGCTTGTGCTGGCAGCCGGAAACAGATAGATAATTTATGAAACTGACTGATAATTTATGACTCGCTGAGTAACTTCGTGCTCATGAGGTAGACAGGGGCCCATTCTCTAAAATTTGGGGGCAAGCTGAAAGTGCTGCTCACTCAGTCTGTTCAAGGCTGTGATGTGTCCATGCAGAGTCCCATGGTGTTTTTCTATCAGATGACTGATAGAAAAACACCCCGTAAAAAGTCTGCCATGAAAACCTCATAATGCAACGTCACCACAGAGTTGGAAACAACTGGTGGTTGCACAGGCAGCTGCCTTTACCTTTAATAAGGAGATATTTTAAGAGAAAGAAACAGAAGTCCAGTGGCGCCTTAAAGACGAATTTGCATTAGAGGGACAGTGGTGACTTGGCCAAAGAGCTTTTTACAGGAATAGGGATTCGATTGGGCCTTCTATGACTAAGTCTTAAGGCTTTATCCTAGTGATTCATTATGGGAAGCCTTGCCATCTGCTACATAGAGTGGTAAAGCTGCAGTACTGCAGTCCTAAACTCTGCTCTGCTTATGACCTGCGATCAGGTAGCCGTCTCAAGGTTGACTCAGCCTTCCATCCTTCTGAGGTTGGTAAAATGAATACCCAGCTTGCTGCGGGGAGGGGCGGGGTGTAGAGGACCGGGGAAGGCAATGGCAAACCACCCCATAAAAAGTCTGCTGTGAAAACATTGTGAAAGCAACGTCACCCCAGAGTCAGAAACGACTGGTGCTTGCACAGGGGACTACTTTTTTTTTACCATTCCAAGAGGCAAGAGAAGTATGTGGTGGACGTGGTAGCTGGAAAAATAGAATTTGTTGGCAATGGTCTGGCTGTTCCCACATGGTAATTGTGGTAATTAAGGCAGACACTTAGGGTAGGACGAGGCAAAAAGATTTTTTAAAAGATATCAGTGTGGAACTTGTAAAGTAAGAATACCCAGGTTTTCAAAGGGTGGGGGGAACCAGCATGGAAGATCACAGAAAACTTTCTATTTTTTTTTCCCGGCCTCCAAATGAAATGCTGTCTCTGAGTGCCAGTGCCAACTCGTAACACCCATTCTACCCTGGAAGTGCCTTTGCATTAAATATTCACATATAACGCTGCACCCCTATGTCAGGTTGTGTTTATTTCTCAGTTCGCCTCCCCGAACTGCTGCCCTTGCTTTTCGCGCACCTGTCTGTGCGGATATTTATAATGCTATTATGTGTTTCCAGAGTCAGCCTTTGCAAATGTAACCAAAAAAATAAAATAAAAGGAAGTCTGGAAGAGGAAGAATCAGAAGTCTAAGACTGAAGAGCTTGTCAGAGTCTCACCAAGGAAGCAGAGTCCAATGCCGAATGCAAACGCAAGTCAAGGTCAATTTAATTGGAAAAAAAATTCTTCCCAAATTTCTGCTTCTATTATTCCTTCTCATGATCATAGCTACCAAAACCAAAAACAAAACACTCTGGCGTGATCTGCAACAGAAAGGAACATCTGGCAGGATATTGCATGTAGAAATTCCAAATTATTATTAAAAAGCTACCTTAAGAACATCCAGTATTCAGTAAAAGATTTTGCCAATACCAGATCTGCAAACCCCAATCCATTCTGTTTGTGCGAACATTCAAGAAATACTTGCTTAAATACTTGGTTTAAATTATGGGAGGAAAGGCACAGGGTGGATATTAGGTATTTTTATTCATTTATTAATTTTTGCAGTAACAATAGCTGGGCAGTGAAATCAGCTGCCTAAGGAGGTGGTGAGTGAAATAAAGTGAGTCCAGCCAGCACTGAATCAATCAAGAACAATTGCAAGAAGGAACAGTCACAAACAACCTAGGCAACTCACTCGATATATACATTGTGGCTGAGTTAAACACACCCCCTTTAGTTAGCTGCAGTCACTCCTATTGGCTCACTCCAGAATACTTTATCTGCATATCTTTGTTGCAAGTTGTTACATGCACAGCATCCTGATTGGTCCGTTCTTCCGGGCTTCAGGATCCTGGTTTGCAAGGACTACCTGTCTCAAGCTTAGGCAACAAGAACCTATATATGATACTATGTGGTTTTGCCGCTATATCTGAGTTATTGTATTGCTGTAATTTTATTTCAGTTGTTTTATATTGTAAATTTTAATCTGTAAATATGTACCGAAATTTCTGTTGTAAGCCACCCTGAGCCTGCTTGCGGGATAGAGCAGGATATAAATCCAAAAATTAAATTAAATTAACTCAGTGAGATGCAATACTTAACACAGCAAATACATAACAGTGAGCTCCCCCTCACTGGCAGTCATCAAACAGTGGCTAGATGAATACTCGTCAGGGATGCTGTAGGCTGATCCTGCATTGAGCAGGGAGTTGGACTAGATGGCCTGTATGGCCCCTTCCAACTCTATGATTCTATGCTATTGAAACCATAGAAGTACTACAGGGATTCTGGTATTCATCCTTATTATTGGCATGAACCTTACCACAAAGCAAAATTCATCATGAAGTTCACCCTGTTGATGGTTCACAAACAGAAGTTCATGACGAGTGAACCATCACAAACTCCCATGAACTTTTAGAGCAGTTTGCACGGTTCATGGTGGTGCACGGTTCACGGTTCATGGTTCATCGATGGAGCAGAAATCAGGGGTTTAATAGAACTCTGAGTCCCTGCTTTCTGTCCCCACACAAGCCACAAAAACAGCTGAGCAGCATAGAGGCACTCCCTGGTGTTCGGCTGTTTCGGGATGTCTTGTGCAGTTCCTGCTGAGAACAATCTACTGGTGATCCCTGGCCCTAAAGACATTGGGCTTGCCTGGTCTATCCAGGGCAGAGAAAAATAAGAACATAAGAGAAGCCATGTTGGATCAGGCCAATGGCCCATCCAGTCCAACACTCTGTGTCACACAGTGGCCAAAAAAAACAGGTGCCATCAGGAGGTCCATCAGTTGGGCCAGGACACTAGAAGCCCTCCCACTGTTGCCCCTCCCAAGCATCAAGAATACAGAGAATCACTTGCCGCAGACAGAGAGTTCCAAAAATACACTGTGGCTAATATCCACTGATGGACCTCTGCTCCATATGTTTATCCAATGCTCTCTTGAAGCTGTCTATGCTTGTAGGTGTTTGGGGGTACTATTGGAGCCTTCCTTAACGATGGAGGCTCAGATAGCAGCCACTGCTAAATCCGCATTTTTTCATCTTAGGCGGGTGAGGCAGCTGGCTCCTTTCCTGGAGCGCGACGACCTAGCAATGGTGATCCATGCAACGGTCACCTTGAGGTTGGACTACTGTAATGCCCTCTACATGGGGCTGCCATTGTGCCGAACCCGGAAGTTGCAGTTAGTGCAGAATGCCACAGCCTGGTTGTTATTGGGGCTCCCAAGATGGGAGCACATTCGGCCAGGGCTCTGGACTCTGCACTGGCTGCCAATAATATACCGAGTTCAGTACAAGGTACTGGTTATTACCTTTAAAGCCCTATATGGCCTAGGACCTGCCTACCTTAGGGACCGTCTCTCCCCACATGTTCCCCAGAGAGTACTGAGATCGGGATCTCAAAATCTGCTTGTTATCCCCGGGCCAAAGGAGGCCCGCCTGGAATCCACCAGGGACAGGGCCTTCTCCATAACGGCTCCTTTCTGGTGGAACCAACTGCCGGAAAAGGTGAGGGCCCTGCGGGACCTTGGCCAGTTCCGCAGGGCCTGTAAAACAGCCCTCTTCCAGCTGGCTTATAATTAACTGGCATTGGAAGCTGAGTGTAGTTCTGATAGACCGCCATTATATGTTTTATATGTTTTATTATTCTACTGTTTTAACTGCGTAAGATGTTTTAAATTCAAATTATGTTAGATTTTTATGTGTTGTGAGCCACCCTGAGCCACTTCGGTGGGAAGGGCGGGATGTAATAAACTTGAACTTGAACTTGAAATAGCCGCCACCGCCTCCTGTGGCAGTGAATTCCATGTGTTAATCACCCTTTGGGTGAAGAAGTACTTCCTTTTATCCATTCTAACCTGACTGCTCAGAATTTCATTGAATGCCCACGAGTTCTTGTATTGTGAGAAAGGGTGAAAAGGACTTCTTTCTCTACCTTCTCTATCCCGTGCATAATCTTGTAAACCTCATGTCACCCCTGAGTCGACGTTTCTCCAAGCTAAAGAGCCCCAAGCATTTTAACTTTCCTTCATTGGGAAAGTGTTCCAAAATGTCACAAACTGGTCAAGGGAAAAGGAAGCATTCAGTCCTTGAGCCTCCCACAGGATTAAACGGGTCCAAGTGTTCAGTATTAGGATGGTAACAAATGTGGGGCTCCCGGGAAGTCACAGAAGAGGGGAAATCACTGTCCACTTTGTTGGGCCCTGCTTCCTCCACTCTTGTTATGCCTCCCCAACCTTCCCAGGGACATTCTGTCCCCTTTCCAGGTCTCATACGTCCCTTCACATCCTCTCCAACCTTCACTATTGTGAATTCCTCCTCTCCTAATCCTCCACATTTACTCTGGGGAGATTAATCCCCTATCTTTTTTTTTTAAATAATACTTTCCTGCAAACCTAAAGCTTACCCAAAATTTATAGAAATGTGCACTATCATTGCCTCTTTGCCCCCTTTTGGAGTTCCTGATCTGCTTGAGAGAGCCACCGTGGGGATTAGATGCATGACGTGCAAAAACGATGGCCTGCCTATTTAACACACCCCAAAAAAATTGCTTTGCAGGGTGTCTACACACACATGATCCTTCCCAGGCCTCATGTTGGGCAGGAGCTCATAGGAGCGGAGCTCCAGAACCTCTAAATTGTATTGTGCTCTTTCTTCCTTACCCTTGGCCCCCAAATATTTGCTTCTGGGCACCATTGTCCAAACCCCCTGTGAGAATTTTGCTGGACTGTAAGATTTGACAAACTTTCTAGTATTTTTTTCCCCATGAAAAATGGGAAAATAACCAAAACATATAAAGCAGACAGATGGAAATCTTCATCAAGACACTGTGGCCACACAGCAGAAAGTAATTTAAAAAGCATGATGGGAGTAAGGTTTTATTATTTAATTTAATTTTAATTTGAGACTTATACTCCGCCCTATCCCACAAGGATATATATACATATACACACACACACACACACACACACAATTATAGATCAAGAAGCATTTGAAGGTAGATGCTGAGCTGATAAAATTTAGTCCACCTTCCAATGATGTCAGGAGTATGTGGCATATGCAAATGAGTGATGTGAATGAGTTGTGCTAATGAGCTTTGGCACCTCTTTTTTCCTTCAAAATAACCCTTGATCCTTCCCAACTTTTTGAAGGGGGAAACAACTGTTTGAATCGTATCCAGGTAACCCAAAATCATGTATTTCTTTGCAAGCGTGGTGGAAAAGATCAAATGTTTGCCCTCCTCATCTGATCGATTCCGGTAACCTTGCAGACATCTGATTGGATATGCCAATCACCCATCCCATAAGCTCTCAAAGGGAATCCAGGTCTACGGTTCTTCTAATAAGGTTTATTTTCTTCTCTCAAGTTTCCGAAATGCAACTTGTGATTGTTGTGAAATAAGACTGTCAAGCTTCAAATATAAAAGGGAATTAAGACTCCCTTGTCCACTGGCCGGTTGCTACTTTTCTTCTGCTACAAATCTACTACCAGTAAATTAAATGCCACAAAACTGCTTATTATCTTTTTCTTCCGCTCAGCTCCTTCGGATGTGGTGCTTGCAGCTAATTTTCTTTCCTTCACTAGTCTCTGAAAGCGAGGAGGGAGGGGGGGTAATTACATCTAAATTCACCCAAGCTCTCTATCCTTTTGAATTAAAAGATAGCTGCAGTCATTTTCGACAAACACCATTTCTAAAGGCTCTCTCGCCGGGACGCCTTTGTCCCTATGCGAGAAGCAAAAATTGTTTTGTTTTTAAAAAGAAATAACTTATTACATTAAAGCTGGCACTTGGGAAAGTTCTTCCCAATGACAATCAGAATCGTAACGATCCCAGAGTTACGAGGGCAACAGGCATCCGCAGTCCGCTTTTACAGACAACATCAATATCACCAACATCTATTCTGCTTCGACTCAATCGACATTGGGTAGCCATGTTAGTCTGTCTGCAGCAGTAGAAAAGAGTAGAACAGTCTAGTGGGGCCTTAAAGACTAACACAATTTGTGGTAGGGTGGGAGCTTTCATGAGTCACCGCTCACTTCTTCAATCTGCCAAAATTTTATTAGTCTTTAAGGTGCTATTGGACTCTTACTCTTTTCTGCTTTTATGATTTAGTCATTGCCACTATAGATAGCAGCAGGGCTTTTTATGCAGAAAAAGCCTAGCAGGAACTCATTTGCCTATTAGGCCAAACCCCCCATCACCATTGTTTCGTACAGGGTTCTTTTTGAAGAAAAAGTCCAGCAGGAACTCATTTGCATATTAGACCACCACCACCCCCCTACCCATAATACCAAGCCAGCCGGAACTGCATTCCTGTGTGTTCCTGTTCAAAAAAGCCATGGATAGTAGAAAGCACCATCAGGTGACAACCAACTTACGGTGACCTCATAGGTTCAAGGCAAGAGATGATCAGAGGTGGTTTATCACTGCTTGACTCAGGCTGCAAACACACAAACTAAATAATGCACTTTCAATGCACTTCCCAACTGGATTTTGCCAGCTCATACAAGTAAAATTCAGTTGGAAAGTGCTCTGAAAGTGGATTGAAAGTGCATTATTTAGTGTGTGTGAACACGGGTTATTGAGGAAGACTCAGCATGGGTTCTGTAAGGGAAGATCTTGCCTCACTAACCTGTTACAGTTCTTTGAGGGGGTGAACAAACATGTGGACAAAGGAGACCCGATAGATGTTGTTTACCTTGACTTCCAGAAAGCTTTTGATAAAGTTCTTCATCAAAGGCTCCTTAGAAAGCTTGAGAGTCATGGAGTAAAAGGACAGGTCCTCTTGTGGATCAAAAACTGGCTGAGTAATAGGAAGCAGAGAGTGAGTATAAATGGGCAGTCTTCGCAGTGGAGGACGGTAAGCAGTGGGGTGCCGCAGGGCTCGGTACTGGGTCCCATGCTCTTTAACATGTTCATAAATGATTTAGAGTTGGGAGTGAGCAGTGAAGTGGCCAAGTTTGTGGATGACACTAAATTGTTCAGGGTGGTGAGAACCAGAGAGGATTGTGAGGAACTCCAAAGGGATCTGTTGAGGCTGGGTGAGTGGGCGTCAACGTGGCAGATGCGGTTCAATGTGGCCAAGTGCAAAGTAATGCACATTGGGGCCAAGCATCCAAGCTACAAATACAAGTTGATGGGGTGTGAACTGGCAGAGACTGACCAAGAGAGAGATCTTGGGGTCGTGGTAGATAACTCACTGAAAAAAGGCCAACGCCAAGCTGGGAATTGTTAGGAAGGGAATTGAAAACAAATCAGCCAGTATCATAATGCCCCTGTATAAATTGATGGTGCGGTCTCATTTGGAGTACTGTGTGCAGTTCTGATCCCTGCACCTCAAAAAGGATATTATAGCATTGCAGAAAGTCCAGAAAAGGGCAACTATAATGATTAAAGGGCTGGAACACTTTCCCTATGAAGGAAGGTTGAAACGCTTGGGACTCTTTAGCTTGGAGAAACGTCGACTGCGGGGTGACATGATAGAGGTTTACAAGATAATGCATGGGATGGAGAAAGTAGAGAAAGAAGTCCTTTTCTCCCTTTCTCACAATACAAGAACTCATGGGCATTCGATGAAATTGCTGAGCAGACAGGTTAAAACGGATAAAAGGAAGTACTTCTTCACCCAAAAGGTGATTAACGTGTGGAATTCACTGCCACAGGAGGTGGTGGCGGCCACAAGCATAGCCACCTTCAAGAGGGGTTTAGATAAAAATATGGAGCAGAGGTCCATCAGTGGCTATTAGCCACAGTGTGTGTGTGTGTGTGTATATATATAATTTTTTTGGGGCCACTGTGTGACACAGTGTTGGACTGGATGGGCCATTGGCGTGGTCCAACATGGCTTCTCTTATGTTCTTATGTGACACAGAGTGTTGGACTGGATGGGCCATTGGCCTGATCTAACATGGCTTCTCTTATGTTCTTATCACAGTCCCTGAGTAGCAAGCCTGGACTTCCTTGATGGTCTCCCGATCCAAGCACCAGGGCCGACCATGAAGCAACCCTATGGTGTCTGTTCCTGTGATCTGACAAGATCAGGTTAGCCTGGGCTATCCAGGTTAGGGGACTATCACTGTAATACGTCTGATATTATAATGTCACGGATGCTCACTCAAAAACACTTAGATCTCTATATCCAGTCAAATTCAGCAGTACCCTGGCCCAAGTTAAATGAACTCACACAGATGCTGCATGTACGTGCATACATCTGTTTGCAAGAAGAGTCAATGTGCATTCATTTAAAAAAATGAAACCAGGAACCAGCACCTGGATAAATGTGGGGTTTCAGGCATATGTTCACCTGTACATGCGTGGAATGTTACTTGAGAATTATTCAACACACTTATAAAGAACAACCAAATGTACATGATACATGGATTGAACATGTGTTCACTGTAACATGTGGACAGGGCTAATGATGACATGGCAAATGCAGTGAAGAGCTGCAAAAGGAAAAGAAGATGGTATCGGAAGAGACAGAAGCTAGTGGAACAAAAGCAGATCACACTGTTCTCAAACCGCACGGATATTTAGGCAGTTGAGTACCTTTTTAAGTTATTTGTGTGGATGCATAGCATGCGCTACTTTTGACATGCATCTCAGGCTGTGATAGCAGCTGGCAGAGCCTTATTGTATGTCAAAAACATTATCACCTAGTGGTTGGGCACGCTTTCCCAGTTATTAGGAGGATGAAACAGGAATATGTTGAGCCCACAAGAACGCAAAGCACTTCGCTGCCCCCCCCCCAAAAAAGTAGTACTGAACCCTTCCAGACCCGTTAAGGTTCTCACAGTAGAGGCAATTGGCTGCCTCATAAACCATGTAGAAGTCTTGGGATGACTTACCTAGTATGAAACAGCACTACTACTAGGGTTGCCAGGTCCAACTCAAGACATATCAGGGGACTTTGGGGGTGGAGCTAGGAGACTTTGGGGTGGAGCCAGGAAACAATGGGGGTGGAGCCAGGGTCAAGGGTGTGACAAGCATAACTGAACTCTGGAAGAAGTTCTGGCCATCACATTTAAAGGGACCACACTCCTTTTAAATGCCTTCCCTTCACTGGAAATAATGGAGAATGGAGCACCTTCTTTTGAGGCTCACAGAATTGGACCCCCTGGTCTAATCTTTTTAAACTTGGAGAGTCTTTTGAGGAGAGGCACTGGGTACTGTGATGAAAATTGGGTGTCTCAACACCCCCCCCCCCTCCAGAGCCTCAGATATGCATGGATCAATTCCCCATTATATCCTATGGGAATTAGTCTCCATAAGGTATAATGGCGTGCCCAGCAGACATTTCCCTCTCCCCTGCTTTCTGATTACCCTGAAGCAGTGGGAGGGCCCCCAAACCAGGGGACCGCCTGCCCCCAACTGAGGATTGGCAACCCTAAAATGGTATAGTGCAATCCTACACAGAGTGACTCCAAGCTAAGCCCATTGGCTTCAATGGGCTTAAACTGGAGTAATTCTTCATGGAACTGTGGTGCTAACTACTATGGAATATCAGTTGACAAGCACTTCAACAGTATGTGTTGGATCCCACAGATGATTTTTGCTGACACAAAGGGGGTTGAATTTTTTTATAGATTTCCCACACACAGAGAGAATATCTTGGACTGCCCCACTAATGGGGGTCATTGGACCCGCAGCCAGATCTGCATGTGAAGCAGCCCAAAACAAGGTCATTTTTGGTTAAAAAAAGTCCACCAGGAACTCATTTGCATATCAGGCCACACCCCCTGACATCACCATTGTTTTGTGCAGAGCTTTTTGAAGAGAAAGCCTAGCAGGAACTCATTTGCATATTATGCCACACCCCCTGACACCAAGCCAGCCGGAACTGCGTTTCTGCTTTAAAAAAAAAAAAAAGCCCTGCTCACAACTATCTCTTTTCTGCTTTTGTTAGCAGAGTAGGGTGAATTCTGGGATCTGGACTTTTTTGGTAGAAAAAGCCCAGCAGGAACTCATTTGCATATTAGGCCTTGCCCCCTGACATCACCATTGTTTCGCACAGGGTTTTTTTTTTAAGAAAAAGCCCAGCAGGGACTCATTTGCATATTAGGCCACACCCCCGACACCAAGCCAGCTGGAACTGTGTTCCTATGCGTTCCTGCTCAAAAAAAGCCCTGACTGGGATTATTACGTTTATGTTCCAGCTTGTTACACTTGGACTGTATTTAAATAAAAAGAACCATAACTTTCAGGTTGATGATCTTCGAACATTAAAGAATTTTGCTCTAATGATTCTTCTGTGTTGCTCTGTGTTCCAAGATCCATTTGTCCCTAGCCTTTTTTCAACAGAAATTTCTTAAGACACTTGAATGGCATACAATACACAAAATACTATCTTCTGTACTTGAAAAATCCAGCCCGTCTTGTGTTTCGATTTTCGGCTATTGTCCTTTCTTCTTTCATGTTAGGCCATTACTTTTAATGTTGCTAGCCTTTCCAAACCCTGAATGTCAATTGGAAACACGTGAATGCAAAAAAAATAATAATAAGTCATTTTCAAAAGAATGCCAAATATTCAATAGCGAAAAAGATTGCATCTTCTTCAGAATGTTTGACAATATCACTTGAGACAAAGCAGGGACTAAATTCTTCTTACAGTAATGGCTGATGTAAAAAGGGGTCATTTTGCACTGCAGCACTGGGTTCCCATGGACTAGAATTGACCGAAAGGAGGGGATTTGTTTTGTCTTTGGATAATTTTCTAAAAAAAACACCCTTCTTTTTGCTCCATCATAATTTAGTTAGACGAAAATAGCAGGAATTCTGTACTTAAGATACATCTCTCAAAACACTTTACAAATCTACAAATTAAATAATAGTACTGAAGAAGCAACTTAAGAGTCAATCAAATATATCTTTACACCTACGGGGATCAAACATCGCAGAAGCTGACAACAATAAAGATCCTGTGAATTTAGGGGGAGGTGTTTGTGAGTTTCCTGCATTGTGCAGGGGGTTGGGCTAGATGACTCTGGAGGTCCTTTCCAACTCTATGATTCTATGATTCTAAGTTCTGAAGGCCCTCAACATGGTTTGCTGCCAATGACCAAAGATGTTTCACACTAGACAATCAGACAAGCAAACATGGGGAATTATCCTTTTGGAACAAAAAGTAGTGGTTGATTTGTAGAAAAATAGGTGGTGGAGCTCATTAGTGTAACTCATTAGCACATGCTCCCCCCCCGCCAAAAGTAACCCAATGCAAGAAAGGAGAGCCCCGGTTGAGCGAGGCCTGCTTGGACTGGCTAGAGATCCAGCCAGCTCAAGCAGGCCTTGCTTGGCTGGGGCTCTCTTGCCCACCCCCTCCCCCAGTCAAAAGGCCACCAAAACACCTACTATCCAAAAACACATAAGAAGTGGAGAAAGGGTGGCATGGGCTTCTCCAGGGGTTAATGAGGGCTGCTGGGGTTGTGGCAAAGCCCCTGGTGGCTGGCTGGCTGTCCGCTCTCCTAATCCAGGGATTGTTATGCAGCTGTACCTACTATTCAATGGACAAGATAGATGGGGAGAAAGAGGGGGAACCCTCAGAAAGGTTTGGGAGCTGTGCTCCCGTGAGCTCCTGCTGAATCTGAGGCATGACAAAAAGTAATATGAGTACACACACACACATACATTAATGCTGCACTTGCAATTAGCATCACAAAAGGTATTCCTCCATCCTATATTTGTTTTTTGTTTGTTTTTTTTAAATCCACATTTTTATAGCTTTGGGCTGTAAATTGGCAAAATCTTTATATTTTTCTACAAAGCTAAACATTGGCTAGGTGGGTTGAACAAATTGCAAATACATATTTAACTATGTCCCTAGAGTAAGGTGGCCGGCCAAGGGAACATTGTGGGTGGGGCAGGCTTTTAGAAATCACCACCATACGATGCTCTAAAATTATCTACACTTCTATGGTTTTTACCATAGATATCTGGGAAATCCCTAGAGTGTCATGTGATGCTGCTTCCATTTTGCTTCCACTTCTGCACTGGGCAGCAGCAGGACCTTGGAGGCCAGGGGTGGTGTGCCACAGCAGGTAACATGGCAGCTGTGACCGAAGTACACAAGGTTCCAACAAAAGTGAAGACAATATCGATTCATTGTTCTGAAACGGGAGCAAAATGCCCTCTAGCTATCATCTATCACCAGTTACCTGAGCCCACACAAGCACAGCTGAATCGGGAGGCTGAATCCCATGGATCCAAGCTCTGATTTTGGGTAGGGTTGCCAGTCTCTTGGTGGGGCCTGGAGATCTCCAGCTGGCAGAGATCAGCTACTCCGGAGAAAATACAACATAAGTAACTGGTACAGATGTCCAATAAAAAAAAAACTAATAAAAATTCACCGGTCAACAATAATATCACACTCTCATTGTGTGTATGCAATAATTTAGTGCAAATATTAGACAAATATAAGTACACAAGGTTCCGACAAAAGTGGAGACAATATTGATTCATTGTTCTGAAACGGGAGCAAAATGGGTGAAACACTCCCCCAATATATGCACTCAAGTTCTTCTGACATGGGAAACAACCTAAGTCCAGTTCAATGAAAAGTGCTATAGGGTGCAGTCCTTAAAGGTCCCGTTTGTGACGTGCTATTGAAGAGAATCAGAAGAACCATTTTGTAAAGGAGTCCTCACGGTTTCGATTGCTTCCTCAGCTTCTTTTCTTCTCTTTTTCTGGAGCTATCACAAAACAAATTCATCAGAAAATACGTACAACAATGCAACAATCATCCCATCTAAACAGAGATACAATACACACTTCCCCACAGTACGTTAATATTCAACACGGATCGACGCATGCTCTGAATCTCTGCTACCAGCTCTCGCCGTTCCCATTCTACGACATCTGTTAAATAGTTCACTTTCAGCTACTCTTAAAGTTATACGGCCATATCTGTATCATATTTTGTATAAAGAGAATACTACCATATTTCCTTGTTGCTCCCATTTCTCAATTTAACTTTAAAGAAAACTCAACAACTTTTGAAAGAAGTACTTTTCTCCCTTTCTCACAGTACAAGAACTCGTGGGCATTCAATGAAATTGCTGAGCAGACAGGTTAAAACAGATAAAAGGAAGTACTTCTTCACCCAAAGGGTGATTAACGTGGAATTCACTGCCACAGGAGGTGGTGGCGGCCACAAGCATAGCCACCTTCAAGAGGGGTTTAGATAAAAATATGGAGCAGAGGTCCATCAGTGGCTATTAGCCACAGTGTGTGTGTATATATAAATTTTTTTGCCACTGTGTGACACAGAGTGTTGGACTGGATGGGCCATTGGCCTGATCCAACATGGCTTCTCTTATGTTCTTATGTTCTTTTCGTTTCTCCTGGTTCCACTGTTACCGTATAAGCTTTACAAGAGGGGCAGAAATTACATACCTGCTCCTTGAAAGGCAACTCTTACATTAATAAATAAGACACCACTCATCTCCTATTTTATAACATTGTTAGTCCACTTCTCAACCTAATATAAAAATATAAGGCATCTGCTTGCCCACTGACATCGAGCAGAGAGATGCTGGCGTGAAAAAAGTGGCCTTAAACATCTCTGAATGAATCTGTCATTAGATTTCTCGCCCTTCCTTTAGAATTAATTAGGTAACAGCAAACACAGAATAGTAAGAATAGAAAGTAACCAAGCTGATACTTTTGTTTTTGTATTTAAAAATTAGGTTGAGAAGTGGGCTCACAATGCCTTATATTTTTATATTCGATTGAGAAGTGAACTAACAACGTTGTAAAATAGGAGACGAGTGGTGTCTTATTTATTAACGTAAGAGTTGCCTTTCAAGGAGCAGGTATGTAATTTCCTGCCCCTCTTGTAAAGCTAATACGGTAATGGCGGAAAAAGGAGGAACAAAAAGCTGTTGAGTTTTCTTTAACGTTAAATTGATAAATGGGAGCAACAAGGAAATGCAGTAGTATTCTCTTTATATAAAATATAAGGATACAGATATGGTTGTATAACTTTTAAGAGTAGTTGAAAGCAGGGCTCTTTTTTCTAGCAGGAGCTCCTCTGCATATTAGGACATGCCCCCTTGATGTAACCAATCCTCCTGGAGCTCACAGTAGGCCCTGTACTAAGAGCCCTGTAAGCTCTTGGAGGATTGGCTACATCAGGGGGGCATGGCCTAATATGCAGAAGAGCTCCTGCTAGAAAAAGAGCCCTGGTTGAAAGTGAACTATTTAACAGATGTTGTGGAATGGAAATGGCGAGAGCCGGCAGCAGAGATTCAGAGCATGCGTTGATCCGTGCTGAATATTAAGTTACTGTGGGTAAGCGTGTATTGTATCTCTGTTTAGATGGGATGATTGTTGCATTGTTGTACGCATTTTCTGATGAATTTGTTGTGTTATAGCTCCGGAAAAAGAGGAGAAAAGAAGCTGAGGAAGCAATCGAAACCGTGAGGACTCCTTTACAAAATGGTTCTTCTGATTCTCTTCAATAACACATCACAAACGGGACCTTTAAGGACTCCACCCTATAGCACTTTTCATTGAACTGGACTTAGGTTGTTTCCCATGTAAGAAGACCTTGAGTGCATATATTGGGGGAGTGTTTCACCTTATTGTTCCTTTGTTATATTTGTCTAATATTTCCACTAAATTATTGCATACGCACAATGAGAGTGTGATATTATTGTTGACTGGTGAATTTTTATTAGTTTTTTACTCCGGAGAAAATGGCTGCTTTGAAGGGTGGGCTCCATGACATTGTACCATGCTGAGGTCCCTCCTCTCCCCAAACCCCACCCTTTCCCAGCTCCATCCTCAAAGTCTTCCGATACAGACCTGGAGACCCTAATTTTGGGGGAGGTTCGCTGCTCCAGAGGAAAGAAGCAATGCTAGTTGAAGTGATCTGTGGGAACAACCCAGGATGTTGCATTGGAGGTTTTGTTGTTAACTCACACACAACCCATTTTAAAGAGGCATCAGACTGAAGTCCCTTTTCTAAACTAAGTTAGCAAAACTTCAAAAAGCGACAAGATCCTCTCATCCCTACACTCCATTTCTCCCTTGCGCCACCATCCCTGCCATAGCTTGCAACATACAAAGTGGCACTCCTTACTATTGGTTGCAAATTCAGCCTGTGATGTTGAGAGGAAAGCCAAGTCTTAAAGATCCATGACGCCAACTGAGAAGCTGACTTTACCTCCCTTTCCCACATCTTTAAGCAAACATCCGTTTCCCTGAAAACTGAATGTCAACTTGAGACTTTCCAATTATAATGACTCTTCTCCTTGGTTCAGTGTTAGAATATATAGATAAATATTCTCTTAACTGTGAGAAAGAGACCCTTCCTTCTGCTTCTTCTCAGTATTACACTAAGGTATCTGCTTACCTATACCCCAAATCCACGCTTAAAGGTGCCCTTAGATCTAGGCAGCGGTCATTTTGAAAAAAAAAAACAACAGGTGGTGGAGCTCATCCAGGGATTGTTATGGAGCTGTACCTACTATTCAATGGACAAGGAGGTGGAACTCTCAGAAGGAGGAGTTGGAACTCTCAGAAGGAGGAACTCTCAGAAGGAGGAGTTGGAACTCTCAGAAAGGTTCAGGAGCTGCACTCCTGTGAGGTCCCACTGAATATGAGGCCTGGATCTAGGTAATGTTCTACATAATAATGTTAAGGGATCAACTATAGCTAAGTGCCGACAGTACCACTTCAACCTTGGAAGGAACGCCAGTGTCTGATAGCGTGTGTGTGTATGTTAGTTTGTGGAGAAGATGGCCATCGTCCCCCTTTCAGCCCAAATTAAATAGGGTTCTATACATACAAAGAAATGCAAAACATCAATTAAAAAAATATCGGAACATCTGCAACAAAGGCCTCCAGGAGCATTCAAAAGATCAAAGTGGGAATTATTTACAGATTAATTTCGGTCGCAGCCTGAGCACCACCAGCGGGATTCGTTTCTTGTGCAGCATGACTGAAGAGCCTCTCCTCCTTTGTAATCTCCTAATGAGGAATTGCCTTTTAAGCCCACATTCAAAATGACACTGATGAAGATTTAAGGCTGATTCCTGCTAATCTATTTTCGACCAATAAATCACCGAAACCTCCCAAACATCTGGGAGGCACTCATTCTTTTGTTTCAATTTGCAAACAATAAATTAGGAGTTCCCGTCTTGTTGCCGAGGCGTGCATCGGTAATTGTCTGGGAGAATGATTGCCAGCAGAATATGGTGTCCCTCAAAGTCTTTTTCATAGGTACGACATGGTCTTGGTACTGTTTTTCCTTCCTGCTTAGCTTGGCTTACCTAACCCAGAAATGGGACTCAGAGGGGTATGTGTGTGTGTGAAGTGCTGTCAAGTTGCTTCCAACTTATGGCAACCCTATGTCCTCCAAAATGTCCTATCATCAACAGCCTTGCTTGGGTCTTGTAAACAAAGGACCATGGCTTCCTCACTTCAGTCACTTCATCTCATGTTGGGTCTTCCTCTCAGGTAACTGAACATAATCTGACAGCCACACATACCCTTAATGTAAACACGTTTCATTGGAAACCAATGAGTTACAGAATGGTCAAGAGGTATAAGTATAGTAGAAACAGGTGTGATTGTGGCCCATTTTCAAGATGAGACCAAATACTCAGTAAAAAAAACCTTAACTATGAGAAAGATCCTTCCTTCTGCTTCTTCTCAGTATTTCACTAAGGGAGCTGCTCGCCTATGCCCTAAATCCACCTTAAAGATGCCCTCAGATCTAGGTAATGTTCTACATAACAATGTTAAGGGATCGACTATGGCTTAATGCTGATGGTCACTTCAACCTTGGAAGGAACACTAATGTCTGATAAAGTAAAACCAGAAATAAAGTTTCTGAAGAGGAATAGAACAAATATCAAATGTCTGGGTTGGGAAATGAGCAGACCTCTAAATGACAAAATAACAGAAAATATATGAACATATAGACATATGAACATATGAAGCTGCCTTGTATTGAATCAGACCCTCAGTCCATCAAAGTCAGTAATTGTCTACTCAGACTGGCAGTGGCTCTCCAGGGTCTCAAGCTGAGGTTTTCATGCCTATTTGCCTGAACCCTTTTTAGTTGGAGATGCGAGGGATTGAACCTAGGACCTTCTCCTTACCAAGCAGATGTTCTACCAGTGAGCCACCGTCCCTCCCATATTTAATGGGAATACTTAATACAAGAGGCCCATCAAAAGATCCAGTCACTTATTATGCCACAAAGTCCACTTGAGACGGAAGACAAGAGTCAGAGACCAAGACAAGTAGAAAGTAAGTGGGCTACTGATATCACTCAAAGAACTGTGTGTGTGTGTGTGTGTGTGTGTGTGTGTGTGTGTGTGTGTGTGCAAGTGCTGAGGCAGGGGATCAAGCACATGGATAGGAAATAATCCAAAAGAAATGGAGGCAAAAATTCACATGATGTTGGCATGCTGCAGAAGACAGGGTCTTTAGCAGCTATACAAATATGGGTGAGTTGGGGATAGTAAAGAATGCACTTTGGGAGAAAATTCTATCCCTGGTTGGATACAAAATATTCTCTCCCCACCACCACCACCCCTAAGCTTGGCAAGAGAGAAGGGAATCAAGTAGTAGATCAGGAATGTAACTGGCTGGAAAGAAGGAAGGCTATCGAATCTTGAGAAAAGTTCCAGATGAAGTAAAAGTAAGAATGGCTGTTTTCCAAGGAGTCTTTGCTTGATTGGGAAAATGGGGCTTTGGCTGGGAACTGAAATAATTCTTCAGTCATTTCAAAAGAGGTTGTCCTACTCTGTATTTATTGCAGAGCAAATGGAACCGCCGACCATTTCAGTGAATGGCACCGATTAACTGACAGAATTGCCATTGACAAATACTTCACCTCAATAAGTTTGGTCTGCTTAGGGGGGGAAATGGCTGCCATGGTTACTATTTTTTTTAAAGAGCAGATCTTTAAATCCATTTGCATCTAAGCATAAAAGAGCACTTCTCTTCAGACATAAGCTGAGAATGTTGACCAGATGCCAGTCTACATAGATAGGTGACGGGCCTGTAGTTCATCTGCTCTTGGCCTCGTTCAAGCTCCCATAAAGATGCCAGATTGCTTGAAATCCTTTTTATCCACGGAATGAATTTAATCTCAACAGGTGTTCTGAGGAAGGCCTCCAATGACACATTCAACCAATGGACGTTTCACTCAGTCAAGGAAGACCACCCCAGGTTACTCATTCCTCAGCTCTCAATCACGTCTCGCAACCTCTGCAGAGGTGGGAAACAAATGATTCCCCCTCCCAGAACTGGGAAGAGATACTTGGTGTGTCAAAACTGGGACAGAAACTATCGCCTCATTTCACAGACATCCCCCAAGAGCTGTCAAGGAAGTAATTACGGTTGTTCAATACCTTCCTGTTTCTAACTGTCTGGCAGTATTTATCTGAAATCCTTTTCTGGGAGTAAGTAATGGTTGTGCTAGAGACCTTCTTACGCCATTTGTTAGCTGTTGCAAAAGAAACATTCATCCCCAAAAGAAATGAGAAGCGGTTTACCAAAAGAAGAACTTGGAGAACAGCAAGGCCTTAGGGGAGGGGTTTGGGCAGGATTCTCTGTCCATTTGGAGTCTTTTCTCCATGAATAAAACACTTAAAGTCCAGATAAGGATCCATTTCAGGCTACCGCAACTTACATGATAAAGGGGATGACTAAGGAGTGTAGTAGGGTTGCCAAGTTCTACCTTGGCTTTGGCAAGCGATTGTTCTTGTACACGCAAAGCATGCATGGCACAATGACGTCACCTGAAAGTGATGCCATTGTGCTGGGAATGTTGCACTGGGGACACGCTAGGATTCAGGTAAAAACTCTATGGGACCATAGAGTTCTTACCCAAATCCTAAAGTGTCCCCCAGTGCAACGTTCCCACCACAATGGTACCATAGAGTTTTTACCTGAATCCAAGAGCATCCCCCACACAATGTGCCTGGCATGATGACATCACTCCCAGGTGACATCATTGCACAGGGCACGTCGCATGATGACGGAGCTCTTTGGGGGTGGGGATCCCCCCCGTGGCCCACTCTGTGCCAACCCTGCCCTCTGTGAGAGCTTGGCAGCCCAAGAGAGTAGGCAGAATCCTTCCATATGGACCTTCCATTGTCACCATGAAGGCCCCAGGATTTGCACCGGTGAATACAGCACAATGGGAAATCATTAGCATGTAGATATTGCCACGAATCTTGGAGGCGGGGCATGCACCTGAAAATGCAATTAGTCACATGCTGGCATTACAGAAGCACTAGGCACTGAATATGCATTATAGGTGCTAGGTTAAAATGCTTTCTTTACCCAGGCTTTTAATCAGAGGTTTTGCCTTATTAGCTCTTTAACAGTAGGCTCCCTTTTGATGGATATTATATGCTGCTCGTGTTTTTAATTGTAAGCCACCTCAAGCGAGACTCTGAACCAGTGGCATAGAAAGAAATCAAATAAGTAAAATGAAATAACAGAAATAAATGATGCCCTGAAATGTGCGTTACACTTACATCCACACAAAGTTGACAGCATTTTGTTGTGGATCACTGGAAGGATGCAGAATAAACGGTCTGATGCACCCTAACTACAGCGCGAATGCAGGATGGAAAGTAATGATTTGTCCAACTCCATCTTGTATCAACTTGGCCGCTACATCCTCCAAATGGATGTATACAGAACCATTCCTATCATACATCAGATACAGCTCTCTAGTAAAATACTGGGCAAAGCTGTCAACTATTGGGGCTCATAATGGAGCCTATATATAAGCCTATATAAGTTTGCTCCTTCTATGCATGTCAGAAGTTTTACTCCTACTATGCATGTTAGACGTTTGCTCCTTCTATTTGTCCAGCAGCTTGTGCATTGCCTGCAGACCTGAGAAGCTTCGCCAAACATGACACGTGGCAGTGTTTGCCCAAGCCCATTTGACTCGAGTTTAGGAAAGATTACATTTTTATCTTGTCAAGACCCTGTTTACATTGCCCTATATAAATCTGAGGGAGCACGCGCACACACACACACACGAAAAAAGCAAGCAATCATAAGACAGGAACAAATTGGTTCTGGGAGCATCAAGGTTCAGTACATAAAGTGAAGAAAATCAGATTGAGAAAGCATATAACGAGGTCTCCGGCTAGAGGGGAGGAAGGCTACAAGAGTCTATGGGCCATTGCAATTGTGAAAAGAATGGACAACTAACTGGATAACACGTCTAGGGAAGCCATTCATTTTCAGCTTTGACAGAAAGTGACAGCGATTCAATCCCCTTGCATTTAGCCTTCTCCACACTCAATTTTAGCTAGGGCCCAAAACGTATTTGTTAGAGTAAAAATGCATACCCCTTCCCTTGCACAAACCTATTAAAGGTAAAGGTGGTCCCCTGCGCAAGCACCAGTCGTTTCCGACTCTGGGGTGACGTTGCTTTCACAATGTTTTCACGGCAGACTTTTTTACGGGGTGGTTTGTCATTGCCTTCCCCAGCCATCTACACCTTTCCCCTCAGCAAGCTGGGTACTCATTTTACCAACCTTGGAAATTACATGGTTTCATTAATCAGATACAGTGAGGTACAGTGTTTACTGTCATTTTAGGAGTGGGTAGACCTAAGAACAAAAGAGAAGTCATGTTGGATCAGGCCAATGGCCCATCCAGTCTAACAATCTGTGTCACACAGTGGACAAAAAACCCAGGTGCCATCAGGAGGTCCATCAGTGGGGCCAGGACACTAGAAGTCCTCCCAATGTTGCCGCCCCAAGCACCAAGAATACAGAGCATCACTGCCCCAGACAGAGTTCCAACAATATGCTGTGGCTAATAGCCACTGATAGACCTCTGCTCTGTATGTTGATCCAATCCCCTCTTGAATCTGAATTCAAATCCCCACTCAACCATGAAATTCTTGTTGGGTGAACTTGGCTAACCATACCTTCTCAGCTTAACCTAGTTTACAAGACGGTTGTGGGTATAAAGATGGGTGGGGGGATACACAGCATCATGAGCCCCTTGAAGGAAGAGAGAATCAACAATTTTGTATTTTGACAATTATATATTCCCATAGGCCCTGACCTGATCTGGGTACCCCAGGCGAGCTCAGTCTCATCCGATCTCAGAAGCTAAGTAGGGTCGGCCCTGCCTTGTATTTGGATGGAAAACCTCCATGGAGTATCAGGGTCTTTTAGTTAAACCCTTCCTTAAACAAAGAACTCTAGACAGTGAAAGACAACACAATTTGTCTCAGATTAAATGTTATCCTACAGGTATAGAAAACCCGAATTGAACAGTTCTGGTGCCATTCTTGCAGAATTTAGACAAACCTGATTACAGAAGAGTTTTCACACTCCTGAGAGCGAATATTTATTTACATTATATTTATATTCCGCCCATTCCATATAGACTCAAGGCGGCTAACAGCATATGTTTCCTTTGGCGTTCACAGAAGGCAAATATAAGAGGTGCCCCTATGAGGAAAGGGTATGCATTTGCAGAGACGGAAGGATAGAGGCGAGAGAGCGCATCTTCTTCGAATGCAAACTTTATCGGAACATTCAATCAGCTTATATTGTTCCTATTTGTGACCAGTTTCCAGGGAGGGATTCTAGTTTTTATTTAGATAAGATTTTAGCCGACAAGAACCAAGAAATGACGAACTAACCCTGGTTCGGGTTTGTAGAATCTTTCGGGATCAAGTGCCGTGTTCTACTGGAGAAAGTTTTCCTTCCAGTCGTTTCGTTCTCAGCTGCAGAGAACATCCTCAGTGGCGAGGATGTTCTCCGCAGCTGAGAACGAAACGTCTGGAAGGAAAACTTTCTCCAGTAGAACACGGCACTTGATCCCGAAAGATTCTACAAACCATAATGATGTGAAAACCTGAAATCTTTGATAACCCTGGTTCATTAGTAAGAAAGGCTGGCAAATCAAGAATACATTGGGCATGCATGTTCTCACAGTGCTTTGAGACAGCCGTCCCCTTGCCAAAACTATTTTTCTGCTGTAAGACATAAGGGATATTTATTTGCAAAACATGTGAACCTTTGTTGCACAGAAAGCCTTGGTAAGATTTTATTCTATGTTCCTATGCTCCCAGCTGTGTTCCTCCAAAGCAATATATGAATAGTGCCATCCTGAGTTACACCCTTCTAAGTCCATGGTGTCACTTTACTTATGTCTCCGAGGGTGTCACTCTACTTATGGCTGCACTGTCACTATATTAGTTTTGCAACTCCTGAAATTGGCCCAGGTATCCTTAGTCCCACATGTGCACACCCTCGGAAAGGAAAGGGGAAGAAGAACAGGAAAGGAAAGGAAAGGAAAGGAAAGGAAAGGAAAGGAAAGGAAAGGAAAGGAAAGGAAAGGAAAGGAAAGGAAAGGAAAGGGAAGGGAAGGGAAGGGAAGGGAAGGGAAGGGAAGGGAAGGGAAGGGAAAGGGGGTATGAGGAACATGGGAGGAAGAAGTGAGGGAGAAATGCTACGGATGTAAAAGTAGCACATACAACCTAACTTAATTGCTTCTAGGAGACATTCCCTAATGGCCAGGGTAATCAAACATGAAAGATGTTACCCAATTTGCCATGATGAATGCTGCCACTGTGCTAATGCAAAACTTATTGCAAAGCTGCTTCCCAGCAAATCTTCAAGGTGAGCAAACATAACAAAAAATGGCATTTCAAATTGGTCAGTTCAAATGACAGGCATGATTCTTACAAAGTTCTCAGCATCCCTGCTATCATTTGGTCTTCTTCTTCTTTTTTTTTTAAGCCCCAACATGTTGAGGAGAGTATGAAAACATTTACTGGAATTTTAGATCACAGGGCAGAGGTCACTGAAAACGGGGGTGGAAAATATAGTCAGAAGGGACACTGTGGTTCACCTCTGAAGGAACATGCACTGTGAAAGTGGGGTGCTTTATTCTTGGCTCAGAGAAGGATGGGTGACAATAAGGGGGGGGGGAGCCCATCCATTACTTTTGTGCCCCAGTACCAAGCACATGTGGATGTGCACTGTAGAGTACTGGGAGCTTCAAACAAAGACCCTTTATTGGAGAGGCCCCTTGCAGCTGCATTCAGATTGACCACCCTTGCTGAGCCAGCCAATCAAGTAATACCTATTTGAATGAAACCCACTGATGGAGAGGCTCCTTGCAGCTACACTCAAGAGTGGCCGCCCTTGCTGAGCCAGCCAATCAGGTAATATCCATTTGAATGAAGCCCATGCAAATGAGGGTTCCGAGCGCCTGTTCTTCTATTGGGTAGTTTATTGCAGGAGGTGTGTTTGGGGTGGAATTTCTGTGTACATGATTGTGGCTAGATGTGTGTGTTTTCAGTGGGTTTTTGCTAATAAAAGAGCCATGCTGGAATCACTATAGTGTCTGACCCACTACTTTGCATGCACATACTAAGCACATGTGTCCTGGGTGCACAGTGTGCAGTAGATTCCATTTAATGGAAGGAGATTTGCACGTGCAAGAATGTGCAAGTGGATCTTCTTCCTCCAAGGCAGTGTTTTGCCATCACTTTCAAAAAGAGAACTCTATGTGCACATTATAGTTCTCAAGTATACATGCATTACTGGATTATGGGGAAGTATTGATTACAGCGATGAATGTCCATGCGCTGTGCATCAATGCAAACCAGAGTGCGATAGAATGATTTAGCCAACTAATTTTCTGAAGACGAAAAAAACCCCACTATTGAGAACAAACAAACAAACAGAAAAGCCATTGAAAAAATTAATTTAATCAGCCTAAAAGATGATCCCAGTATGTCCCAAAAATCACTGTCGGAAAATAAATATGTCTGAGGAGTCCAAATAAGTCTGCTTTCTAAGATATACAAAGGACTGATCAGTAGCCTGAGATGACCCTATTCATATATATCTGGGAGAACAATTTAAAATGACAATTCACACACACACACACACACACGATAAAAATATATGGGAACATAGACGCAACAATTTAAAACATACAGAAGGGTTTTTGTTTTCTTAAAGAAACCACCAAATAAATCATAGACCACATTAGGTTCTGCATAAATTACCTAAAGTGATTTTATCTTCGCTGGAGTTTTGTAACCATTCTGAATGAAAAGAACTATTTACTGTTATTAAAGAAGTTGCCCTTTGATTTAGGTTTTTGTTCTTTTACAGCATGGAAGTCTATCCTTAAAGTAATTATATAATTCACCCAAGGAATTTTTCTTGGCTGATTTGTTTTTTTTTTTAACTTTAGCATATACAGAATCCTTGCATGTTTTTAGTGTATCTGTATCCTTGCATGTGTTTGGCATGCCACTGGAGTATACTTTATATACTTGCTAAAAATGTGCAAGGATACAGATTAACAGGTGCAGTGATTAATGTAAAGTTAAGACACTTTTGAACACATGAAGCTGCTCTCTGCTGAGTCAGAGTCTTGGTTTGTCAGGCCTGTGTTGTCTACTCAAAGTGGCAGCAGCTCCCCAAGGGCTTCAAGTGAGTTTTTTTTCTCATTATCTACCACCACATCCTGTTAACTAGAGATTCCGGGGACTTAACCTGGAACTTTCTGCAAGCCAAGGAAATGTTCTACCACTGAGTCATGGCCTCTCTCCTCCTTTTAGAAGACATACCAAGGTTGGAACAAAATAATCTACATAAGAACATAAGAGAAGCCATGTTGGATCACGCCAATGGCCCATCCAGTCCAACACTGTGTCACAGTGGCCAAAGAACCCAGGTGCCATCAGGAGGTCCATCAGCGGGACCAGGGCACTAGAAGTCCTCACACTGTTGCCCCTCCCAAGCACCAAGAATACAGAGCATCACTTGCCCCAGACAGAGTTCCAACAATATGCTGCGACTAATGAAAGAAGTAGGAGAATGACACAAGATGGACCTGTAGGCACACTAGCATTTGGGTTAAAACTCTATGGACAGGCGTCCCCTGTCCAATGTAGCCATCGTGATGATGTCACTTCCAGGTGATGTCACTGTGCTGCACATGCAAGAAGCTTCCCTCGCTGGGACAAAGATAAGGGGAAAAAAGCAGGAACGCATCACAGGGCTTTTTTTGTAGAAAAAGCACAGCAGAAACTCATCTGCATATTAGGTCACACACCCCTGACGTCAAGCCAGCCGGAACTGCGTTTCTGTGCATTCCTGCTCAAAAAAAGCCCTGCTAGCAATGCTAACACCCATATACAAACTCAAATTTAGCCAACACAATGGGAAATTGGAACAGAAAATTTATTAGAGTCTCTCTCTCTACACCAGTTTGGTGTAGTGGTTAAATGTGCGGACTCTTATCTGGGAAAACCGGGTTTGATTCCCCACTCCTCAACTTGCACCTGCTGGAATGGCCTTGGGTCAGCCATAGCTTTCACAGGAGTTGTCCTTGAAAGGGCAGCCTCTTGGAGAGCCCTCTCAGCCCCACCTACCTCACAGGGTGTCTGTTGTGTGTGGGGGGGGGGTAAAGGAGATAGTAAGCCGCTCTGAGTCTCTGATTCATAGGAGATTGGGATCGCTGTGTAGGGTTGCCAAGTCCAATTCAAGAAATATCTGGGGACTTTGGGGGTAGAGCCAGGAGACTTGGGGGCGGAGCCATAAGCCAAGTTGTGACAAGCACAATTGAACTCCAAAGGAAGTTCTGGCCATCACATTTAAAGGCACCGCACACCTTTTAAATGCTTTCCTTACATTAGAAATAGTGAAGGATAGGGGCACTTTCTTTCGGGGCTCATAGAATTGGATCCCCTGGTCCAATCTTTTTGAAACTTGGAGAGCATTTTGAGGAGAGTCACCAGATGCTATGCTGAAAATCTGGTGTCTCCATCTCAAAACACAATCCCTCCAGAGTCCCAGATACCCCCAGATTAATTCTCCATTATACCCTATCAGAATCGATCTCCATAGGGACTAATGAAGTGCCCAGCAGACATTTCCCTTCCCCACCCCCGTTTCTGATGACTCTGAAGCGGGGGAGAGCCTGCTTCCATCTGGGGATTAGCATCTCTCCTCATGATTTGCTGAACTCCCAACTTCTTCAAAGTCACACAGAGCAACCAAAGGTTCAAGTTTACCTTTCCTATGCAAACGACCTCTGAAAAGCTTGCGCAACCAACGGAGGGTCTGAGCTGCTTTCACAAGCACTGGGAGCAGCCATGTTCTTCTGCCTACTCTCTGCCCCACCCCCATTCAGCCTTAAAGACACAGGCACACCACCCCGCGAGGAAGCCTTTCCGAGGGGAGTCTGAAGCCTCCAGAGGTGGAAAGGCACATGGCAGCTGTGGGGTCGGGGCTTCCCCCCGCCAGCCAGCTGACTGGGGGCGGGAAGGACCCTGGAAAAGCGGGAGGACCCCTGCTGGGACCTGGGGATTGGCAAACCTACCGCTCTGAGATTGGAACCTATGATTCAGAGTATAGGGCGGGATATAAATCCAATATCATCTTCTTTCCTCTGGCCTTCTCAAAGTCTCCCACACTCTGCCTGTTGTAGCTTAACTGGCTATGGTGGTGTTACTGCTGCAGTTGAACATATGAGGCTGCCTTCTACTGAATCAGACCCTGGGTCCATCAAAGTCAGTATTGTCTTCTCAGACTGGCAGCGGCTCTCCAGGGTCTCAAGCTGAGGTTTTTCACACCTATTTGCCTGGACCCTTTTTTGAAGATGCCAGGGATTGAACCTGGGACCTTCTGCTTCCCAAGCAGATGCTCTACCACTGAGCCACCATCCCTCCCCTAAAGTTCTTTAGGCTTTTGTAGTACTGCAGATCTCTGAAGGCTGCAGTTCTCTTGAGGCTACTTCTCAGGTCTCTCTCTTCTCTGGCCTTGGACCCAGTAATGTTTTTTTCATCGAACTAGGCCGCCATGCCACAGTTTGAATGTCCCGTTGGCCTGTGCTTGAAAGTGGCTCAGAAGTGACAGCAGGGCAAACTATGGCCTGCTAGAGGCAAGACGACGACTGCCTATCCTTTACCACCTGCACCCGGCGGCCAAAAAGTTTCCATGCTTTATTAGGTATAAAGCCCTACATCAACTAGAGCTTGTACACTGGAGGGAAGATCTCATCCGTTACAAACTCCTGCTCCCTGTGAAGGGCTTCAGGTGAGGGCCCTACGGTGGATCTCAGCCAATCATGGCGTTACGATGTACACACTCTGATCCATTCCACTAAACTCCAGAAATGCCTATGGGCACGCACGGACTAATTTAAGCAAACAGATAAAATTAATGAGCCTCCTCTGTTCTCCTCACAGTCAGTTACTTATTTTATTAGAGCATAAGTAATACAGTTGTGTGTTCCTTTGCCATATAACTTATGCACACAGAGGTTCATCTGCATAAGCTTTCACCTGCCGCTATAAATCAGGGAGCTGATGCTGAAATGTTTGCCTAAAGAGAAATCTGGACCAGGTTGGGGGCCTTCCTCGGAAAACTGACAGAAGCCGGGGGAAAGTTACCCGATAACACTGGTAAAATTTCTCAGAGCTGAGGGCATTTTCCGCGTCCTTAGCCCCAATCCTCATTTGCGTTTTCATTTAAAAATTATATAACAACTAAGACTATATACATATACATACACAGCGGTCATTTTGTAGAAAAATAAGTGGTGGAGCTCATCCGTGGATTGTTATGCAGCTGCACATACTATTCAATGGACAGGGAGGTGCAACTCTCAGAAGGAGGAGGTGGAACTCTCAGAAAGGTACAGGAGCTGTGCTCCTGTGAGCTCCCACTGAATCCGAGGCCTGTACATACATATATATGTACACACACACACGTACATTCTTTAAGAAGCTTGCATTTCCATTAAAACATCAGAAGAATGACTCCTCCTCCCCTCTTTGTGGTACATTAGAAACATCTTTTAAGAACTTGAGCTGTTAGTTTGTTTGTTTTTTAAAAAAGAAATACTTACTAATGGTCCTTTTTAAAAAGATCCTGGTTCACATTGGCTGAGTTCAGACTGCAACGTGCTGCCCCAGAAGTGAGCTGGTAGAAACTGGAGTGTCCCAGAACATCCAGCCAGCCCATGGAACAGAGACCGGCCATGGGCACCCTGGGGAAGCATCCAGAGCACTCATTTGCTCCGTCTGCAGTTCTCTGGGTCCTTTCTGCACAGTTCCCAGCTGTCCAGATGGCCAGGGAGGTGCCTTGGAGGAGCCCCAGTGATTCGGTACCACTTGCATAGGAGCGAGCCTCAGGTAAGATGGGGACAGGTGGGGGGTGGGAGCGGGACAGCAGGCAGATAAAATTCCAGGCCTGGGGCCACCCAGTCCTTCTACTAGAGAGACAATTGAAAAGATGCCACAAATCGGATACTGCTATGGTGCACATCATTTAATACTTACAGCACATCTCATTTCAGAATGTGATTTCACGCACTGCAAAAAGTCTCCCAAAGTACACAACAGAGGCGTTTGCAGCGGGGAGCTCTACGGTGGCCTCCATCAGTCTGGCACGAACGGATCGCTTGTGAATGCTGTGAACGTCAGACTCGAAGCGAACAGATTAACTCGAATCTATATTCTAGCCTTACTTTCTAGGTTGCATTTGAATTACAGATGTGGGAAACACACAGAACTGCAAAATAATTTAAAGCTTCCCTTGTGGATTGATAAGCACTAAGAAATTCTGCTATAAAGCTGGAAATATCGTACAATTCGAGCGCAGAATGGAAGGAGCGCCAAAAGGAAGAGAAGATGAGTCCCAAGAGATGAACCAGCTAAGAGAGTCTGGCTGCAACTGCTGCCAGAGTTTCTGGATTAATGAACTCTAATGTGACCTCTCCATCAACCCTCTTGCCAATAAATAACAGGAGCGAATGCGGGACAAACCACCATTTAGACACCGTTCATTCTAGAAGATGGGATTTCATGTATCTCCCAAAGCAGCAAAGAACTAGAACAGCTTTCTGCAGGGCGGGGGGAACAAATATAGGAAATGCACCCCACCACCAAACCTCAAGGAAGACAAGAAAGCAGGACTAGGCAAATATTCGTGGAGGGAGTTGTTATGAGTAGCCCGGGGAAACGGTTGCCAAACAAAGCAGAAGTCCCATGGCACCTCAAAGACTGACAACATTTATTCCAGTATGAGCTTTCGGGAGCCAGAGATCATGTTCTACATTTTATAGGGGAAAATTCAGGAAGGGGGGGAGAAAAGGATACATTAGGACAGAGAGAGACTTGGTATGAATCTAGAGTTGCCAAGTCCAATTCAAGAAATATCTGGGGACTTTGGGGGTGGAGCCAGGAGACTTTGGGGGTGGAGCCAGGAGACATTGGGGCGGAGCCAGGAGCAAGGGTGTGATAAGCAGAATTGAACTCCAAGGGAGTTCTGGCCATCACATTTAAAGGGACAGCACACCTTTTAAAATGCCTTCCTTCCATAGAAAATAATGAAAGATAGGGGCACCTTCTTTTGGGGCTCGTAGAATTGGACCCCCTGGTCCAATCCTTTTGAAGCTTGGGGGGTATTTTGGGGAGAGGCACTAGATGCTATACTGAAAATTTGGCGCTTCTACCTCAAAAAACAGCCCCCCCAGAGCCCCCGATACCCACAGATCAATTCCCCATCATTCCCTATGGGAATTGTTCCTGGAGGTGCATAATGGCTGTGGGGGTGTGGCTTCCCCCGCCGGCCAGCTGGCTGGGAGAGGGGGGAAGCCTGTAAAACCGGGGGATCCCCCGCTGGGACCTGGGGATTGGGAAGCCTATATGAATCCCATTCATAGCCAGCATCAGTGTACCATGAGATGGAGCATTTGCCAGGGCCCAGAGCTTCAAAGTTGGCCCACTGATGCCAACACCCTCTTCTACCTAGTGCCTTACCACCCTTGCTCCCAGCTGCATGTACTTTCTATTCATCCATCCATCCATCCATCCATCCATCCATCCATCCATCCATCCATCCATCCATTTCCTGTGGGGTGGAACAGACTGCTATGAGCATGGCTGGTGGGAGGTCTTGCAGGCAGGTGAGGGAAGGAGACACAGTCCGGGAGAACCCACGAGGATGGGTTGGAGCAAATGAGGGTCTGAGCAGGGCCTGGCAGTTGATGGAGGAGCGGAACTCTGTGCCCGGGGGCCTCCCCAAAAAACTAGAACTGGCCCTAATTCCATCATAACCCTTTCAGATGTGATTCTCTGTGTAAGAGTGGGGAATTGATTAGGTGGTTACATGTGATGGATTGTAAGAGAAGTTAGGGATTCACTTCTCTCTCTCTCTCTCTCTCTCTCTCTCTCCCCCTCAGTGCAGATAAACAGAAAGTATAATTAAGAAGGGCAAACCACAACTAGCTGAGGAACAAGTACTCTGAAGCATGAGAAAACTGACATTGCTAAAGCATTACAGTATGATACAGTCAGGGGCGGCCCTGTTGCTAGCCAATTGAAACTAGGTGATTGGCTAAGGCACTGGCCTTCTGAGGATGCCAGATTGGGTGCCCACATGTGACTTGGTGATGCTATCAGTGCAGGGGGAGGGGTGCCAGAAGTGAGCCTTGCCTAGGGTGCCTGATGGTCTAGGGCTGTCCCTGGATACAGTGTGTTAAGAAGAGCCGATCAAGAATTCTAAATTGGTGCTGTCAAGGAGAACAGGAAATTCTGAATTACTCAAGTTTGGTGTAGTGGTTAAGTGCGTGGATTCTTATCTGGGAGAACTGGGTTTGATTCCCCACTCCTCCACTTGCAGCTCCTGGAATGGTCTTGAGTCAGCCATAGCTCTCACAAGAGTTGTCCTTGAAAGGGCAGCTGCTGTGAGGGCCCTCTCAGCCCCACCAACCTCACAGGGTGTCTGTTATGGGGGAAGAAGATAAAGGAGATAGTAAGCCGCTTCATAGAGACAGGTGGGGCATAAATCTCCGGTCTTCTTCTTCTTCAAGGGGTGGATTGAAGACCGCTGGAAAGGATATAGGGATGCTAGCCTCCAGGTGGGATCTGGGGATTCCCCAGAATTACAGCTCATCACCAGACTACAGAGAACAGTTCGGAGAAAATGGCTGCTTCAGAGGGTGGACTCTATATGGTGTTGTACCCCATTGAGGTCCTTGTCCTTCCTAGGCTCCATCTCCAAATCTCCAAGAGTTTCCTTATCTTGATCAGGCAAACCCAGCCCCCGCTGGTGTCCAGGGGATACTTGGCAACCCTAAAGGGATGATGTACCAAGGAAATAAGGACAGGACAAGTGGATAGGGCAGTACTCAGAGAATTTGAAAAATAAGGCTATGATGGATGCAGAAGAGGATGGGAAGAATTTACCAAGAAAGAGGTCACAGGTTTGAATTCTGGAAGAAGTGAATCGTTTGGGCATCAGGGTTTTGACCTCATTTGACTTCCCTGGTCTTTCCCAAAAGCAAACAACGGGGATAAATAACGAAAAGGAGAGCCCTCAGACCGCCGCTGTATCTGGAGGGGGCCATTTTGCTGAAGCAACAGCCCGATTCCAATAAACAAACAGACAGTCTCGTTTGCAAATCAATATCAATGAGCGGAGAGAGGAATGGGTGGATGTCGGGGCACGCAAGAACAGCCCGGCAGCCCATTGATTTATTTGTTCACCCGCAACCACTGACAGGGCTCATAGTTTCAGCAACGCGGTAAGCAGATGGGATGTTAAGCGTTCACTTTTAATTACAAATCTCTGCTGCAGCAGCTTCAGCGGCTCCGGAAGATTTGTTTTGTTCTGCCTTGACAAATTTTTTTTGGTCAAGGTGAACAAAAGTTGGCTGCGGTTTCATGCATGGGCAGAACACCTTTTTGCGTAATAGCGTTCTCACTGGGCCATTTCCTCCTTGTCGTGATTGATATACATGCTCTTATTTAATTCTAATTTTAGGTTAGCGATTGTAAGAACACTAACGTATCTCATTAAATGTTCATACAATGGAATCCGAATCCATATCCCCCCCCCTCCCCGCCGCCCTCCTTGCAGGAATTCAATTAATGCAAACTTTACCTCCACAGTATTGAACAGGGAGAAAAAGGCATAAATTTGCCTTGTTATGAAAAGGAGACTTTAATTTGTCAAAACACCATAAAAATTGCATCTAGGCAGAAGCTGCCTCTATCAACCCGCGTGCTAACAAGGAAGGGGGAGAGGTGGAAGTAATATCTGTGAGCCTGTTACTTTAGCACCTGAGTCGGTGATTCAGCCTGTGTCTGCCACGGTGCAGTGCTCCTGTTAGTCTATAGCTGAGGTGTCAAACTCATTTGTTATGAGGGCTGAATATGACATAAATGTGACTTTGTTGGGCCAGGCCATGTTGGGTTGGGCTGAGTCATGCTGGGCCAGGCCATGTCTGTCCCTATTTAAGATTAGGTAGCAGAGTAACATTAGCACTCATTGGTCTTAAAGGTGTTTTCTTTGTATTTCTTTGTATTTCTGCCATGGGATCCAGGGAACTGGGCAAAGGAAGCCCTGGCACTTTCCTGCCTTCCTCAGGGGACCAGGACGAGGAGGAGCCCAGTGAATAGAAGGCTTGGCTCAGTAGCTCTGTTGTGTGATTGTGATAGCCTGGCAAACCACGTTCTTCCTTCTCCCTCTTCCTCTCCAAGGGAGGAGCCTCAGCCAATGGAGAAAATAGAGGTTTTGCTCTGTAGCTCCTGTGCGACTGAGGAAGCCTTGCAAAACAAGCTGTTATCCAGAAGGAAGCAAGAGAGAGGGAAAAGGAAGTAGATGACAGCCAGTTGCTTGGGGGCCTGATAGGAGCCCTCCAAAGGCCTGATTTGGCCCCTGGGCCAGACGTTTGACAACCCTGGTCTATAGCTTTTTTGGGGGGGTCAACATACCCCTTGCAAACCCCCATTTGGAAGCAACCACTCAGAAATCCTGGAGCTTGAATCTGAAATATCATAGCTTGAGGCCAGGGCTTTTTTTTGTAGCAGGAACTCCTTTGCATATTAGGCTACACCTCCCACCCCCTCAATGTAGCCAATCTTCCAAGAGCTTACAATGGACCCTGTAAGAAGAACCCTGTAAGCTCCAGGAGGATTGGCTACATCAGGGGAGTGTGGCCTAATATGCGGAGTTCCTGCTACAAAAAAAATAGCCCTGCCTGAAGTGAAAACTTAGTCTAGTATACTACACACGATTGTGTGTGCTTATGTCTCAGAGACAACATAATGCACAAAACATTATGGAGAGTGGAACACCATTGCATGTGACTGGTGGAAAGTATGGAATCTCTGGACTGGACAGGACAAACTTAGACTTAGAGGAGGAGGTTTGACTCAGAGATAGAGCATCATTTTTGCATGGAGAAGGTTTCAGTTCAGTCTCCTGCTAAAAGGATCAGGTAGTAGGTGATAAAAGAGTCCTCCAACCGAGACCCTGTAGAGCCACTGCCTGTTTGAGTAGACAGTACTGTCCTTCACGTGCCAGTGGTTTCATTCAGTATAAGGCAGCCTCATTACAAGTAAAACCTTTGTTGATGAAAAAAAATTAAAGAGTTTGGTGAGCTAGCAGGCTTCTATATTAATAATGAAACGTCTAAAATCCTTAGTAAAAATTTGTCATCATGTAAACAGAAGGAGTTACAAAACGCTACTGGTTGTGAAGTTGTGTCAAAAGTGAAGTATTTGGGTGTGGAGATTACAATGAGGAACATTGATCTATACAAGAACAATTATGAAAAGCTCTGGCATAAAATTGAAGGGGATATGCTAAAGTGGAATAAATTGAACTTATCCATGTTGGGGAAGATATCTATAATTAAAATGAATGTTCTACCAAGAATTATGTTTTTCTTTCAGACTATTCCAATAGTGAAAGATAAGAAACAATTCCATCTCTGGCAAAGAAAGATTTCAGAATTTATTTGGGCAGGTAAAAAACCAAGAATTAAGATGAAAATTCTGACAGATGTGAAAGAAAGAGGAGGCTTTCAAGTACCTGATTTATTGTTATACCATAATGCAGTTTGTTTGGTTTGGATTAAGGACTGGATGACATTGATTAACAAAAAGCTATTGGTATTAGAAGGCCATGGAAATGTTTTTGGTTGGCATGCGTATATCTACTATGGGAAGGAAATGTTGGATGGGTTTTTTTTTCACACCATTATAAAAGGAGGACTTTGTTGAATACCTGGAAAAAATATAGTAAATATGGTGATGAGAGGAAACCGCTTTGGATACTGCCAACTGAAGTAATAAAGCTGTCTCAAAGTTCACAGGAAGAGAAATGGGTTACCTATGAGCAACTGCTAAAATTTCATGGAGGCAAAATAGAAATGAAGTCGGTGGAAGAGCTAAAAGATAAATTTGATCTGTTTCAATTTTTACAAATTAAAAGCTTGGCAGAGAAAGATATCAGGAGTACAGGTATAAGACGTGAAAAAACAGAAATGGAGAAAGTGCTGTTGGGTGAAAATGAAAAATTGATTTCAAGGATCTATAAGCTATTACTGAAATGGTCTACAGAAGAGGAGGTAGTAAAACCTCAAATGATTAAGTGGGCAATAAATTTTAACAAAGAAATACAAATGAAGACTTGGGAACACCTATGGAAGAACTCTATGAAAATATCAACGTGCTATAACATAAAAGATAACTGTTTTAAAACGCTGTATATATGGTACATGACACCTAAAAAACTAGCAAAAATGAACAATAACCTTTAGGATAGGTGTTGGAAGTGTAAAAAACAGCAAGGTTCTTTTTACCACATGTGGTGGACTTGTGAGAAGGCAAAACAATTTAGGTCTATGATTCAACAAGAGATATCGAAAATCTTGGGTTATAATGTCAAGAAAGCACCAGATGTTTTTCTGGTAGGATTACAAATAGAAAGCTTCCCGAAGCAAGATAGGACATTGTTGTGGTATTTGCTTTCAGGTGCAAGAACATTGTATGTGCAAATGTGGAAGCAAGACAAAATACCTGATAAGTGCGACTGGGTGTCAAAGGTTCTTAACTGGAGTGAAATGGACAAACTTACTAGAATCTTAAAAGAATATAATTTGGAGAACTTTGAAGAAGATTGGAATAAATTTCAAAACTATGCGGAGATGCAATGGAAGGTGAAGAGACATTTAGTGGTTTTTGATAATATTAACTGAACTCTAAAAGAGAAAAAGGACTGTGATTACTGAGTACTGTTTTAGTAGTGAAATATAAGTAGCTGAGTTTATATAGTAAGTTTATGTGAGTTAAGATAAGATTAAGATTTGAATAATTTTTAGTGATGATTTAAGGACTATGAAATATGTCTAATGTTTAACAAGTAATAATTGAATTTTTAAAAGTGCAAAGAAGAATAAAGATTATGGTTATCTGATTAAATCTGTAATATTGAAGAATAAGAAGTAAGTAATGAGTAAAAGAATAAGAATAGTAGTTATATTGGAGTTAAGATAAAGTTAAGTGAATAATAACTTTTAGTTAAGATTTTATATATGTGAATTTTTACTTTTAAAAGTTTTTTAATTTGTTTTGTATACCGGTGGAGGTCACAATTTGGAGGGTGGGAGGGGTGAAAAATTGTGTAATGTATTGATGAACTATATTTAGATTTTGATAGTAGAATACTTTTCAATATATTGCAAAATAATTTTTTTGTTCACATTCAGTATAAGGCAGCCTCATGTGTATGTGTGAAGAGCCTAGCCTGTTGGGGCAAAATGAGACATTCAAAGATACCTGAAGCAAACTCAACCATGTGGCCCTCATGGTGTGGAGTATGCCGCAGGATATGCCAAAACCAGGGATTTTTGTAGAAAAAGCCCAGCAGGGACTCATTTGCATGTGAGGCCACACCCCCTGACATTACCATTGTTTCACACAGCTTTGTTTTGTAGAAAAAGCTCAGTAGGAGCTCATTTCCATGTTAGGCCACACCCCCTGATGCCAAGCCAAACAGAACTTTAAAAAAGCCCTGTGAGAGAAGCCATGTTGGATCAGGCCAGTGGTCCATCTAATACCCTTTGTCAGACAGTGGCCAAAACCCAGGTGTCATCCAGAGATCCACCAGCAGGGCCAGAACTCCAGAAGCCCTCTCATTGTTGTTCCCAAGCACCAAGAATACAGAGCAAGAACATCCATCTGTACACTGTGGCTAAAAGCCAGTGATGGACCTCCATGGTTGCCAATTCCTCTTCAAGTCCCATTGGGAAACTTTTGTGTGCGTACTTTGCAACGAAATGAGGACACCCAGAAGTGACATCATCAAAATGGTGGTGCACACGCAGGTTGCTCTAGGCGTTTTCGAAAAAACTCTATGGTTTTCCTGGATGCTCTAGCTATTTAGGAGGTTAAAACTCTATGGTACCTATTGTACAATAGAGTTTTCCCTCCCAAATGGCTAGAGGGGCCCAGGGGCCAAATCAGGCCCCCAAGCAATTGACTGTCATCTGCTTTCTTCTCCCTCTCTCTTGCTTCCTTCTGCATAACAGCTTGCTTTGTAAGGCTTGCTCAATCGCACCGGAGCTATAGAGGAAACCTCTCCATTGGCTGAGGCTCCTCCCTTGGGGGGGGAAGAGGGGAGGGAGAACTTGCTTTCCCAGGTTCTCTCAACTGCACAGCAGAGCTACTGAGCCAAGCCTCTCTTCCTTCTATTGGCTGAGGCTCCTCCCCAAGGTGGTCCCCTGGAGAAGGAAGGAGAGAGCCTGAGCTTCCTTTGGCCAGTTCCCTGGATCCCATGGGAGGAATACAAAGAAAACACCTTCAAGACCAACAAGTGCTAATATTTTAAGCATGTTTTAAGTTTTTTTTTTTTTAATCTTTAATTGTATTTGTCTGTGTCCTTTATAAAGGGCGTTTTCACACTGACCTTAATCGGCAGCGACGTCCCTCTTCACCGCGCAGGATCTGCGCCTATTTCGCACCAATTGCTGCGGAGCACCCGGAAGAGCCGCAAAGTCCCGCGGCTTTTGCGGCGCAAACGGAAACCGCCAAAAACCAGTTTCCATTTGCACCGCAAAAGCCGTGGGACTTTGCGGCTCTTCCCGGTGCTCCACAGCAATTGGTGCAAAATCCACGCAGATCCTGCGCGGTGAAGAGGGACGTCGCTGCCGATTAAGGTCAGTGCGAAAACGCCCAAAGTTTATCTCTCTGCTACCTAATCTTAAATAGGCACACATATGGCCCGACCCGACATGGCCTGGCCCAACAAGGTCTCATTTATGTCAAATCCAACCGTCCTAACAAACGAGTTTGACACCCCTGTCCGACATGAATCCAGCACGAGTACCCCAAATGGACCAGAATATCAGAGAGCGTACAACCACCACCATCGGTAGCACAGTTTAAATTAGTGCAAGCCCCAAGATTCAATGGGGCAAGGTGAAACAGGGTGGAAGCAGGGGGTGTCATTTGGATACTTGCCCCCTCAACTGAAAGCCAAGCAGAACAGCTCCATTCTGCGGGCCTGTACCATAATAAGTTCTGCAGGGCCCTGATCTCGGGAGCATGTTCCACCAAGCCAGGGCTAAAGCAGAAGAAGCTTTGACCCTGGTTGAGGCTAAACAGCTAAACTTAGGAAGCAAGATTTGACTTGGCTTGGTGCGCACTCCAAAAGTCTTTGTGTATGGAGATGAAATGTCCACCAGAGCGTCACCTGGACAGCCACCAATCGCTGCCTTGTACTAATACATCATTTCTCCCCATTTACTCGGTATCCCTCCCCTCCTCTTGCAACGGCAGCTCTGCTTGCAAAAAAAACCAGAGAATTAATATTTAAATTTAAATGAGACATTCATGTGCGAGGCACTCGATACAGCTGCCTGGATTTTCTTCAGAAAGATATGCCACTTCACGCCGAGTTCAAAGCATGCAAATGGAAGGCTCTTATGTAACCTAAGAAATACGGCATAAAAGACTTTCGTGTTGTACTTTCAATGAAAAATGTATTTTTGTGTGTGTTGAATTTGGGATCCCCTGATGCTCTCTAGCTATAATAAGAGCATAAGGGTTTTTATCTTGTCTCTCACAGAAGCTGGTTACAAAAGCTTTAGAAAACCGATGCAAAGGTCGAAGGCAAATATAATGCCAGGCTAAAAATACAGTTCCTAGGCCATAGGGTAACATATCTTGAGGTGTTAATCCAGTGGCACCTCGAAGACCAACAAAGTTTAATTCTGGGTATCAGCTTTCATGTGCATACACTCTACCCAGAATTACACTTTGTTGATCTCAGGGCTGGTGCGTGGGAGTAGGCAAGGTAGGTTGTCAAGTCTGCTATGGGTTACTCAATATCTGTATTAAGGTTGGTTCTGAAGTGAAGGAGTCTGGGTACTTTACAGTGTACACCGGGGGCTGCTAGCTCACTCTCCTGCCCCCTCTCTAGAAATGCCTTTGTTGTGTAACCTGCTTTGAAATGCTAACCTGTGAACAAGATAGTGGCGCCTTCCCAGCCTTGTTCTCTGTGGGGAGTATGGGGTGTCAAGACTTCGGTCTGGGAACGAAAGAAGTAGCATCCTAGTGTGAAGATGTGTTGCATAGATTGCCCCCCGTAGGAATCCTTTAGATTCATACTTTAAATACTGGATTAGTGCATATGTGTTTCAGTCCTTCAATCTCTGCCATGGTCCACAGTTCTGATTACAATAAACTTGCTACTTTATCAAGAGACTCGTTATTGAATTCAGCCGACTTGACATAGGTGGCCACCTAGGGTGCCACCTCACCGCAGGTGTAGGGGTGGGTGCCCCCTCCTCATCTCCACTCGCACTGACCCTGATACAGCTCAAGCGTTCTTTCCTGGCTCTGAGTTATCAGAGCTGAGAAAGAATTATTGCACAAAGCGTGCCATCGCAATGACATCACTTCCGGGCGACATCATTGTGTCATGCATGCTTTGCATATGCAATTAGAGCCCCGGGGGGGCAGGGGTGCGGGGTTCTGCCTGGGGCTGCAGAACCCCTAGCGCCGGTGCCACTGGATTCAAAATTTGCTCTATTGCTTCAGACCAACCTGAATATATTGAGGTGGCAAAGGAATACTTCTTTCTCTGGGAAATGCTAAAGGAGTAGGTCATATAAAAACCACTATACACTGATCATCTAATAGCTCTATTGAAAACCAGCATGGCTCAGTGGTTAGCTTTTTAGACTAGGAAGTCCCGAGTTCAAATTCCAGCTCAGGAATGTAACTCACTGAATTATTTTGGGCCAGCTGCTAGCTTTCTGTTGAACTCATCTTACAGGGTTGTTGAAGACTAAAATGGGGCCAACCTTCAACAAGATTAAAAAAAAAATCTGAACAAAACACACCTCCTGCCAACTGTTGACAATGCCCCATCAAAGGAAACATTTTCCAGACATCTGATGCCAGATGACTACCAGAGACTCACAGTGAGATCCTAAGGGTGCTTACACCCTTCTAAATCCACAGAAGGCAAAGAAAGGTGTGTGTCGGTTAAGGATTGCACTGCTAGCACCTGTAGATTTTGACTTCCAATGTGAGAAGAGTATAATTACCACAAATAGGAGTGTCTCCGGGGCTTTTTTGTAGCGGGAACCCCTTTGCATATTAGGCCACACACCCCTGATGTAGCCAATCCTCCAAGAGTTTACAGAGCTCTTCTTACACGGCCTACTGTAATCTCTTGGAGGATTGGTTACATCAGGGGTGTGTGGCCTAACATGCAAAGGAGTTCCTGCTACCAAAAAATGCCCTGAGTGTCTCCCGATAAGGCAAGCAGCCTTCCGGGCAGTTTTCTGGTAAATCATTGTGGGTGAGGGGTTAAGAAAAAAAGCTATGCCTTGGGCAATTAATAGTGCAATCAAATACCTAGATTAGAATAGATTCAATTTATTAATAGCTCATGAATCAAATACCTAAGGGAAAAAACACCAGGGGAGGGGCATTCCAAAACCGAGGTGCCACCACTGAAAAGCCCCTGTCTCTAGCTGCTCCCATGTTTAAAACTGGGAGCACATCCATAACAACATGTTAGCCAGCACACAGATGGGACCAACAGTCATACAGCAAGCCTCTCTCAGCTTCAACCCTCCTTGAGCAAAAATGGAGATAACAAATACCGCCCTACACCAACCCTGCTAAGCACAATTATTATGGGTGTTTTTTTTTAATTTCCTACAAGGCATTCAGAAAGGTCAACAGGCCAATGGGCTGCATAGGGGGAGGGAATCATTTTTAAAGGCCCCTTAAAAAAGAAAATATTGCTAGGAAAACACATAGGTATTTTTCATGGATTTGGAGACACTTTCCCAGAAGAAAACAGGAGCTAGAGGTCGAGAAGCTGCTGGCTGGACTTCTGAATCATGTCGCTTGGTGAGTCCTTGCACTTGGCAAGCGTTTAAGGCTATTTTTATAGTTGCAGCTTGGCCAACAGACTTCCACAAATTACTGTGTGAGCCAGTGATAAAAAAAGTCTGAGCGTGAGGCCCCTACAGATTTAATGGCTACAGCCCTGGCCCGATATTCATTTTTGCCTACTGCTCTGTTCTGTATGTTTCTAATACAAAACATTCTAAAAGTGACTGCTCAGCCTTTGCTTAGAACAGTGTGCATGCCTATTTCTGTACAGTATCTCTTCAACCATGAGTTTATAAATGCCTTACAAGGAGAAATACTGACTTGTATAACATTGATCAAGAAGCAGGCAGATCTGTATACTAGCTTGATAGCCATATTTATTGGAGGAGGAGGAGGAAGAGTTGGATTTATATCCCACCCTTCATGCGGAATCTCAGAGCAGTTGCTCCTTTCCCTCCCTTTCCCCACAACAGACAGCCTGTGAGGTAGGTGGGCCTGAGAGAGCTCTAAGAGAGCTGCTCTTGAGACAACAGCTCTGACAGAACTTCTGACAGACCCAAGGTCATCCCAGCAGCTGCATGTGGAGGAGTGGGGAATCAAACCCGGCTCTCTTTGATTAGAGTCCGTGCTCTTAAATAACTACACCAAACTGTCTCTCTATTTACAGAACCATTTACCTATCGTGATACAACATACGAGTCACAAGTACAAAGGGAGTCACCAGCAGAAGGCCTTAGCCTCTGTGCGTTCAGGGCAATTAGTCAGCCAATCCGTGAAACAAGGTGTTGGACTAGATGACCACTGGCCTGATCCAGCAGGTTTCCTCTTATGTCGTTATGAGTCAGTTTCTTTGAAAGGCTTCACCGTGCTCTAATCCAGCAGGAACTATGCCTGTCCGACAAAATTATGGAAGTGATGTCTGCTGGTCGGTGGATAAGCTTTAGCCAAGTGATAATTGAACTGAGGCTTATCCTAGCCTCTATTCTTATCATTCCCGATTCCAGGCTTATGATGGCATTAGAAACACTTTTGGGGAATTGAAATATTGCTCTTCGGAATTGTTACGGTCATATTTCGTTATTTGGTCCCCCGACATGGACTGTTTTGTGCTGATTATGAACTGTAATAAAATTACTGTACAGTTCACCATGCCGTTACCTGGACTACGGTAAACTCAGAAAAGCAGCTCAGGGAAGCAAAGGGATCTCGAGTGCTTTTCATACCAACTACAGTTTCTTTTACTGGTTACAACAAAGAGACGGAGGAACTTGGGATGTCTGCCTCCAGGTGGGACCTGGGGATGCCCTGGAATTGCAGCACATTCTTCAGACTACAGAGATCAGTTCCCTTGGAGAAGATGGGTGCTTTGGAGGGAATGGACTCGTTGGCATTGTACTCCACTGAGGCCCCGGTCCTCTTCAGGCTCCTTCATCCAATCTCCAGGAGTTTCCCAATCTGGATCTGGTACTCCTACCCACCCCATCCCTGCCAGTGTTCAGGGGAGGCCTGGTAAACCCTAGAAGGAACCAGAAACTGACCTGTATCCACTAGAAAAAATAGGCAGGAAACTGCCTTGTCTGCACATTTTGTCCCATGTCTCTAGATAAGGAAGGAAGGAAGGAAGGAAGGAAGGAAGGAAGGAAGGAAGGAAGGAAGGAAGGAGGGAGGGAAGGAGAAGAAGAAGAAGGAGAAGATGATGATGATGATGATGATGATGATGATGATGATGATGATGATGATGATATTGGATTTATATCCTGCCCTCCACTCCGAATCTCAGAGTCTCAGAGCAGCTTACAATCTCCTTTATCTTCCTCCCCCACAACAGACACTCTGTGAGGTGGGTGGGGCTGAGAGGGCTCTCACAGCAGCTGCCCTTTCAAGGACAACCTCTGTCAGAGCTATGGCTGACCCAAGGCCATTCCAGCAGGTGCAAGTGGAGGAGTAAGGAACAAACCCGGTTCTCCCAGATAAGAGTCCATGTATTTAACCACTACACCAAACTGGCTCTCCATGAAGAAACAAAATGAGTAGCCTGTTTGTCTGTAACCACAGAAAAGAAACCATAGAAACTGACTCATAACAATATAAGAGAAAACCTGCTGGATCAGGCCAGTGGTCATCTAGTCCAACAGTAGGAAGGAAGGAAGGAAGGAAGGAAGGAAGGAAGGAAGGAAGGAAGGAAGGAAGGAAGGAAGGAAGGAAGGAAGGAAGGAAGGAAGGATGGATGGATTTCCGCCAGTTAAACAGGGCTTTTTCTTGTAGCGGGAACTCCTTTGCATATTAGGCCACACACCCCTGATGTAGACAATCCTCCAAGAGCTTACAGTAGGCCCTGTGTTAAGAGCTCTGCACCTAATTCAATCACACCTGCTATTGTCATTTTCCTTCTAGCATCATTCAGCACCTAAAACATGACACTCTCCAATATGTAGGACAGCTGGACTCATCTTCTAGCTGCATGTGAAAAAATGAGCAGTGACTCATGACGGCCCGTACCCTGATATAAATTGCGTTAGTTTTTAAGGTACTTCTGGACTCTCACTCTTTTCTATGGCAACAGGCTACCCATTTTGTTTCCTCCTCCCCCTAGTTGAGGAATAACTCTCTGTCAGCTAAATTTAGGTACTGTTAAAGCAGACGGAGGTTGTAGGTTCCCTAGTCTGGCTCAAGGCAAAACACAAAAGCCTGCAATATTGCAGGTACGGGGCTTTGTTGTTTGCCTTTGCTTTACGCTAATGCCGCTACCTGTCCCTTCTCTCAGAAGATGACAAATTAAGCAATAACCAGCCCTAGTTTGGGAAAGCAATCTGTTTACAGCCACAGGTTTCCTGGCCTTAAAAATGCCTGCTTGGAGTGACAGCAGCGACACTCATGACCGACTCCATTTTTTATAAAGCAGCCCATGGTTATAGAACAAACATCCTCGTGGCTTGTATGGGGCACGGTCTGAACAACAAAACAGGTATGGAGTTATTAGTTTTCGAACTTCCCTGGCTGCTGCAGGGGACACAGCTTCTATGAGTCTGGCCTAAAATTACTATAAAATCTGGATGAAAAGGACTTGGAAATCTGCAAGGGATTTCATACGAACCAAACGAAGAAAATTCCACATAAACTGAAACCCGGTTGTGTATTTATGGAATTTTGTCTGGGTAAGATGTCAGAAGGATTATATGGATTTCTCCTTAATCAAGAAATCACGGGGAGAGCGTATTTTTAAATATCTAGCTGTGACCAAGCATTCGTGGTACCTATGGACCATGTAAAGCCAAGGGTCAATCAATATATCTAATGTTCTGATCCAAGATGGCAGCAGGATGCCATTTCTGGCGAGGGGGGCTGAGGAATGGCTGCGATTCGGTCAGTTTCCAGCAGAAGAAAAAGAAACACTGAAAGTGACACTGCCAGAGCCAGACTGCGGATGTAGTTGTGGCCAGTGTTCCCTCTAAGCTGTGAGCTAGCTCACAGATTCTTAGCCTCCAGCTCACACAGTTTTGTCTCAGCTCAGGAAAAATGGCCCCAGAGCACAATGATTTATGCAGCAGCTCACAACTTTCATGCCAGTAGCTCACAACTTTAATACCAGTATCTCACAAAGTAGAATTTTTGCTCACAAGGCTCTGAAGCTTAGAGGGAACATCGGTTGTGGCCAAACGGGAAGACTCTCAGTTCATCAGCGAAGCAATCGTCTGAGGGAATGCAACTCTCCTGGGTTACTGCAGGATGCTGGTATCTGCCCTCTCGAGACAGGTGATAAGGATTCCCAGCCTGACTGGTCTGTATAGCTTCATCTTCTGTTTCCTGGCCTCTGTTCTGCTCTGGGTGGTTTTGATCCTAAAAGCTAGGTGGTGGTGGAACAAGTACTTTACATCTCAGCGGCCCCTTCTTTCCAGGGGGCTGATCAGGGGTCTTTTCATAGGTGTCCTCTTTGGGACTTTCTTGTATGGCATGGCATACATTTACTAGGAGGAAGAACGCACCGAGCTAGAATGGGAATGGTTTTAATGGAGGCTGCTAAATCATTTACCCAGGGAGGATTGTTGATCCATTCCTTGCACTGCTAACTCTGTGTGTGTGTGTATACACACACACACATACACACACACCATTCTCAACATGGCCCCATCTAGGGGTCTGGAGATGGCAGCCATGACAGACAAAACAGACCTTTATACAGACCTGAGAAAAGCCCCAGGTTTGCAGTAGGGTTGCCAATCCCCAGGTGGGGGCAGGGGATCCCCCGGTTTGGAGGCCCTCCCCCCGCTTCAGGGTCGTCAGAAAGCGGGGGGAGGGGAGGGAAATGTCTGCTGGGAACTCTATTATTCCCTAGGGAGATTTATTCTCATAGAAAATCATGAATTGATCCACGGGTATCTGGGGCTCTGGGGGGGGGGCTATTTGGGGGGGTAGAGGCACCAAATTTTCAGTATAGCATCTAGTCCCCTCTCCCCCAAAATACCCCCCCAAGTTTCAAAGGATTGGACCAGGGGGTCCAATTCTATGAGCCCCAAAAGAGGTGCCCCTGTCCTTCATTATTTCCTATGGAAGGAAGGAATTGAAAAGGTGTGCCATCCCTTTAAATGTGATGGCCAGAACTCTCCCTTTGGAGTTCAATTATGCTTGTCACAGCCTTGCTCTTGGCTCCACCCCTAATGTCCTCCCTGGTTCCACCCCTAATGTCCTCCTGGCTCCACCCCCAAAGTCCCCAGATATTTCTTGAATTGGACTTGGCAACCCTAGTTTGCAGAAAAATCTGATATCTTTTTAAAAAAAGGGGGGGGGACATTGGGGATTGGAAACTCACTGTGACCGATTTCCCACTAAACTTATGCCACTCTCACACTCCTCTTCTCAGAGGGGCTTCCGTCCAATTTCACACTATCTGCCCTGGGGCTGCAATTAGCATCACCTTTTTTGTGCGGCAAACAGAAACTGGTTTTTAGAGGATCTTGTTTGCTGCATGAAAGAGGCGACGTTAGTTGCAGCCCCGGAGCAGATAGTGTGAAATCGGATGGAATCCCCACTGAGAAGAACAGTTTGAGAGCGGCGTAAGGCGAGTGGGAAATTGTCTGACTATCTTGGGCCAGTTCTGCATTCTCAACCTAACCTACCTCACACCGTAGTTCCAATGAAAAATGGAGAATGTAGTAAGCAGCATTGGGTCCCATTGTGAAGGAAGGTGGGGTATGAATGAAGTAAATGTAATAAATATAGCTGAAGTTGGACGATAGAAGGTGCAGCTGGGCCCAGTCTGGCGGCCAATACCATACACCTAAGCCATACGCAGAGGACTGATGGGGAAGGGAAGGAGGAAAAGCTAAAGACAAGGGGACGGATAAAGGTAGGTTGGCTGGTGGGTTGGAAGAGAGAAGGATGCAGAAAGAGGGATAAGCTATGGGTGTTTCAGAGAAAGGAAAAAACACAAAAGTTGGAAGGAGAAAATGAGATGCACCTCCCATAAGATCATGTAGGTACCCCATTTGTCATGTCTAAATTGATATTCAGGAGGAATATGGGCATTTAATAAAAGAACATTAAAATTCTTCCATGGTGGCAGATGTTTAAGTGTTGTAAGTCACTGTGATACCCCTTGGGTAAGCGGTGGCTTTAAAAAATCTAATAAATAATACATTTTCTTAAAGGGAACCAATTGTTAGAAGATGACCTCCTGATGGCACTGATCTTCCCAAAGGTGACCCCTAACAGCTAAGGGGAGAGGGCAGGCATGAGTGCTCATGGAAGAACATTAGATTGTGGACTTAGAAAACAGAGAGATGGAGAAGCAGACAGCACCCTGACCTGGCTGAAGATAAGCCTATGTGTGATGATCCCTCTCTCGGGATCTGATATGCTGCTCTGTCGGAGTGCTCTTGTCCAGTGTTTATATGCTTGCAAAGAAAGCAAATGTCATAAAAATGTCACTCCAGTGAACTCTCATCCAAAATAAACCAGACTCCATAGTGCTGGTGCTAGAATTTTTTTTTTCAGGGCTTTTTTTTTTTGTGGGGGAGGAGGAATCAGCAGGACTCATTTGCATATTAGGCCACACCTACCGACAACACCATTGTTTCACACAGAGCTTTTTTGTAGAAGAAGCCAGCCGAAACTCATTTGCACAATAGGCCACACCCCCCTGATGCCAAGCCAGCCAGATTGCATCCGGTGTATTCTTGCTAGAAAAAAGCCCTGTTCCTGCTACTGAGAGAAAGCAAGAGTTTTCACATTGTTTCCACTTGAAAGTGGAGGGGGAGGTAAAATCCAAGAATGCACCCTCCAAGTTATTTGGGGGTGAAGAAAATATCTATGCAATAGGGCTGTAAAGCCACCAGACCAGGTGGGGATTCCCCAGCCTGGGAGGTTCCCAACCCTCCAGGCCACATTGGACCAGTGGGGGAAGCTCCTCTGATGTCGTCGATGCGATGACATCACCTGGAAGTGATGTCATCATGCCAGTGACATCGTGCGGCAGCCACTCTAGGCATTTCTGTGGGGAAAACTCTATGGTTTTCCCGGACGTTCTAGCCATTTGGGAAGGAAAACGTTACGGTACAAAAAAGTCCCCCCGGAGGCCACGGGGATTTGGGAAACCGTACTATGTGATGAAGGATTCAAAGCTACAATTCGTTTTATTTCCTTTATCAAGATAATCTTGGGGCCAAAAAAAAAAAAAAGTTTTCAAATGAACGATGATTTTTCGCCATCACGTCATGCAGCTCCATTCCCCTGCTCCCATTTTGCTTGGACTGCAAATTGAGAAGTTTGAACTGTAAAGTCAAACAATTTTTCTAATGAAAAGTCATACCTGATGGCTGCTAAACACACACACACCAGCAACTAGGACCTTCTTACAAAGGGGACAATTCAAACAATTGAAAAACCCACGGCAGAATGGATCATCAAAGGTGCTTTCCCAAAGGGTGTCCTTGGGGACTCCAATGCCATTTGCACGCACATTAATAAAGTGCAAAGCTTTTAATCTGATTGCTTCGAGCCGAACGGATGGGACGGTGCCAAAACGCGCTGAGCTCATCCCCTGAATGCCGTCCCCGGAGCAGAGTGAGTCTATTAAAATAAAGTGACCCAAATTCCAATCAAAAAAAGTTACCTGCGCAATTCTTCAATTACCCTATAGGACTTTATGGGCAGGAGATGGCAGATTATATAGCCAGCTATAAAATCAAAAGCGGCTTCCTATGATTCGAGAGGCTGCACTATTTAACAGAGATGGAATGAGGCCGGCAGTAAGCTTGACACAGAATCCGGGGAGTTTGGGATTGGAGGACGTGAGAGGGGTTTAGAAGCAAGCGGAGGCTAAACGTTTCAGTCCCTGCAGATTTAGGTTTGAATTTCCTCTCTTCTGTAGGTGAAAAATACTGCGCCCCAAAGGGAGAGGTAGACCTCCTACATCTCTTCTCCGCCAGAGATCGAGAGACAGGTATTTTTATCATTCTGTCTGGCTGATGTAAAACATGGTCTGTAATCACCTACCTCCCCCCTTAAATTTGGCAGGAATTCTCCAGTTGGGAACAGGGAGTGTGCGTCGCAAGACAATTCTCAGTGACAGGGATTATCTAAAGAAGGGGGAGGGAATGTCTCAACAGCCAAAAAAAGGCGGCAGCCAGGTATACACACAATGGCTCCAAAATGCTACTCTCTAGTCAAAAAGCTTTATGCTCTCTGGCACACGCAGACACACAGATAGACACTGAGGTACTGTTTTCATGTGATTCAGAGACACCTCCACTGAGAAGCTGAGCAAGCTACCTTACAGCATTGTGTTCCATCATTTATTCATGAACATAAGAGAAGCCGTGTTGGATCAGGCCAGAGGCTGATCTAGTCCAACACCCTGTGTCACACAGTGGCGAAAAAACCAGGTGTCATCAGGCGGTCCATCAGTGGGGCCAGGTCTGTGTGACACAGGGTGTTGGACTGGATAGGCCATGTTACACATTTCTAATATTTTGATGTTAACATACATCATTCTGAGGGTGCAAAGGTCAGTGGGAAGCAACTGCCAAATCACACTCCTGATGCCCTTCTGTATTTGCCTAACATGGACTATTCCTTGCCTAAAGAAAAGAAATCTTTTTTGCACAATTAAAGTGTGGTCCCTGAAATGGCATTAATTTTATGATATCCGAGTGCTTGCCCTTGAGGGACATCCCTTCATATAACTTCAGCTTAATTGTCCTCCCTAGGAGATCTACCTGGAGGAAAAGGTAAGTTTTCACACAACCAGCTAGTGATCTTGTCCAAAAAGGACCATGGGTGCAAATGCTGGTGCGCTGAAGAAGACATAAAGGCTGCATTTGGTCTCTTGAGGCATTGGAGGAAGGCGGAAAATCCCCATGTTCACTTTGAAAACTGGGTTTATGGTAAGGTTGACAGCTCCACGTTGAGAAATACTTGAAGATTTGGGGGTGGAGCCTGATGATCGTGGGGGTTGGGGAGGGAAGAGAAGGGAAGGGACTTCAGCAGAGTATAATGCCATAGAGTCTACCTTCCAAAGCAGCCATTTTCTTCAGGTAAACTGAACTCTATCAGCTGGAGGTCAGTTGTAATAGCAGGATATCATCAGCTACCACCTGGAGGTTGGTGTAAGACTTTAGAACACTCCACAAGGGTTTTAACCAGGGGTGGAATTCTACGAGGAGTGTCTTTGCATATTAGGCCACACACCTCTGATGCAGCCAATCCTCCAAGAGCTTATAAAGCTCTTAATACAGGGCCTTCTGTAAGCTCCAGGAGGACTGGCCACATCAGGGGGTGTGGCCTAATATCCAAAGACATTCCTGCTCCCCCCCCCCAAAAAAAAGAAGCCCTGGCTACCACAATTTGGCTACTGGAGGAAGCGGAGACAGCCACAAAATGGCTGCCATAGCTTATGTTCAGTTACCTAGTGAAGATCCTTGTGCTATACTGGCAGCTGCTGTCAAAGCAGTGCTTTTAAAAAACTACACAGTCGATCAAATCTCCAGTAGCCAATCAGAAACTGTGCTGGGCAAAAGCCCCACCAGACCCTCCCACTTTCTAAAAACACGCGATAGGTTCCAGGAAAGATGTTGCACCACACTGGTTAAGGAAAAGAAAGGATAGGTCCCCTGTGCAAGCACCAGTCGTTTCTGACTCTGGGGTGACGTTGCTTTCACAACGTTTTCACGGCAGACTTTTTACAGGGTGGTTTGCCATTGCCTTTCCCAGTCCTTTTACACTTTACCCCCAGCAAGCTGGGTACTCATTTTACCGACCTTGGAAGGATGAAGGCTGAGTCAATCTTGGGCCGGCTACCTGAATCCAGCTTCTGCTGGAATCAAACTCAGGTCGTGAGCAGAGAGTTCAAATCACAGTACTACAGTACTGCTGCTTTACCACTCTGCGCCACAGGGCCGCTACCACACTGGTTACCATTGCATAGATTTTAAGAACCCATGTTTTCCATATGTTTTCTCTTGCTCTTTGCTAGAGTGGTATGGTGGTGTGGTTAAGAGCACTGGACTCATACCTAGAAGACACAGGTTTGAATCCCTGCTCATGCTACAGAAGTTCATTGGTTGACCTTGGGTCAGTCACACTCGCTAAGCCTAACAGAGTGTGAGGATAAAATGGAAGAAAGGAGACTGTTGTAATCCTCCTTGGTTCCCCATTGGTGAGAAAGGCAAAGTATAAATTAATTAAATAGAGTCTGAAGAGGCTACAATCCCAGGGTGGGGGGGGGTGTTTTGGGTTTTTTTTAACTTGTGACTTGATCCCTCTCCCAGATGACTCTGGCTAATCAACCACAACCATGTAACATTCCCAAAGTTCTTACACATCATAGTCATTTGTAGTACAGTCTTTACAGTCATATGTATCATGGTCAGTTCTATAAAACCAAATTCACCGACTTACACCCTCACTTATTTGCTAGAACCCAGCAGCAAAATAGTGGCATTTCCACAGTTGTGGTCTTGGCACCTTCTAGGATGAAAGCATAGAGCCCCATGGCACAGAGTAGTAAGCTGCAGTACTGCAGTCCAAGCTCTGCTCACGACTTGAGTTCGATCCCGGCAGAAGCTGGTTCAGGTAGCCAGCTCCAGGTTGACTCAGCCTTCCATCATTCCGAGGTCGGTCAAATGAGTCCCTAGCTTGCTGGGGGGAAAGTGTAGATGACTGGGAAGGCAATGGCAAACCACCTCGTAAAAAGTCTGCCGTGAAAACGTTGTGAAAGCAACGTCACCCCAGAGTCAAAAACAACCAGTGCTTGCACAGGGGATTACCTTTACTTAGGATGAAAGCATTTTTTCAAAAGGAAAGGAAAGGAAAGGAAAGGAAAGGAAAGGAAAGGAAGGAAAGGAAAGGAAAGGAAAGGAAAGGAAAGGGAAGGGAAGGGAAGGGAAGGGAAGGGAAGGGAAGGGAGGAAGGGAGGAAGGGAGGAAGAGAGGAAGGAAGAAAGGAAGAAAGGAAGAAAGGAAGAAAGGAAGAAAGGAAGAAAGGAAGAAAGAAAGAAAGAAAGAAAGAAAGAAAGAAAGAAAGAAAGAAAGAAAGAAAGAAAGAAAGAAAGAAAGAAAGAAAGAAAGAAAGAAAGAAAGAAAGAAAGAAAGAAAGAAAGAAATCCATTACAGTACCAGGAAGATGAACATGGCAATCCTAGTGCTGATTTGTAATTCATTTTCTCTGTGCTCAAAAGTCATCTTTGTGCTCTGATCTCAGAAGTGGGCAGTGGGAAGTTTAGGGAGATTTTATCTTGTTATTTGTATTCATAATCAGCATTTTGAAATGACTGACTACAAAATGGAAGAGAGGAGCACAATGTAAGCCATTCAGGCTGCCCGTTGGAGAGAAAAGTGCAGTATAAATTAAGTAAATAAAGTAAACAAATACTTGTATCTGTAGTCTTCTTCAAAACACTGAAGGAAATGATTTCAAGCAATTGGGTAATGTGCAATCTTTTTTTCCTTTTAAACACAGAACAAGGGAGGGGGGAAATGATTGGATTGACTTTGTCTTCCGCAAGGCAGTGTGCAGCTCTTACAATGATATCAAATGGCTTCTACTGTGGATTTCTCATCCTTAAAGAATGTTTCTCCAGAATTGATTCCCTCTATTCATGGAACTCTTCGGTGTCAGTTTTTTGGCTAAGCAGCATTCAGCATCCTGCTGTGTTTCGTTTGGTATTACTGATGTGCTCCACACACTACAAGAGAAATGCTCTTATAGGAAACAGGCCCTGTTAATTTTCAACAGATGAAATGTTGCAGTTTTACATCCATATAAATACAAGGCAGTGCATTTACAACAAGTAAACAGGACTAATTTCATGGTTTTAGAAAGCTCAGCTAATATTCTCACCCATAAAAACATTATGATTCCTCATAGAACAAAACGGGGACTATTAATGTCACTATTTCAAAAAGAGGTCTCAAAATACAAATTGACATCAGCAGTCATGCCTCCATAGGATCTAATCCCTGCTGCCAATAACCTTGTACTTAGGAAGACATGGAATGAGATGGCCATTGTTTCTTTACTCCTCAGTGGTGATCAGTGCCAGGGGTGGAATTCTAGCAGGAGCTCCTTTGCATATTAGGCCACACGCCCATGATGTAGCCAATCCTCTAAGAGCGTACAAAAAAGAGCCTTGTCAGCTCTTGGAGGATTGGCTACATCAGGGGTGTGTGGCCTAATATGCAAAGGAGCCCCTGCTAGAATTCCACCCCTGTTCAGTGCTATTTTTGTAGAAAAAGCCCATATTAGGCCATACTGCCTGGCCTAGGAGCACATGGCTGCCACATGGCAGGCCAGGCCATTCAGAGCCCTGGCCAGCCCAGGTGGAGCACCGTTCCTGTGGGCTCTGGCAAAAATAAAGCCCTGGTGGTGAAAACCACCATAGGATGGTTTCAGATTGCTACTTTTCTGTGAGAAAACACACCACTCATTCATTCATTATCATGGTGGTGTGGGAGCTGCATTTCCATGTCTTTGTCCAATGTCTCCAAAGTGATGTCTGGGAACCAGACTGCATGAATGGAGCTAGACACATGGATCTTTTGCATTCAGTAACCACCTAGTTTGAAAGAAGATTCGTATGTATGTGGGAAAGTTCCAGGAAATTCCAACACTTCTCTAAAATGAGAAATCTGGTTCAAAGGGATGTTAAAAAGAACAGTCCAGAGAGTCAAATCTCTCTCTCTCTCTCTCTCAAAAAAAAAGGCTTGTGGGTTGCTCAGAACTCCAATACTGGAGGCTCAGTTCCAACGTTTCGCCAGCTACTGTGACTGGCATTCTCAGAAGTGTAATCCAGAACACTGAAGTTCTCTCTGGGTCAAATTGAGAAGATGGTAGGCCAGTAATTTATATCTACTCAGACAGGTGGGGTGGGGTAGGGCTGAGTCATCTCCCATAAGATAATGACTCAGCCCTACCCCACCTGCCTGAGTAGATATAAATTACATGCCTACCAACTTCTTCTCAATTTGACCCAGAGAGAACTCCAGTTTTCTGGGTTACACTTCTGAGGATGCCAGTCACAGTTACCGTTGAAACGTCAGGTCTCACAATGCCAAGACTATGGCAACACAGCCCGGAAAATCTACAACAGCCAAAGAATACAAATAATCTGTCACATACTTTTGATTTTAAACATTACCACACTATGAGTGGAATGAAGCCACCTACACTACGTGAAGTGGCCTATAGTGGGTCCCATTTTAAATCTAACCACCGTAAGATGGTTGTTACAGATTCTAAATACTTCCTAAAGTTGAAAATCCCATTAATAGCTTCAGGATTAATAGGCACCTAGGTTTTTTTTAGAGTCTGTAATGCAAAGACGATTCAACTGCACATATGCTTCTACAGCGGTTCTAGAGGGGGGGGGGAAGCACTCCGATAATGAAATGCTAATGTGAGGTCATATTTAAGAATTAATCATCCATCATTAATTAGTAATCTGAAGTATTCAGGTAAATGATACTTAAATTGCACAAAATTATCCCCTCGCTATGAATGATAAAGTCATCTCCCAACTATTTACAATTTTATACATATTTATGCACTCCGTGACCACAGACGCTTCGTAGACCTTGATTTACCTTCGCAGTGCATGCCTAGGAATGCATGAACATTATCTTTAAAACACAGGAAGTAATTTCAACATTTATCTAGCCTAGTAAAAGAACGTGATTTACAGTGGGAAATTAAAAAAAAAAAAACTCCTGAATGTTAAGGGGTGCATATTTATCTCTGCATCTGCATTTTTCTGAAGAGAATTTTCACGGCCATCCTTCCAAGTTTAATGGCACAAAAATGTTCTGATGGTCAGCAGTTCCTACGTGTTTCTATAGTCACTCTGAACCACAAATGGTACATATGAACGCATGAAGCTGCCTTCTACTGAATCAGACCCTTTGGCCCATCAGAGTCCGTCTTGTCCATTCAGATCGGCAGCTGTTCTCCAGGGCCTCAGGCTGCGGTCTTTCACAACACCTCCTACCTGAACCATTTAATCAGGGCTTTTTGAGAGTTGGAGTGCACAGGACTGGAGCTCCGCCTGGTCTGGCCAGGGCTCTGGCTGGCATATCGGGGAAGATATGCGGTGGCATCTTTAGACGCCTCCCCAATGGCTTCAGCCTTCCTCACCGTGCCCTGCTGGGCTTTTACTACAAAAAAAAAAAGAAAGAAAGAAAATGCCCTGCTTTTAAATGGAGATGCCAAAGACTGAACGTGGGACCTTCTGCATGCCACGCAGATGTTCCACCAGTGAGTCACAGCCCCTCCTATACTAATCCTATTTGCACACTGGTGGTTTAAGCAAATGAAATTAAGGCTCACAGATCAGGTTGATGACAACCTGGAGGGGGGGGGGAAATGTCCTGCCCCCTTAACAGAGGTTCAGTGGGGTGCTACTGATCAGGTGATGTTATCCATGTTACAGAAAAGCTTCATTTCTACACATTAAGGCTCCATTAAAGGGACAAGACTCCTTCCCCACCCCTGGTAGTCATCACAACAACAGGTACTTTGCTAGTAATTAACCATTTTTATGACATTTTGTTAATATAGTAGAAGAACTAAATTTGGTTGCTCGGAGCAACAATATATGAGTGACTCTGGATCACTATCCAATTCATGACTACTGGAAGGGGGGGTGTGACTAAATGCTTTTCTTGTTTAGTTATGCTTTTAAAAATAATTAACCTACTAGTCTACACACCTTGACTTCAATGCACTTAGAAGGGTATAGCTGTGTTTAGGAATGTACCATTAGAATCTTGCGATACCTGAGAACAGGACTAATAATCAAGAATGAACTTCTTAAACTGCTATGTGGTGTTATTGGGCCTCTTGTTTCCGGCTCAACATTAGGAAGAACTTCCTGACCATTAGAGCGATTCTTCAGTGGAACAGGCTTCCTCGGGAGGTGGTGGGCTCTCCTTCCTTGGAGGTTTCTAAACAGAGGCTGGATGGCCATCTGACAGCAATGAAGATCCTGTGAATTTAGGGGGAAGTGTTGGTGAGTTTCCTGCATTGTGCAGGGGGTTGGACTAGATGACCCTGGAGGTCCCTTCCAGCTCTATGATTCTATGATCACTAAGTTCCATGGCCTTGTTTTGGTGAGCCGGAATTGCTGCACTGGCTCCCCAGAATGTGCCATACATAGGGTTGCAAGGTCTTTGTTGGAAATACCTGGAGGCTTTGGGGGTGGAGATGGGAGAGGGCAGAATTTGGGGAGGGGAGGGGTCTTATCATGGTGCCATGGAGCCCACCCTTCAAGGCATCCATTTTCTCCAGGGGTTCTGATCTCTGCCAGCTGGAGATCAGTTATGAAAGCAGGAAATCTCCAGGCGTCACCTGGAGGCTGGCAACCCTAGTGCCCGTAGACCTATGGTTGACAACATCCAGTCTGAAGTTCTCCAGGAATTGCAACTGATCTCCATCCAGCAGAGAGCTCCATCCAGCCACTGATCTCCATCCAGCAGACATCCAGGGCTTTTATTGTAGCAGGAACTCCTTTGCACATTAGGCCACACACCCCTGATGTAGCCAATCCTCCAAGAGCTTACAAGGCTCCTAATACAGGGCCTACTGTAAGCTCCAGGAGGATTGGCTACATCAAGGGGTGTGCGGCCTAATAGCCAAAGGAGTTCCTGCTACAAAAACAGCTCTGAGTTTCCCAGGAGAAAATGGCTGCTTTGGAGGGTGAGCTCTGGCATTATTCCCCACTGTGGTCCCTCCCATCCCTAGGATGTGCCACAAGGCACCCTGAGATGTACATTCCATCTTAAGACATTACAAGTTGTCAGTGATTGTTTGTTTGTTTTTTTTGTAGAAAAGGCCCAGAAAGGATTCATTTACATATTAGGCCACGCCTCCTGGCAACATCACGCTTCACAGAGGGCTTTTTTGTAGAAAAAGCCCAGCAGAGACTCATTTGCATATTAGGCCACACCCCTGGTGTCACCATTGTTTCACTCAGGGGCTTTCTTGTAGAAAGAGCCCAGCAGGAATTCATTTGCATATGAGGCCACACCCCCTGATGCCAAGCCAGCCGGAACTGTGTTCCTGTGCATTCCTGCTCAAAAAAAAAGCCCTGCAGGTTGCAGCCAGAGGCAGAAAGCCAAGCTACTCCACTGCATCCACTTTAGTCTGTATCTCCTTAATGGTGGAAGCAATCTAATGAATGGCTTCAGAGGGGGAGAAAGATTTGTAGAGAGGTTCCCCAGGACACAAAGGCTCCACGGTTTTACAACATGCACAAATGTTTACTTCCCAACCGAACTTTATTCCATGAAACCGTAAAGCCGAGTTCCGGTTCTATATTTGGTTCCTTTCTTCTCCTCTCGACTCTCTTCATCTATCATCCTTAGTTGTCCAAAGAACAGACCTGCAGCCCTTTTTCTGGCCGTAATGATCCATTTGTATGGAATATTAAAACTTCACAGGATGTATTAATAATAGATTCCCCGTGCTTGTCCACATGGTAATGAATTTCTAGAGGAGAAGATTAATCTTGAGATTGGAAGATGGGAGGGGAAAAAAGACGACATCGCTGTCTGATCTATTTCCATTCTTAGCGAATTCTAGGCTCCTGGATTCAAGTGACCGTGGCCCAACACTGTTACACAGGTGCATGCGTTTCGGGGACTTAGTCACACAGACCTCTTTAACATGACGACTGCAATACTGAGTGATGACTTTTAGGGTTGCCAGGTCTGTGTTGGAAAATACCCAGAGACTTTAGAGGTGGATCTTGGAGAGGGCAGGGTTTGGGGAGAGGAGAGGAGGGGCCTCAGTATACTACAATGCCATACGGTCCACCCTTCAAAGCGGCCATTTTCTCCAGGGGAGCTGATCTCTGCCACCCAGAGTTAGGGTTGTCAAGTCCAATTCAAGAAATATCTGGAGATGGGGGTGGAGCCAGAAGACTTTGGGGGAGGAGCCACGAGCAAGGTTGTGACAAGCATAATTGAATTCCAAAGGGAATTCTGGCCATCACATTTAGAGGGACTGCACACCTTTTCAATGAACTTCCCTCCATTGGAAATAATGAAAGATAGGGTCACCTTCTTTGGGGGCTCATAGAATTGGACCCCCTGGTCCAATCCTTTTGATACTTGGAGGGTCTTTTGAGGAGAGGCATTGACTGCTATGCTGAAAATTCCCTCAAAAACAGCACCCCCAGAGCCCCAGATAACTGTGGATCGATTCTCCATTCTGCCCAATGGGAATCAGTCTCCATAGGGAATAATGGAGTGCCCATCAGACATTTTCCTCCCCCCCCCTGCTTTCTGATGACCCTGAAGTGGGGGAGGGCCTCCAGATCAGGGGATTCCCTGTCCCCACCTGGGGATTGGCAACCCTACCCAGAGATCTGTTGTAAAAGTGGGAGATCTCCAGGCCCTGCCTGGAGGTTGGCAACCCTAACTGACTTTCCATGTGGAAGTTAAACGTATGAAGGCATGGGGGGAGGGGAGCAGAAAACACACCCAAAGTTCCTATGACACCACCCCACCCCACCCCCCTCCGCAGCTTTTCCAGCAGAAAACCTAGAAATCTGAAGCACTGAACAGTAAAATACTATGAAATATTTTCTCTTTTGGAATGAGTTAAAATGCTTTTGAGGAACGCAGAGTATGCAATTTTTTTACATCAGGCAACCTACAGCATTGTAATGATGAAAATCCCTGTGTAACCATGCACAATGTATTATCAAACGTGACTCATTTGGACCACAATTAATATGCCACAAAGTATACGAAGATCATACACGACTGAATATTGCAATGCGAAAAGTGTTTTAAAGTTTAACTGTGCATCCAGATATGCTGCTAGCCTTATGAGGGGAGTACAAGACGGTTTCTGTCCAAACAACATGCCCCCTCTTTTTGGGCTTTCCGTTTTCACCTTTGACTTACCTCCGCTTTCTTTAAAATGCTTTTATTAATTTTTCAAACAGAAAGAAAAGAAAAGTAAACACCACTGAAGATAAACAAAAAAAGAAAACTTTCTAATTTATAAACACAGAAACAAGATTACAAAAAAAGAACATGGAGATTACAAAAATAGACAATGTTGCATCAAATTATTACCTCTCCTATGGGAAAAACTAAGATACTTGGGCTAATGTATCATAGGATGCAACAATGTGCATCTCTCTCTCTCTCTCTCTCTCTCTCTCTCTCTAGCATTGGGTATATTCAGAGGTGGAATTCTAGCAGGAGCTCCTTTGCACATTAGACCGCACCCCTCTGGTGCCAGTTTGGTGTAGTGGTTAAGTGTGCGGACTCTTATCTGGGAGAACCGGGTTTGATTCCCCACTCCTCCACTTGCAGCTACTCGAATGGCCTTGGGTTAGCCATAGCTCTGGCAGAGGTTGTCCTTGAAAGGGCAGCTGCTGTGAGAGCCCTCTCCAGCCCCACCCACCTCACAGGGTGACTGTTGTGGGGGAGGAAGGTAAAGGAGATTGTGAGCCGCTCTGAGACTCTTCGGAGTGGAGGGTGGGATATAAATCCAATATCTTGATGTAGCCAGTCCTCCAAGATCTTATAATGCTCTTTTTTGTAAGCTCTTGGAGGATTGGCTACACCAGGGGTGTGTGGCCTAATATGCAAAGGAGCTCCTGCTAGAATTCCACCCCTGGGTATATTTGCAATTTGGCTTGCAGAAAACTGACAGACAATCCTATACAGCATTACACCCTCGTAAGCCCCTGACTTCAATCAATTTGGAAGGCCATAACTTTGCTGAGGACTACCTGCGAGGCATTTGGATTTTCAAATTCATGAGCATGGCAAATAGCACTATTCAAATGTTCAGTCTCAGTGATTCATGTTATGTTGTTAAAGCAATCAAAATAATATCAAGTTTTATAACCTACTATTTCCCCCAATATTTCTGGAGTTTTATGGGGCTAAGGATTCCCTCCCACCCCACCCCACCCCATGTCTTCAAAATTTCAGAGAAATTTTACATCTCTAATATGGCCAGTGAAGGAACGGTATAGTATAGCCCGATCTTCTCAGACCTCAGAAGCTAAGCAGGGCTGGTGCTTGGAAAGGAGACCACCAAGGAAGACTTTGCAAAGGAAGGCCAAGGAAAACCACCTCTGCTTCATCGCTTGCCTTGAAAACCATGTGGGGTCAATCGGCTGCAACCCGACAGCACTTTGAACACAAATGCACATGCGCGTGGGTGTACAAATATGGACAGTCCATCACAGCTCTAATAAAGTAAATAGGATCTTCGTATTCCCCTGCTTTGGAATCTGTTCAGATATTTAGCTATAAGTCATCAAGCGTATATGTAAGTAGAGATGTTGTGAGACTTGCAAGAAACGCGCTCACATTGCAAATCTCCCCCTGTTCAAAACTGCCCTTATTTTTTCCTGAGGCAGGTTCCTTATCCTGGATAAAATTATGTAGCTCTTGGAGACTTTGAACTTACGCACTGTTTCCGTGTCTGCACAGCCGGCAGAATCCAGCACACTTAGTAGCTAGCTAGTGGTCAGTGTTGGTACATGCTCAAGATATGGTTAATTGCTTTTCTTAAACCCCTACTGTATCAAGAGATTGTCCAAGCAGGATTCCTTTCTGAATCACAGCTACTGAGAATGACTTTCATTCCAGTTCTGCCCAACCTCTCAATAGGGGTGTGGGGGGAGAGAGACTCTCAGTAAGATCTGCTGGTTCTCTTGCTGTTAAGGACTAAGCAAGACCAAGGCACGATAACAGGAAACTCTCCTCGGCAACCATAACTAAGGCAATGGTGCCACTGCCCCCAGAGGTACAGCTTCCTCCTCCAGCAGTAAGGTCTATGTTGCTGGCCAGTAACATAATATTTACATATGCAAGCAGCCAAACTTGGAGCATCGTAACTCATGACATACTCTAGGGTGTAACTCAGTTCCCAAGGGCAGGTAGCAACATAGGAACGTGGTTGATCAGGCCAATGGTTGATCAACAGGCCAATGGTTGATCAACCACATAGAAGTGGTTGATCAGGCCAATGGCCAATCTAGTCCAACACTCTATGTTTATGTTTAATTCGATTTATACCCCGCCTTCCCTGCCAAGGCGGGCTCAGGGCAGCTTACATCACATCATAGTATATTATGATTGCAATCATAAAATCAATGAAACCATTAAAGAACAAGTTAAAACAACCTACAGTTGGGGCTAACAAATCAGATGTTACTCATATTCTCAGGACGACAGTTGTTCCAGAATTCTCCTACAGTTGACTGAAGGCTTGCCGGAAGAGAGCGGTCTTACAGGCCCTGTGGAACTGAGCGAGGTCCCGCAAGGCCCTAACCTCTTCCGGCAACTGATTCCACCAGGAGGGGTCTGCCACTGAAAAGGCCCGATCCCTGGTGGTCGACAGTCTCGCCTCTTTCAGCCTGGGGATCACTAGGAGATGTTGAGATTAACAATTAACAGACTGCCTTCATTGCCCTGTAACACCTTCTTCAATTCTGACATGCAGATGCCATCCAGACCAAATGTCCTTTCAATTTGTTAATGTAACTGTTTTGCTATGGATTATAACTCTATACCATTTTGCATGCATAACCACTGCCCACCAGCCATATGTAACTCCGCTCACTGTACGCCATTCCTTCGTCTGATGAAGTCTGTATGCATGCGAAAGCTTACATTCTGAATAAAACTTGGTTGGTCTTAAAGGTGCCACTTGACTCCTGCTTTGTTCTATTGCTTCAGACCAACACGGCTGTCCACTTGGATCTATCCACATCTCAAGGCTTTCATTTTCATGAGATACAACAGTAATCTTAAATGATCCAATGTGCAGCCAGAACTTGTAGACATCAGAATGGTGAAGTTCTATTTCAAAGAAACTGAGTTCTCAAAAACTGGAAAACGGAATTGCAAAGAAACACTTTGCATCTTGCCCATTTTTCAACTCTTTTTAAAACTTCAGGCCCTCTTTTCAAGCTGGTACTGTTTATAATGCGCTGGCCTGGATAGCTCAGGTCAGCCTGATCTAGTCAAATCTCAGCAGCGAAGGTGGGTCGATCCTGCTTAGTATTTGAATGGGAGGCCACCCAAAATCCAGGACTGCATCAAAGAGGCAGGCAGTAGCAAACCACCTCGGAAGTCTCTTGCCTTGAAAACCATATGGGGTCACCATAGATTGGCTGTGACTTAATGGCGAAAGAAGAGGAGCAGGTACAGGAGGAAGAAGAAGAAGAAAAGGAAGAGGAGGAAGAAAAAGAGGGGGAGGAAGAAGAAGAAGAAATTTTCATGGCAGACTTTTTTTATGGGGTGGTTTGCCATTGCCTTCCCCAATCATCTACACCCTCCCCCCAGCAAACCGGGCCCCCATCCCACCGACCTCAGAAGGATGGAAGACCGAGTGAACCCCGAGCCAGCTACCTGAACCCAGCTTCCACCAGGTCGTGAGCAGAGAGCTCGGACTGCAGTACTGCAGCTTTACCACTCTGCGCCACGGGGCTTCAGCTGACTTAGAAGAGTGCAATTCTGTTTGGATTGCACTGTAAACAGAGTCAGTGCATCCACTAAGCAACATTCGGCAGCTGCCTAGGGCGCCGGCTCTTCGGGGTGCTCTTCATGGCCAAAAACCAGATGCTAACATAACAGTTATCACTGTATATGAACCACAGTTACTGGGCAACAGCACACACAACGTATTCACAATCCAATTTAAAACCCTCAATAAAAAGCAAGTTTTTGTTCTTTAGTGTTTGAGGGTGCTACTTGAAATTGGCAATTTCAGCAAAGGAATGTTTCTCTGTGTGTTAAACCACAGTATCCTTTGTTCAATCTGAGATACGGTTGCCAATACAAGACAAATCAAACAATGTACTTGCTGGGGTTGCCAGTCTCCAAATAGGTCCTGGTATGGTACTCAGATTCAGGAAATATTCAGACAACACAATTGTCCCCCAGCTCCTTTATATCCCATGGGGACCATAGGGTCTATTAGTCCTCATAGGGTATAATGGAGAATCAATCCAGGATGAGTGAAGAAGACATTTAAAGAAGGTGAGCAAAGAAGACATTTAAAGAGATCTATAAAGAGACCCTCTTTTAAATGTCTTCTCCAAGCTGTGCCACCATGGTGACACAGCTTGACAAGTGGAGAAGGCATTTAAAAAGACCATGGTCTCTTTAAATGCCTTCTCTAAGCTATGTTGCTGTGGCACAATGGAGAGTAAACTCAGAAGGCATTAAAGGAAACTGTAGTCTCTTTAAATGCCTTCTTCAAGCTGTGCCCAAATAAAAGCCAAATAATATCGGCTTTTATTCAGGTTCAGTTATATTGACATCTAAAAAGAAACTCTAATTTCTTTTCACCTTAAAATAACCTGGAAAATACCTGTAAGGTATTTTGGGTTTTTTTGTTGTTGTTTTTGTTCAAGTAAACCCAGTGCATATTCCTACAAAAATGTACTGATCGTTAATGTGATAGGACACTTTCAGGCTCTTATGTAGATTGGCAACAATATGAGCAGACTAATAATTCATTGGGGAATGTCTGCATACATATTTAAATACAGGTTGATGGCAAACGCCATCTGAGAAGCTCATTCACACTTTCGGAAAGAACGATGCATAAGCAAAAATAAAATGGCTAAATGGATGCATCTGCATAGGCCAGGCGATTCAAGTCTCCAGAGGACCTCATCTCTCTCACACAGAATTTTGTTTTGATCTGGCAAACACGACTTGTGGAACGCCTGCCTCAGGTACCAAGGTCAATGAGAGGAAAGGAGATAGAACAGAATCAAATTAGAAGCCAGGAGTCAAAGCTGTAGGACAGATGGAGCTGGAAACTGAGTGAGTCGTTAGAATCTTTGGGAAAGACTGGGTCCTAGAAGTAGCTGTAATGTTAAAAGTGACTGAGAAGGCTTTTGAATTGAGAGCTCTTCATTTTCCGAACTGTCGCTTGACTTTGTCAATAGATCTGACGCTTTGTTCTGCAACTAGGAAAGCCAGTGCAAGTTACTCCAACATAGGGTTGTCAACTCTGGGTTGGGAAATTCCTGGAAATTTGGGGGATGGAATCTGGGGAAGGTGGGGTTTGGGCCAGGGAGGGACCTCAGTGGAGCATTATGCCCAGGGCTTTTTTTGACAGAAAAAGCCCAGCAGGAACTGATTTGCATATTAGGCCACACCCCCTGACACCAAGCTAGCTGAAACTGCGTTCCTGCTATGAAAAGCCTTGGTTTAAAAAGCCCTGCTATAAAAAGCCTTACAGCCTCTCCCCAAGGAGTCTTCCTCTGATGAAAAGGGGCTCCTCGGATTGCCACAGGAAGACCCATTTACATTTTTGGAAGGATTCATCATTTGATGAGCATGAGGGTTAGATACAGGCCAGATACATGCAATTTTCCCATACAACATTTCTAATTTTTTTTTAAACAGCAGCAACAATATTTTTTCAAGAGCAGGAGTTTCTGAATTGCCACCAAGGGTAGCCCCATGTACACCTTATGCCAGTAGTCAAGGTTGAAAAATCTAATTGAATTGAACTGCAGATTTACACCCCACCCTTCTCCCTGAATCAGAGACTCAGAGTGGCTTACAATCTCTCATATCTTCTCCCTCCACAACAGACACCCTGTGAGGTGGGTGGGGCTGAGAGGGCTCTCACAGCAGCTGCCCTCTCAAGGACCACCTCTGCCGGAGCTATGGCTAACCCAAGGCCATTCCAGCAGACGCAAGTGGAGGAGTGGCGAATCAAACCCGGTTTTCCCAGATAAGAGTCCACACACTTAGCCACTACATCAAACTGGCACTACACCAAACTAATGCATGAATGACTATGGCCAGGTTCCTGACCTTCCAGAAAAGGTTCAAAGTTGGTGTACAAATTAAGGACATTCAGGCAAATGCTGGATCCAAGACCGAAAGCACCTTAAAGACTAACATTTGTGGCAGGGTAGGAACTTTTGTGAGTCACTGCTCACTTCTTCAGATAGCACGTTAGCTGTGACTCACAAAAGCGCCTACCCTGCTACCAATGTCGTTAGTCTTTAAAGTGCTACAGACACTTGCTCTTTTCTACTGCTACAGACAAGACTAATACAACTACCCATCTTAGTCTGAAGCTCCTTAACATCCTCTTGGAAACACCCTGACTTGGATAGCCCAGGAAAGCCTGATCTTGTCAGCACTGGTGGAGACTGACCAAGAGAGAGATCTTGGGGTCGTGATAGATAACTCATTGAAAATGTCGAGATAGTGTGCGACTGCGACAAAAAAGGCCAACACTGTGCTGGGAATTATTAGGAAGGGAATGGAAACCAAATCAGCCAGTATCATAATGTCCTTGTATAAATCAATGGTGTGGCCTCATTTGGAGTACTGTGTACAATTCTGGCCATTACACCTCAAAAAAGATATTATAGTCCAGAAAAAGTCCAGAAAAGGGCAATTGGAATAATTAAAGGGTTGGAATACTTTCCCTATGAAGAAAGGTTAAAACGCTTGGTCCTCTTTAGCTTGGAGAAATGTCGACCGAGGGATGACCCGATAGAGGTTTACAAGATTATGCAGGCGACAGAGAAGGTAGAGAAAGAAGTCCTTTTCTCCCTTTCTCACAATACAAGAACTCATGGGCATTCAATGAAATTGCTGAGCAGTCGGGTTAGAATGGATAAAAGGAAGTACTTCTTCACCCAAAGAGTGATTCACACATGGAATTCACTGCCACTGGAGGTGGTGTCAGCTACAAGCATAGACAGTTTCAAGAGGGGACTGGATAAGCATATGGAGCAGAGATCCATCAGTGGGTATTAGCCACAGCCTATTGATGGAACTCTCTGTCTGGGGCAGTGCTGCTCTGTATTCTTGGTGCTTGGGGAAGGGGGAGGAACAGTGAGAGGGCTTCTAGTGTCCTGGCCTCACTGATGGACCTCCTGATGGCACCTGTTTTGGCCACTGTGTGAAATGGAGTGTTGACCTGGATGGGCCATTGGCCTGATCCAACATGGCTTCTCTTATGCTCTTATGTTCTTAACTTGGAAGCTAAGCATGGTTGACTCTGACAAGTATGTGGATAGGAGACCTCCTTGGAATATCAGAACCAAAGGTAGGGGCAGGCTTTATCCATCCACCTCTCTGAATATCCTCCATAGCAGCAGTAGGGGTCAGTCACCAGAGGTTGCCATGACTTACAGGTGCACACACAGACACACACATGCATGTGCACACACACACATAAAATACCCCCCCCCCCAAAAAAAAACTCCTACTGGAAACCACCGCTGCAGTAGGTGTTTGGCTCTGAAAGTTAAAATCAACAGAACACAATAAATATGCAAGCATCTGTTAATTTCCAGCTACTGCTCTGCAAATATAAGTTTGCATCATAATGTGCAAGAACAGTTATTTTATGACTGGGACTGATTTAACCAAATTGAGCTCTGTAGGAAGAAAAGCAGCTAATGAATGAAATAAACAAATAAACAAACAAATCTGGTACTGCTAGGCCTCTTCATTCTGCCAGAATTTCAATTGTCTACATACTTGTTTCTTCTTCTTCTTAATTTAGTCCCCCACCCACCCACCCACCCCACACACACATATACATAATGGCTTCAAAATTTTGAGATATATTATTTAGGGCTAAACTGTCGAATAAGAACGCATTTTAGAGGCTGAAAATATAAATAAGAAACAATAAAACGCTTTAATGTCATTTACAAGCTAATTCCCCCAGATGACTTTTAAAAAGAGAGAGAGATTTACGTCTTCCTCCAAGAAATTAAGGGTCCATGATAAACTGGTGCCAGCAACTCAGTTGCATGGAAGCTAATGGAGACATTTATCCATACGACCCATGTTAGAGGTAAAAACCCTTCGTGCTGCGCAGCAATTTGTGAGAGGAGAATTTATAGCTTAACTGAAGTGAACAACAATCCCTTCCATGTTTACTGTGTCATTTACAGGATGTGCCTGGGTGGCATAGTGGTGCAAGCCAGTGTGCTATAGCTCTCAGACTAGCATCTGGGAGAGACGCAGGTTCAAATCCCGCCTCTGCCATAGAAGCTTGCTGGGTGATCTTGGGACAATCATACACCTAATTGTCTAACCTACCCCAAAGAACTGTTATAAGGATGAAATGGAGGAGAGGAAGATGCGAGAAAGTAGGGTCCCCAACCTTCTGGTGGAGGGTGGTGATCTCGTGAGATTACAACTGATCTCCAAATGACAGAGATCACTTCATTGGGAGAAAATGGCAGCTTTGGAGGGTGGACTCTGTGGCATTATACTCTATTGAAGCGATGCCCCTTGCCTCCCCAAACCTCACCTTCCTCAGGTGCCACCCTCAAAATCTCCAGTATTTTCTGAACTGGAGCTGGCAAATGAAGTAAATACATAAAAGACATTTGCTGGACTTGGGAACTACTTCCTCATTCATGAAAGTCACTGGAGGTCCTCAGCCAAGTCACTATCTCACCCCAAACCTCCTCACAGAGCAGTTGAAAGGATAAAAAGGGGAGGAAGTGAAATCCGTGTTGCTGTTCTAAGACCTTTGGTGGAATTCTGGGTAAAATATCCCCTTAATAATCAGTCAGTCATCAGAAGGAAACTGATGTTTAACTGCAGATCCCACCAATCAGGGTCCCTTCTCGAAGTAATACAAGTACTTAGTAATTTTTTGTAGGCAAACCTGCAAGATGAAAAAAAAAAATCTAGCTATATTTGAGTACTCAATTATTCCCTAATAGGAATGAGGTTCAAGCAATGTAAAACAAAAGTAAAGCACTAAACAATAACCAGAGATGAGGGAGGCTACTTACATAAAACTTTTTCCTCAGTATTAAAAGTTTTCCCTGACTTTTGGCAACATTTCAAAAATATCTACCTATTCTGAAAGTACAAGAGAGAGGACTTGCAAGGATTCACGGGGGGAGGGGAAATCCCACTCCCTTGCTATCCCCCCCCCCATCCGTTTTCCACACTCAGATCCAACACAGCTTCCCTATGCTGGTTCTGTCTCTTCTTCCACTTTCTCTCTCACACACACACCTCCTCCTTCCTGGTGTTTATAGCCACTGTCACAATGCTGGACAACATTTGTGGTCAAGCAAAATGCTGGTTGAACACCATTACTTTTTCATGTTTTCCCCTCCCACAAATCCCCCCAAAAGATTTTTTGTTTTTCCTGGAGAATTATAGGTGTAGATTATTTCATGTGAAGATGGGGTCATGCCTTGATTATTAGATCTACAAGTTACTTTGAGTAGATTTACTTGCCTTCATGTTCTTGATTGACAGTGAGTCCAGCTCAAGAAGCACTTACATTATCTTCAGTCAGCTGCCCTCAGTGCTGGATTTGTTTTAGGAAGCGGCTCTCTCAGCTTTTTATTCAAAATGTGCAATGTTTGATTGGTTACTGGTCTTTTATCGTCCACGATGAGAATGTTCTGCAGATCATAGATATGCTGTACATTAAAGAGTATTTGATTTTTTTAAAGATCGTATTGATTTTGAAGGCTGGGTTTTATTTATTTTTTAATATTCTTATACTTTTGGTCTTTGGTCTTTTCTGGCTTCACTTGATTTGTGTGTTGGTTGCAGGTTTACTGTAGTGTACTGGGAGCTTCAAACAAAGACCCTTTGTTGGAGAGGCTCTGTGAAGTTGTATTCAGACTGGCTGCCCTTGCTGAGCTAGCCAATCAGGTAATATCCATTTGAATGAAGCCCATTGTTGAAGAGGCTCCTTGCAGCTACACTTAGAGTGGCCGCCCTTGCTGAGCCAGCCAATCAGGTAATATCCATCCGAATGAAGCCCATTGTTGGAAAGGCTCCTTGCAGCTATACTCAGAGAGGCCGCCCTTGCTGAGACAGCCAATTAGGTAATACCCATTTGAATGAAGCCCATGCAAAAAAGGGTTCCAAGTGCCCGTTTTCTATTGCAATCCATGATTAGCTGGAATCGCTTAATGTAGGTGAATGAAACCTTAATCAAGGGGAAAATAGGGACTGTTGTCAGCAGATTCATGGCAGGGAACAGGTTCAAAAAATGAATGCTATTAGCATCAGGGGGTATTTCACAGGGAAAGTGCCACAAATAGCCCAATTTTTGCCACGCCATTGGAGCAGCTCTAAATATAACAAATGCTAAAACTCTGGGAAACTTTAAGGATACCCAGTCCTTTACCAGTGCTGTGGAGAGGGAGAGGTAAAAATAGTAAGGACGATGAACTAGACAAGAAGGCCTACTCCATGAACACAGTCGTTCAGCACCTGTATGGAAAAGGGGCTATAACTTTAACTTGTTGAAGCCCCCAGAGAGACCGGAGCCACAGCAGGATCATATGAAGCACAGCTGCAAACTTTTGCAGGGGTTCAAGCCTCTCTAAAGCATCCTGGGGAACAATGCCCCTCTACCTGGGATGGTAGCACAAGATGGGCCCAGTCTTAGGCTGCCCCTGCTTCCTTGGACCTTAGGCTATCGATGAATTCAACAAACGGGATCATATCATAACTTGGATCACGTTGCCCCCTTTGCCCTCTCCTGGAACTTCATTTCCTCCTCTGTTCTCTGTAAGCATGAGAGCTCCAATGTGAAAGAATTGTGTTTATATTGCAGACTTTAATGATCTCAGAGACATGCCTTTTAAATGGCACTTTGCCCTTCCTTTCTATCCTCAAGTACATTTTTTTTTAACTCAAAGCAGGCCTCAGATTCAGCAGGAGCTCACAGGAGCACAGCTCCTGAACCTTTCTGATGGTTCCCCCTCTTCCTCCCCACATGCCTTGTCCATTGAATAGTAGGTGCAGCTGCACAACAATCCCTGGATTAGGAGAGCGGGCAGCCAGCCAGCCACCAGGGGCTTTGCCACACCCCCAGCAGCCCTCATTAACCCCCGGGGAAGCCCACACCACCCTTTCTCCACTTCTTATGTGATTATGGGCAGCAGGGGGCTTTGCTGGCCTTTTGACCCATACACTGTTCTCTAGTCAGCCCAAGCAGGCCTTGCTTGCCTGGGGCTCTCCTTTCTTGCATTGGGTTGCTTTTGGCTTGTGGGGCATATGCTAATGAATTATGCTAATGAGCTCCACCACCTATTTTTCTACAAAACCACCCCTGACTCAAAACCATTATACGACTGTTTCCATAATGACACCTTTGTTAACCTGTATGTCAGAAGGGTCAGACTTGTACTTCTGTAGAGCAAGCTTTGCCACAGCTAAGCTTGGAGCTCTTCCACACAGATACAAACAGATCAGTCAGAAGACGGATCATAACAGCTGATGTGGTCATTAAGGCGGTACTAAAGAAATATATTCAGTGTGGAAGCATTCTAGCCATGTGTATACCAGATATATTTCGTCTAGTTAGTGCTCTCTAGATAGATTTTTTTTTCATTCATTCATTCATCTGACTTTTTGTTTGTTGTTAAAATACTGGACTTCAGCCCAAAGTTTGGCCCCACCCCTTACCCAGATTCAGCCCAACTGCCCTTCCCATAAATAGAAAAGTATCTACTTCTGAAACAATGGCTGAATATGGACTTTCATGAGCCCATCTCCTTTGGCTGCCAACTAGCAGGAAACTCATCTTCCATCGGGGATCTTGACGTTGTGATGTCTCTACCAACTCAGGGAGATCACTTCCAGAGCAACCTGGTCGAACAGTCTGGGGTGAATTCTAGAGCATCGCCCAACATGATGTCACTTCCTGGTTGCACTGGAAGTGAGATAATAACATCAGGACTAAAGCAATCCCACCCACCCCATTCACTTCACCATTTTTTTCCAGTTGAGTGGCAGTGGGAAAGGCCAGTGATGTTCTCACTGAAGAGAAAGGCCCAGTAAGCCTCTACCCATCCCCCCTTCCCAAGTACGGTAATTTAGCAGCTGTGCAGTAAAGAAGATAGGGCTGCCAAGCCCCTAGACCAAGCGGGGGTTCTCCCACCCGGGAGGTTTCCAACCCACTGGTCCACATTGAGCCTGTGGGGGGAACCTCCCCCGACATCGCTAGCATGATGATGTCACCCATGATAATGTCATTGCACCAGCAATGTCGTGCGCCGGCCGCTCTAGGTGTTTCCGGGAAAACTCTATGGTTTTTCCCAGACACCCTAGCAATTTGGGAGGAAAAACTCTACAGTACAATAGGTACCATAGAGTTTTCACCTCCCAAAATGCTACAGCATCCAGGAAAACCATAGAGCTTTCCCGGAAACGCCTAGAGCAGCCTGGCACTCAACGTCACCAGCACAAGGATGTAATCGCGGGTGATGTCATCACACCACACGCACTTCACGCACACAAAAACAGTCCCCCGCCAGAGGCCGCAGGGGACTTGGCAACCCAAAAGGAAGAAGAGTGCTTTGAGATCAGTCAGTCCCAATTTTTTTTTCCTTTTAATTATTTACATTCTCGTTTTTTAGTTTATTAAAAACAAAAACCTTTGTCAGCCAGCTCGATGGCTGAAAAGGTGGATGTGTAAATCCTCTAAACAAGAATGAGGCAGATAGGAGAAGAACGTGACCGTGGAGGCGTGCAAAAATTAACAATACAAACTGTCTCCAGTGCTAAAATTCTTCTCAGAATATTAACGTGCACAGCTCCCTCGGTATCTGACCTTGCTTTTCATTTCTAACCCTCTAATAAAAACATTACGTCTCTCTCTTTACCCCAAGTAGCCCTGCCCTCACTAAGCCGCAACCTATTAATGCAACAACCACACACATGTTATTTAGTCACACGAGGGAGGAGGGAATAATCATTTGCGATGCACTTAGCAGCCGGCATTATCAAACAATCTTTCATTCGTTCTGTAGGAACTCATACCCAACCTTGACATCCTCCATTCAAAAGGCTTAGAGCAGGAGTAATGTGAAAATCTGAATTTACATGTGTTGGGATTAACTTTATTGATTGTATTCAAATGAATCTGACTTCCGGGGAACCAAACGATAATGCTGAACTCTTCTCCAATGCGGCTGCAACACAGTCACTGCTGTTGTATCAAGCATCATCTTGAACCCTGGTCTTCAGAAGCACTCCTCATTCAATTCAGGATGCAACCAAACATCTGGATCATTTAGGCTGCAATTTGCTTCCCCAAAACACAAAGGTTGGACTCATTCCCATACCCGTTGAAATTCGAGCATTTGGAGGATTCAAGCCTGTTTACCCTCACTGAACTGGAGTGACATAATTAGAAATCAATGGGATTACGTTGGAGTCACATACTCAAAGGGTCTTCCGATTTATTTTAAGGATCCCACCTTTCATGCGTCCCCAGCCACCTCCTGCTAAAGCAACCCTTAAAGAAGACCAGCTCAAATTATCAGGGCACGTACGGCAATGTCACTAACACATGACAACACTTTGCCATGTTTCCCCCTACATCTCAGAGCTCTTCTCAAGCAACAATAATAATTTTTAAAATGTTATTTGGCATTAGCATTACCAACTCTCACAGAAGGGTCTGGAACTCTCCTGTTTTTTACAAATGAACTCCAGACTAGGGTTGGCAGCCTCCAGTTGGGGCCTAGAGATCTCCTGCTTTTACAACTGATCTCCAGCTGGCAGAGCTCAGCATTCCTGGAGAAAATGGCTGCTTTGGAGGGTGGACTCTATGGCATTGTCCCATGCCGAGGCCTCTCCCCTCCCCAAACCCACCTTCTCCTCAATGCACCACCAAAGTCTCCAGGTATTTTCCAACACAGACCTGGCGACACTACTTTAGACAAAGGAAAACAAAGGTCCAGAGCTATACAACAGGGACCACAAAGGGCTGTCCCACCACCTGCATCCATCAACAGATGCTTCATCAGGGTGGGGCTTCAGAATGCTCAAAACCAACTTCTACATGCCTTCATAGTCTGCTACCCATTTGTGTATTGACCAAAGAGCAGTATTTGGTCCTTTGCACCAAAAGATGTCCACAGATATCTCCCATTGCACCCCATTAACAGACACAGCTTACACCAGAAAAGAAACTGATTCCCTGAGAATCACGGGCAGTCCGTGAACCTGCATTTTTGAATCCCATTGCAGTTGACCCTTCCTCTATAAAGTTATTGACCATTTCCCATATCTCATGGAGCTCGTCATAATATGCACCACACCAATGCCTCAGAATCTCTTTGATGTAGTGGTTTGGTGTAGTGGTTAAGCGCGTGGACTCTTATCTGGGAGAACCAGGTTTGATTCCCCACTCCTCCACTTGCAGCTGCTGGAATGGCCTTGGGTCAGCCATAGCTCTGGCAGAGGTTGTCCTTGAAAGAGCAGCTGCTGTGAGAGCCCTCTCCAGCCCCACCCACCTCACAGGGCGTCTGTTGTGGGGGAGGAAGGTAAAGGAGATTGTGAGCCGCTCTGAGATTCAGAGTGGAGGGCGGGATAAAGATCCAATATCTTCTTCATCTTCTTGTTCTTAAACACCAAGGGCGTTTTTCCACAGATCTTACCTCGGAGCGACGGCCCTCTTCACCGCGCAGTGTCTGCGCGGATTTCCCATCAACTGCTCCGCATAACCAGGAAGAGCCGCAGCTTTTGCGTCGCTAACATAAACTGGTTTTTAGCGGTTTACATCTGTGACGCAAAAGGTCCGGCACTTCCTGGTTATGCAAAACAGTTGGAGGGAAATCTGCGCAGATGCTGCGCGGTGAAGAGGGACATCGCTCCGAGGTAAGCTCTGTGGGAAAACGCCCCAAGTTAGCTTGAAGCATAATAATCATAATATAGGTTAGTGAAAGGCAGTGAAATGCCAGTTAGCCCTGATGTAGTACAGTACAGAATAAAGGGCCAGATACTATGGAAACTGAGCTGAGAAGGTTATGTCAAAATCGACCCAAAATTAGTTTGAAAAACAGCCCCACACCCAGACACTTAGTTTGAAAAACAGCCCCACACCCAGAGAATCTCAGCCTAAGAATTCTATACTTGCATCTGCACTCTAATTGCCAAGTCATAGCCAAAGTCTCCTTGAAACTGGAGAATGGAGCTTTAAATCTGGGATTCTGTATTAAGAATCAAGTTCCTCTTTATATATTGCAGAGAAGACTTTGTCTTTCAGTGTGTAATGGCTAACAGGCAGTCATCCTCGTGAATCAAGAAACTTGTTGCTTCAAGAATGATAGAGCAAGTATCTCCTAATCACCTTCCTCCTCAGAGCAGAGATGCTTCAGAAGGCAGCTAAAAGAAGAAGCAAAAAGACAATGTGGGGATTGCTTGTAACGGAGAAGATTATCACTCCAAGTGATGAGATGATCAGTACAATTCTGATGGCTTTTGCATCGCTTGGTTCATTTTTCTGATTACATATGTACAAAGTTGTAACATACGGGCTGCAACCATCAGCAAAATGGAAACTGTTCACTTCAGAAATGTAGTGTGAATGCAATCTGTGTCATTACGAGCAATCCACAGTTACAAAATGTGGAACAGCATGAGGAAAAACATGAGGAAAAAGGACAACATGAGGGAAAAGTATGAGGCCCACAGCAGTAGGACAAAACTGGCAAAAGTCACTCTTCCTTCCATAACTGGAAATTTCCCCCTGGATCTAACCCTTCCCTTTCCCCTGGAGTTTTTCTTTACCTTCTATTTACCTCCTGCTTCTTTTAATGTACTTGCGAGTTGCGGTTTGTTCTATATGTTTATATGTGTATTTAACTTATCCATAATGCTTGAAAACCTTGAAGTAAATATGACAACATGCACACAGAAAATACCGATTTCACATATGCGTCAATTCATTGATGTCAAGGAGAAAAGGATGGACTTTGGAAGCTGTCTGTATCTGGAGAGCTGGCAAACAACCTGAGTGTGTTAGAAATAAGAATATAAGAGAAGCCATGTTGGATCAGGCCAATAACCCATCCAGTCCAACATTCCGTCACACAGTGGCCAAAAAACCCAGGTGCCATCAGGAGGTCCACTAGTGGGTCCAGCATACTAGAAGCCTTCCGACTATTGCCCCAGCCACCACCAAGAATGCAGAATATCACTGCCCCAGACAGAGAGTTCCTTCTATGGACTTCTGACATGATGGACTTCTGACATGAGTCTCAGATGCACACAGATCTCTACAAGGAGGGACGGTGGCTCAGTGGTAGAGCAACTGCTTGGTAAGCAGAATGTCCCAGGTTCAATCCCTGGCATCTCCAACTAAAAGGGTCCAGGCAAATAGGTTTGAAAAAAAACCCTTAGCTTGAGACCTTGGAGAGCCGCTGCCAGTCTGAGTAGACAATACTGACTTTGATGGACCGAGGGTCTGATTCAGTATAAGGCAGCTTCATATGTTTATATGTACCACAAGATGGAAAAGGCAATCAGGTGAATATACCCTGAATCCCAACTGGGTAAAGTTATTAGCGGGTCAACAGGGGAAAATCTTTGATGTTAGGAAATAAGTAATGTTTTTAGGATTAAGCTAGTATTTAGTTCATCCTGAACTCGATCAAAATTTTATCTCCATTTTCACATTTTTTTCATTGTGCAATTTGTTTGTGATGTTATTTTTCCTCTTTCCCCCTGTACGAAAACCATATTTCATCTCAAATACCCAGCTCTGAACCGTATCAAAATGCTGCATTCTGCACTCCCCAGGATCACAGTGGTATGCAGGTGGTCCATAGAGTCATAAATACTACAGAGTTAAGTAACCTGATGGCTTGCATATGGCCCACACGATTGGTGAATTATCGCCTTCAGCGTATTTCAAATGCGCGGAGCCTTTGGAGAGATTACACACTTCCATTATTCAACTTTCCTTTCCTAAAGCTTTCTTTCTTTCTTTCTTTCTTTTTTTTTGAATCAATCAAGATTGAGTAACAGAAGATCTTTTGAACAAATTACTTTTTAATTCAGCTCAGACTTCTACTCCTGCAGGGATCTGGAAAAATATCAGGATCATTAGCCTTAATAATTCCTGTAATAGCACTTTTCCCTGGGGATGGGCAGAGCAGTACGATAATTTAGTGCATTACCCTTTAAACTTCACAGTCCTGCAGGGCCATTGCCTTTCCGGCACGTGAATGCAAACTTTATGAATATTAGCGGGAGTTATGGATTTTAGCGGTGGCTGGTTTGAGAGCATGTAATGAAACGCAGCTGCTGGAATGAATAGGAGTATGACTCAGCCCCTCATTCGACCGTTTCCCTCTTTGCAGACCTGAAAGCCAGCCTAAAAGAGCATCCTTCAAGGTGCAGAATGAAGCAAATATATAACAAAAGGCACATTAAAGTAGGGTTGCCAGTTCTGGGCTAGGAAATACTTGGAGATTTTGGGAGCCTGGGAAGGGTGGGGTTTGGGGAGGGGAGGGACCTCTGTAGGGTATAGTGCCGTAGAATCCACCTTCCAGAGCAGCCATTTTCTCTAGGAGAAACTGCAAGAATAATCGCTGGTAAACAAAACAAAGCAGTAGACAAGTGCACCTTAGGGGAGGGACGGTGGCTCAGTGGTAGAGCATCTGCTTGGGAAGCAGAAGGTCCCAGGTTCAATCCCTGGCATCTCCAGAAAAGGGTCCAGGCAAATAGGTGTGAAAAACCTCAGCTTGAGACCCTGGAGAGCCACTGCCAATCACGTGAGGGACGGTGGCTCAGTGGTAGAGCATCTGCTTGGGAAGCAGAAGGTCCCAGATTCAATCCCTGGCATCTCCAAAAAGGGTCCAGGCAAATAGGTGTGAAAAGCCTCAGTTTGAGACCCTGGAGAGCCGCTGCCAGTCTGAGAAGACAATACTGACTTTGATGGACCAAGGGTCTGATTCAGTATAAGGCAGCTTCATATGTTCATATGTTCATGTTTAAGACCAACCAAGTTTTATTCAGAATGTAAGCTTCCGTATGCTCTTAAGCAGACTTCATCAGACAAAATGGGAATGGAAGCAGCAATTCTTAATATAAGTGGGCAGTGTAGAATCATGGGAATGTTTTTTAGCAGATTAAAGGGATCACAAATCGGGATCTGTGTTTGTAAGTGTTAGGGCCAAGCAGGGCTGAAAAAACACCAGAGGGTGATTAAAAAGCAGACTGTTGTTGCAGGTGCGAAGTGCCATTAATCTAGGTAACATTCTGGCGTCGTTCATTTAAATAGAGGGCATGGTTTCTCAAGAGATTATAACAGCCATTATAGTTTGCTAGTAGAACAAAAGGTAGATATTAAAATACAGTGGAGGATGGGTTGGTATATGCAATAAGACAAACAGCCAATATCCCCCGTTTGAGTATGTCAATACAAAAAAACAACAACAACCCAAATATTCTGATACACTATTCTAAAAGAGAAATACATTGGAACACTGGATGCACAGCTATACTCAGTGAAAGCTGGTTTAACATATGTAATGTGATAAAAAAACCAATATCCCTGTTCCTGGAGAGGTGTTTGTTCCAAGTTTCATGATACCTTCACACATTCAGTGTGCACATATGCTCTATTCCAAGGGTTCCCAGCCCCAGGGCCGTGGACCGGTACCAGTCTGTGGCCTGTTAGCAACCGGGCCATGAGTTGTATAATTATTTCATTATATATTACAGTGTAGGAAGACAAGAAGGAGGAGGAGATTGGATATATATCCTGCTCTCCACTCCAAATTTCAGAGTCGCAGATTGGCTCACAATCTCCTTTACCTTCCTCTCCCACGACAGACACCCTGTGAGGTGGATAAGGCTGAGAGAGAGCCCTCCCCAGAAGCTGCCCTTTCAAGGACAACTCTGCGAGAGCCATGGCTAACCCAAGGCCATTGGATTTATAGCCTGCTCTCCACTCCAAATTTCAGAGTCTCTGAGTGGCTCACAATCTCGTTTACTTTCCTTCCCACAACAGACACCCGGTGAGGTGGATGAGGCTGAGAGAGAGCCCTCCCCAGAAGCTGCCCTTTCAAGGACAACTCTGCGAGAGCCATGGCTAACCCAAGGCCATTGGATTTATAGCCTGCCCTCCACTCCAAATTTCAGAGTCTCTGAGTGGCTCACAATCTCATTTACTTTCCTTCCCACAACAGACACCCGGTGAGGTGGATGAGGCTGAGAGAGAGCTCTCCCCAGCAGCTGCCTTTTCAAGGACAACTCTGTGAGAGCCATGGCTGACCAAAGGTCATAGGATTTATAGCCTTCCCTCCACTCCAAATTTCAGAGTCTCAGAGCGGCTCGCAATATCCTTTACTTTCCTCTCCCACAACAGACATTTTGTGAGGTGGATGGGGCTGAGAGAGCTATCCCCAGAAGCTGCCCTTTCAAGGACAACTCTGCGAGAGCCATAGCTGACCCAAGGCCATAGGATTTATAGCATGCACTCCACTCCAAATTTCAGAGTCTCAGAGCGGCTCACAATATCTTTTACCTTCCTTTCCCACAACAGACATCATGTGAGGTGGATGGGGCTGAGAGAGCTCTCCCCAGAAGCTGCCCTTTCAAGGACAACTCTGCGAGAGCCATAGCTGACCCAAGGCCATAGGATTTATAGCATGCACTCCACTCCAAATTTCAGAGTCTCAGAGCGGCTCACAATATCTTTTACCTTCCTTTCCCACAACAGACATCATGTGAGGTGGATGGGGCTGAGAGAGCTCTCCCCAGAAGCTGCCCTTTCAAGGACAACTCTGTGAGAGCCATGACTGACCCAAGGCCATAGGATTTATAGCCTGCCCTCCACTCCAAATTTCAGAGTCTCAGAGTGGCTCAGAATATCTTTTACCTTCCACTCCCACAACAGACACCCAGTGAGGTGGGTGGGGCTGAGAGAGCTCTTCCCAGAAGCTGCTCTTTCAAGGACAACTCTGCGAGAGCTATGGCTGACCCAAGGCCATTCCAGCAGCTGCAAGTGGAGGAGTTGGGAATCAAACTCTGTTCTCCTGGATAAGAGTTCTCGCACTTAACTACCACACCAAACTAATAGAAATAAAGTGCACAGTTGTATCATCCCGAAACTATTGCCCACCCACCCTGGTCCATGGAAAAATTGTCTTCCACAAAACTGGTCCCTAGTGCCAAAAAGGTTGGGGACTGCTGCTCTATTCAGTGCAATTCAAATAAACATTCATCAAGTACAGTCATATGTTATATGAGAGCCAGTTTGGTGTAGTGGTTAAGTGCCTGGACTCTTATCTGGGAGACCAGGGTTTGATTCCCCACTCCTCCACCTGCAGTTGCTGGAATGGCCTTGGGGTAGCCATAGCTCTCACAGGAGTTGTCCTTGAAAGGGCAGCTGCTGTGAGAGCCCTCTCAGCCCCATCCATCTCACAGGGTGTCTGATGTGTGGGGAAAAGATATAGGAGATTGTAAGCTGCTCTGAGTCTCTGATTCAGAGAGAAGGGCAGGGTATAAATCTGCAGTCATCTTCTTCTATTTGCAGCCACTCAAAACTGAAACACAGGGTGCTCTTCTCCCCCCCACCCTCCCAAAAAAGTCTTATTTCAAACTATTACTCAGTGTTCCAGCAGGCAAATGCCTTTGTAGAATCACATTTAAAGGGACCACACTCCTTTTAAATGCCTTCCCTTCACTGGAAATAGTGAACATAAGAACATAAGAGAAGCCATGTTGGATCAGGCCAATGGCCCATCCAGCCCAACACTCTGTGTCACACAGTGGCAAAAAAAAAAAAAAAACCAAGTGCCATCAGGAGGTCCACCAGTGGGGTCAGGACACTAAAAGCCCTGCTGGATGATAGGGACACCTTCTTTTTGTAAATAAATAAATAATGCAGGGGTGGCCAACGGTAGCTCTCCAGATGTTTTTTGCCCACAACTCCCATCAACCCCAGCCAGCATGGCCAATGGCTGGGGCTGATGGGAGTTGTAGGCAGAAAACATCTGGAGAGCTACCGTTGGCCACCCCTGTGGAATTGTGCTTAATCTTATTCATTCACTCCTTCAGGGTTTTGTTTTGTTTTGTTTCCCCCCATTCATGCCGGGGGGGGGACCTCTGCCATTTGTAAAGTTTAATCATGAAAAGTTCAACCTACAATCTGTGCTCAGGCCAACAAAGCAACCCATGCATAGCCAAATGAAAGCAAGTGCCCTGTTAACTGTAGAGCAGGAAGCTGTGATGAATAGAGATAATATTTCAGTGTCATCTTTGATAAAGAATAAAACACAAGGAAGAGCAATTAGGATTGTGTCCTCAAGGTATCACAAATGCTGCACCAGCCAAGCTGCTGAGCTCGTGTTTTGGGAATCTTTTTTCCTAGTTACTAATAATTTACTTCACTTTAGGAGACAACGTGCGAAAATGAATACAATCGTCCCACAAGGCGGTGCTAATCAGATTGTTGTCCAACAGTTAGACCTAAATTGTAATTAGTTGCACAAACTCCGATTCTCAAATGTTAAAGAAATATAGCAACACAATTGCAGAGTTCAATAGCAAAGGTCGACAGATGGACTGCCTTAACAAATGGAGGGCTCGGTGTGAAACCAGAGCAGTACATCTCACAGAGTGTTTCTGCAGGGAGAGGGATGCCATCTGTAGAAGCTCAGCTGGAGTCCAAAGTGTGTCCCTCCCCCCCAATGCAAGAAATGTTCCACCCAACTGTTCATATAGTTTTAAAAACTTGAACCTGGTGGGGTTCTGAGGAGCTGACAGGTTAATAAGTAACACTACTAAACGAAGCAATAAGTACAGATGAAAACCCATGGAATGCTGAAATACTGAGTTTATATCTGATGTTCAGTATATTATGATGTGCCCAACTGAGCTGCCAAATTGTATTGCTTGTTTTTATTGGTTTTAGCTGTTGTTTTACTGTTTTAAAATGTTGTTATCCGCCCCGAGCCCATCCGGGAAAGGGCAGAATACAAATTATCTAAATAAATAAATGAATTATGACTGATGGAATTTTATGTGAAAATATTAAGTGTAAGACAGAATGGAACACTGTATTGTAAAATGCGGGAGGGGGGATTTTTCTCCTTCCCCCTCTTTTCCTTTTCCCCCTTTCCCTTCCCCCTTAAAAAAACCAATAACAATGCTATAACAGTATTGTCAGTCATACCCTCGGTTCTTCAAAAAACAGTCCATTTGGTTTCAAAAGGGTTGCGTTTATTAAGACATCAAGTAAGCCATAGGCTTGACTGGAGGTCTGAGTCAAATCGAACCCCCTCAGCAGAACTGTATAGCAGACAAAAGTGCGTCAAGCCAGAGCATCTCCACAGCCCACGGTCTAGTACATTCCCACAGACTCTTTCCAGGTATGAGCATCTTTGATATCTGGGAATCACAACATTCCCTCTCTGGTCAAGGCTTCTTGCTTAACTATTCAAAACATCTACGGCAAGCTGGCAAGCTCTCCTTCTCCCCGTGCAAAATGAAACCATAACACATATAGTAGAATGAACAGAGCATTAACCCACAATGGCAAAGGATCTTGACAGATATAAACTTTTATACTTGAACAAAACCTTGTTGGCCTTCAAAGTGCCACCGGACTAAAATTTTGGTATGACCAACACGGCTACTCCCACCTGAATCTTGATTCAAATCCTGATTTTGGTTTTAAAAGGCTAACTGAAATAAAGGTATACCTTTCTAGATAACCAGGCAAACTAATTTCACCCCAAGCGTAAGGGCCTAAAGCAATTTTTCTGCTCGCTATCCTTTCCCTTTCCTGAGTTCAATCAACATCAATTCTCTGTCACCCATACATCCAAAGCCACAGCAAGTTGCCATTCCCACCGTCTCCATATAACATTTCCCCCCTTATTCACTGCCTTTCTATGAAAAAAAAGACTATAAATCTAGTATTGAATATGGTCTTTCCAGCATACATAGGCTCCCCTGCTCACCATCTTCACTAAAACAATGTGGTCAACTTCAGACCAAAGACTCTACAACACTCATTTTGCTTTTGCGGGTAATCTTGAATTTGATTCAGAAAAAGCATCAGGACTGCAGAGAAAAGACCCCAGACGAATTGGCAGCCCTCTCAACTGGGTGTTACTGATCTACGCAGAACCCTAACCGCGTAAGAACATAAGAGAAGCCATGTTGGATCAAGCCAATGGCCCATCCAGTCCAACACTCTGTGTCACACAGTGGCCAAAAAACCCAGGTGCCATCAGGAGGTCTAGGTAATGCAAGAGTATCCTTTCTTTCTTCCCAAAAGCGATTCAAGCATGAGGTAAACAAGCCTGGGAACAGCCCACCAAAAACGTTCAAATCCATTACAGGTGAAGAAAGCATATCTGCTGATCAGCATAGCCTGAAGAAGCTCCACATAGTTCCAGCATGGAGAGCGTTATCGCAAAAACAAGCCCAGAGTCAGCTATAGCGTCTTAAATATCTGCATATCCTCACACTCCCTCACTCAACTCAGCGTAAAAAACTCACGTGGAGTCTACCATCTTTCCCACTAGAAAAGGAGGAGGGGAGGTGACCACACACAACACCCTTCATCACTTCAGCCCCTTCCCTGCACACTTCTTGTCCCATGATCCCTGTCATGGCCTTTTCAAAGGAGGAGTCAAAAGCAAGAGAGACACATCCTCCCTTTTGTGCCAGCATATAGGCTCCAATCCACTGCACACTATCCCTACAAAGCAGTTCTAGTTCAAAGTTTATACACAGCCTAAGCCAGCATTTAAAGTGGTAAAATCATGCACAATTAAAAGTGAAAAACCATAAAATCGTAGATTAAAAAAAGCATAAAATATTGTGAAACTACAAATATAACAAAACGTGGCAGCTGCAGCAAACAGACTGGCAAAGGTGTTTAGCCACTTCCTGTCTGAGCTATTAGTGTTTTTCTTATTCTTGAGGCAAGCCGGTCAATTTTTGCTAATTTTGCCCAGAGTTCTTATCGTCCAGAAGATTCTAAAGGAGTTGCAGTTTTTGGCTACTGGTAAAAGGTATGGCCGTGGAAAATGGAAGCGCTTCACAATGGACATTATCAGCCTCACAGTCAAATATGGCATGGACTAAGGATTTGATGCCACCACTGCAGCGGGGACATCACCGTTCTTGAAACGGCACTTTTTTGTATCTCCCCTCCACAACTGCTGAAGGGAGATCATCCCACCTCATAAGAGTTAACTGCACGCTCTAGTTTTGTCGTTTCATCACAGAAGTGATCCGTTAGTAGAAGTACAACGAGAAGCCGCCTAGGAGTTGTTCCCACAAGAAAAGTAACTTCAACCCACTTTCTCGGAACTCCAGCAACATACTTTGCTCTACTGCATGTAAAGATCTTCCCTATTCAGGATTCCACAAAAAAAAGAAGAACAGACGAACCTCGTTTATGAAAGTCTGTGCTCCCCTCGGACTCAGAAGCAAGATCGCTCTCCGCAGCGTATCTCGGTAGCGATTCAACTCTTCTGTTTTCATCGTTGTGAAAAGGCTGGCAAAAACCCTGCTGATGTTTCTGTCCACTTTTTGTAAAGATACATCGAGTCCCAGCTTTGAAGCCTGATCCAGGAATCCTTGCAAACCACGGATATCTGCCAAAGAGAAACAAAAGAAAACAAAATTACACATTCGGTCTTTTAAAGATAGAAGCCAAGAGCCATCAGCAACCATGACAGAGAATCCAAAGAACTCACTGAATGAGCCAGTGGCATTTTTCTCTTTGAACTCTTCTCTCACATCCACAAACTGCCCACTAACTCCCTCCCTGTAGAGATGCCAAAGATGTTCTGATGCCTGAGACTCGGAATCAAAATGGTGGCCCCTCATGGCAGAAAAACAGAATGTGAACCTAGGTGAAACGACATTTTGCCACCCTTCTGTGGTTTTCTTCTCCACTCAATCTCTTGCCCAAGGTTGGCCAAGTCACCCCACCTTGTCTGATGGTGGGAGGGCCAGGCTGGATGCCACGTAGTATGGGTGGTGGGGCTCTTTGAGGAAAAAAAATCCCACACACTTTAGGCTACCAGAGGTAACTCCACCATTCTTTGAATCCTGGTCAATATCTCTTTTAAGGCTGGCACTACTGAACCTGGAGGCAGAAGAAAGGAAGAAAGAAGAAGGGAGAAGAAGACTGTAGATTTATACCCCACCCTTCTCTCTGAATCAGTCTCAGAGTGGCTTACAATCTCCTTTATCTTCTTCCCCCACAACAGACACCCTGTGAGGTGGGTGGGGCTGAGAGAACACTCACAGAAGCTGCCCTTTCAAGGACAGCTCTGCAAGAGCTATGGCTGACCCCAGGCCATTCCAGCAGCTGCAAATGGAGGAGTGGGGAATCGAACCTAGTTCTCCCAGATAAGTTCTCCGCACACTTAACTACTACACCAAACTGGAGACTTCATCCACTGCATGCTTTCCAAAGTTAACTTAATTTCAATTAACATTCCCTGTGAACAGAAAGGTAGACAGACCATCCCTTATGTTTCCTTGAGATAAATGAAGTGCATCACTTACACAGAGACATTTCCGTACAACTCACAAGGAATCCCACTGAGGTCAATGGGCAAATGGTTTTGGAGAACCCCATCCTGACTGAATGATAAGGCTTAATTTCACTGTTTTATCCACTCCCTTATACATAAAAATGTTTGCGTATTTGTTTTATAATTGTAATAAAAGCAATGTCATAGCAAAACGGAACCCTGCTGGTAGACCCACTGTAGAAAGTAGCCATTTAAAAATGCCTTAACAAAAGCAGATGTGCCCATCAGCTTATTCTCCTGGTGAATGTAGGACAATCTGTATCTTCTGAATAGATCTGTACCTGTTGAGATTGCTTTGCTGTGGTACAATGAAAAGAGCTCAAGAATATTAGATTTCACCCTTTCACCAAACGTTTCCAGCTTCAGATGAGGCTATAGAATTTGGTCTTTTCTCCCAAATAATACAAGAGCTTCTGGAAAGCTGTATCAGGAATTGGTTTACTCTGATGATGCCAAAATGACACCACCAGAGCAACGTCTGCATGCTCCCACCATACAAAACAGTAAAATCATACAAAATTAAAACTGAATGACCATAAAATCATACATAAAAAGGCATAAAATACTGTTGTAAAACTACAAATATAACAGAACATGGCAGTTACAGCAAACAGATTGGCAAAGGTGTTTAGCCATTTCCTGACTGAATTATTAAAGTTTTCCTTTTTTTTCTGGCAAGCCAGCCAAATTTTGCTAATTTGTATGTAACCCCAGAGTTCTTATCGCCAAGAAGATTCTTAAGGAGTTGCAATTTTTGGCTAGTGGTAAAAGGTCTGGCCGTGGAAAATGGAAGTACTTCTCCATCACTGGAGGAGGGAATTCGGTGGTTATGGTCATGCTCCCACCATAACCACCGAATTTCCTCCTCCAATCATGGATTGGTTTCAATGGAACAGAAGTTCACAAAATGGTGTGTTAGGCTGCGGCTTCGACTTTTGAAGCCATAGTATACCTCATTTATCTGACTGAATGATAGAGCCTGCCCTACGTCTAATGTTCCTTCATCCTCAGAACCACTGTGCTATATGGAAAAACAGGTGTCCAACCTAATGGATACAGATCTAAGGAATAAGAAATGAACAGGAGTCTAGCTCAGTTACAATGCAGACGGAGCAAACACAGCCCCAGACTCCCTACTGTACTGTCAGTTGGTCTCCCCTACAGTACTATCCTACTGCGCTGATTCGCTGCACTGTCTTGCTACACCATCTTGTTATATTGTCCTACCGAACTATTCTGTTGGACTGAATGTTGTAATCGGTTTTTATTGCCATGCTGCTATGATTTTATTATTTATGTCGTGCTCCGCTCTGAGCCCCTAAGGGGAATGGGCGGAATATAAATAAACAAATGAGGATGATGAGGATGATGAGGATGATGAGGATGATGATGATGATGATGATGATACTGCCCCCTTGCAGAGGAGTTTGAGTCCTCGCAGATCACAGCACTTGGGCACAATATTTGAACAAAGAACAAAGGAAGATTCCAACTTTTAAAGCTTCTAGTTGCTTAGGTAAAAACCTTCCCTTCCAAATAGGGGATGTGCATTCAGCTAAATGCAAGCAAAAAACCCAACAACTTGGAAAATACCTTATCAGTATGGTGGCGGAGGGGGCATTGATTCCGTTGGATATAGATTTGGATGTATGCATCATAAACAGCAGCGACAGCAATGGCAACGTGGCAGACAAAAAAAATGTGTTTTGTTTAATAATTGGAGATGCAGTCTACAGTAAAAAAAACTTTGATTTGGGTCCTTTGTAGACAACTGCTACTGTGAGAACAGCTACATGCCTTATTCTGTGAGCTTAGAAGATGGAAGGACAATTCACAGACATGCGAATAAATTGCGAAGGCACGATGTCTCATCTTCAACTGCACCTAACATTGAATCTGAGGAGCAAGCCAGCTGAAATTGACAGAGCCGGGTTAACAATTAGGCCACGTAGGCACTGGCCTATGGGCCGCATGCATTTAGGGGCCGTGGGTTGGCTCCCCCCCCCTTCTTTCCCTGCTTGCAGCCCTCCCAGCCTGCATGCGCAACCAGCAACTAAGCCGCTCTTTGCTTGACTTGCCTGATGCAGTGGCTGCTGGCATTGTCGCCGAGTTTGCCTCTCTCTGCCTCTCCCCCACAGATTTCTCAAAGGGGCTTTTGAGAAGGTGCCTGCAGGCTGCAGTGGTGGCCACAGGTGGAGGGGCAGGTGCTCTTACTCTGAGATAATATGTGAGGGCCCCCCCAAGATTTTTACTGCCTAAGGACCTCCACAGGGTTTAATCCAGCACTGCAAATTGTCCAGGATCTCTGTCAGACTTAAGTCTGACTATACATCTGTCTGGGAGCACAGTCACCAGTACTGAGAAGCTGGACGAAACAGCGTCTCCTGAGGTTCAAAATAAGGGGGACTCTGGTCATCCCGTGTCTCCCACTACTACAGTTACACTGAAAAGCCCACCACTTGTGGAGCTGCTAGGGCCAGCCCTGCCACTAGGCAAACTAGGTGACTGCCTAGGGTGCCAGCCTTCTAGGGGTTCTGAATGGGGTGTCCCCCAGGTGAATGGTGATGTTATCAGTTTAGGGGGGCCATCAGAAGTTAGCCTTATCTAGGGTGCCAGACAGCCTAGGTCTGGCCCTGGGAGCTGCCAATACATTGTTCAACACATCAGAGATTTACGCCTACTCTTTTGAAAGGTTATGTAGTATAAAGTTCTCCATGTTCTTCATATTAATGTTATCATTACTGTATTCTGGTTTGGGAGTCCAGTTAAAACGGATAATGTTGTGATTTAGACAAAAAGCCTGTAGGGGCAAGCCTCTTCTTTTTATGTCCTTTAGTTTTGGCCCTGCAGGGCTTCCGTATGCAACTGTGTGGCGAAGCAAGTTGATCGAGAGGCCAACTGAAAGAAGGCTTAGCCAGAGAGGGAATAGGTCAGAGAGCTAAAGAAAAAAAAAACCCTTAAGTTCAAGCAAAGCTGACGTGTCCTGTTGTTCGTGATACTACAGTGGTCACCCAGAGATAAGGTTGCCAAGTTCCCCGTGGCCTACCTATTGTACCATAGAGTTTCCCCTCCCAAATTGCTAGAGCGTCCAGGAAAACCATAGAGTTTTCCCAGAAATGCCTAGAGCAGCCGCGGTGCCACATTGCCAGCGCGATGATGTCACTTGCGGGTGATGTCATTGCATCAGCGACATCGAGGGAGGTTCCCCCCACCAGACCAATGTGAGTCGGCGGGTTGGGAACCTCCAGGGCAGGAGAACCCCTGTCTGGGGGCTTGGCAGCCCTACCCAGAGAACTTCACTGAAAAGTAATTGTTTGCTTTATTTTATTTATTTTATCTTATTTTCATTTTCTTGGTCAGATTCTCATGGAAGCAAGCAGAGCTCCCAAATGTTTGACATATTGGAAACTTCAGCCTTGAAAAAACCCTTTGGATTAGGGGAAATGTGACAGATAAAATTTATTATATAGTTGTAAATGCCAAAGTGGGGGAAAGGCCACGTTATTTTCATAATGACTGTTCACCGTACATACTGAAATAATAATCACACCGTCAAGGATACAGTTTATCAGCTCAAATGTTTTATAGATGCTGTCGGTGTGTGTCCTTTGCAAATTCAAATTCAACCGACGAGTATTCTTTGCTATCTTTATTGCTTTATGGATCCTTGATATCAGAAGCACAACAACCAAGGTTGGAATTTTTTTTTTTTATAAAAGTGCTGTCTCTTCCTTCATATTAATGCAGAACTCCACAAACATGGAGGTGATCCCCCTTTTGGTCTGACCAACAATGTCACATTTCGCCAGCATCTAAAGCTACCTCCGGAAAAAAGGACCATTGTTTGCAAAGGATGATGAATGAGGACGCTATTGTTTTAGGATGACTTATGGTTTCCGGTAAACTCACTGAGCAACCAGAGAGAAAAGCAGAAACATTAGAAGTATGCATAACATTTGAAAGGAAAGGTAGCAGGGTTTTGTTTTGTTTTGTTGCAAAATATGTTATTGGGGGAGGGTGCTGTTTTGTACTGCAAATTTATCCACGCTTAGCTGGAAGTCCAAGAAACAGAATAACAAAAATGTCACAAAAATGTAAAGAAACACCAATTTTTATTTAAACACTGATTTAAAGCCCTTTATGGTCAGGGGCCTGCCTATCTACGGGACCGCCTTTCTCCGCATGTTCCCCAGAGAGCACTGCATTCAGGGACACAAAACCTACTGTCCATCCCCGGACCAAAGGAGGCCAGGCTGTGTTCCACACGGTCTAGGGCCTTCTCGGTGGCAGCACCAGAAATGTGGAATGCCCTCCTGGAGGCCATCTCTCTCCATTCCGCAGGGCCTGTAAAACGGAATTATTCCAACAGGCCTTCAACATCTAACCAGGAAAGGACTGCCACCTTACACCGCTGAGAAGCGACGATCGTTATAGGATCACTATCTGAAATGAAAGATCCTGCCTATATCGTAGTTGTACAGCACCAGAGAATGTTTTAAATGTAATTGTATGTTATTGGTTTAAAATTGTAAGGATATATCTGAACTGACTGTTAGCCGCCCCGAGTCCGCTTGCGGAGAGGGCGGGATAGAAATCAAAAGTAATAAATAAATAGGTTTTTCTTAACAAAGGAACAAGGGATAAATATGTGAAAAGATGCCACATAGTATGACAGGCACCCCCCCCCCCCACCCCCAGCATTTCATCTCCTGTGGTCATATCAGGATAGGGTGCTCCACTGGATGTTGGATGTTTATGTCTGGGTTTGCCTTCATTGTAACCTCACTGTATCCTTAAGTTCAGAACTCCAGGATCACCTTCAAGGGCCACTGCTCACTTACAGAGGAAAAGCAGGGCTTTTTTTTTGTAGTAGGAACTCCTTTGCATATTAGGCCACACATCCCTGATGTAGCCAATCCTCCAAGAGCTTACAGGGCTCTTCGTACAGGGCCTACTGTAAGCTCCAGGAGGACTGGCTACATCAGGGGCATTTGGCTTTAATATGCAAAGGAGAAAAAGCCCTGGGGAAAAGAATTTAGAATTGCCCTTGAAGACAAAACTGAGAAGGGGGGATAAAAACATGTCCCTTGTCCAGGTGACTCCCAGCCTTTGCTTGTTCTAATCAATGGCACCACTCTACCCTGTGTTCCATTTCTCGGTCATGCTAGACTGGTGTGGGATAATGAGGATAAGGGGCAGATTGGTTGAGAACTGACTTGGACCATTCACCTAAACTCACAAAAAATGGGAAGAAACAACAGGGATCAACTACATTCTAAAAGGAAAATACAGCTGAGGTGTTAGTGCCAGGTGACTGCCTCCCAAGGGCGGAATTCTAGCAGGAGCTCCTTTGCATATTAGGCCACACACCCCGATGTAGCCAATCCCCCAAGAGCTTACAAGGCTCTTTTTTGTAAGCTCTTGGAGGACAGGCTACATCAGGGGTGTGTGGCCTAATATCCAAAGGAGCTCCTGCTAGAATTCCACCCCTGCTGCCTCCCATCTTTACATTTACATATGTAGCAGTTACCATATGCCATAAGTAGGCATGCATTTGATTTCAAAGAAACCGTTACCTATACAGTGGCAGCTAGAAGAAGTCCCTGATGAACTATTTCCATAATCAGAGCCTGAGACCTGACAACACCATGACAGACATCTAGCCAATGATCCGCTTGGACATTGCCCTTGTATAAGTCTGTATTTTTAATAGGCCAACCATAGATGCAAGGCTATGGGGTTGTGGCTCAGTGGTAGAGCATCTGCTTTGCAGGAAGGTACTGGATTCAGTCCCTAGCATCTCCAATTGAAAGGCCCAGGTAGCTGCTGTGAAAGACTTCTACCTGGACAGGTGCTGCCAGAGTATTGAGTAATAGTCTGACTCAGTATAAGTCACCTGCATTTGCTCATGTGAGCGTTTAAGAACACAAGAGAAGCCATGGTGGATCAGACCAATGGCCCATCCAGTCCAACGTTCTGTGTCACACAGTGGCTAAAACTAAACAAGTACCATCAGGAGGTCCATCAGTGGGGCCAGGACACTAGAAGTCCTCACACTGTTGTCCCTCCCAAGCACCAAGAATACAGAGCATCACTTGCACCAGAGAGTTCCAACAATACACTGTGGCTAACAGCCACTGATGGACCTTTGCTCCATATGTTTATCCAATACCCTCTTGAAGCTGGCTATGCTTGTAGCCGCCACGCCTCCTGTGGCAGCGAATTCCACGTATTAATCCCCCTTTGGGTGAAGAAGTACTTCCTGTTATCCATTCTAACTCAACTGTCACAATCCTTTCAGTGGTCATTTGCCATAATCCTTTCAGTGGTACCCTACTCTTGAACCTAACAGACAACAGTGTGGTTTGGTTAGAATGTAGCATCTGGGAGACCTGGGTTCATACCGCCACATTGCCATGAAGCTTTCTTAATGCCCTTGGGCCAATCACATGTGCTAAACCTAATCTATCCCACAGTGCTGTGGTGAGGATGAATGAGAAAGGGAGAACCACGTACCCAACACCCCGTGCTACTTGGAGGGAGAGCGAGAGAGGCTAGTTAGATACAATTTCACATCATCCCCTCATCCTTTTTTATCACTTTCATTTGTCTTAAAATTATCTCATTTCGCTCCTGCCGTCTCCAGAAGAACTCTCATTTCCAACCGTTCCATTTAATGCATGCAGATTCCAATGCACAGCGGTTTGATAAATGTCCACTTTCATACCATACGTAATATTTATCCATTTATAACACTAACCTTCCCCCCCCACTTTTTTTTCCTTTTTGCACCTCATTCATGGGAAGAAGTGTTTCCCGTACACTTCGTCCTTGGTGGAACCATCAGCACGGATCAATCTTTCCTCGGTACACATTAGATTCTGCTTGCTTCCTCCCACTTCACTGCTCCTGTATTTACCTTTTCCTCCCCATTATCTCTTAACACTTTATCTTATTGGCATTTATTGTTAGTCCACGTGGACAACACCAATTTTCCAAGCTAGCGAAGAGGATCATTATACCTGCAGGTACCATGACGTGATCTCCCTAAGCCAAGGAGTTTAACTTGAGGCTACTGTGCTTTCTCACACACCTGGCATAGCTTGAGATGAAGAACATGTTGATTTTTTTTTCAAAGTTACAATCAGGGCTTTTTTGTGGAAAAGCTCAGCAGGAGCTCATTTGCATGTTAGGCCACACCCTCTGATACCAAGCTAGCCAGAACTGAGTTCCTGAGCGTTTCTGTTCAAATTTAAGCTCTGGCTACGATCATGCCATTTGCTATTGAAAAATGGCAAGGTATGGCTACAGTCAGTTGCTTTATTTCCCATAAGTAATGACAGGGCCACACAATGGCTGTGATCCCATCCACTAAATAATGCATTTTCAATCCACTTTCAATGCACTTTCCACCTGGATTTTGCCAGTTCACACAGAAAAACCCAATTGGAAAGTGCATTGAAAGTAAATTGACTACATTATATATTTTTTGTAGAATAACTTAGCTCGAACTTGATTTGAAACATAATGTAAAGTTAGTATAATGAGCTAAAATTAACTGGTGAATCTTATAAACCTTATTATCTAATCTTTGAGAGAAGAATGAAGGAAGAAGATGAAAAAAACAAAGAAATAATGTTTAAGTAATATCAAGTTTGTATAGTGTTAAAAGGTTTTGTTGGAGTTGTTAATTTTTGAAAGAAAGAAAGAAAGAAAGAAAGAAAGAAAGAAAGAAAGAAAGAAAGAAAGAAAGAAAGAAAGAAAGAAAGAAAGAAAGAAAGAAAGAAAGAAAGATCGTCAGGAGACCCAGGTTTGAATCCCCATTCTGCCATGGAAGTTCTCTAAGTGACCCTGGGCCAGTCAGAGTCTCTTAGCCTAACCGTCCACACAGGATTATTATTGTACGGAGAAGTGGAGGTGAGGGAAAGAATTTAAACGGCTTTGAGTCCCCACTTAGGAGAAAAGGAAGGTATAAATGAAATAAAATAAATAAGTCCTTGCTGGACATGAGACTTGGATGGTTCTGATCAAAAAACATTTACATTTGTTACTGAGCCCTACTCCCCCTCAAGACAGCTTAAAAGTCAGTGAAAAGAGTCAACTTGCTTAATTCACATTTCAGTTTAGCAGTTCTTAACCTTAAGTCCACTGCTTACCACCAAGCACAGAATGGCTGAATTAAAAAAGGTAAAGGTAGTCCCCTGTGCAAGCACCAGTCATTTCCGACTCTGGGGTGACTTCACGTCATGATGTTTTCACGGCAGACTTTTTACAGGGTGGTTTGCCACTGCCTTCCCCAGTCAGCTACACTTTCTTCCCAGCAAGCTGGGTATTCATTTGACCAACCTTGGAAGGATGGAAGGCTGAGTCAACCTGGAGCTGGCTACCTGAATACAGATGGCCTATTTGGGACAACACAGGAACTCTCCACAGCCAGATTTAAATTGTGCATTCAAACGTGCACATCTGGGTCCGGCCCCCCCTCCTGGCCTTATGTCATCCTCTGACGCCTCTCTGCCACCTTAATCTCCAAAGTGCTTCCTGTGGCCTTTCCCGGCTGTCTGAACAGCCATCCTGGAAGTGCCTCCCATGCGTTTGAGCGGTCTGACCACTCCTCTGGAGTGTGAGCAGCCTAGGCCTGTAGCCACAGGGGGGCTGTGAGGGCACTGCCCCCTGACTTCCGGGGAAGGCCCCCTGACTTCCCGGGGACCTTCCGGGGTGCAGCCTGCTTTTTTTTTTCATTCTTGCCAGAAGAAAGTTTATGAGAAGCCCCACAGTGGATGGGAAAGGGTGCCCCAAAACCTTTTTTTTAAAAAGTAGGCTTTTATAATAATATCAAAAGGGCATAAAAGATTTGTAGAATTTAAAGGTAATATCTATGTACTAATTTTGAATACTTGCAGGTATAATGAAGTATACTTTTTCCTTTGTTTTTTTTTTAAATGTAGCAATAACTGTAATCTACTCTTTTATTTTCTGTACCCTATCCCTGATCCCTCCCCCAATTCCCTAATTTTCCCTGTAAAACTTAATAAAATGCGTTAAAAAAACCCAATTGTAAAAGCTGAAGAAGAGCCATTTAAAGTTTCTAAAAATTGGCTCCTGTTGAAGTTGCCACTTCTCCTTCCTGCTCTACTTTAACAAAGCCATGGGGTGGGAGCCATGGCTCAGCGGTCTTGTCGCTGGCACTTCCAACTAAAAGAATTGAGTAGAAAAGGTCATGCAAAGGTCTTGTCCCTGGCTCCTCCAGCAAAAGGATCAAGTAGTAGTCTCACAATTTTTATTGCTTAATCTCTCTCTTTTTAAAATAAATAAATACATTTAAAATAAAAATCTGTAAATTAAAAATGCAAATATTTTCAAGTTTCTTCATTTTGTTTCTCCTACAATAAGAACATAAGAACATAAGAGAAGCCATGTTGGATCAGGCCAATGGCCCATCCAGTCCAACACTCTGTGTCACACAGTGGCCAAAATTTCGTATATATATATATATACACACACACTGTGGCTAATAGCCACTGATGGACCTCTGCTCCATATTTTTATCTAAACCCCTCTTGAAGGTGGACATGCTTGTGGCTGCCACCACCTCCTGTGGCAGTGAATTCCATAGGCTAGTGCCTATTGGAAATTGGATTAAGTGGTCTTAGTTGATGTCAAAAAGAAAAATGGAGCAGATTGGCTCTTCGAGAAAGCACTTTATGCGAAATGTGATGCAAGTTGACGGGCACATAAGGGAACACCACCTTTGGAGCCAGGATTTATAAGGAATTTGGATACCACGCAGGACTAAACAAGGAGGGAGAAGGACTGGGCGTTCTCTGGGCACTGATATACTGTGGATCCTTTCCTTTTGTGAAATTTTTGGGTATACTATGTATTTGGTATTATTTGAAATTAATATAGACTTTAAGAATTATTTTGTATATATTTGTATGGCGGGTTTTGTACACAGTGGTTGTTGTTTTCTGACAGATCCCAGGCATGCATTCAATGACACCCTTCTTTGAACTCCAGGTTAATCTATAGCTCTGGTTTCTGTTTGTTGATGGACACTTTTTTGCCCGCCTGAGAGAGAAGTCTTGGGACTCCTGGGAATTTATCCTCAAGCCGGGGTGAATAATAGAATACAGCTCTGCCTCAGCTGCAAGTGAGAAAGGACCAAAATGCCAAATGTCCCCAAATCACATTTGCCTTCAAAAGTTTTGAATGTATTCCCCCCCAAGATTCGTAAGTGGTTCCCCCGAGCAGAAAGCATATAACTGTTGTTAAAAATCACAGCTCTAATTCCATCAAATGCTGATTGTGAATCAATACAACTTAAAACGTGATATCCCGGGTTTCTCCAAGCATCTCTCCAATTGGTCTAAATTGTTGATAAATTGTTTTTCTATGGCTTCTCCCCAACACTCACACTTCTGGGACTGACAGTAAACAAGTATTTCTAATGGCTGGGATTGGTAACCCCACCATTTCTTGAGGGCAAAACAGCTATTGCTTTTTCCGGGCATCTGGAACCTCCAATTGTCCTATACCTATAGCCTCTCCCCCCAAAATAATTTAAAGGCACTTATTTCAAATAACAGGCTTCCTTGTCCTGCAGATTTTTCAGTCCAATTCTTTCACTGTGCTTTCCTTCTATAACAATTCTTGCATTCAGGTAGGACATGAAAATTCTTAATGGAGCAACCCACCTCAGGCCACAGTGCTTTTTTTCTGGGTTTTATACACAGGTAGGAAATCACTTGCATGCAGGGCCATTTTGTAGAAAAACGGGTGGTGGAGCTTGTTAGTATAACTCATTAGCATACGCCACCCCCACCCCCCAACCAAAAGCAACCTGACACAAGGAAGGCGAGCCCCGGGCGAGTGAGGCCTGCTTGGGCTGGCTAGAGATCCAGCCAGCTCAAACAGACCTCGCTTGCCTGGGGCTCTCCTCGTCTCCCCACCCCCTGCCAGTCAAAAGGCCAGCAAGCCACCCACCACCCAAAATCACATAAGAAGTGGAGAAAGTATCAGCCAGTATCATAATGCCCCTGTATAAATCGATGGTGCGGTCTCATTTGGAGTACTGTGTGCAGTTCTAGTCGCCGCACCTCAAAAAGGATATTATAGCATTGGAGAAAGTCCAGAGAAGGGCAACTAGAATGATTAAAGGGCTGGAGCACTTTCCCTATGAAGAAAGGTTGAAACGCTTGGGACTCTTTAGCTTGGAGAAGCGTCGACTGCGGGGTGACATGATAGAGGTTTACAAGATAATGCATGGGATGGAGAAAGTAGAGAAAGAAGTACTTTTCTCCCTTTCTCACAATACAAAAACTCGTGGGCATTCGATGAAATTGCTGAGCAGACAGGTTAAAACGGATAAAAGGAAGTATTTCTTCACCCAAAGGGTGATTAATATGTGGAATTCACTGCCACAGGAGGTGGTGGCAGCCACAAGTATAGCCACCTTCAAGAGGGGTTTAGATAAAAATATGGAGCAGAGGTCCATCAGTGGCTATTAGCCACAGTGTGTGTGTATATATAAATTTTTTTGCCACTGTGTGACACAGAGTGTTGGACTGGATGGGCCGTTGGCCTGATCCAACATGGCTTCTCTTATGTTCTTATGTTCTAAAGGGTGGTGCGGGCTTCTCCAAGGGTTAATGAGGGCTGCTAGGGGCGTGGCAAAGCCCCTGGTGGCTGGCTGGCTGCCAGCTCTCCTAATCCAGGGATTGTTATGCAGCTGCACCTACTACTCAATGGAAAAGGCAGGTGGGGAGGAAGAGGGGGAGCCAACAGAAAGGTTCAGGGGCTGTGCTCCTGTGAGCTGCTGCTGAATTCAAGGCCCACTTGCATGTCCGTATAAAAGAGGCAAACACACTTCCACAAGCCAAAAGGTGTTCTAGCGAACACGCCGCCGCCGCAAACGCATGAAACCTTCACATTGCATGCGATATTTCCGCTCTGAATGAAAAGGTAAGATTGACTTCAACAGCAACAAAACCGAGGAGAAAAGAAGGTTGAAAGTCACTTTTAAAAAAAACAAAAAAAAAAACGATATCACTCGATTTCTCCCTTTCAGGGAAGCACATAAAAGGAAAAAAAAAAGAGGTTTACAAGCTTTACTCTAAAAATAAGACACACACCTTTAAGCAACGGCTCAATTTCAGGAATAGGACCGGTAAAACGTTCCGATTTCGGGTTGTCAATAGGGTTGCCAATCCCCAGGTGGGGGCAGGGGATCCCCTGGTGTGGAGGCCCTCCCCCCACTTCAGGGTCATCAGAAAGCGGGGGAGGGGGAAATGCCTGCTGCACATTATTCCCTATGGAGAACAATTCCCATATAGCAGGGGTGGGGAACCCCTGTCCTGAGGGCTGTATACGGCCCTTGATGTCACTTGGTGTGGCCCTCAGGGATTGCTGGCCTGGCTGGCCAGCAAGGATAATGGGACCCTGCCGCACTGTGTAGCAGCCTCCCCATGGCCAGGCAGGGATCACAGGGCCCAGATGTACTGTTCAGCAGCCTCCCTGGCTGGCCAGAATTGTTGCAGGGCCTGGAAAAGTCACTGCCACAGTTCAGTTTGCACTTGATCAGCCCAGATGGTATGGCCTAATAGGCTAATGAGTGTGTGACCTCATATGCTACTATTACGGGATGTGGTCTAATAGGCTAATGAGTTCCTGCTGGGCTTTTTCAACAAGGCATTTGCCTAGGGCGGCAAGCTGTGTGTGCGTGCACCGGATTAGGCTCTCCCCACATGACTTCAAATAGAAAAACAATTATTTGCATTAATTTTGCTGGCCTGAATCATTCTCCCTCCGTGGAGCACTGTCTTTTAAGTTGGTAATTTTTTATGGCCCACGAATGATGTTATAAATATCCAAATGGCCCTTGGCAGAAAAAAGGTTTCTCACCGCTGCCATATAGTATAATGGAGAATTGATCTGTAGATATCTGGGCCTCTGTGGAGGCTGACCTTTGAGGTAGAGGCACCAAATTTGCAATATAGCACCTGGTGCCTCTCTTCAAAACACCCTCCAAGTTGTAAAAAGCTTGGACCAAAGGGTCCAATTCTAGAAGCCCCAAAAGAAGGTGCCCCTATCCTTCATTATTTCCAATGGAGGGAAGGCATTTAAAAGGTGTGTGGTCCCCTTAAATGTGATGGCCAGTACTCCCTTTGGAGTTCATTTATGCTTGTCACAACCTTGCTCCTGGCTCCACCCCCAATTTCTACTGGCTCCACCTCAAAGTCTCCTAGCTCCACCCCCAAAGTCCTCAGATATTTCTTGAATTGGACCTGCCAACCCTAGTTGTCACCACTGGTGTGAGAACTTCCTGGAGATCTGGGAGCAGTGCCTGAGGAGGGTAGAGTTTGAGAAGGAGGAGAGAGAGCTCAGCAAGAGATGTAATGCCATGGAGCCCGCCCTCCGAAGCAGCAATCAGGCAAATTGATCTCTGTAATCCGGAGATCAGTTGCAATTCCAGAATAGGGTTGCCGGGTCTTACCTTGGCTTTGGCACAGTGTGATGATGACATCAACCCAGAAGTGACATCATTACCCTGGGCATGTCGCGCCAGGGATGCCTCCTCTGTCACATTGTCAAGACCTGGCGATCCAATATCCTCCCCGGGATATCCAGGAAACCTCCAGAAATTTCCCATGCCAGAGTTGGCAGCTCTACTGCTCTTCAATCTTCTGTCCTCAGACTGGACCACTTATGCTGAGGAACGTTCTTAGGCTACGATGCCAGCCTGCCTGCCTGCCCACCTGCTCCCCCTTCCCTGAGGTGTCTGCCGGTACTCAGAGCCAAATGCCTGACAGGCTTGGGCTGAGTTCAGGCGAAAGCTCGATCGCGGATTCCTTTTCTTCGAAAAAATAGACTTTCATCTCCTTACTCCTTTTTTTCCTGAGTGCCCTCATGCCCAGATTCTTTTGTACTTGGGGGAGGGGGGGTGCTTTCTGAATATATAGCTTGATGTTTGAACTTATTCTGCTTCATCCTGCTGGATTTCAGACTCTTCCCCACCTTCTCAAAGAACGATTTTTTTTTTTTTTGGCAAGCATTATTGATTTTGTTTACACTTCCGTGGCCTGGCTCTTCTAGCTTCCCAGCACCTTCCAATAACAGCCTCTGCTGCGTTTGGCAGATTTGATTTTATTTTTCTATTTTACAGGCTACATGTGAAAGCTTTAAAGGGCATTAACACTATCATCACGCGTTAACAGGCTTTACCATAGCCTATGTGTCATGCTGAATCAGAGCACAGAGAACAAGGAACAGACAGTGAGTGGCATTTTATGTCCAGCCTGATACTCCTAATAGAGCGGGAAGGTTTGAATGCAAATTATCTCCACTGGATTCCAGGCCTAGAAGGAACGGGTTCAACGTAGAGGAAGAAAAGATGTCACATCTCTATAAGAAGTACTTTTCTCCCTTTCTCACAATACGAGAGCTCGTGGGCATTCAATGAAATTGCTGAGCAGTCGGGTTAGAACGGATAAAAGGAGGTACTTCTTCACCCAAAGGGTAATTAACATGTGGAATTCACTGCCACAGGAGGTGGTGGCGGCTACAAGCATAGCCAGCTTCAAGAGGGGGTTAGATAAAAATATGGAGCAGAGGTCCATCAGTGGCTATTAGCCACAGTGTGTATACATATATATATGTGTGTGTGTGTATATATATATTTGGCCACTGTGTGATACAGAGTGTTGGACTGGATGGGCCATTGGCCTGATCCAACATGGCTTCTCTTATGTTCCTAAGACTACCTTTCACATGTTTCAGGATGGAAAAAAAGGAAATACTTCTTCATACAGAAGAAGATATTGGATTTATATCCCGCCCTATACTCTGAATCTCAGAATCTCAGAGCGGTCACAATCTCCTTCACCTTCCCCCTCCCCCCCACAACCCACAAAAGACACCCTGTGAGGTAGGTGGGGCTGAGAGAGCTCTTACACCAGCTGACCTTCCAAGGTCAGCTGACCTTCCAACTCCTGCGATAGCTAGGGCTGATTCAAGGTCATTCCAGCAGGTGCAAGTGGAGGAGTGGGGAATCAAACCTTGTTCTCCCAGGTAAGAGTCCACGCACTTAACCACAACACCGAACTGGTTAAAATGCGGAATTTACTGCCAGAAAATGGCCACAACCATAGCTTTATAGAAGATTTATAGAAGATAGGCCTATCAGTGGCTACTAGCCAGGGTGACTAAAAGGGAATCTCCGTGTTCAGAAGCAGTCAACCTCTGAATCTCAGAGCCAGGAGGCAACATCAGTGGAAAGTCTCGGACTCTATGCCCTGTTAGGAGGCAACAAGGTAGAGGCTGTGGCACGGTAGTACATGATCTGCTTGGCATGCAGAAGGTCCCAGATTCAATCCCCAGCACCTCCAGTTAAAGGATTTGGCAGCAGATGATGTGAAAGACCTCAGCCTGAAAACCTAGAGAGCTGCTGCTAGTCTGAGTGGACAATACAGACCTTGATGGACCAAGGGTCTGGTTCAGTATAAGGCAGCTTCATGGGTTGTTGGCCCTCCAGAGGAACTGGTTGGTCACTGTGTGAGACAGAATGCTTGACAAGATGGAATCACTGGTCTGATCGAGCAGGGCTCAATTTGTTTGCTGATATGTGATTTTTAGGTGATTTTAATAAAAAATAATAATAGCATTGTTTTCTGCCTCCCACTGGGGGATCTTCTCTGCATGTGCATTGCATGAACAGTGCAATGACATCACCAGAAAGTGATGATATTGCCCTGGACACATCATGGTGGGACGCTCATAGAGTTTTTTCCTAAATGCTAGAGCATCCCCCTGCGACTTGCCTGGTGCGATGACGTCACTTCCGGGTGACATCATCGCATCAGGCATGTCACGGTGCTCTTTGGGGCAGGACTCCTCCACAGGCCAGTTCCATGGCAGTGGGTTGAAGGCCCTAAAATCAGGGGAAAACCCACCCCCCAGCGGGAGGCTGGGAACCCTAAATAATAATAGACCAACATGACTCTTGCCCAGGGGTGTCAAACATGCAGTTTGGGGGCCAAATCAGGCCCCCAGAGGGCTCCTGTCAGGCCCCTAAGCAACTGGCTGTCATCTTCTTCCTTCTCCCTATCTCTTGCTTCCTTCTGCATCGCAGTTTGCTTTGCAAGGCTTGCTCAATTGCACAGGGGCTACAGAACAAAACCTCTATTTTCTCCATTGGCTGAGGTTCCCACCTTGGGGAGGAAGGGGAGAGGAATAGCTTGCTTTCCCAGGCTCTCTCAATTGCACAGCAGAGCTACTGAACCAAGCCTCTCTTCCTTCTATTGGCTGAGGCTCCTACCCCCCGTGTCCCCTGAGGAGGGCAGGAAAGAGCCAGAGCTTCCTTTGCCCAGTTCTCTGGATCCCATAAGAGAAAGAAAGGATCTTTAAGACCAATGAGTGCTAACGTTTTAAGCATGTTTTAAGTTTTTTATCTCTGCTACCCAGGGCTGTTTTTCTAGCATGAGCTCTTCTGCATAGTAGGCTATGCCCCCCTGATGTAGCCAATCCTCCTGGAGCTTACAGTAGGCCCTGTACTAAGGACCCTGTAAGCTCTTGGAGGTCTGGCTACATGAGGGGGCATAGCCTAATATGCAGAGGAGCTCCTGCTAGAAAAAGAGCCTTGCTGCTACCTAATCTTAAACAGGTACACACATGGCCCGGCCCTCATAACAAATGAGTTCGACACCCCTGCTCTTGCCATTTTTAATTTCCAGCTTGGGAGAAAGCTGTGATCCTTCTAATTCTCAGAAAACAAAGGGTCCATCAAAGAAACAAAGGAATAGGGGGCACTGGTCCAATGTGGCCCTTTTTAGTTAAAAAAATAAATAAATACTGGTTACAGCGGTGAGGCTGAGATCAGAGCAGGAAAAAGTTTTCAATTCAAACTCCAAACTATATTCTCTTCCGTTGTACGCTCACAAAATCCTGCCAGGCATACAAAATTGTTCTTGCCAAGTTGTAGTTTGTATATTGCCTGATCTTCTTTCTTCAGTATGGGTGTAATGGGGTTTTGTTTCTCCGGATTGAACCCCGGGGACTAATATATATATACACACATACACACACACACACACACTGTGGCTAATAGCCACTGATGGACCTCTGCTCCATATTTTTATCAAATCCCCTCTTGATTGGATAAATTATCCCATTAATTGCTTTACAAAATCGAAGTTTTGGGCTTCAGACTTCCAAGTGGGATGCCAACGCTTTTGTCTAAGTGGGCATTTTTCTTGGAGCACTGCCACTTAAAACAACTTTTTTTTTTTGAAACAACAAAAAAGTATACAATAAACATTTAGGGATATTCAGAGGAAACCAATTCTAACTTATCCTTTTGACTGTCACTCATCTCCATACTATTAAAACAACTCCAAGAACAAAGGAATAGCAAGAACAAAACTCCCAGTCACTGTATACATTCTTAAAGGTAGACCAAAGAAATCGACCAAAGGCATCAATTACAGCCAACATTCTGTATCAAGTGATTTCAACATTAAACACGTCCTTAAATGTCTCCCAATGAAATTTGGCAGTTTATGCAGTGGCTCACAACTTTAATGATGCCCATAGCTTACAAAGTTGATTTTTTGTTCACAAGACTTGAAGGGTTGTCAAACATGCAGCCCATGGGCCGAATCGGGCCCCCGGAGGGCTCCTATCAGGCCCCGAAGCAACTAACTGCTGTCTGCTTCTTCTCCCCCTCTTGCTTCCTTCTGCATAACAACTTGCTTTGCAAGGCTTGTTCAGTCACACAGGATCTAAAGAGCAAAACCTCTATTTTCTTCATTGGCTGAGGCTCCTCCCTTGGGGAGGAAAAGCTTGCTTTGCCAGGCTCTCTCAATCGCACAGCTGAGTTACTGAGCCAAGCCTCTCTTCCTTCTATTGGCTGAGGCTCCTCCCCCTCCTGGTCCCCTGGGGAAGGAAGGAAAGAGTCAGAGCTTCCTTTGCCCAGTTCCCTGGATTCCATTGGAGAGATACAAAGAAAGCATCTTTAAGACCAATGAGTGCTAATGTTTTAAGCATGTCTAATTTTAAGGAGGTGGGGTTGTTGTTTTTAAACCCTTTAATTGTGTTTGTCTGTGTCCTTTATAAAGTTTATATCTCTGCTACCTGGCATTAAATTTTATGACATGCATGGCCCAGCCTGACAAAGTCTCATTTATGTCAGATCCGGCCCTCATAACAAATTGGTTTGACATCCCTGCTCTACAGCTCAGAGGGAGCATTACTCTCTCTAGATGTGTGTGCAACTCACTCATTTCTTCCCTAGACTGTCTGGGATCCTAAGCAAGGCTAACTTAGGGCTCTTTAGCTTGAAGAAATGTCGACTGCGGGGTGACATGATAGAGGTTTACAAGATTATGCATGGGATGGAGAAAGTAGAGAAAGAAGTACTTTTCTCCCTTTCTCTCAATACAAGAACTCGTGTGCATTCAATGAAATTGCTTAGCAGTAGGGTTAGAATGGATAATAGGAAGTACTTCTTCACCCAAAGGGTGATTAACATGTGGAATTCACTGCCACAGGAGGTGGCGGTGGCTACAAACATAGCCAGCTTCAAGAGGGGATTGGATAAACATATGGAGCAGAGGTCCATCTATGGTTATTAGCCACAGGGTATAGTTGGAACTCTCTGACTGGGGCAGTGATGCTCTGTATTCTTGGTACTTGGGGGGGACAAAGTGGAAGGGCTTCTAGCCCCAATTGGGAACCTCCTGATGGCACTTGGTTTTTTTGTTTGTTTGTTTGTTTGGCTTTCTCGATGTGATACTGAATGTTGGACTGGATCGGCCATTGGCCTGATCCAACATGGCTTCTCTTTTGTTCTTATGTTCTTAACTTCCGGTGCCCCCCCCCCCAAACTGATAATGTCACTGAGTTGCCCAATTCGGTACCCCCAGCAGGCTGGCACCCTAGGCAATCACCTAGTTTGCCAGGCAGCAAGGCCAGTCCCACATGGAAGCCAAGCTCCCCTTATAGACTTATAGACTTATAGTTCAGATGTGTTGTTCCGACTTTTGTACATTCAAGATTCCCTCTTCTGTGTCACAGGAGAGCCGCTGTAGCGTGTTTTCAGTTTTCCAAAACGAATGACAGACTGTAGAGCCAAAGGCGCTGCATTCATCATCATTGGAAGGGCATTGCTATTAGAAGGCCTTAAAGATTTAATAGTTGATCCTGTTTGAAGACAGCCACTTCCCAAGAGGACCCGGTGCTGGCCAAAGAAATCCTTCAAAAAAACATAACTTTCCTCTTTAGGCAACAGTCACCCTTTCACATCAGTGCAAAAGGGCAAACACAGGTCTCTTGGCTGGATGTCAGTATTCCATATTCCAACACCGAAAGAAAACTATTTCAGGAAATTAATTACCATAAAAAAAAAGTCAAACAGACAGAGGCCAAACTCAATGCGGGAAGGGGATTCCCTGAAGTACCATTTCCATTCAACACACCCATTTAATTCTCCACACTGCAATAATTGCACCATATCCCAAGCAATAAATCATCCCGACTGAATATAATAGCTTTTCATCCCCCCACCCCTTTCCTCACCTTCTCTTCCCCCCTCCCCGCTAATCCATGAAAATGTTGTTCAAGGACACGCTGCGGTGAGCTTCCGGTCGAACATTTTGAATACAGTCAGATATTTTCAAATATCGCAAAAAAAAAGCTAAGCACAGCGCTGGGCAAACAGCAGCCATCCTTTTCATTCATTTGTTAGCAAGGGCAGGAGTAACAGCAGCTTGTCCTCTAGCCCTGCAGCCATCAGGGTAGCACGACTGTGAGAAGTCCTCTTCGTTCCTCTTTACCTGATGTCTCCCTGAATTCCCACAGCTTGTTTCCTTTCCTCTTTCTCAGGAATTTGGAATCCATTTCTAATCAATCTCCTTTTGATCCAGGGATGGAATTCTAGCAGGAGCTCCTTTGCATGTTAGGCTACACCCCACTGATGTAGCCAATCCTCCAAGCGCTTACACACACAAAAAAGAGCCTTGTAAGTTCTTGGAGGATTGGCTATATCAGTGGGGTGTGGTCTAATATGCAAAGAAGCTCCTGCTAGAATTCCACCCCTGTTTTGATCAAAAAGAAATTCGAAGAGAGGAGGGGCAGGAAGGGAGGCACTGCAAAATTTTGGCTTTTCACTCTTTAGAGGATCAGAGGCAGGAAACTTCTCCTCTCAGCCTCCTGCTAGAGCACCAACCTGTGGTGCATAACAAAAACAGCCGAAAAGGCTAAACATCAGGCCCATATCTAGGATTTTTTTTCCGCAGGGGGCACCGCGGGTCGCTAATTTAATTAACAAAGCATGAACAAGAGGAGGGGGTTTGGGGGACCAGAAAAGGACGTGTTTTGGACATTTGGGAGGGGACACCTCCCCTACAGCCCCCCCCCCCCAGTTGCGGCCTTGCTGGAGATATAAAAGGGAGCAATGACTCCTCTTCAAAGAGAAATGAAAGAAAAATCCTTGTTTTAAAAAGTGAAAAGAGAGAATAAGATGAATCAATGGCTATATCTAAAAAGTAAATTTCCTCAAAAGTAATTCCTCATCCCATAACAACACTGTCAAGGGCAAATGTAGCAGCAAAGCACAGATTCTTCTTGTGGTCAGCTTCTATAATGGAAAGGATAGCCAAACAGGCTCTTTAAAAACAATTTTGATTACTTATTAGTTCTACCATATTTAGGGTTGTCAAGTTTAACTCAGAAAACATCTGGAGACTTTGAGGGTGGAGCCAGGAGACTTTCACATTTCCCAAATTAAATAAATAAAAATACAGCAGTGCAGTTCTCCTGAATACAGTCTTCATTTCCTCATCCCCCAGCAGCTCACATCCCCCCCCTCTCTCAGACATACACACACAGAGCAGTCAAAATAAACAGTTTCTAATCCTACATTTTTGTGATTTTACTGGGGGAATTTACTCACAGCGTTGTTGAATGTAACCATCTGCTGTATATTTAACCAAGTTCTTCAGACTAACACAGGGAAACCAAAGGTTCTCATTTAGTCTTTACTCTCTGCTTTACTGTGCAAACAACTTCTGAAAGGCATGTAAAACAAACCCTTCATTTGTTGTGCTGGTTTCCCTTCCTCTCTAGTAGTTCACTGGGAACAGCTATGTTGTTCTTCCAGCTCGCCCCACCCAAATTCAGTCTGGCTCCTACGGATTTAAAGGCACACACACCTTCTAAAAAACAAGCAGTTTCCAAGCTTCTTCTAGCCTTCCTGAGTGGAAAGGCACATGGTGGCTGTGGGGGGCAGGGATTCCCCCTACCTGCCAGCTAACTAGGACAGGAAGGAGACTGCAAAACCAGGGGATCCCCAGCAGGGGGTTGGAAAGCCTAACCATAATTTCATTGCTGAAGGTTCACAATGGAAGGCATGCAAAGGAAAGACAATTGGCAACTCATGCAGAATTTACAGAAATCTTATCCAACATCATCAAATCTTCTAAGTAGCAATTGCAATTTTAACGATAATTTAATTGGGTTGGGTCCTATGAATCATGAGTACACCAATGTCTCCTTCCAACAGCATTTTGATTAGACATGCAAAAATCTGGTAATTGGAGTCTTGCAAGCCTCATGAACAAACTACAAATGGAAAAGGAGGAATTACATAGCAATGCCCCCTGCTAACATATATATGAACATATGAAGCTGCCTTATACTGAATCAAACCCTCGGTCCATCAAAGTCAGTATTGTCTTCTCAGACTGGCAGCGGCTCTCCAGGGTCTCAAGCTGAGGTTTTTCACACCTATTTGCCTGGACCCTTTTCAGTTGGAGATGCCAGGAATTGAAACTGGGACCTTCTGCTTACCAAGCAGATGCTCTACCACTGAGCCACAGTTCCTCCCCTAAAATATAAGAATGTATGCCTTATTCAGCGCCAATTGAACATATGAAGCTGCCTTATACTGAATCAGACCCTCAGTCCTCAAAGTCAGTACTGTCTACTCAGACTGGCAGCGGCTCTCCAGGGTCTCAAGCTGAGGTTTTTCACACCTACTTGCCTGGAACCTTTTTAGTTGGAGATGCCGGGGATTGAACCTGGGACCTTCTGCTTACCAAGCAGATGCTCTACCACTGAGCCACTGTCCCTCCCCAAACGTTTATACTGGCAGTATTTCTGCTGATGGAGGTGGATCTTTGCCAGCATGTGTAGGGATCAAAGTGATACCACACAATTCTTCCTCTTTGTAGCAGCCTCCGCCTTTGTTCCATGGTGCTTTGTCAATGGAGATGCCATGACACCATGGATCAGCATTTCAAAGGGTGCAGAAGGCTACAGGGGAAAGCATCTCCCACCTGCAATCCAACCCATTGATTCCCAATAGTAAACTACCTTTTTTTTTGGTAATTAGAATAAATATCAAACATTGTTTGATATTGGTGATTGTTGCAGTTACCAAACCTAATGGTTTAAAACCACTTTGACCATTATTTAGCAATATTTAATGGGCCAACTAACCCAACGATCCTTGACTGTTCAAATGTCTGGTTCTTCCTATTCACAGCTAAATATCCAGCTATGAGCATTAGCAGGGGTGAAATTCTAGCAGGAGCTCCTTTGCCTATTAGGCCACACCCCCTGATGTAGCCAATCCTCCAAGAACTTACAGGACTCTTTTTTTGTTAGATCCAGGTGGACAGCCGTGTTGGTCTGAAGCAGTAGAACAAAGGAGTCAAGTGGCACTTTTAAGACCAACAAAGCTTCCATTCCGAATAAAACTTTGTTGGTCTTAAAGGTGAACTTGACTCCTTCTTTACTTCAAGGTGCTTTTTTGGAAGCCCTTGAAGGATTGGCTACATCAGGGGTGTGTGGCCTGATATGCAAAGGGGCTCCTGCAGAATCCCACCCCTGAGCATTAGGCTTGGATCCTATACCTTCTTTCCACTCATGCTCTTCTTTACCCACTGTGAAGGCAGCTCTCCAGGAAATGCACTTTCTTCAGCACTTCGGCTTGCAAAGATGACTTTCAAGACGTCCCAAAGGAGGACTAAAGGCCTAGCTCTGCACCACACAAAGAGGACTACCTGCAGAAAGAAGGTAGGGCATCAAAGCCACCGGCTCATTATTAAGAGATATCTCCCTTGATGATGAACTGCAGTCTATCACTTGACCAAGACAGCTGCCCATTGCTTCACTGATGTAGTAGTTTCCATCAGACAACTTTCTTGTTTTGTCATGTAACTATCTTATTTTTGGTTAACTTTCAAAAAACTTTGTTGAACCCTAAATTAAATATCAACGAAGTCAAAGAGCAATTGCATTGGGCTTGATACAGTATAAACTATAAAGTATAAAAACAGTGTTTAGCGACATTCATGGGCGGGGGGCGGGTGGAGAAAATAATAAACCGTTAAACAAATCACAAAACATACCTATACAGATATTAGATAAATAAGGCACGAGTCACTAGCAGAACTCAATTATCAATAAAATACAAAGTTCATGTACTTCTGTGGTAACAACAATGTACTTCGATTAGATTGAACATAGTAAAAAAAAAAAAAAAACAATACCATTTATCTAAGAAATTATTACTCCCCGAGGAATCAAATTGCCATAAATTAGATGCAATTTTATCCATATCAGCTAAATCCCAAATCTTTGAGTACCACTGTTGCACACCTTAAGAACATAAGAGAAGCCATGTTGGATCAGGCCAATGGCCCATCCAGTCCAACACTCTGTGTCACACAGTGGCCCAAAAAATTGGCTAATAGCCACTGATGGACCTCTGCTCCATATGTCTATCCACTCCCCTCTTGAAGCTGTCTATGCTTGTGGCCACCACCACCTCCTGTGGCAGTGAATTCCACATGTTAATCACCCTTTGGGTGAAGAAGTACTTCCTTTTATCCGTTCTAACCCGACTGCTCAGCGATTTCATCGAATGCCCACGAGTTCTTGTATTGTGTGAAAGGGAGAAAAGTACCTCTTTCTCTACCTTTCTTATACCTACGAATTCATAATCATACGTTGAGAACATTTATGACACTTCAGTATTCCAACAGCTTTGCAGCTGATGTTGAACGACACTCTCTGATTCATCACACTGGAATACCACATCTGGACTCAGAGTGGTTACCAACTTCCATACTATAGTCAGCGTTATACGATAGTCAATGTCAGTCTTGTGCGTTTCGAATATTGCATCACTTTTCTAGAGGCGATGGTCGGGGTTCGCCCTAGACCGTCTGGCATTCTACGCAAGGCTAACTTCTAGCATCACCCCCTGCACTAATAACATCACTGAGTCACATGAGGGGTGCCCGATTTGGTGTCCCCAGAAGGCCAGCACCCTTGGCGATCGCCTAGTTTGCCTAGTGGCAGGGCCGGCCCTGGTTATGATACTTGGGGAGGGACAGTGGCTCAGTGGTATGGCATCTGCTTAGCAAGCAGAAGGCCCCAGGTTCAATCCCTGGCATCTCAGCTAAAAAGGGTCCAGGCAAGTAGGTGTGAAAAAACCCCAGCTTGAGACCCTGGAGAGCCACTGCCAGTCTGAGCAGACAATACTAACTTTGATGGACCAAGGGTCCGATTCAGTATAAGGCAGCTTTGTATGTTCATATAAAGGACTCTTGAAAACCACCTTGAAGATAAGAAACCAACCAATTTCTCCATTTACCCTCCACACTGTTTACAACACACCATGCGGTTCATAATTTATAGCCAGACAATGAGATCCAATGGAATTTGTTCAGAGCCAAGTGACCTTTGTTGAATATCTGGAGAAACTCAGGAGACATACTTGAATGTCAATGGTCAACTTGAAAAAAATAGAAGAGTAAATCGTAAAGGAGTACACCAGGAAACAACTTCAGCAAAACAAGCAACACCAGAGACACAATGGGATGCCTTTGATGGCATCAAGTCTCCTGCATTAAATAAGTGACCTACAGCCTACTCCTGATAATGATGACACTGTAAGGGAAACAGGCCCGGCGCTGATGTTTCCAGCACTCCAGGCCGAAATTTGCCCCCTGCCCCCTCCTTTTCAAAAACTTTTCTAAGTGCATAGCACACAGCCTGTCAATGTCATGGTGACGTCATCAGGCTGTGCGTGGAGGTGGGAGAGAGCCAGGCTCCCCCCCCCCCTTGCCGAGGCTTGCAAAGCCTAGGCAAGAGCGGGCGCCCTCCCCCCTTCCCTTCACGGCACTCCATTGCCCACCCACCTCAGGCTGATCTGTCGCTCCATCGCCCCCCACCTTCCCTCCCTCTCTCCGTTGTGGCCGCACTCTCCCCCCCCCACACACACACACCACTTCTGGAGGTCCTTACCAGCTTCAATGGCTGTGCCACAGCTTTTAAGCCTTTGAAGGGCCTGCGGGAGGAGAGTTCGCTCCCCCTCCTTCCTGGATCCTCTCACGGGATCTTCAAAGGCTTAGAAATCATGCACAGCCATTGAAGCTGGTGAGGACCAGCCTAGGCTCAGAGGGGGCGGGGTGAGCGCAGTGCTGGCTTCCAGTGCCGCAAAGGGAGGGAGGAGGGTGCCGGTGCCCTAGGCCGTCGCCTAGTTCACCGACTCCTATGCAACAACCCTGAAGAGAAACATATCCATGGTAGCCTACAGAAAGCCACCTAGATTGAAAATACTTCTTACGGATAACCAAAAGGCTATAGGACACCGCTAAAGAACAAGACCTTCAAGAAAACCAGGATATATATTGGGGTGGCCAAACTGTGGCTCAGGAGCCAAATGTGGCTCTTTCACACATATTGTGTGGCTCTCGAAGCCCCCACTGCCTCCACTCTCCACAGCTTGGAGAAGGCATTTCTCTCTTTAAATCACTTCTCCAAGCCAAGCCAGCCAGTGGCTTGGAGAATGCATTTAAAGTTAAAGTTTCCACCTCTCTCTCCCTCCCCCATCTATTTTCCTTCCTTCCTTTCCTGCCTGCTCTTGGAGGATTGGCTACATCAGGGGTGTGTGGCCTAATATGCAAAGGAGTTCCTGCTACAAAAAAAAAGCCCTGTGCCCAATTTCCAGAAAGATTTCCTGAATGTGGAGTGTAACATTTCCGTAAGCTGAGAATATCCACAGAAGCAATAAGAAAGGTCCATCACAAATTCCTAAGCATATTCTTGGTTGAAATATCAGGCTATATCCAAGATATTTTGAAAAATGTGATTGCAGTCTAGTGATTTACCTTGCTATGGGACTACATATGGATTACCTGGCCTTGATTTTCAATGAGGAAGGCAGATGATAAATGAAGTAAAATAAATAAATCCATAAATGCACACCATTTTCAGGTAACTGCAGTCAACTCACACTTGACTTTATAAATCTGTGTACAAAAAGCATCCAAGTTTAAAGGGCGAAAGAGATCTTTGGCATCGTCAGCCAGGAAGGCCGAACACATGTCTAGATGGGTGTGTTTTCTTGGGGTTTTTGGGTTTTTTTAATGAAATTGCAACTATGAGAAGATCAGGCTCCTACTTGAACATTAATTGGAACAAACCCAGCTATGTAAATGTTTGAACACCATTAATAATCATGCATTTATTGTATCACTTAAACCTGGACACTTTTGGTACATGAAATCATAGTAGGAATTTCTTATTATGCTGGTTTAGATCACAGCAGTTTTCCAATGTGCGTATAATGTTTTCCTCGCTGGAAATCATCACGCTTGCCTATTTCAATATGTTCTTTGGCATAACGGGATACTTCCAGAATTTTCTTTGCTGTTAATTACCTCGGTGAACAATTACTGCTTGTTTATCTTCCAACATGAAGCTATTTGAAGTCAGCAACATATAATCATTTATGGTTGACAGCCAGTTTTGTAAACACAATCCCATACTATAGTTTTAAAAAAGAATCCATTCCGATGGCCATCTCAGGAATAATAATAATAAAAGACCCAACTAGTTCAATAAGAAATATGAACTACAGAAGAAGAAGAAGACTGCAGATTTATTCCCACCCTTCTCTCTGAAACAGAGAGGCTCACAATCTTATATCTTCTCCCCCCACAACAGACACCCTGTGAGGTAGGTGGGGCTGAGAGGGCTCTCACAAAAGCTGCCCTTTCAAGGACAACTCCTACAAGTGCTATGGCTGACCCAAGGCCATTGCAGCAGCTGCAAGTGGAGGAGTGGGAAATCAAACCCAGTTATCCCAGATAAGAGTCCGCACACTTAACCACTATACCAAACTGGCTCTATGATATAGCCTCAAAATGAGCTATATCAGCTAGGCTGTAGTTTGAGCTATTTGCACTGCTGGAAATGAAGAATTTATCCTGTTAACAGCATCAGGATTTTCACACAGAGCTCACGGTTCAGCCGAGCGTCTTGATATTTAAGCTATAATTTCTCACAATGAGGATGGAAGGAATTGCGGGAATCCCTGCTCAGTACGACGAGTTGGAGTCACAAATTCCAGCTCATTATCACCCATTTTATGTGTGAAGTCTTATCCTTACATGGCACCAGGTGTAGGAACTCCAACCGTTTACCTGTCAATTATATAGCAACAGTGCAGAAAAAACCTTTTAAGCATATCTGGACCTATCGGTCACAGCGGCTGAACAGAAAAAGCCACAAAAAAGGAGAAAGAAAATGCTTTGTGTTGACTACTAAAACCAGAATGTTTGCAACGCTGATAATACTGTTAGCAGATCAAGCATTTGGGATTCTCATGCCACAGCCTCAACATTATGAGTCCATGGTCTAATCCAGGAGTGGTCAAACTTGTTTAACAGAAGAGCCAGATCAGACATTTGAGAGCTGCAAAACATGAATGTCAGATGCTTGAGAGTCATTAGACAAGGAAGGAAGGAAGGAAGGAAGGAAGGAAGGAAGGAAGGAAGGAAGGAAGGAAGGAAGGAAGGAAGGAAGGAAGGAAGGAAGGAAGGAAGGAAGGAAGGAAGGAAGGAAGGAAGGAAGGAAAATAGATGGGTGAGGAAGAGGTGGAAAGAAAGCAACTTTAAATGCATCCTTCAAGCTGCTGGGGCTTGGAGAAGTGATTTAAAGAGAGAAATGTCTTCTCCAAGCCAGCTGACGGGGTGCTGGGGACTTTGAGAGCCACACAACATGTGTGAAAGATTTTGGCCACCCCTGGTCTAATCTTTTATATGGACAGGAGGGCTAAACCCCCAGCTCTGCTCCTGCACCCCTCTTCTCTCCAAGAAGGCCTGCAATCCTTCCCCCTCACTCCACTGAAGTACTATGAAGGAGCACAGCTGCCATTTCCCTCATTCCTCAACAGCTTCTCATCTCCATTAGCAGTCAACCTGAGGACACCTGCTCGTCCCTCAAACTTAAACCACTGAATGGGTTCCCAGGCTTCTCTTTATTTGCTCTCTGGCAAAAATGCTCTCAGCCTACTCCTCTTTTCCAGTTAGGGTTGCCAGCTTCCAGACGGGGTCTGGAAGTCTCCCAGAATTACACCTGATCTCCAGGCGTCAGAGATCAGTTCTCCTGAAGGGCTGTTTCAGAGGATGGATTCCACAGTATTGTATCCTGCTGAGTTCCCTCTTCACTCCACCCCAAGCCCTGCCCTTCCCAGACTTCACCCATAATATCACCAGGTATTTCGCAACCCAGAGTTGGCAACCTCTATCTATCTATCTATCTATCTATCTATCTATCTATCTATCTATCTATCTATCTATCTATCTATCTATCTATCTATCTATCTATCTATCATCTATCATCTATCTATCATCTATCATCTATCTATCATCTATCTATCTATCTATCTATCTATCTATCTATCTATCTATCTATCTATCTATCTATCTATCTATCTATCTATCTATCTATCTATCTATCTATCTCCGTTAATTTGTAGTCCGCCCTTTCCCATGGTGGGCTCAGGGCAGATTCCAACATAGTAAACCATTAAAACTAACAATAAGCAATCTAACAGATAAAAAGTAAAACAATCAAACAGTTAAAACAGATTAAAAGATTTAAAAAAAAAAAAGCCGCAGCTCAGAGTTAGTTCAAGGCAGCATGGATGGCAATTCAGTCATGGAAGGTGTGGACATATCACTTAAGGCATGCTTGTCCCAGCCTAGGTGCCCAAAAGTATCAGCTGCATCAGCCCGACTTTAGGCCATCAGTGCAGGGAGGCCAATTTGAGCATGTTCCGTTTGATCAACGTTTGAGCACGTTCCACAGATAAAAATACCATGCAGATAGAAAGATTCACTACCCTCTTCAGCCTGATATGCTAGTTTTCTGTGAGAAAGGCCACTACATAACACTATGGGCTAGCTCTGTCCAGTGTTCCTTCTTAGCTGAGTTAGTATGAGCTAACTCACAGTCTTTTAGCTTCTGGCTCACACATTTTTGTCTTAGTTCGGGAAGGATGGCTCCTGAGCAATGTAAATTACACAATAGTCAAATCACTTGCTCCTAACATTAATGTAGCACTGCCAAGCTCTCGCCGGGGGCAGGGGATCCTCCAGTTTTGGGGGCCCAACTCGCTGGCACACAGCAGGCCACCAGAGTATCCCTGTCCTCAAACAGCCCTGTCACCATGTGGCACACCCTGTGTGATGATGTCACTCAGAAGTGACATCATTGCGCCAGGCAGACAGCACCTTGGACACACTAGGATTCATAGTAAAACTCTATGGTACCATAGAGTTTCTTTACCGTAACTCCTAGAGTCCCTGCAGTGTGGCATGCCAAGTGTGATAATATCACTTCCAAGTGACATCATCACACCAAAAATCCCCCACTGGAGCAGCAGAGGGATTTGGCAACCCTACTTTAATGCCAGTCGCTCATGAAGTAGAATTTTTGCTCACAAGACTCCACAACTTAAAGGGAGCACTTGTATAGTAGCGGGAAATGATTATGTTGACCCTGAAAAAAACAGCACACACACAAACATGCAGGCACACAAGCATTTTCATGATGGGACGGCACAATCTACAAAAAAGAGAAGTTTCTGTTAATCATATGAACTGAGAAAACTGCTACCCCAAAAGCAGCAGGCACTGGAAACAGCACTGGAGGATAGAATCAGGAAATGTGACTATTCACATAAGGAAAATGGGCTGGATCAAAACATTCCACTAATGGGAGGGGCTTTCTCTGAAGCAAGGAGCCACAGGTTAGTAGGGGTCTGCAAACACTGGGCTGTGGAGCAGTACGGGTCCGTGGCCTGCTAGCAACCAGGCTGCGGAGAGAGGCTGAGGTGCCACACTGTCCCCACCCACCCGGGATCCAGGCGGACGAAAGAGGCAGCACGGCCTCACTCTGAGGCAGGGAGGCAGAGTGAGGCAGAGCAGCCCTGCCACCCCTACTGCTGGCCCGGGACCGGGGTAGACGAAAGAGGCAGTGTGGCTTCACTCTTTCATTCGTCCACCAGAATTCCGAGTTAGCAGAAGGGGCAGGAGTGCTGCGACCTTAGCCTACCCCTCATTTATAGACCCCCACACCGCTCCCTCCACCAGTCCATAGAAAAATTGTCTTCCAAGAAACTGGTCCGCGGTGTCAAAAGGTTGGGAGCCACTGTGCTAGAGCAAGGAATCTTCCCTGAGCATAACTCACCTCTTCTGCAAAGGCTCCTGGCATCAGGGGAAACTCCACCATTGGCGGAACAGAATCGTTGAAACCTGGGATTTCTTTGGTAGAAAAATCCCAGCAGGAACTCATTTGCATATTAGGCCACACCCCCTGATACCAAGCCAACTGGAACTGTGTTCCTGCTAAAAAAAAAAAAAAAAACCCTTATAGAATCCTACCCAATGCTTTTTCATTGAACACGTCTTGAACTTTCTGGAATGGTTATTTTCAGCCCTAAAATCAAAAGTGGAGAATAAGATATTGAATTTATATCCTGCCCTCCACTCTGAAGAGTCTCAGAGCGGCTCACAATCTCCTTTACCTTCCTCCCCCACAACAGACACCCTGTGAGGTGGGAGGGGCTGGAGAGGGCTCTCACAGCAGCTGCCCTTTCAAGGACAACCTCTGCCAGAGCTCTGGCTGACCCAAGGCCATTTCAGCAGCTGCAAGTGGAGGAGCGGGGAATCGAACCCGGTTCTCCCAGATAAGAGTCCGCACACTTAGCCACTACACCAAAATGGCTTTCTAGAAATAATTGAAGGTGGGGGGGGGATAATAATAATAAAGGAAGTGATCCATGCAACCGGAAAACATAATAAATGAGAACAAATATATCAAAAGTGGATGGAACGCCTTCTGCCTGTAGCCGTGTTTCGACACTGTGATGTCAACTGCTTAAACCTTACTCACGTCCCCTCTGACTAAATCCCACCCCCACCCCATTCATGAAAATAGTTCTTCTTCTTCGCGGTGCTCTTCCTTGCAAGCTGTTTCTATTATAGACCGCACTCTTTGTAAAGGTGCATTCAGCAGTTTCAAAGGATGCAAAAAATCAATTGCAAAAAAAAAAAAAAAAAGTGATTCCCACACCACAGTGGAATTTTTTTTTCCTGTCGATATGCAGATCTCTTCCTTCAGAATCCACAGTCGGAGTAGCAAGGAGGGAGGAAAAACAACCGAAGGACGAAGCGAAGTCCACGTCGGCCTGACATAAGAGCCATAACTTAGGCTGTCTTGTAGCACAGCTGCCAAGTAAGCAATTTAAAAATGAATACATTACTTGTTAATTATTCGCCGCTAATGCGGCGACAGCTTTTAATATGATGAAGGGGGCAGGCGGCCGCTTCTTCGTAGAAGCAAAGTTACCGGGGTGGGGGTGGGGGAACAAAAGTTACATCTAGGAGGCAGAAGCCAAAACCCCAAGCTTTTTCTTGTTAATTGCTGCATTGATTCCGCGCTCGCTGTTGCAACCAATATTCTGGGCCAAAATGCACTCTCTCGGAGTTAGCTTGGTATCTTTGCAAACCAGCAGAGGAGGCCACCACTGATGAAAGCAAACGTGGTAGGGTTGCTAGGTCCAATTCAAAAATTATCTTGGGACTTTGGGGGTGGAGCCAGGAGCAAGGGTGTGACAAGCATAATTGAACTCCAAAGGGAGTTCTGGCCATCACATTTAAAGGAACCGCACACATTTTCAATGCTTTCCTTCCATTGGAAATACTGAAAGATAGGGGCACCTTCTTTTGGGGCTCATAGAATTGGATCCCCTGGTGCAATCCTTTCGAAACTTGGAGGGTATTTTGAGGAGAGGCATCAGATGCTATGCTGAAAATTTGGGGCCCTTATCTCAAAATACAGCTGCCCAGAACCCCACAAATCAGATACCTACAAATCAATCCTCCATTATATGCTATGGGAATCTGTCTCCACAGGGAATAATGGAGTGCCCAGCAGACGTTTCCTTCCTCCCCCTCCACTTTCTGATGACCCTGAAGCAGGGGGAGGGCCTCCAAACTGGGGTATCCCCTGCCCCCACCTTGGGATTGGCAACACTAAAACACAGTGTTGTGGTTAAAGTGTCAGAATAGGATCTGGGAGACCCAGGTTCAAATCCCCACTCTGCCATGGAAGCTTGCTGGGTGACCTTGGGCCAGTCACACACTCGCAACCTCACCTGCCATTTGCAGGGAGGGGTCATGGCTCAATGGCCTTTGCTTGGCATGTTGAAGGTCCCAGGTTCAATCCCCAACATCTCCAGTTAAGAACCAAGCAGTATTTGAGACTTTGTCGAGTCTGAGTAGATGATGATGTCTGATGGACTGATTCAATATATGGCACCTTCATGTGTTTGGGGGAGGGATGGGGGCTCACTAATAGAGCATCTGTTTGGTAAGCAGGAGGTCCCAGGTTCAATCCCTGGCATCTCCAACTAAAAAGGGTCCAGGCAAGTAGGCGTGAAAAACCTCAGCTTGAGACCCTGGAGAGCCACTGCCAGTCTGAATAGACAATACGGACTTTGATGGACTGAGGGTCTGATTCAGTATAAGGCAGCTTCATATGTTCAAAGGCATACAGAGTCTTAACTGACCACAGAATTGGTAGGTGGTTCACCATTTTTAATGGGCTGTTTGTATGTGGGGAGTCTTATCCATAATAAAGAGCAGACTTAATATTCCAGACTCAGACTGCCCATATCTTATGTGAAAGCAGAAACGAGTCTAAATAAATGTCAACTTGAGAAATTTATTTGCAGAAAAGGTAATTTGTGCAGGTAGCAAAAAGACAACAGCTAGGTTTTATGAAAAAAAGAAATACGCATAAGTTATGATGCAGAAATGCAGTACACAGCATTACTAAATTTGTCATCCACATTTGAAATTTGGCACTGCTATTTAGAAAATATAGGTTTATAACAATAAAAAAAGCCAGAGTTTTTATTTAGTCTAGATGTAACAATACATTATAATTTAGATCACGGGTATCAAATATGTGGCCCAAATCAGAACCCCGGACAGCTCCTATCATGCCTGCAAGCAACTTGCTATCATCTGCTTCCTTCTCTCTCTCTCTCTCTCTCTCTCTTGCTTCCTTCTGCTTTGCCAGGCTTGCTCAATCACACAGGAGCTACAGATCAAAACCTCTATTTTCTCCATTGACTGACCAGCACATGAAGCAGCTTATGAGCCAGTTTGGTGTAGAGCCAGTTTGGTGTAGTGGTTAAGTGTGCGGACTCTTATCTGGGAGAACCGGGTTTGGTGAGAGCCAGTTTGGTGTAGTGGTTAAGTGTGCGGACTCTTATCTGGGAGAACCGGGTTTGGTGAGAGCCAGTTTGGTGTAGTGGTTAAGTGTGCGGACTCTTATCTGGGAGAACCGGGTTTGATTCCCCACTCCTCCGCTTGCACCTGCTGGAATGGCCTTGGGTCAGCCATAGCCCTGGCAGAGGTTGTCCTTGAAAGGGCAGCTGCTGTGAGAGCCCTCTCCAGCCCCACCCACCTCACAGGGTGTCTGTTGTGGGGGAGGAAGGTAAAGGAGATTGTGAGCCGCTCTGAGACTCTTCGGAGTGGAAAGCGGGATATAAATCCAATATCTTCTTCTTCTTCTTCTTCTTATGTACAAATGATTACAATGCTCAGCCATTTCATGTTTTCCCCTGGGTCCTAGGCTCAAAGCATGGACCATGACATTTTTGTGATGAATGTCAATAAATCAAAAATAGGTTTGCAATTTACAGACACGCACCTGAACAACACCTGAACGGCACTCTCAAGATTGCTACGCCACAGACATTGTCTCTAGATTTTGATTCAATAATTCAGAACAAGCGGTGTCGATTATCACAGGCTGTTAAATAAACAAAATATTGTAAGTGTTAATCTTCTAAGCATGTTTTAGGGGTTTTTTTAAAAAAAAACCCCTCTGTGTTTGAGTGTCTCCTTTATAAAGTTTACATCTCTGCTACATTTTATGACACATGTAACCCAGACTGACAAGGTCTTATTTATGTCAGAGCTGGCCCTCATAACAAATGAATTCAAGATCCCTGATTTTGATACTAATGGATATCTTATGATCACAATAAATATCTTGGTACACCATTTCCTTCCTTCCTTCCTTCCTTCCTTCCTTCCTTCCTTCCTTCCTTCCTTCCTTCCTTCCTTCCTTCCTTCCTTCCTTCCTTCCTTCCTTCCTTCCTTCCTTCATTTCTTCCTTCCTTCCTTCCTTCCTTCCTTCCTTCCTTCCTTCCTTCCTTCCTTCCTTCCTTCCTTCCTTCCTTCCTTCCTTCATTCATCTCCTGATTTAAGGTGGCAATCCAAATTATGGTCCATTCTGAGAATAGCCAGTGATCACTTGACTCAAGGCAGTTTATGACCAAGAGCACTCAGTCATGGCCTTATAGCTGCTGGGATTTCAGAGCCTTCCAATTTGTAATAGCATCTCTGATACTGAGACTGACAAATAATCCTTCACAGAGTCATCATTTGAGTTAACTCCAAACGGCTAAAACAGAGACACTGATCATCACAATGTAGCAGATTGATTCCCCGAGACAAAACTAAAGCCATACAGAAGCCAGGTGTCACTCTGAAGCATCACCTTTAAGGGCTGCATCCAGTGGATAATGTTTGCCCTCTTAGGAAATATACATTTCCAGAGAAGAGTGAAACTATATGGGACACACTAAGAGAGTACAGTGCATCTATCAGTAGGCAAGCAGCCCTGGAGAGCACAAAAGAAGTCAGTGAAGGCAGCTCCACAGAAGGGACCAATTAATTCTTCTTGTCATGGCTACAGTATCCCTTGGTCAGCAAGCCACACAAGACAAAAGAAAGCTGCTACAAGGCAGGGCATGGAAGAGCTCTCCCCAAATTGAAAGGAAACATGAACCCTTGTGTGGGAGCTGGCAGGCCTATAGAGTCAATGCCTATTAGTCCGGATCTTAAAGGTACACAGTCACACACACCAGGAAAAAAGCACAAATACAAGAACCGTTTGAGAGTTCCCGAAAGGCCCGGCTTGTTTCGCGGAGACCAAAAGTGAGCATTTTTGAGCTCCTGGAAGTGATCCAAGAATTTGCCAGTGATTTTTTTCAGTGGGACTGAATCCAGGCTCAAAATGCAAGGACTGTAGCTCGTGGAAAGGTGCTTAACTCGTCCGCCACAAATATAAAGCAAAGCTGTAGACAGACTAACTCAACAGATGATCAGGCAGGAGCAGATTCCCCTGCTTCCAGCCTGTTGTGTATATGAACTAAGTTATACACAAGGACTGTTTTGGGTGCTCCTGCCTGGCTCATTGGAGCCATATGAACGGAGCTTGGGGAACTGAGAACAATGGGCAGCAGGATCCAAATACCTACTGCCCTGCACCAATCACAGGGCCCTGGCCAGTTTGTATGATCCAATAACGTGCTTGTGCGGGAACCCAGAGCAGTATATAGTTATAGCCCCATTGGCCAGTTCTCCATTCTTGTAGTGTAGCCATCTGTGTATGTGGATATGCCCTTCAGGCCTGCGCAGAGGAATTTTTTAGGTGAAGCGCAGTGTGCACGGTACTGGCTCCATCCTTTCACCTGGGGGTCATCTGCCATGGCCCAGTAAGCCGGGACGCCGGCAGCGAGTCCTCCAGGTGGTAGGTGTTACATTAACGAGCTCTATCTGCCCGGGTTTGATGTTAGAGTTTTCCTTCTCTTAGGCTGGCGAGGTTGGTGGGCCCAGCCTGCCCATCCGGTTATACCGCCAGACAATTCGGTCGCACCATGACGTAGCAAACTCTGTGAAAAACAGGGGGGACCAGCGAGGAGGTGTTGCTACAGATGCAGTAATGCATGAGAGGCCATTGCAGTGACCATCTGCCAGCGGAGATCCCTCGGAGGAAGTTTCAGGTTGGCAGTCTCCAGTCAGCTGAAGTTAAAGCTGCCTTCCAGGCAAAACTCCAGTCAAGAATTGAGGACCCCAGTTGCCCCACAGACCCTTCTCCAGAAGCACTCTGGGAACACCTAAAAACTACCATCCTGCAGATCTCTGAAGAAGTCCTCGGGTTCTCCACAAGGAAGAACAAGGACTGGTTTGATGAGAACAATCAAGAGATCCAAGGTTTACTGGCGAAAAAGAGATCTGCCTACCAAGCACATCTTGCTCAGCCCTCCTGTCCTGGGAAAAAAGCAACCTTTCACGCTGCATGTAGCAACCTCCAGCGCAAGCTTCGAGACATTCAGAACGATTGGTGGACCAAGCTTGCAGAGAGAACCCAGCTGTGTGCAGACACTGGTGATTTAAGAGGGTTCTACAAAGCCCTGAAGGCAGTATATGGTCCATCATATCAGGCTCAGAGTCCCTTGCGTAGTGCAGACGGCCAAGTGCTCCTCACAAACAAGGCATCCATACTGAACCGGTGGTCGGAGTATTTTCAGGTTCTCTTCAGTGCCAACCGCGTAGTTCAAGATTCAGCAATCCACCTCACCCCACTTCAACCGGTGAAAACAGAGTTGGATGAGATCCCCACCCTAGAAGAGACTGTTAAAGCCATCAAGCAACTGAAAAGTGGCAAGGCAGCAGGAGTTGATGGAATTCCACCAGAGATCTGGAAGCATGGGGGCACAGTACTACATAGCTCACTTCACAAAGTACTTGTCACCTGCTGGGAACAAGGCAAATTACCACAGGACTTTCGCGATGCAATCATCATCACCCTATACAAGAACAAAGGGGAAAAGTCAGACTGCTCCAACTACCGGGGGATAACCCTGCTCTCCATCGCAGGCAAAATCCTTGCCAGAATACTCCTGAACAGACTGGTGCCCACCATTGCAGAAGAACTCCTCCCAGAGAGCCAGTGCGGCTTCAGAGCTAACAGGAGCACCACCGACATGGTATTTGTTCTCAGGCAGCTCCAAGAGAAATGCAGGGAACAGAACAAGGCTCTGTATGTGACTTTTGTCGACCTTACCAAAGCCTTCAATACCGTTAGCAGGAAAGGCCTGTGGCAAATCTTGGAACGTTTAGGATGTCCCCCAAGGTTCCTCAGCATGATCATCCAGCTACATGAAGACCAGCGAGGCCAAGTCAGACACTGCAACGACCTCTCGGAGCCCTTCCCAATAGGCACAGGTGTAAAGCAAGGCTGTGTTCTCGCGCCAACTCTCTTTACGATCTTCTTTAGCTTGATACTTCAAAGAGCCGCAGTAGATCTAGATGATGACGATGGTGTCTACATCCGCTATCGCACCGATGGCAGCCTGTTCAACCTGAGGCGACTAAAGGCCCACTCCAAGACAATGGAAAAACTCATCCGAGAGCTACTGTTTGCTGATGATGCTGCACTCGTCTCCCACTCAGTATCAGCTCTGCAGCATATGACGTCCTGCTTTGCAGAGGCTGCCAAGCTATTTGGCCTAGAAGTTAGTCTGAAGAAGACAGAAGTTCTCCACCAGCCTACACCCCAGGAAGATTATCACCCTCCCTGCATCACTGTGGGTGAATCAGTTCTGAAGACAGTCCAGCAGTTCAGCTACCTGGGGTGCATCATCTCCTCAGATGCCAAGATCGACAAGGAGATTGATAACAGGCTGGCAAAGGCAAACCGTGCATTTGGCCGACTGCACAAAAGAGTGTGGAGCAACAAGCATCTGAAAAAAGGCACAAAGATCAATGTTTACAAAGCGGTTGTGATGACAACCCTCATCTACGGCTCCGAATCGTGGGTTTTATACCGTCATCACCTGCGACTCCTCGAGCGCTTTCATCAGCGCTGCCTTCGCACCATCCTCAACATCCACTGGAGTGACTTTGTGACCAACACTGAAGTCCTCAAGCGGGCGGAGGTTACCAGCATTGAGGCACTGCTGCTGAAGACACAGCTGCGCTGGGCAGGGCATATTTCTAGGATGGAAAACCACCGCCTTCCCAAGATTGCCCTGTATGGCGAACTCTCCACCGGCCATCGAAATAGAGGGGCACCAAAGAAGAGGTACAAGGACTCCTTGAAGAAATCCCTTGGCACCTGTCGCATCAACCATCACCAGTGGTCTGACCTAGCCTCAGATCGCAAAGCATGGAGGCACACCATCCACCAGGCTGACTCTTCCTTTGAGAACGCACGCATAGCTGGTCTTGAGGACAAAAGGAGAATGAGGAAGAATCGCACTGCTACAGCACCAACCCTAAATCAGACTTTTCCCTGCAGCCACTGTGGCCGGACCTGCCTGTCCCGCATTGGTCTTGTCAGCCACCAGCGAGCCTGCAGCAGCAGTGGACTATTGCACCCTTCTTAAATCTTCGTTCGCGAAACCAAGCCGAGAGAGAGTGTAGCCATCTACTACTTAATAAAGAGCTGTTTATCATGACCACCTCTTCAGTACCTAAGAACCCACTATATTATACAGCCTATGTAGGATCGTTCTGATCCCTCTTAACTCCTGGGAATAAGCTACAAAGATCTTCCACAGAAGTTTTCAAACTCTGACAGAGCGGAAGTAAAGGAAAAGAGAAAGGATAGTCCATTCTTTCCTCCTCTCTTTTTCATGCATTTAGGGCTGCCAAGTTCTCGCTGGGGGTGGTACATCCCCTGCTTTGCTGGGCCCCAACCTGCCAACGGGGAGGAGGCCATCAGGGGAGGGATCCCCACCCCCTAAAGAGACCCATTGCCACACAGCATGTGCAGCATCAGGAAGTGATGTATTGTGCTGGGCACGTTGTGCTGGGATGCTCTAGGAATTTGTGGGAAACTCTATGGTTTTGCATAGGACGCTCCAGCAGTTTGGGAGGAAATTCTATGGTACCACAGAGTTCCCCCCCCAAAAAAAAATTACTAGAGCGTCCTGTGCGTGAAACCATTGAGTTCCTCACAAATTCCTAGAGTGTCCCCGCATGACGTGCCCGGCACAATACACCACTTTCGGGTGACGTCATTGCGCTGCGTGTGCGGCACATGAAAAAATTCCCCTGCCAGCAGTGTAGGGGGCTTGGCAACCCTAGATGCATTTGTCTCCAGTGTTTGTAACAATGTCAAGGGGAAGGGGGAAATTCCAGTCAGAGCATTCTTGAAATGCCAGGCTTGCTTCCAGAAGTGTGCCCCGAGGGTTCCAAGACTGGATTCAGGCTCATGAAAGGTCATTTCCTAAGTGTCTGGCTCACTTCCAAGGCCCAGAAAGTGTTCACTTTTTGGTCTCTGAGAAATGAGCCAGGCACTTAGAGAACTGCCAGGTGACTGTACGAAATATATATGTCTGAATAAATTTTCTGTGCACATCTCTAGCACAGCTGTCACATGCAGGGGATCAAGGAGGGCCTCTACAGACTGCCACCACTCCAGGGGATAGAGGGGATCCTGGGAAATGTAGCCCTAGTTGTTACTCTAGTACAGGCTTCCCTGGAGCTTGTAGGCCGCACTAGGCCTAGGATCATGACAACAGCCCTCAGCAATGGTTGTTCTGGTGGGGAAGAAAGGCTCATTCCCAGATCTCAATTATATCCTTGATTCATACCACTACGGTGGTAGTGCCTTCTATGTGTTAGGTGAATAGGGTTGCCAAGTCCAATCCCAGAAATATCTGGGGACTTTGGGGGTGGAGCCAGGAGACACTGGGGTGGAGCTAGGGGGGAGGGGGGGAAACGGCGCCGGGGAGCGTGGTGAGCCGCCCCGTCTCAGAGCGGGCGACACCGCTGCGCAGCTGCCGCCTCTTCTCTGCTCGCCGTGTCTGCTCCTTCGAGATGGGCTCAGGCTGAGCCCATCTCGGAGGAGCAGCTGCAGTGGAGGGGGGGCGGCAGCGGCGCGGCGGCCTCCCCCGCTCCGCCTCTGGGGTGGAATCGGAGGGGGGTGGAGGCGGGCCAGGGGCGTGGCGAGCCGCGAGTCTGGGTCCTAGAAGGGCCCGGATTCGCGGCTCGCCATGCTCCTGGCCTATCTCCGCCCTCCCCTTCTCTGGTTTTGCCTGTGCTGCTGCCGCCTCTTGGCTGCTCCTCCGAGATTGGCTCAGCCTGGGCCCATCTCAGAGGAGCAGCTGGGGTGGGTGGGAGGGGGAGGGGGCAGCAGCGGCCTCACCTGCTCCAGGATAGGGCGGCTCGCCATGCTCCCCGGCACCGTTTCCCTCCTCCCCCCGCTTCCATTTTTTGGGGGAGCGGGGGAAGAGGGTGGAAATCCTGGGGTCCCCCGCCAGGGCGAGAGGGTTGGGAAGCCTATAGGTGAATAACATGGTCACCTTCTATGCTGGCACTCATCTGCATAGGGTTGCCAATCCCCAGGTCAGGGCAGGGGATCCTCCAGTTTGGAAGCCCTCTCTCCACTTCAGGGTCATCAGAAAGGGCGGGGGAGGGAAATGTCTGCTTGCGAACTCTATTACTCCCTATGGAGACTCATTCCCATAGGAAATAATGAATTGATCCATGGGTATCTGGGGCTCTGTGGGGCTGTGTTTTTAGGTAGGGGCACCGGATTTTTAGCATAGCATCCAGTGCCTCTCCCCAAAATACCCCACAAGTTCCAAAAAGTTTGAACCACGGGGTCCAATTCTATGAGCCCCCAAAGAAGGTGTCCCTATCCTTCATAATTTCCTATGGAAGGAAGGCATTTAAAAAGGTGTTCAGTCCCTTTAAATGTGATGGCCAGAACTCCCTTTGAAGTTCAATTATGTTTGTGACAACTTTCTTCCTGGTTCCACCCCCATTGACTCCTGGCTCCACCCCCAAAGTCCCCAGATATTTCTTGAATTGGACTTGGCAACCCTAGCTCTGCACCCTAGGTCTGAGAAAGCTGGAGGCAAGGGAATGCCATTCATTTAAAAGATACGGTTCTTCTTTACACATTGTGGGCTGATTTGCATGATGTAGAGTGCATGGGGCTTCAGCCTTCCCTCAGCACTATTTCCTCAAACCACAAATGGTCCATATAAGGTTTTGCCCAGATGCTATCATGAGACATCTTGAGTGGAAGCAGAAGAAGAATTGTAGATTTATACCCCACCCTTTTCTCTGAACCAGAGACTCAGAGCAGCTTACAATCTCCTTTATCTTCCTCCCCCACAACAGACACCATGTGAGGTGGGTGGGGCTGAGAGAGCTCTGACAGAAGCAGCCCTTTCAAGGACAACTCCTACAAGAGCTATGGCTGACCCAAGGCCATTCCAGTAGCTGCAAGTGGAGGAGTGGGGAATCAAACCCTGGTCTCCCAGATAAGAGTCCATGCACTTAACCACTACACCAAACTGGCTCTCTAGAAGAAACCTTGACTGAAAGATCAGGGAACAAACACTACTAGCCTGCATTTCCAAGGCTATGCCTTGCCAGACTGAAGCAAATTGAAAGTGACCATTCGCAAATAGTCCACCAGTCAATGGCTCAACACCTTTTCCCGCCTAACCCTCTCCCAGGCCTCAGTGGCACTCTCCATCAAGTAGGGTTCCCAAGTCCAATTCAAGAAATATCTGGGGACTTTGGGGATGGAGCCAGGAAACTCTGGGGGTGGAGCCAGGAGATATTGGGGGTGGAGCGAGGTTGTGACAAGCATAATGGAACTCCAGAGGGAGTTCTGGCCATCACATTGGAAATAATGAAGGGTAGGGGCACCTTCTTTTGGGACTCATAGAATTGGACCCCCTGGTCCAATCTTTTTGAAACTTGGAGGTGTTTTGGGGAGAAGCACTGATGCTGAAAACGTGGTGTATCTACGTCAAAACACAGTTCCCCTAGAGCCCCAGAAACCCACGTTCTCTATTATACGCTATGGGAATTGGTCTCCATAGTGCCTAGTAGACATTCCCCCCACACACACACACTTTCCCAGAGAGCACTGCATTCAGGGACAAAAAATCTGTTGTTCATCCCTGGACCAAAGGTAGGGGTCCCAACCCTCCCGCCCTGGCGGGGGACCCCAGGTTTTCCAGTCTCTTCCCCCGCTCCCCCCCAAAAATGGAAGCGGGGGAGGGGGGAAACGGCGCCAAGGAGCGTGGCGAGCCCCCCCTTCTCGGAGCGGGCGAAGCTGCTGCGCGGCTGCTGCCTCTTCTCCGTATCTGCTCCTCCGAGATGGGCTGAGCCTGAGCCCATCTCGGAGAAGCAGTTACGGAGAAGAGGCAGCAGCGCAACGGCGTCGCCCGCTCCGCCTCTGATGTTAAAATCAGAGAAGGGGAGGCTGCAGGCAGGCCAGGAGTGTGGCGAGCCACAAATCTGGGTCCTTCTAGGACCCAGACTCGCAGCTCGCCACGCTCCTGGCCTTCCTCCACCCTCCTTGTCACCCGCTTTGTCTGTGCCGCCCCGCTACTCACCACTTGCAGGCAGGCAGGCAGGGAGAGGCCAAGCAGGGCCGCGGGGGCGACGGGACGATGCAGCCGCTGCTGCTGCTGCTTTCCCGACCAGGTGCGCAAAGGTGCCTGGCGGCCAGGAGGAGGAGGGCCTTGCGCGGCCTGCTGCTGCTGGGGTGCCCGCCCGGGCCCTGGGGGGGGTGGGGAGGAGCAGCAGGCGGCGGCTGGGCCGGGAGGCAGCAGGGGCTTGGAAAAGGCACCTTGCGCGGGGCTGCTTTGCCGCGCCTTCTGAGCCAGGGTTGGAGCTTGGGCTGCTGCTGCTGCAAGGAAGGGAGGGAGGGTCTCTTGCTCTTGTTGCCTGCTGCTGCCGGGGACTGCACCTGCAACCCACCCCCCTTCTGCATGCCTCCCAAGCAGGTACCAGCTCCCCCCCCCTCCTCGAGGCGCCTCTTCCCGCTGCTTTCGCCTCCGGCCCGGGCCAGCGCCAGCGATGTCACATTCACACGTGCACACAGGTCTGGGAGCGAAGACTGCAGCTCTGGGGCTTCCCTGGGCAAGTTCTGCCCAGTAACCCTGGCCGGAGCGCCCCCATTTTTTCCAATTAGCCCCAGGTTTCCTCTGGGAGTCCAATTCTATGAGCCCCAGAAGAAGGTGCCCCTATCCTTCATTATTTCCTACGGAAGGAAGGCATTGAAAAGGTGTGCCGTCCCTTTAAATGTGATGGCCAGAACTCCCTTTGGAGTTCAATGATGCTTGTCACAGCCTTGATCTTGGCTCCACCCCTAATGTCTCCTGGCTCCACCCCCAAAGTCTCCAGGCTCCACCCCCAAAGTCCCCAGATATTTCTTGAATTGGACTTGGCAACCCTAACCAAAGGAGGCTAGGTTGCGGCTGACGCGAGCTAGGGCCTTCTCGGTGGCAGCGCCAGAACTGTGGAATGCTCTCCCGGAGGCCATAAGGGCCCTGCGGGATCCCTCTACTTTCCGCAGGGCCTGTAAGACCGAACTGTTTCGACAGGCCTTTGCGATCTAACTGGGAGAGAGCTGCCACCCTGCATCATTATAGAGTGCCATGATCACCACTTATACTAATATTATATTGTAGTGATACAGCACCATGAAATGAAATGTTTTTAAATGATTTTAAACTGTAGCTTTTTATTGGTTAAATTGTAAAAATGAATGTTGTTAGCCGCCCTGAGTCCGCTTGCGGAGAGGGCGGGATAGAAATTTAAAGGAATAAATTATAAATAAAATAAAATAAAATAAATAATAAGCAGGGAGAGGGCCCCCAAACCGGGGGATCCCCTGCCCCCACCTGAAGATTGGCAACCCCACCATCAAGGCCACATTCCAATTGCCCAGACATCTCCTGTTGGTATCAATTTGTAGGAAAGCATCTTCCTCAACTTCTCCCTATTAGTTTGGAGGCGGGGGGATTCCCTATATAAAGGGTTTATGGGCGAGCATGCATCGTTATGTACTCTTTCTGCACTACCTGGAAACAGTACAAATAGGGTTGCCAAGTCCAATTCAAGAAATATCTGGGGACTTCGGGGGGTGGATCCAGGAGACTTTGGACTGGAGCAAGGTTGTGACAAACATAATTGAACTCCAAAGGGAGTTCTAGCCATCACATTTAAAAGGACCGCACAGCTTTTAAATGCCTTCCCTCTATTATAACTGATGAAGGATAGGGGCACCTTCTTTCAGGGCTCATAGATTTGGACTTCTTGGTCCAATCCTTTTGAAACGTGGAGGGTGTTTTGAGGAGAGGCATTGGATGCTATACTGAAAATGTGGTGTCTCTACCTCAAAAACAGCGCCCCCCCCCCGGAGCCCCAGATACCTACAGACCAATTCTCCATTATACCCTATGGGAATCAGTCTCCATAGGAATAACGGAGTACCTAGCAGACATTTCCCTCCCTGCTTTCTGATGACCCTGAAGCGGGAGGAGGGCCTCCAAACTGGGGGATCCCCTGCCATCCACCTGGAGATTGGCAACCCTACCATCAAGGCCGCATTTCAATTGCCTAGACATCTTCTGCTGGTATCAGTTTGTAGGAAAACGTCTTCCTCACCTTCTCCCTATTAGTTTTTTTTTGGGGGGGTGTCCCTAAATGAAGGGTATATGGGCAAGCATGCATCGTTATGTACCCTTCCTGCACTATCTGTACAGACCAGAAAAAGTTTTACCACACTGCTATTGCTATATATAGGGCTTTTTTTTATAGCGGGAACTCCTTTGCATATTAGGTCACACCCTCCTGATGTAGCCAATCCTCCAAGAGCTTACAGGGCTCTTCGTACAGGGTCTACTGTTAGCTCCACGAGGATTGGTTACATCAGGGGTGTGTGGCCTAATATGCAAAGGAGTTCCTGCTACAAAAAAAAAGCCCTGGCTATATAAATCAATGTTCAGTTCGGACATTTATTATAACGTAGGGATTCATACAGCACAATTTTCTAGCTGGAAATGTTCCTCTATCATACATTGACAAACGTTAAGAGTTTTATTTTTAATTTGACAGTTGATTCATCGTCGCTGAAAAAAAAAATTAGGGCAGGCAGATATGAAGAAAATGCAGGTATCTTTTCTGTGTAAAGTTTTACAATGCGATACAACTGTACAAGCTTTCGATGAAAGAGTCATTTTGTTTGTTCTCTACCTTGCATATTTTCTTAAGCTAGAAAGCCTTTGAAAAGGTCACAGTGATTTGGCTAAGTCTCCCTCGGTGACATTAAAAGATCGACATGACTCTTGTGTTTACAGTGGATATCAGCATTAGTTACAGGCATTTTGTAACTGCAAACAATCCTTGCCATTTGCATGCTGTGTATATCCCACTGTAAAATTCCCGATCACTAGGAAATTTAGGAACATTTAGGAACAACGAGCTTCAGAAGACTGAGAGAATGAGATACCGAATGGTCAAAAAAAGGGGAGAGTACCATCGAAATGGTTCAAATTGGAGACAGATGAGAGGCACCAAGCCTTCCCTCCCTGCCACTTTTCTTTCCCCACCATGAGAGTCAGTTTGGTGTAGTGGTTAAGTGTGCAGACTGATATCTGGGAGAACCAGGTTTGATTCCCCACTCCTCCACTTGCACCTCCTGGAATGGCCTTGGGTCAGCCATAGCGTTCATACGAGTTGTCCTTGAAAGGGCAGCTGCTGTAAGAGCTCTCAGTCCCATGTACCTCACAGGATGTCTGTTGTGGGGTGGGGGGAAGGTAAAGGAGATTGTGACCACTCTGAGACTCTGAGATTCAGAGTATAGGGCGGGATATAAATCCAATATCTTCTTCTTCTTTTGCAACCCATTCCCCTTTCAACTAAGATTCCCAAACTCTTCTTCAATAGGCAAGTAATAATGACCAACTTGACAAGCTGTTTGTAAGGATTTCTGAGTCCATGTACGTGAAGCATTTGCGAACAGTACAGTTGAGGTTAACAGACTTCCCACCCAACTCCATGGCCCTGCTGGTGGACCTCCTTATGGCACCTGAGTTTTAGCCACTGTGTGGCACAGAGTGTTGGACTGGATGGGCCATTGGCCTCATCCAACATGACTTCTCTTAGGTTCTTATGTAGGTGTTCATGAAGCTTCTGGATGAATGCATGCTTACCAGTTAGCCAGGAAATGGGGGGGGGGGGGAAGTAATGTAATCGAGAAAAATCAAAGAGAATACAGCCCATGACTAAATCATGGTGGTGTCAACATCATCTCCCAGATGGATCAGTAATCTTGCCCTGGACACACCCATATCCCAAAACTCAGACTCTGAAGTCACAGTGAGCCCATTTCAGCAGCTGGTTACAATCACAGCAATTTAGAAAGAGGGCATATCACATAAATTACAGAGGCCATCTATCAGGCCTCCTTGGGAAGCAATAGGTTAAATAAAAGCTATCCCCTCAGTGGTGTCAAACTCATTTGCTATGAGGGCTGCATCTTACATAAATTAGGCCTTGTTGGGCCAAGCCATGTCGGGCTGGGTCATATGTGTATCTATTTAAGATTAGGTAGCAGAGATATAAACTTTATAAAGGACACAGACAAACACAAAGTTTTTTTTTAAAACTCTTAATAAAACATGCTTAAGACATTAGCACTCGTTGGTCTTAAAGGTATTTTTTTTGTATATCTTCCATGGGATCCAGGGAACTGGACAAAGGAAGCTCTGACTCTTTCCTTCCTTCCCCAGGGAGCCAGGAGGGGGAGGAGCCTCAGCCAATAGATGGAAGAAAGACTTGTCTCAGTAGCTCCACTGTACTATTGAGAGAGCCTGCCAAAGAAACCTTTTCCTCCCCCCTTCCTCTCCAAGGGAGGAGCCTCAGCCAGTGGAGAAAATAGAGGTTTTGCTCTGTAGCTCCTGTGCAATTGAGCAAGCCTTGCAAAGCAAACTGTTATGCGGAAGGGAGCAAGAGAGAGGGAGAAGGAAGCAGATGACAGCCAGTTGCTCAAGTGCCCGATAGGAGCCCTTCGAGGGCCTGATTCCTCCCCCCAGCTGCATGTTTGACACCCCTGCCCTATATGCTCACCTGCAAGCCCAGTATTGGCCCCACATATGATTGTATGGGGACTTCAAGATTAGCTTCCCCCCACCCCCAGATCCATTAGCAAGGAGAAGATGTGAAGTATCTAAATGAATCCTATCAGCATTTTATCTTGCTCTTCTCATATATTCTGTGCAAAAAAGGTGAATTTTTTCTTACAGGGAAAATCACCCACGTTGGTCACCTGGGAAATATACTTGGCAAATCTTCCTGAGACCGCAAGTTGCATTTAATCAGACTCTTTCCCCAGGGGTCGGGGAAAAGAACAAAAGTACAGAATATTTTTACTGGAAAAGCAAACTTGGAATGAACACTTGAGAAGACAAATAATGAATAAATATGTCTCATCTATCACAATGGATATGCAAATAGCCATGATTTTTTTTTTCTACACAGAAAAACATCATCAAAAGCAACCCTTTTTAGAGATCAAAGCTTCTTTTAGACAATTCCATCAGGCTACCCTTGAACTGTAAGCCTTACCCGAAAATATACAAGGGGCTGGGAAGAAGCATTCACGACATCAGGAGCTATCATTTGCCTTTGAAAAGGGGGAGATATGTAAAAAGGCAGACAATGTAGCGCTGATGAATAACAGACCCTTAAGAACGGTTCGAGTTTGTGATTAGGAAAGCAAATGATTTTGTGTTATGCATTCCTGTTAACGCCGCACAAGGTAGCGGTTGGGGCAGTTTGGGAAACTCAGAAAACGAGAAAGGGACAATGAAGAATTCTTTGGGAGGAAAAACAGGCTTATGATGACCCCATACCCAGATTCGATGGGCTCCATTTAACTCCACCAGAGAGACAACTGGTGGATACTCCAATGGGAAGAAAAATTGGCATAGCTTGCTAATGGTCCTCCCTGGCTACCACTGTCACCTACATATCCCTCAGAACACTCACGTCCAGCAGTACTCCCAAACCATGAATCTGCTGTTTTAGGGGGAATGAAAACACATCCAGATCAACAACATCCTAGTCCCACGGTCAAACCTTCCCCCCTCCAGTACTCCTCATCCTCATCCTCCTTCTTTTTCTTTTTCTTCTTCTTCTGCTTGTTAGCTGTGATCTATTACAAAACTGCCTACAGACACCAGTTATCAGAAACTTTATGGCAGGGATGTCAAACATGCGACCTGGGGGCCAAATCAGGCCCCCTGAGGGCTTCTATCAGACCCCCAAGCAACTGGCTGTCATTTGTGTCCTTCTTGCTCTCTCTTGTTTCCTTCTGCATCACAGTTTACTTCGCTAGGCTTGCTCAATCACGCAAGAGCTACAGAGAAAAGCCTCTGTTTTTTCCATTGGCTGAGACTCCTCCCTTGGGGGAGAAGGAGGGAGGAATAGCTTGCTTCAAAGGAAGCTCTGGCTCTTTCCCTCCCTTCCCAGGAGGTAAGGAGGGGGAGGAGCCTCAGCTAGGCCTCAGAAAGAGAGGCTGGGCTCAGTAGGTTTGCTGTGCAATTGAGAGAAAGCTTATATCTCTGCTACCTGGAATTACATTTTATGACACATGGCCCAACCAGGTCTCGTTTATGTCAGATCTGGCCCTCATACTGTTGACAACGCAGCCCCAATCTTTGGGCACCCTCTCCCAGAGGCTTCATGTTGATGTTGAAAGCAAGGGTGACAAGAGAGAGCCTTGCTGGAGTCTGACAGGCCAGAGGCCAAGGATCCAAGAAGCAGTCACTCAGCACCACATTCTGAAACGTACCTTTTAGGCAGGACCAAACCACTGCAGAACTGTTCCAAGTTCCAGCCCCTAAAGGTGGTTCTGAAGGATGCCATGATAATATCCATTGATGGGATCGGGGTGGAATTCTAGCAGGAGCTCCTTTGCAGATTAGGCCACACACACACCCTCATGTAGCCAATTCTCCAAGAGCTTACAAGGCTCTTTTTTGTAAGCTCTTGGAGGATCGGCTACATCAGGGTGTGTGTGCCCTAATATGCAAAGGAGCTCCTGCTTAGAATTCCACCCTGGGTGGGATCAACTCATTTACCACCATAAACAGCACAAACTGCGACATTTCAAAGTAAGCTGGCATATGAATTGTTTTGTTCAGCATATTTATGGAATGTAAAGTAATAGATGCCTTAACTTTCCACCAGCAAACTCTGAATATGCCCAATATTTGAAACAACACACTGCAAATTCCTGCAGGCATGCTATGCTACCCAGTGCTATTGTAGCACATGTATCTTAGTTGACTTTGCTATCTCAGAGGCAAGGGAAAAAATGAAAATAGAAACCATCAATTGCATAGTAAAAAAAAAAAAAAACACCCTGATTATTTGAACTGAAATAAATTCATGCAGCCACAACTGGACTAGTAGCATGTCTGGATATTTTTGCCCTGTTGAAAATCATGATATCTTCAATGATACACATTATTGTCAAGTCTGAGTAAAACTCTGGTCAAGTCTGTACCAAACATTGGCTCAGGAAAGAGGCATCCTGGGTAAAGCCAAACTGTATTCCATTGCTGCTAGCTTGAACTCTCTTCACCCCCCTCTTCTTTGTTATGTAGTATTGCTTTGAAATGGGAATATGTGAACGTTTTATCTGAGCCTTCTCAGGCCTGGCACCGGGGGAGTTGGAGCCAGAGACGCTCAAGGCCAAAACAGGCCTGAGAATGAAGTGGTAACGTCAATGTGTGAATGTGCCCTGCATAGTACCCCTCCCTCAAGAATCCCTTTGAAGTGTACCTTATATGATTGCATTCTACTGTATGATCTTTAGTCTTTCAATCTTAACTTAGTCGAGAACAACAGCATCAATAAACTAGTTATTTTGTTTCAACAATGACTCGTTATTGAATCTGCCACCTTGACAATTATATCATATTAACTGTAGACAAAGGTAGTCATATTCAAACAATAAACATATCCTTGAAAATGTGCCATACGTATCAGCAGCATGCAGATATATTATCATCCTCAAACGCTGTAGATGGTCTTTCACAAAAATCAGTTTGCCGTACATCTTGAATGGTTGAAACATTCAACCATTAACAAGCATTTCACTCATTCCAAACAAGAAAACATTTTATTGGAGGTGGGTTTGTTAAGTGCTCCCCAGAAGTCCTTAACGGAAAAACAAGACTGTTTATTTGTTCGTTTATTTATTTTATTCGATTTATATCCCGCCCTCCCCGCCGAAGCAGGAAGTTGGAATCTAGGGTCCCCCTCCGAAGGTTTCTGTTTACTTGTTTACTGTTTACTTGCCCCCCCCCCCGGGGACAAGACTTAGGCAAGACCTGGCCCTAGTCAAATATCTATGATGCAGACGAGGAAGTCTGATGAAGTGTGCTTAGAGAGCACACGAAAGGTTACATTCTCAATAAAACTAAGTTGATCTTAAAGGTGCACTTGACTCCTATTTTGTTCTACTACTTCAGACCAACACGGCTGACTACTTGGATCTATCTATGATGCAGGCAGGGCCAGTTTGGTGTAGTGGTTAAGTGCGTGGACTCTTATCTGGGAGAACCGGGTTTGATTCCCCACTCCTCCACTTGCACCTGCTAGCATGGCCTTGGGTCAGCCGTAGCTCTGGCAGAGGTTGTCCTTGAAAGGGCAGCTGCTGTGAGAGCCCTCTCCAGCCCCACCCACCTCACAGGGTGTCTGTTGTGGGGGAGGAAGGGAAAGGAGATTGTGAGCCGCTCTGAGACTCTTCGGAGTGGAGGGCGGGATATAAATCCAATATCATCTTCTTCTTCTTCTTCTTCTTGGCAGAAAAAAGCTCAGCAGGAACTTATTTGCGTATTAGGCCACACCCCCTGGTGTCATCATTGTTTCACACAGAGCTTTTTTGTCAGAAAAGCCCAGCAGGAACTCATTTGTATATTAGGCCACACCCGATGCCAAATCACCCAGAACTGGATTCCTGTGCATTCCAGTTCAAAAAAAAAAGCCCTAGATGCGGGCCAGTTTTTGTCACAATCTGCACATTTTACCCCAAAGTATTCTAACGGACCTCCACCCATTATACTTGCATTTCAAGAATTATCTGTTAATCAAAGCCCAGTGCAGGTACCCAAACCAATGAAGTGCTATAACTGCATGGGAGAGGGAAGGGCTTTAACATTTACATATTGAGCTGTTTCAACTAGCACATTAAATCAGATTAAATTAAGCTGTTACATTCTCAGTTGCTCACAGACTTTAAAAGAAAGCCTAGGAAAAAAAAATATCAAAAAGAGCTCCCCTCCCCAGAAGGTCTCGATTAAGAAGAGCTTAATAGAATGCTCACACCATTGCTCAGGAATAAAAATCACTTCATTAAGTAGTTGGAATTACATAAATTGCACCAACCAGCCAATTTGCATAATGATGAAAATTTGCATTTCACATGTTGTGATAATAATGGGTTGAGGAAACAATTGCGCACAAACTTTTTTCCCTCTGCCCGAGTTCCAACACAGATTTGGCGGGAATGATAAATGTCTGCCACACTTATCTTTGCTTTCTCCCCCCCCCCCCTTCATCTACCTGCTTTTCTAAATCCCACTGCAATCAATTTAGTTTGATTGGTAATTCTCCACATTCCCCGCCTCCTCAAAAAAACCCCAAAAAGCCCACAATGCCAATGGTATCATTCTTTCCAAAATTTCACGGGCAGAGGGTGATAGTGAGCAAACATCATTTGAATACTATAATAATAATAATAATAATAATAATAATAATAATAATAATAATAATAATAATAATAATAATAATAATAATAATAATAATAATAGTAATAATAATAATAATAAATTTTATTTGTATCCCGCCCTCCCCGCCGAGGCGGGATACTACCCCTAACCAAGCCTTTTTTTGTAGCAGGAACTCCTTTGCATATTAGGTCGCACACCCCTGATGGAGCCAATCCTCCAAGAGCTTACAGGGCTCTTGGTACAGGGCCTACTGGAAGCCCCAGGAGGATTGGCTACATATGGGAGAAGTGGCCTAATATGCCAAGGAGCAGGGCTAGTGCGTGGGAGTAGGCAACCTAGGCCATTGCCTAGGATGCCAGCTCCCAACAGGGGGCACCCCGTCCTCACTCACGCCGTCCCCAAGCCACAGACTGGATGCTTTCAGGCTTCAGCATTCTCCTCAGAGAACACCCAAGCCTGAAAGCGCCGCTCATTGTTTCTGGGTGCTGAAGGGTCGGATGAATTCCCCTGACCCTCAGCAGCCAGAAACAATGGCGCTTCAGTGACTGATGTCACTGACCTTTGGGTGATGTCATCACACCATGCATGCGTGCTTTGCACGCACGTGAAAAAAATTTTTCCCCGAGTGGGGTGGGCACCCGTTGGGGTTCCATATCGGGTGGCAGAACCCCATGCGCCAGCCCTGCAAAGAAATTCCTGCTACAAAAAAAGCCCTGCCTCTAATTAGGATTAGCAACCTCCGGGTAGGGCCTCCTAGAAATACAACTGATCTTCAGACTACAGAAATCAGGTTCCCTTGGGGAAAAAATGGCCGCTTCAGAGGACGGAGTCTATGGCATCACATCCCCAGTGAGCTCACTCCCCTCCATCAACTCCACCCTCTCCATGGATCTCCCCCGAATTGTCAGCAATTTCCCAAGACAGAGCTGGCAGCTCTGCCCCCAACTGCAACTGAAGCTGGCCCCCATTGGTCGGAAGTCAGCTGACCTGACCATCCCCTGATCTTGGCCTACCATTCCCTACCTCCCCCATGCCAGGAGCAAGGCAACTCACGAGAAGGCTTCCGGCTACTGATGGCACTGGGGCAAAAGAGGCAAATGCCAAAGCACTCTAGCAGGCCAAGAGATGGGTCAGGAGACTATCATCCTGTTGTTGTTTTTTTGGTGGCAGGAACTCCTTTGCATATTAGTAAAGTATTTTATTGTTGTAGCCATAGGCCATAACAACCCAGCAACCCCCCACACACACACACACACACGCAAACACTGTTTCCTCTAAACTGTAGAGTCTTGTGAGCAAAAATTCTACTTTGTGAGCTACTGGAATAAAGTTATGAGCAACTGCCAACAAAATTGTGAGCTACTGCATAAATTACTTTGCTCTGGGGTCATTTTTCCTGAGCTGAGACAAAATGTGTGAGTTGGAGGCTAAAAATCTGTGAGCTAGCTCACACTAAGTCAGCTTAGAGGGAATGCTGCCCCCACAGTATACAGTTTACTTCTAGCCATAACAATTAAAACATTAAAAAAAGACATAGTAAAATACAGAACTATGAACAAGATTTAAAACATAAATAATAAAACAACATGACAGAATGAGACTATAACTTGGCCAGAATTCTTGTATGGGTGGCTATAGTTATCTTCTTCCTTGGATCTGAAATATCATAGCCTAAAGCCAGGGCTTTTTTTGTAGCAGGAGCTCCTTTGCATATTAGGTTACACCCCCCTGATGTAGCCAATCCTCCTGGAGCTTACAGCAGGGCCTGTACTAAGAGACCTGTAAGGTCTTAGAGGATTGGCTACATCAGGGGTGTGTGGCCTAATATGCAAAGGAGTTCCTGCTACAAAAAAGCCCTGCTATCATCAGTAGTCACTGATTTGTTCAGCTTTGTATTCATGGAGTGGTCAAAACACCGCATGACATATAACTAAGCTTTTTGTAGAGGAATAGCTTGATCCATTAAGAACAAGCATCTTGGTATGCCCTCATCCTCAGAGATTTAGAGATTATAATAACTCTTTCACCTTATTGCAAAGGAAGACCTTTTGGGTGCATAATCTTTAGCTCCTGTCTTGAATTAATAGGGTATTACCATGTTCCATGACTCAATTGTATTAAAGTAGTAATTGGCGTATTTCTAAGGCAACAAGCAAGCCTCCAAAAGTAGAATGAATTATTTCATACAGATGATGTGGAGGTGCTTCTGATATGCGCCAAACAGCTGTTTTTCTTACGCACCGTTTTGATAACCGTGGAATAAATTATACTATTAAATATCTATTAAAATATTTTGTATTACTAGATTTTCATCTTTGCACTTGTCACCAGTTAAAAGAATAAGAATGAATACAGCAGTGGGAAACAGAAGAGGTTATCGGGTTGCCAACCTCCAGGTGGTAAGGAGAAAAAGGCACAGCCCCTGTGACAAAGTAGTCCTATGACTAATAGTTAAAATTCAACCACGTGGAAAATATATGAAACAAAGAAATTCCAATGTTCATTCCTATGAAGACAATCAGATAAATTTATGACAATAATCCATGGAACAACCACAAGGTGGAACGGGTAATATGTTGGAAAATCCTTAATAACAGTTCATAAATGAATCCAAAGGTGCTTCTCTCTATCTACAGAAAAACATGTCCCGTTTCAACCACTGAAGAAGAGGATTCCACTCCAGACAAAATTCACACTCCAGGCATACAGCTATGCAGCTTAACGAGTATTTCCAGAATATCTAGGACCCTGTTTTTGCAGAAGGCTTTATCCATTTCACTCTTCAAAGTTCTAGGAGGTTGCTTGGAACGTTGAAGTGGTGTTGGATCAGTAAGAAGTTCTCACTTTCGTTGCTAAACCTCCAAGTGTGGTGGCTGGAGATCTCAAAGAGATGAGTTCACCTGGAGAAAATGGCTGCTTTGGAAGGAGGACTCTATGGCCTTTTACCACATTGAAGTCCCTCCCTTCTCCAAACCCTGCCTTCTTCAGGCTCCATCCCTCAAATCTCCAGGTATTTCCCAACTTGGAGCTGGCCACCCTAGGTATGATGACAGGACAACTGGAGAGAGAGTTTCCAACACTGGAAAATCCCCAGGATGTATTTTCCACCAAATTCAAGAGATGAAGATGAGTTTAAAACATTTAGACAAGAAATTACAAAAGCAGTAGATGATGCAGAAAAGAAATTTCACAAAAGAGACCAAGTCAACTGCTACGGAAAATAAATCACGTCATGGGCTGTGGCCTAATATTCAAATAAGTTCCTGCTGGGCTTTTTCTAAAATAAAACACCTGTGTGTGAAACAATGCAAATGAGTTGCTGCTGGCTTCTACAAAAATGCCCTGGGCTTAGGAAGCAATTCTTCATTGGATTGCACTGGTGGTTAGTAAAGTGGTAGGCTTACAGGCCTCAAAGACAACGGTAAAAGACAGGAGTTGAAATAATATTTGGATAATTTCTTTATAGGTTTCTCCATGTGCTGAGATGCTGATTGATTCAACATTCAGAAGCAATAGTCAGAAGCAATAATGCCACAGGAGGTGATGGTGACTACAAGCATAGCCAGCTTCAAGAGGGGATTGGACATCTGGAGCAGAGGTCCATTAGTGGTTATTAGCCGCAGCGTATTGATGGAACTGTCTGGGGCAGTGATGCTCTGTATTCTTGGTGCTGGGGAGGGGGGGCACGTGGGAGGGCTTCTAGTCTCCTGGCCCCATTGATGGACCTCCTAATGGCACCTGGTTTTTTAGCCACTGTGTGACACAGCGTGTTGGACTGGATGGGCCATTGGCCTGATTCAACATGGCTTCTCTTATGTTCTTAACTACAGGAAACAACTGGTCATGCTTAAAAGTATTCAAGAGGTTCTATAAGTGATTAGATCATTGTGGAGTTCCAAACCACCAGAAACACATAGGTTCATTTAAGAACTATCTTCTTACTTTGTCAATTTATTGAGCCACATAAAAATGTCTGGGAAATATTTTGATAGAAGCCCAACCCAGAAAGGCAGGATCAAATCCCAAAATGAACAAAGTAACACTGAACCAAAAATTACTCATGCTTAATTAGAATAATTAGGGATTACCATCCCTCTTCTCATATAAAAAGCAAAGATTATGCAGTAGAAAATCCCTTCTGGAAGTATGGTGGTTCCTAATATAACTTATCACTGCTCTGTAGATAATGGAGAATATATAATTTTGCTTGTATTGGCAAATTACCATTACCATGAGTGAAATGGCTGATCTTACATTGGGTGGGTGTGTGTAGAGGCAGGTCTTGAACAATTGCAAGGATCTTGTAATGGTGTAATACACTTTTGTGCCCAATATGCAATTACATCCCCGGCATCGCCAACTAAAAAGGGTCCAGGCAAGTAGGTGTGAAAAAACTCAGCTTGAGACCCTGGAGAGCCACTGCCAGTCTGAGTAGACAATACTGACTTTGATGGACCGAGGGTCTGATTCAGTATAAGGCAGCTTCATATGTTCACACGTCGCCCATGCATGCACTAGTAAGAGTCAAGCCAGAGAGATTTGCCCTCACTGCAGTAGTGGTGTGGAGAAGCATTTGTGAGAACTACCCTCAACCTATTGGATAAAGGATTCATCGGGGAGCCTTTGACATCAATGGGCTTAGAAAGATGCAAAGCCGGTTAGAGTTGTACTTTAAACCTACTCTCTGGGAAACAATACTAAAGGGGTCTACTCAGAATATGTCCCATTTCATGGGAGTGGGGTTGGGGAAGAAAGGATGCATCAGAAATGGTGGAACAATCACATTCCTCATGCATTTCCATGGCAAACCTGGGCAATCAGACACCCAGAAACCTGCCATGGAAGTGCTTCCCTGAGATAGCTACTGGAATATTCTGGTGGCTATTTAATCCATGTGGGAGTTGTTTTAGCATGAGGTAGAGATGAGCAGCACAAAGAAGTCAGATGTGCATGTTTGATTTCATCCATAAAAACGTAAGAGAATCCATGTTGGATCAGGCCAGTGGCCTGTCCAGTCCAACACTCTGTCACACAGTGGGGAAAAAACAACAGGTGCCATCAAGAGGTCCATCAGTGGGGCCAGGAGACCAGAAGCCCTCCCACTGTTGCCCTCCACAAGCACCAAGAATACAGAGCTTCACTGCCCCAGACAGAGAGTTCCATCTAAATCCTGTGGCTAATAGCCACTGATGGACCTCTGCTCCATATGTTTATCCAATCCCCTCTTGAAGTTGTCTATGCTTGTAGCTGCCGCCACCTTCTGTGGCAGTGAATTCCATGTGTTAATCACACTTTGGGTGAAGAAGTACTTCCTTTTATCTGTTCTAACTATCAATTTATACAGGAACATCATGATACTGGCTAATTTGGGATTTTTAATTCATATTTAGATACATTTTGTTCAACAACCAGAAGGAGAATTAGAAGAATCGATGTAGCACGTGAAACTCAGACCGTTTTCACACACAGCTTACCTCACAGTCGCAATCCTGTTCCCTCCGCAGCGTCCGGTCGGATTTCCCACCATCTGCGCTGAAGTTACAGGAAGTGCTGCGGCTTTTGCATAGCAAACATAAACCGCTAAAACCCAGTTTACGTTTGCTGCGCAAAAGCCGTGGCACTTCCTGTAACTCCGGCGCAGATGGTGGGAAATCCGACCGGATGCTGCGGAGGGAACAAGATTGTGATTGCGACTGCGAGGTAAGCTGTGTGTGAAAACGGTCTGTTACCTGCTTCCTTACCTTCTGTGTTGTAAAGGCCTTTGCTTCTAAAGACATACCAGCTCATTCAGTCTTACCCTCAGCTCCACAACACGGAGGATCAAAAGACAGCTTATCTGCAGTTCTGCATACTGAAAGGCATGGGCAACAGGAACCTTTACTACAGAGAGGGTGGCTGATTAGAATGAAAGAAAAGGCCACCCTCACATAAAAGCTCCTTTCTAGTTCGTCTCTTGCCTCTGTCATCAGTTTGTAGGCATTTGTATTGCAGTCGGTCTGCATTTCAAACACCAAAATATCATTCTTAGAAGTACCGTAGCCCTCTTTGTGAAGGTTCAAATTCAACAAACACTAGGCAATTCTAATTCAGAACGGTAGTGACATTCGGAACACAAAATGGCTACCAGTCTCACAGGAGAAGGATGCTGTGGACCTAATTTAAAAACAAAACAAAAAACCCTAACTGAAATGAAATTCATACCGTGTAAGTACTAATTCAATCCAGAATATACAGAGTTTGAGAGGCAGTTAAAATATCTTAGCGTAGCCTATGCATGTTTATTTAAAGTATGTCATGCCATCCAAAGTGGCTCACCTCTCGAACAAGTACATGCTGTATCATAAAATTGTAATAATTATGAGCCACTTTTATAAAAGACTGCAGATTTATACCTCGCCCTTCTCCTTGAATCAGAGACTCAGAGCAGCTTACAATCTCCTATATCTTCTCCTCACACAACAGACACCCTGTGAGGTAGATGGGGCTGAGAGGGCTCTCACAGCAGCTGCCCTTTCAAGGACAACTCCTGCGAGAGCTAGGGCTGGCCCAAGGCCATTCCAGCAGCTGCAAGTGGAGGAGAGGAGAATCAATCTGGGTTGTCCCAGATAAGAGTCCACACACTTAACCATTACACCAAACTGGCTCTCCAGTGCCAGATCCAGGTGGGCAGCTGTGTTGGTCTGAAGCAATAGAACAAAGTTGGGAGTCCAGTAGCACCTTTAAGACCCACAAAGTTTTATTCAGAATGTAAGCTTTTGTGTGCTAAAAGCAGTGCCAATGCTAGAGTGCCGGCACAAGGCTGGCACTCCAGGCAAGGTGCCACCCCTGCCTCACCGCCCCACTGTCTGCATCTTTCCTCCATCCTCACCTCCTCAGTGAGGGAAATAGGAAGCTCAGCAGCACAGCAGAGTTCCTGTACCTCAGAGCATGTGCGCCTGCTGCCCAGCCACACATCGCTTGCTCAGTTTCACAGCTACTGGAAGCTTCAAAGCTGAGCTAGCTACAGTGGCCAGGTGGTGGCGCTCTGAGGCACAGGAGCCACGCCATGCCACTACGCTTGGGGGGTTTTTGGCCACTGTGTGACTAGGGTTACCAATCCCCAGGTGGGGGCAGGGGATCCCCCGGTTTGGAGGCCCTCCCCCCGCTTCAGGGTCTTCAGAAAGCGGGGGGAGGGGAGGGAAATGTCTGCTGGGAACTCTGTTATTCCCTATGGAGATTTATTCCCATAGAAAAGCATGGAGAATTGATCCGCGGGTATCTGGGGCTCTGGGGGGGTGTTTTTTGGGGTAGAGGCACCAAATTTTCAGTATAGTATCTACTGCCTCTCCCCAAAATACTCCCCCAAGTTTCAAAAAGATTGGACCAGGGGGCCCAATTCTATGAGCCCCAAAAGAAGGTGTCCCTATCCTTCATTATTTCCTATGGAAGGGAGGCATTGAAAAGGTGTGCCGTCCCATTAAATGTGATGGCCAGAACTCCCTTTGGAGTTCAATTATGCTTGTCACAGCCTTGATCTTAGCTCCACCCCCAAAGTCTCGTGGCTCCACCCCCAAAGTCCCCAGATATTTCTTGAATAGGACTTGGCAACCCTATGTGTGACACAGAGTGTTGGACTGGATGGGCCATTGGCCTGATCCAACATGGCTTCGCTTATGTTTTTATGTGTGACACAGAGTGTTGGACTGGATGGGCCATTGGCCTGATCCAACATGACTGCTCTTATGTTTTTATGTATCCTCCTATTTCCCTCCCAGAGGAAGTGAGGGTAGGAGGAAAGGCCCAACCCAGCATCCCCCTTTCCAGGCCACACCCCAGGCCTAATGGACGTGCCACCCCTGGCTAAAAAGCACACTTCATCAGACACGACAGCTTACTTTCTGAATAAAACTTTATAGCTACTGGACTCCAACTGTGTTGTAAGATGGGCGCCACTTAATGAAGGAACGAAAGTCATCCCCACCTTGTTTCCCACAATGTATTTCTAACGTTAGACCATAATTTGAGTCCAGTGGCACCTTTAAGAGCAACAGAGATTAATTCTGAGTATAAGCTTTCAGGTGCATGCACACTTCATCTGAAGAAGCATGCGTGCACATAAAAGCATATGCCCCAAAGTGAACTGGGTTGGTCTTAAAGGGGCCACTGGACCCAAACTTTGTTCTCCTGCTTCAGACCAGCACGGCTAGCCACCTGGATCTATTTATAACATTGTTATTCATTTCTAAAACGAGTAAAACTGAGGCTATCGTACTTGGCAACAATTTGAGAAGACGAGAGTCACTGGGAAATGCAATAATGCTAGGAAAGGTTGAAGCAGTAGGAAAAGAAGACCCAACATGAGTTGGATTGACTTAGTCAAGGAAGCCGCAGCCCTCACTATACAAGACCTGAGTAAGACTGTTAATGATAGGATGATTTTCAGATCATCAATTCACAGAGTTGGCATAAGTTACAGTGGCCAGGTGATGGCACGTATATGGAGCAGAGGTCCATCAGTGGCTATTAGCCACAGCTTATCGTTTTAACTGTCTGGGGCAGTGATGCTCTGTATTCTGGGTGCTTGGGGGGGCACACTGGGAGGGCTTCTAGTGTCCTAGCCCCACTGGTGGAGCTCTTGGTGGCATTTGGGTATTTTTGGCCACTGTGTGACACAGAGTGTTAGACTGGATGGGCCATTGGCCTGATCCAACATGGCTTCTCTTATGTTCTTAAGCTGGAAGTGACTTGACACCATATAACACCCATAACACTGTTTTCTGTTTCTATTGATCAATAGAAGTTTCCTGCCTCCCTCCTTCCTCTGCAGCCCACTGAATGCCCTGACATGCTGCTCTTGAAAGGCAGAGAGGACCTTCAGGAATAGCATGGGGGGAAGAATATAGGATCTTTAAACAAAAGGGGGGGAATCAGCAAGTTTACACAGAGGCCATCTTAAAAGCAGTGGGGTGCCGCATGGCTCGGTACTGGGTCCCATGCTCTTTAACGTGTTCATAAATGATTTGGAGTTGGGAGTGAGCAGTGAAGTGGCCAAGTTTGCAGATGACACTAAATTGTTCAGGGTGGTGAGAACCCGAGAGGATTGTGAGGAACTCCAAAGAGATCTGTTGAGGCTGGGTGAGTGGGCGTCAACGTGGCAGATGAGGTTCAATGTGGCCAAGTGCAAAGTAATGCACATTGGGGCCAAGAATCCCAGCTACAAATACAAGTTGATGGGGTGTGAACTGGCAGAGACTGACCACGAGAGAGATCTTGGGGTCGTGGTAGATAACTCACTGAAAATGTCAAGACAGTGTGCGATTGCGATAAAAAAAGGCCAACGCCATGCTGGGAATTATTAGGAAGGGAATTGAAAACAAATCAGCCAGTATCCATGGCACACCTGGGCGATCAGACACTTGGAGCACCTGAGCGGTCTCATTTGGAATACTGTGTGCAATTCTGGTCACCGCACCTCAAAAAGGATATTATAGGATTGGAAAAAGTCCAGAAAAGGGCAACTAGAATGATTAAAGGGTTGGAACACTTTCCCTATGAGGAAAGGTTAAAATGCTTGGGGCTCTTTAGCTTGGAGAAACGTCGACTGCTGGGTGACATGATAGAGGTTTACAAGATAATGCTTGGGATGGAGAAAGGAGAGAAAGAAGTACTTTTCTCCCTTTCTCACAATACAAGAACTCGTGGGCATTCCATGAAATTGCTGAGTAGTCAGGTTAAAACAGATAAAAGGAAGTACTTCTTCACCCAAAGGGTGATTAACACATGGAATTCACTGCCACAGGAGGTGGCGGCGGCTACAAGCATAGACAGCTTCAAGAGGGGGTTAGATAAAAATATGGAGCACAGGTCCATCAGTGGCTATTAGCCACAGTGTGTATATGTGTGTGTGTGTGTGTGTGTGTGTAATTTTTTTTTGGCCACTGTGTGACACAGAGTGTTGGACTGGATGGGCCATTGGCCTGTTCCAAAATGGCTTCTCTTATGTTCTTATGTAAATCATCAATTTAGACAATTCAAGTGGACATTTGATGGTCTATGTGATAAGCATGTAAAAAAAACAACCACAGTCAACCATTCTTGGGGGCAATACGGAACTATCTCAGCTGCCATGAATTCATTTGCATATTAGGCCACCCCTCTGGATGCCACCCTTGTTTTGCACAGGACTTCTTGTAGAAAAAGCCCAGCACAAGCTCATTTGCATATTAGGCCACACCTCCTGACACCAAGCCAACTGGAACTGCGTTCCTATGTGTTCCTGCTCAAAAAAAGCCCTGATTACCACATAATAGCATACAGCAAGAATCCAGCCTCAGTGCTCAAAGATCCAGTGACATCTTCTACGATCAGACCAGTGCAACAAAGCTTAAAAATCAGAGGTTTTCAGGTATCTTAAAACTCAGTATCTGAGAGCCTGCTCATCATAAAGACATCTTAACTATGTTAAGAGAGGATACATAAATTAGGCAGCAATTCATGGCTAATCATTTTAATAATTTTGACATTACAAAGTTAAACATAGCATCTCTGTTCGAAGAATTAATGAGCAAATTATTCCCCTTCCACAGGAAACAAAAATCTGTAGCTCTTCAATGCAACGGGAAACCCAAAGGAAGAATTCTGTCACTTCCTTGGATATTAGAAAGTGTCCCCAACTGTCCCCAAATTTCATTCATAAGAAAAGATAATTCCCTACGAATCATTCTGCTCAAGGCATTCACAAAAAATGTCTGCTGCTTTCCTAGGAACTTTAAACATATGGGTGACTCTTCAGAGGTGCTATGCATTCACCTCTCCCTGTAACCACAGTTGGAGTTATTGCACTGTAGTCCAAGCTCTGCTCGTGACCTGAGTTTGATCCTGGCGGAAGCTGGGTTCAGGTAGTTGCCTTAAGGTTGACTCAGCCTTCCATCTTTCCGAGGTTGGTAAAATGAGTACTCAGCTTGTTGAGGGTAAAGTGCCAATGGCTGGGGAAGGCAACGGCAAACCATCCCGTAAAAGATCTACAAAGAAAACGTCATGTTGTGACATCACCCCACAGGTAGGTAATGACTCAGTGCTTGCATAGGGGGCTACCTTTGCCTTTTTTGTAACAAGTCTGGACTCTGTAACCTGAATACACAACTATTTCTTCTAGAAACAAACAAAAGAAATCACTGCACCTTTAAAACTAGCTTCTTAAGAAGAACGTTAACTGCTTTCATGCAAGAAGAGGTTGTTGTGGTGGTTATTGTTGCTGCTGCTGCTGTTCTTTTAAGGTGAAGAGAATATTCAAACACCCAAGCCCCACTTGTAGTAAGAAGTGGTATAGTCTAACAGACAGACATATCTGATGGGATTTTCCAGAGCTTGACATAGATGACCAGGTTCTGACTGGCTGCTGTCTGAGCCAACAAGTGCTCACCTGACCCCAAGATGGAGAAAAGTCAAAATCAGGGAATCCCCTGTCCCCACCTGGGGACTGGCAACCCTAGTACCACCCCAGCATTGTGTAGTGGTTAGACTGGGACCTAGGAAACCCCGGTTTGAATTGCCACTCTGTCATGAAAGCTTGCAGAGTAGGGTTGCCAGGTCTGGGTTGGGAAATTCCTGGAGATTTTGGGGGTGGAGCCTGGGGAGGGTGGGATTTGGGGAGGGGAGAGATCTCAGCAGAGTATAATGTTATGGAGTCCACCTTCCGAAGCAGTCATTTTCTCTAGACCAGGGGTATCAAACGTGTTCTGGAGGCCAAATCAGGCCCCCGGAGGGTTCCCATCTGGTCTCCAAGCAACTGGCTGTCATCTGCTTCCTTCTCTGTCTCTCTTGCTTCCTTCTGCTTAACAGCTTGCTTTGCAAGGCTTGCTCAATCGCACAGGAGCTACTGAGGCTCTTCCCTTGGGGAGGAAGGGGGGAAGGTAGAGCTTGTTTTTTTCCAGGCTCTCTCAATCACACAGCAAAGCTACTGAGCCACGCCTTTCTCCTTTCTATTGGCTGAGGCGCCTCCCTCCCCTGGCTCTTGGGGAAGGAAGGAAAGAGCCAGAGCTTCCTTTGCCCAGTTCCCTGGATCCCATGGGTGAAATACAAAGATAGCACCTTTAAGACCAAGTGCTAACATTTTAAGCAAGTTTTTAAGTTTTTTCTTTAAAAATATTTAATTGCATTTGTTTGTGTCCCTCATAAAGTTTATATCTCTGCTACCTAATCTTGAATAGGTATGCACACGGCCTAGCCCAACATGGCCCAGCCCAACCAGATCTCATTTATGTCAGATCCGGCCCTCATAACAAATGAGTTCGACACCCCTGAGAGGGACTGATCTCCATAAGAGACCAGTCGCAATTCCTGATTCCCCAGCCACCACCCAACTGGCAACCCCACTGCCAAGTGACCTTGGACCAGTCACACACTCCTGGCCTGATCTACCTCACAGGGTTGTGATAATAAAATTGAAAATGTTATGTACCAGTCTGAGAGACGCACGTAGGGCAACATAGTTTATTGCATGGTACAAACACGAGGTAAGAGGGAGAACACGCGGGCCGGGTCCCGCATATATACAGATCCGGAACTATTCACCCTGCTGGCCAGTCCAATGCTGGCCAGCCGTATTTCCCGCCACTTGCTGTGATTGGCGGATGACCAGCGCTCTTCGCGGAGGCATCGGGTCGTCGCCTTTGCCTCCGCAGCTTTAGCGGACTAACGCTTTAACGATGGTACGTTATAACGAAATGGTTGCGCTGTCTGGAATGAAGGCGTTCTACGAACGCTATACACTACACCCCTCCCCCCTCAGTTAGTAACATAGTCCTGTAAGTAGGTGGGAGGCCGGCGCTCTCGCGTCGAACGTCGTGGGGTGGCTTGCGGAGTCGTGATGACTTCGGGCCCCGGCGTCTCCTCGGGAGCCTGAGCATCTGAGGGTTGCGGGGCGAGTTCGGGGGCTTGGTTGGCTTCTGTAGGAGGCGGCAGTGACATGGATGGCGGCGGGGTTGTGGTAGGCTCCTCGGGTTGGGCTGCCCCTCTAGTTTCTGTGGGTGCTTCGGGTAGGGTCCTGCGCCGCATCTGGTCGATGTGCCGGCGTAGGATCTGGCCCCCCTCCGTGGATACTTCATAGTGACGGGAGCCCACGACCCGTAGCACCCGCCCAGCCACCCATTCGGGCCCCGCGGCGTAGTTGCGGGCGAACACTGGATCCCCGGCAAAGAACCCCCTGGCTGCCTCTCGGACCTCGGGGGACCCTCGTGTGTCAGCGGCCCGGTCGGGGTGCAGCCTGTCCAGCCTTGTGGTGAGCTTGCGCCCCATGAGGAGCTCAGCGGGACTGACCCCTGTGGCTGGGTTTGGGATGACCCTGTTGTCAAAAAGGAATGTGGCCAGCCTGTGATCCCAGTCGCCCTGCACGATCCTGCCCAGGGCCTCTTTGGTAGTGCGGACCATCCGCTCGGCCTGGCCGTTGGTGGCGGGGTGAAAGGGGGCCGACCTGATGTGCCTTATGAGGTACCTCTGAAGGAAAGCCTGGAACTCCCCCGAGGTGAAGGCGGCCCCGTTGTCCGAGACCAGGGTGTCTGGGATGCCGTGGGTGCATAGGACCCGGCGCAGGGCTCGGATGGCGGCTGCCGAGGAGGTGGATGCTACAGGGAGGACCTCTAACCATTTTGTGTATGCATCCACGATTATAAGGAATATCTGCCCCTGGAACGGCCCCGCGAAGTCTATGTGGAGCCTGGACCAGGGTTTCCTAGTGGTTTCCCACCTTGTGGCCGGGGCGCTGGGTGGGTCCGGCCGCGATTCCTGGCACGCACTGCATCTCCGGACCCAGTCTTCTATTTCTCCGTCCATTCCCGGCCACCACACGTAGCTCCTGGCTAGGGCCTTCATCCTCACCATGCCCGGGTGCGTTTCATGTAGTGATGCAAGGACCCTTTTCTGAAGGGGAGGGGGAACCACCACCCGGCTCCCCCATAGCAGGCACCCCTTGTGGGCCGCGAGTTCCTCCCGCCTCATTTTGTACGGTTTGAACTCTCCCCCCAGGTCCCTCTCTGGCCACCCCCTCACCACCCAGTCGAGCACCCTCGCTAGGGTTTTGTCTTTCCCTGTGGCCTTTGCCACTTCGGCAGCGTGTATGGGCTGGTCAGGGAGTGCCTCAATTGACATCACCTGGTGGGCTGGTGCTGGGTCGGGCCCCGTGTCCGGCAGTGGTAGACGACTGAGGGCATCGGCGTGGCCCATTGCCTTACCCGCCCTGTGTACCAGTGTGTAGGTGTATGAATTTAAGAATTGGTTCCATCTCAGCACCCTCTGAGACAGGATTTGGGGGGTTTGCCGGTCGGGGGCTAGCAGACCCAAGAGAGGCTTGTGGTCGGTCGCTATCGTGAACTTGCGACCATACAAATAATCGTTAAATTTGTGAACCCCCGCTACGATCGCCAGGGCTTCCTTATCTATTTGAGCGTAATTACGCTCCGCTGACGTTAAGGTGCGGGAATAGTAGGCGACCGGTACCTCCCGGCCGTCCGATAGTTGGTGCCCCAGGACGGCGCCCACCCCGTACGGCGATGCATCGCATGCTAGAATGACTGGGAGGCGCTCATCGAAGTGGTGAAGCACCGCGTTAGAGACCAGGACGTCCTTCACTGCCTGGAACGCAGCGGCTTGCTTCTTCCCCCACACCCAAGGAGCTTTTTTGTCCAGTAACCGGTGTAGGGGTTCCGCGATGGCCGCTTTGTGGGGTATGAACGTGTGATAAAAGTTGAGCACCCCCAGGAAGCTCTGTAGCTCCGCTTTACTCGTGGGGGCTGGGGCTTGTACGATGGCCCTGGTTTTCTCCTCGGTCGGGTGGATTCCCTCTGCGTCCACGGCGAATCCTAGGAACTCCACCCGCGGTACCCCCAGCAAACACTTCTCCCTCTTCACCTTGAGTCCAGCGGTTTGGAAACGACGGAGCACCTCCCTGAGACGGTCGCTGAACTCCTCAGGGTTCGGGGCGGCGATTAAAACGTCGTCGAAAAAGGGCTGGACTCCTGGGATCCCTTTGAGGAGAGCGTCCATTATACTCTGGAAGATCCCCGGAGCTACGCTGACCCAAAACTGTAGCCGGTTCACCTTGAACGCCCCCCTATGGGTCACAATCGTCTGTGCCTCGGCCGTTTTGGCGTCCACCGGAAGCTGCTGGTAGGCTTGTGCCAAGTCCAGCTTCCCGAAAATTTTGGACCCCGCAAGGGCGGCCAGGACGTGGCTGACAACCGGCACTGGGTAGGGGTTATCCTGGAGCGCCTTGTTGATTGTGCACTTGTAGTCGGCACAAATCCTCACGTCCCCATTCGGTTTGACCGGAGTCACTATGGGGGTTTCCCACATGGCGTAATCGACCGGCTCTAGGACCCCTTGTGCTACTAGGCGGTCCAGCTCAGCCTCGATTTTAGGTTTTAGGGCGAAGGGGACTCTCCTTGCCTTAAGCCGGGTTGGTCTGACCGTGGGGTCGAGCGGCAGGGAGATGGCCGGGCCCTTGTAGCTACCCAACGACCCGTCAAAAACCTCTGGGAATTCTCGGCACACCTCCCCGAACCCCCCGGCCATGGTCGTTTGTGACACCTCAACTCTGATTCCTAAGGGGCCGAACCACATGAGGCCCAACAGGGTCGCCAGTGGTCGCTTGACTACCAGGATATCTAGCGGGCCTCTGAAAGACCCTCGCTCCACGCGCACCCTCGCCCACCCCGCGATCTGGACCGGGTTTTTCTGGAAGTCCCGCAGTACAAAGTCGGCCGGCCGCAGCAGTCTCTTGTAGCCGGGGTGTAACCGCCTTAGGGTCTCCTCCGCAATTATGGAGATGGAGGAGCCCGAGTCCACCTCCATGAGGCAGGGGGCCCCCTCTATGCGGACCGACACCTTAATCTTGTTGGGGGTGGCCAGGGGCAGGTTCATTACCTGTAGCGTGGTGGAGGCCGTGGAGTGGAACTCAGCGGCCTCGTGGTGCGTGGTTGGCCCCGGGCGGTGGGGCTTGGCTCGGCAAGCCCGCGCTATGTGACCGGTCTTCCCGCAGCTCCTGCAGTCCCAGGTCCTGTACTTGCAGTCCCGCCGGTCGTGGGGGTCGCCGCAACTGGCGCAGTTCGCTCCTTGGTTGTTGCGTTGGTTCGATCTTTCGTTCGCCCGGGGCCGCTGTGGGGCTCGGGAGGCTGGTCTTGCCGAGCGGTGCATCTGGAGCGCTTCTCCTTCGTCCGGGTGATGGGGGTCCAGCTCCTCGTGGTGGACGGCTTCCGACTTGGCCCTGGAGAACGTCCGGGAGGCGCGCTCGAAGGCCACGGCCTCGCTGAAGGCGCCCTGAAGCGTGAGCTCTTCCTTTGCGAAGAGCTTTTGCTGGAGCCTCTCGTCGCGGAGGCCCCAAGCGAACCGATCGGCCAAGGTCTCTTCCAAATTCGGGAAGTTGCAGCTTCCGGCGATCTGGCGCAGGGCGGCCAGGTAGTCTGCAGCGGATTCTCCCTGGGCCTGGTCCCTCTTGTGGAAGAGGAACCGTCGGGCCACCCGCGACGGCTGCGGCAGGAAATGGCCCGTGAGGAGGCGGACGACCTCCGTGTACGTTTTCTCCGTGAGGCGGGCGGGCGCTGAGAGACCCTTTGCGATCTCAAAGGTGGCGGCCCCGCAGACGCTCAGGAGCACGTCCCGCTTCATGCCGTCCTCGGTTACTCGATTCGCCCTCAGGTAGCAATCGACTCTCTCCGAATAGGATTCCCATCCCTCGGGCTTCGTGTGGTCGAAAGCTTCGATGTGACCGGTGTTCCCGCTGGTACTGGTCATGGCGGCGGTCGTTGCGAAGTAGCGATACAGCGATGAAGCGATGGGACGACGAGTTGCCCGGGCGTCTCCTTCGTAGCCCTTGTCGAAGGGCTAAAATCCCATCCTCGTCGCCACTGTTATGTACCAGTCTGAGAGACGCACGTAGGGCAACATAGTTTATTGCATGGTACAAACACGAGGTAAGAGGGAGAACACGCGGGCCGGGTCCCGCATATATACAGATCCGGAACTATTCACCCTGCTGGCCAGTCCAATGCTGGCCAGCCGTATTTCCCGCCACTTGCTGTGATTGGCGGATGACCAGCGCTCTTCGCGGAGGCATCGGGTCGTCGCCTTTGCCTCCGCAGCTTTAGCGGACTAACGCTTTAACGATGGTACGTTATAACGAAATGGTTGCGCTGTCTGGAATGAAGGCGTTCTACGAATGCCATACACTACAGAAAAGAGCATGTTGAAAGCAGCTCTGAGCCCCCATTGGGGAGAAAAGCAGGGCAACCATGAAGCTAGTAAATAATCATCAGATGAAAAGACCAAAACCATATTTTAAATTTCAGCTGCTATGTAGAGTTTTAAGACTTATGGATTTTGCTACGTTACCTCTGTCCAAACGTTGCTTTCTGGAAAAATCATGGGAGATACCAGCAGTGCCAAACCACCGTCTGTGAAAATATTTGTATTATCTGGCTTTGCTGCAGAGAGTTCTCAGCATGAATTCAAATACCTCTCATGATGAACTTGATGTCCTTTGGAAAACATTACGTCTTTGCTTGCATGGCCAATGGCTGGGGCTGATGGGAGTTGTAGGCAAAAAACATCTGGAGAGCTACCGTTGGCCACCCCTGCTATATGGCTTCCTAGTCTAGAATATCTCATTTCACAAGAAGCTATTCCAGATCTGCAGTAGTTAATGGCAGTGTGTACATTTGTGGTAGTGTGTACATTTTGGCTGCCAAAGTGATTAGGGTCAGAAATACAGGGATTTTCAGTACTATTTTATTTTATTTTCATTCCTTATTTCTAAATGTGATTGCATTTATGGTTCAGTTGTCTTGTATTATTGATTATCCGTACATGTTTTTGAGTTATCTGCAATAAGTATGATGTGATTTTATATTACATCAGTTCTTCATCTCATATCTGTGTTCTATATATTTTGTAAAATTACAATAAAATGTATTTGAAAGAGATGTCATTGAAATACTCCTCCCTCCCCCCCTCCCCCCCAAAAACCCCTTCTGATTTCTGAGACAGACTTTATTTCTTATTTAAAACTGGTGAACATACAACTCTAAAGATGTATTATTATGGGTATGCACAAGGCTTTTTTTGTAAGCAGGAACTCCTTTGCATATTAGGCCACACACACCCTGATGTAGCCAATCCTCCAAGAGATTACAGTAGGCCCTGTGCTAAGAGCGTTGTAAGCTCTTGGAGGATTGGCTACATCAGGGGTGTGCGGTCTCATATGCAAAGGAGCTCCTGCTACCAAAAAAGCCCTGGGTATGCAGGATTTGCCCTGACTGAATAGCCCAGGCTAACTCGGATCTCCTCAGATCTCGGAAACAAAGTTACATCTTTCTAAACCCACTGAGGTCAATGGAGTTAAAATACGTAACTCTGCTGAGGATAGCCCTGGTCTGTATGCGAATGGGAGAACTCCATGGAATGCCAAGGTCGCCGTGTAGAGGCAGAAAATGGCAAAATATCTCTGAATTTCTCTTGCCTCGAAAACTTCATGGGATTGCCATACGTCACCTGTGACTTGATGGCTAAAAAGAAAACAACAACAACATGAAACTGCTTGTTCTCCAAGGAAGCTGTGAGTCACAGCTCTGCATAAGTCACAACTCTGGGCACACTGCTCTTCCAAGAGCAGCTAAGTCCACTATGGCTGTGATCACACGCATGATGCATTTTCAATTAGGGCTGCCAAGCTCCAACCGGGGGTGGTGGATCCCCCACCCAGAAGGGCTCCAACCTGCCGGCAGTGAGCAGACTGCTGTCATCGTCAGGGACATCGTGCAGGGACACTCTAGGAATCGCAGTAAAAACTCTATGGCACCACAGAGTGTTGTTATGATTCCTAGAGCAAACCCCGTGCACTGCCCCCAGCACGATGATGCCATTTCCAAGTGGCATCGTCATGTTGCACGCATAAATCGTGCACGAAGAACAAGCCCCCCACCACAGCAGCAGAGGGACCGGGGCAACCCTACTTTCAATTCACTTTCAATGTACTTTCCAACTGGATTTTGCCTGTTCGCACAGTCAAATCCAGTTGGAAAGTCCACTGAAAGCGGATTCATTGAACAATGAATTCATGCTTAGAGCACCCATCCCCACCCCAGGCCTTGATCTCACCAAGTGTGGGGAATACTACCGTGGTTGATACTCCCACACAAGAGGGCAGCTGAAAAATGGGCTCAGGATGCTAGGGACTAGTGAACTGTCCTAATAGAGGCCCGTCTGTGATCTTAAAACCCTTATTCTCCAAGGAACGTAAGTTTTTTTTGCAAACAGCAGAAATGTAAAACATTATAATCTAATCAGATTGTGTAAATCCCTTGAGCTGATGGGAAAGGCAAGTTTTAAAAACATATTAAAATATGGGACCTCTTTGGGAACCAGATGAAACAAAAGATCCAGCACATTATTGTTTGCTTTCTGAAGCAGGGTGACATCTTTCTAACTCCGTTGACCTCAAGGGGTTTGGAAAGATGTAACTCTGCTTTGGACTGAACTGTATGTGTTGAAATGCCCACCAACTAAAGGCTGGAGGAAGAAATGGCTTGAGAAACAGGAGGAGGAGGAAGAAGAGGAGGAGACTGGATTTATACTCCACTTTTCACTTGGAGTCTCAAAGTGGTTTACAATCTCCTTCCCTTCTCCTCACAACAGACACTTACAGATTTCTCACTAGCGTTGCTCTGCCCCCAAACTTCTTATTTCCCCCAGCACAAGCGATTTCTCACCAGTTGCTCCACAGGCACATTTCGATGTGGGGGTCCCTCCCGTTCCCCTTGCAGTTTTTTAATCCTTCAAAGACACACTCCAAGGTCACGTGGAGAACAGGAGGGAGCCACACATCAAAATATGCCCGCAGAACAACTGGTAGGAAATCGATGGCTTGCGCCGGGGGGAACCAGAAGCCTGGAAGGAGCAACACAAGGGAAAAGTCAGTCACTCTGTGAGGTAAGTGGGGCTGAGAGAGCTCTCAGAAACTGCTCTTAAGAGCTCTGAGAGAATTACAATTGACTCAAGGTCACTCTAGCAGTTGCATGTTTTGGGGCAACGATGCTCTGTATTCTTGGTGCTTGGGAGGGGCAACAGTGTGAGGACTTCTAGTGTCCTGGCCCCACTGATGGACCTCCTGGTGGCAGCTGGGTTTTTTGGCCACTGTGTAACACAGAGTGTTGGACTGGATGGGCCATTGACCAGATCCAACATGGTTTCTCTTAAGTTCTTATGTGGAGGAATGGGGACTCAAACCTAATTCTCCCATATAAGAGTCTGTGCACTTAACCGCTATACCAAACTGGCTCTAAATGTGCTTTCTGCAAAATAACAACTGCTCTAGTTAAGCAGTGATTTGTTTGTAACATACCCAGAGAACCTTTTCTGTACGTGCTCAACACATATAAGAAAAAAAAACCCACAGATAGTTTTTTTTAAAAAAAAATTTTTTAATCCAACTGTTATAGAAAGTGTATGTATTATATTTAACTTGAAGTGTTTTTATTTTTAGTGCACCTTTTAATTTGGAAAAAAAATTAAAAACGAAAGTCTATTAAATGCCATATTAAAAAAAAGCAATCAACATTTTAAAGGAATAATTATGTAAGGGTAATGGTTAAAATGCTAATTAAAAAGACACTGGCAAAATAATATTAATCTAAATAGGAACCTGAATGCTAACATAATCATGTCTTCTTTATGAGAGGCATACAAATGAGTCATTCAGAAGATGGGGGGGGGAGAATGGGGAAAAGTTCCTTTGAAATTTAACATGAACTTTTCCTTCTGATACATCATGATCGCTGGAATCCGCTACCCACAATGCTAGACCAACTATCAATCAGGCCTCTAATTCACCTGCCATAATCCATCACGAGAGAGAAGGACAGAAGAAATTGTGTTGCAATGGGCAAAACATGCCTTTCAGAGATCAACAGCCCTAATCCATCATGAGAGAGAGAAAGCGCAAGACAGAAGGAATCATTTCTGCGTACCACCCCTGCCTTTCAATCTGTTGGGAAATCAGCAGCTCCCCAACAATATGCAGCAGTAATATAACCCTTTAATAACGCCTAATCGGAGCAAACAAAGCGTTCCAGCCTAAAGATGCTGAGGAAGGAATCCAAGTCTAATTGCACAATGGAAATTAGAAAGCAAAATAGTACCCAGTAGCTTCAGAGGGTACCCAGCAAGGACGTTGAAAGCCATTTTGCTATAATGAATTGTACGACCTTGGAAGACTCAGCCAGGAGCACTCCAGCACAGTTATGCAATAGACAAAATGCCAACCGAGTTGACCCATTGATTCGTTTCGGCACCCACTAAGACGACCCACCGACGGGAGGTTTGGAATAAATCAATTTCAAACATCGGCGAACGCATTTCCTTACTAAATTAGTCCAATACAAACCAACATTTCTGTTGGCCTCCCAGACGTTCGGTAACTGCAACTGCAACTGCTCGGCGAGGAAATAGAAATTCATACATTTCAGGAATGGAGGGGGCATCTTCCAAGGCAAGAAAGTCCCCTTGCTGGAAAATAAACCAGCCAAGAATAATCTCTTCTTTGGCCGTTTTGTATGCTTGTCTCTGTGACCTGTTCTAAATGGATGTGGCAACAGGATACAGCCGATCAGTCAGTCTCTAAGCCACGGTATAATTTTTCCAAGTCATTTAGGGATTTATATGCTTGACACATTGAACTGCGCACCGAAAGCTGGTATCAAACCAATATAGATTACAACACAGCTACAGAGGCCGCCTTCAACATTTTCTTTTTCATTTGCTGTTACGCACACATGTGAACGACAACATACACACTTCAAAAATGCAAGCTTGCCTTTAAAGTCTTAACTTTGCCAAGTGTAATTTTGCCTTCACGATAAATCAATGACAATTATAATGCCCAGGGCTTTTTTAAAAGCAGGAATGCTAAGGAATGCAATTCTGGCTGGCTTGGCATCAGGGGGTGTGGCCTAATATGCAAATGCGTTTCTGTTATGATTTTTCAACCCAAAATCCCTGTGTGAAACAATGGTGATGTCGGGGTGTGGCCTAATATGCCAATGAGTTCCTGCTGGGCTTTCTCTACAAAAAAAGCCCTTTGTGAAGCAATGGTGATGTTAGGGGGTGTGGCCTAATACGCAAATGAGTCCCTGCTGGGCTTTTTCTAAAAAAAAAAACCCTCTGATAATGTCTTGTGTTTTAACATTGTGGTTTTTAACTGTAAACTGCCTCAAACAAGACCCTAAAGAGGCAGCATAGAGATATTCAGGACAAATAAATAATCGGTCAATCAACTTTGTAGTATGTCATTTCAAATTCAGTATATGTGTCATGCTACGTTACAGTGCTCTGAAAAGAAAGGGAAGTTTACAGTGTTGTGTAATGGTCAGGCTGCCATCAGCTCTAGGATTCTATGGACAGCCATACATTGGGAACATGCTAGCTTTCAGCTAAATCTGGATTATGGGGCTGTGGCTCAGTGGTAGAGCATCTGCTCGGCATGCAAAGAAGGTCCCAGGTTCAATCCCTGGCATCTCCAGTTAGAAAGAGCTTAACAGTAGGTGCTGGGAAAGACCTCAGCCTGAGACCTCAGAGAGCCACTGCCAGTCTGAGTAGACAATACTGACTTTGATGGCCCAAGGGTCTGGTTCAGTTGAAGGCAGTTTTGTGTGCTCATGTGAACTGTAGAATGACCTATCAGGCCACAATTTATTACAGTTTAACCTCATGGAGGGGTTATCAGTTGTATGGCCTTATCCAAAACAGAGCTTCTGGTAATACGAAAACTTATTTAAATACAAATATTTAATAGATTTAAATTGCTTTAATAAGAACAAATAAACATCTGGGAACCAAACATTCTGCACTCTAAACTTCTCGAAAGGGGTGGCTCAGAAGACCTTAATTTACCTGATGGATGGTTCTTCAAAGAGGAGTTATCATGCCGTGAGATTCAAAAGGCAACTGGGGAGTTTTAGATTTCTAATGGTCACTAGGCAACAGGATGCCACCAAAGGGGATGATGTCATAAAGCACTGGGCCAGTAAGAGAGAGGACACAAAGTGGGTGGGGCCAGAGCCAGGTCTTGTTACAAAGTCTCTTTGAGGACTACACAAGATTTGTTCCCTAATTTGCATGCTGGTGAACTCCCTCTTCTAAAAGGAGCAACAATTTGGGACAGTAGAGGTAGATGCAAGGCTGGCCCGGCCACTAAGCAAACTAGGCAATTGCCTAGGGTGCCGACCTTCTGGGGATGCTGAAATGGTGTCCCTCATGTGACTTTGTGAGGTTATCAGTGTGGGGGGCACCAGAAGTTAGCCTTGCCTTTGGGTGCCAGACAGTCCAGGGACAGCCCTGGGTAGACAGCATATTGTGAGGACACTAAGGTTGCCAGTTCACCCCTGACCACTAACGGGATAGAGGGGGGTAGGGTTGCCGGATCCAGGTTGGAAAAGTCCTTGAAATTTTAGGGTGGAGCTAGGGAAGGATAAGGACCTCAGTGCCGTAGAGTTCACCCTCCAAAACATCCATTTCCTCCCCCAGGGGGACTGATCTCTGTAGTCTGCAGATGACTGTAGTTCCTGGGGATCCCCAGTTGCCAACTGGAGGCTGGAGTGCAGATATTTGCTCCACAGCATGCAAGGTGGAGCAAGGTTCTAATACTAAATTACTGTTAAATTACTGGAAAACTGAAACTTCACGGAAGAAGATAAGAAGATATTGGATTTATATCCCACCCTCCACTCCAAATCTCAGAGTCTCAGAGCGGCTCATAATCTCCTTTATCTTCCTCCCCCACAACAGACACCCTGTGAGGTGGGTGGGGCTGAGAAGGCTCTCACAACAGCTGTCCTTTCAAGGAGAACTCCTACAAGAGCTATGGCTGAACCAAGGCCATTCCAGCAGCTGCAAGTGGAGGAGTGGGGAATCAAATTCGATTCTCCCAGGTAAGAGTCCGCACACTTAACCACTACACCAAACTGGCTACATCTCTTTGGAATATTCTACCTGGATATGTCTGTCTCTCACAGATATCATTTGATTTGTCCAATGAACACAGTTCTATTCCCCCTGCTCCATAAATCTTGGGACTTGGGTACACTATTTTTCCTTTTGTACACAGATGTACTTGATTGCTATTGCTGTTTTTGTTGCTTTTAAATTGTTGCCTTAAATAGTCTATTACCAATAGGCTTTTAAAAAAATGTAGCATTGTGCTATCTTCAAAGTGGAAAGGCGGGACAGAAACATTTCACATAAATTAGTAAACAAGCCACTTTTCTTTAGCAAAGACAACAGATTCCAAAATAATTCGAGTTATAAAAAAGAGAGAAGCAAACTCCAGTTCACTCCCAGAGCTCTCATTTTGATAACAGTCATTTCCATTTTAGAAGGAAAATGAATACCCAGGAAATCATTCAGAATTAATCTTAATGCTTTGAAGCATCAGTAGCATGCAGCTTGAGAAAAAATATCATTATTTCATTTCAGATCTTATAATCCACGGGAGGAGGGGGTGGGGACAAGATCCAATTGTCTATCAATTCTGCCAGAAACTCCAGTTCGTATACTATGGCGTTAACAACAGCCACTGAATTCTAAAAATATTAATCCCAGCTTTGAGATTTTCCTTCACAGGACTTCGGTCAGCGATAGCTGAGGATACTATAGCAGTCCGAAGAAACAGACAAAGCACACTGCATGCACATAATACAAAACAGACAAGACATATTACAAGGGAAAACTCCGTACCCACTTCTGAAAGATTCTCAGAACATGGCTTTAATCTGTTTCATTTTGAGCTAGAGTGCCATAGCATTGGCTCCACTTTGACTTGGGCAGAATTTCGGGACTTCATCAGAACCACGAACATCGTGAGACCGGGCCAGAACTCCCACGGCAACATCACCGGAACGACATACTATTCGAAAAGGTTTCAAAGTTGCCATAGCAACGGCAATGGGAACTGGTCTAGAGTTCACCACCCATACAGATGGTTGCATTTATAAATCCACACTCATCGAGAAGAGGGGGGGAAAAAACTGTCCTCCCTGTTAGAAGAAAGTTTGGATAATTAAAATCACAAGGGAAACAAGCATAGTGAGGGACTCACTTTTCCTTCGCTGCCTTCATACATCTTTATAATATCTGAAATAGGGGCATGCGCTACTTTTAGTAGGTCCTCCTATATCTAGGTCAAGCTTGACCACTTTTCCTGGCAACAAGAGGACAGTTCCTGCTCTCCCCTTTCATAGCTAGCTTAATGAGCTAGAACTGGATCTGAAAATCCCTCGCCAGTACAGAAAATGAATATGTTCTCTCCCTGGAATTAAGATTACAGTGAGAGGCCCTCCTGACTGTCCCGTCAATCAAAGGAGGTCATTTGGTGGCTGCATGAGAGAGGGCCTTTTCAGTGGCAGCCCCCCAAATATGGAACAGCCTTCCCAGGCTTTGAATTCAGCAGAAGTTCACAGGAGTACAATTCCTGAACCTTTCTGACGGCCCTCTCTCCTCCTCCCCGCCTACCTTGTCCATTGAATAGTAGGTGCAGCTGTATAACAATCCCTGAATTAGGAGAACGGGTGGCCAGCCAGCCAGCCACCAGTTTTGCCACACCCCCAGCAGCCCTCATTAACCCCTGGAGAAGCCCATGCCACCTTTTCTCCACTTCTTATGTGATTTTGGGTGGTGGGTGGCTTGCTGGCCTTTTGACTGTGGGGAAGGGTGGCCAAGGAGAGCCCCAGGTGAGTGAGGCCTGCTTGGGCTGGCTGGATCTCTAGCCAGCCGAAGCAGGTCTTGCTCGCCTGGGGCTCTCCTTTCTTGAATCGGGTTGCTTTTGGCTGGTGGGGCGGCGGCATATGCTAATGAGCTCTGCCACCTATTTTTCTACAAAATGACCCCTGAGCCTTCCCATGGAGGTGTGGCTGCCCCCTTTCTTTTGATTTGGAAGAGGCAGCTGAAGACAGTTTTATTCCAGATTGAATTGGGTTAAGTTTAGCAGCAGGTCTAAGGAGTGATCTTAAACTTTGACAGGACTAGTCTTAAAATAGGATGTTGTTAGTTAAACCCATACTTGAGGGGTATACATTCACTGTACTTTAGTGCATTATGTATTAGTATTTGAACAGAGTAGTTTCCAGCTTCATTCTACAGGAAAATATTGTTTTAACCCATGCTTTAGAGAGGAGACCAATTGAACATTACAACAGGCTTTAATTTATTACTCTGAACAACTAAGAAACCTAATGGCATAGATATCAATCTCCAATTCTGATGTTTACTACCTTTGCTGCTTTTTCCGCCAACCCAAACCAACTGCCAGACCCCAACAGTCAATCCAAACTGACATTTACCAGACCCCAACACTCAATCCAAACTGATGTTTACGAGACCCCAACTTGTTCTTTTAATCTGCTAAATTTGATGTAGTGGTTAAGTGTGCAGACTCTTATCTGGGAGAACCGGGTTTGAGTCCCCACTCCTCCACTTGCACCTTCTGGAATGGCCTTGGGTTAGCCATAGCTCTTGTAGGAGTTGTCCTCGAAAGAGCAGCTTGTGGGAGAGCTCTCTCAGCCCCACCCACATCACAGGGTGTCTGTTGTGGGGGAAGGGGATAGATATTGTAAACCGCTCTGAGACTCTGATTCAGAAAGAAGGACGGGGTATGAATCTGTGGTCTTTTTCTTCTTCCTCTACTAACATTTTCACTATTTGGCATACTAATTCACTGCTCTATATACGTAGGACTATATTGGGAGGGATGGTGGCTCAGTGGTAGAGCATCTGCTTGGGAAGCAGAAGGTCCCAGGTTCAATCCCTGGCATCTCCAAAAAAGGGTCCAGGCAAATAGGTGTGAAAAACCTCAGCTTGAGACCTTGGAGAGCCGCTGCCAGTCTGAGAAGACAATACTGACTTTGATGGACCAAGGGTCTGATTCAGTAGAAGGCAGCTTCATATGTTCATATGTTGGACTGCCAACTGTACCCCATTTCATCATCCGATGAAGTGTGCTGTTAGCACACAAAAGCTTACATTCTCGAAAAGACTTTGTTGATCTTAAAGATGCTACTGGACTCCAACTTTGTTCTATTGCTTCAGACCAACATGGCTGCCCACCTGGATCTATTTCAATTGCGGTTTTATTTTCAAAAGTATTTTATTCTATGATCCATCTATATTTGTAAGCCACCTTGAGCTCCTCAAGAGAAAGACGGCTAATATTTATTGGTGTCTTCATGAACGTTATGGAGTCAACAGAACCTCTAGAAATAGTATTTCATTACTGATACCATGGTGTTTTCTCTCTTCAGTTTTCATACAGTTGTTCCGTGGTTTCTCCCTGTTGTATTGCTAATATCCAAGTGGAGCCATTTGCTATTTACAGAATTGAACAAAAGAACATAAAAGAAGCCATGTTGGATCAGGCCAATGGCCCATCCAGTCCAACACTCTGTGTCACACAGTGGCCAACCCCCCCCCCCCAAAAAAAAAAAACTGCCATCAAGAGGTCCACCAGTGGGGCTTGAAGCCCTCCCACTGTGCTCTCCCAAGCACCAAGAATACAGAGCATCACTGCTCCAGACAGAGAGTTCCAACGGTAAGCTGTGGCTAATAGCCACTGATGGACCTCTGCTCCATATGCTTATCCATTCCCCTCTTGAAGCTGTCTATGCTTGGTGGCCGCCACTACCTCCTGTGGCAGTGAATTCCACATGTTAATCACCCTTGGGGTGAAGAAGTACTTCCTTTTATCAATCCTAACATGACTGCTCAGCAATTTCATTGAATGCCCACGAGTTCTCGTTTTGTGAGAAAGGGAGAAAAGGACTTCTTTTTCTACTTTCTCCAACCCATGCATAATCTTGTAAACCTCTATCATGTCACCCTGCAGTCAACGTTTCTCCAAGCTAAAGAGCCCCAAGCGTTTTAACCTTTCTTCATAGGGAAAGTGTCCCAACCCTTTAATCATTCTAGTTGCCCTTTTCTGCCCTTTTCCCAATGCTGTAGTATCTTTTTTCAGGTGCAGTGACCAGAATTGTACACAGCATTCCAAGTGAGACCGCACCATCGATTTATACAAGGGCATTATGATACTGGCTGATTTGTTTTCATTTCCCTTCCTAATAATTCCCAGCATGGCGTTGGCCTTTTTTATTGCAATCACACACCGTCTTGATATTTTCAGTGAGTTATCTACCACAACCCCAAGATCTCTCTCTTGGTCAGTCTCTGCCAGTTCACACCCCATCAACTTGTATTTATAGCTAGGAAGCAGAGCTCAAACCCATAGTGATGAGGGATTTAGTCAAGAGATGATAAGGCGGACAAAGAAAATGTCCCATCAGCAAATTAAAACAAGGGTTGCCAATTTGCAAGTGGACCCTAGAGATCTTGCAGAATTGCAACTGACTACAGAGATCTGTTGCCCCAAAAGAAAATGGCGGCTTTGGAGGGTGAACTCTATGGCATTATACCCTGCTGAGGTCCCTGCCCTCCTCAACCCCACCCTTCCTAGGGTCTGCCCCCCAAATCTCCAGGCATTTCCCAACCCAGAATTGGCAGCCCTATGTAAAACAGGACTCGAAACAGAAACGCTTTCCCTGAGCAGGTCTTTCTTTCCTCACGCGGCATCCTCCCACTCAACCAGCATGTTTTTGCCCAAGGTATTTCTGTTCTCTTTGAGACTGACCATATTCCCGTTCTTTGTGATTTGGAAATTGCATTACCGCTGTGTGACTAACTTGTGTATGATTCATTCGCTATTTTTACCGGAGTCGATGTTGCTATTTAACCACTCTGGTGAGGTTTCCCCCTGTTCCTTTAAGTGGCAGCTTTGGTGCGAGTCTGTCTGTAGGGTTAACTTTGCACTCTGTCGGCTCCAATAGTGTCACTGTTTGTTTACTGTAGCTATTTGCAATGCACACAGATCCTTGCGTTACTCATACCGCCTCAGCATATACATGTTCACAGTCAGCTCGTCTGCCTCTGCCTTTTACTCACTGCGCAGTGGGCACTCTGTTAAAGTGTTTTACTTCAATGCTCTGCTATTCTAGAGCTTACTTTCTACCAAACCAGGAGTGGCCAAACTTGTTTAACATAAGAGCCACACAGAATAAACATCAGATGTTTGCGGGAAGGAAGGAAGGAAGGAAGGAAGGAAGGAAGGAAGGAAGGAAGGAAGGAAGGAAGGAAGGAAGGAAGGAAGGAAGGAAGGAAGGAAGGAAGGAAGGAAGGAAGGGAGGGAGGGAGGGAGGGAGGGAGGGAGGGAGGGAGGGAGGGACAGAGAGAGATTGGAAGAAAGCAACTTTAACTTTAGATGTATTCTCCAAGCCATTAGCTGGCTTGACCTGGAGAAGTGATTTGAAGAGACCAATGCCTTCTCTAAGCTGGGAAACAGGGCAGAGGGGAGCTTTGAGGGCCACACAATAAGTGTGAAAGAACCACATGTGGCTCCCGAGCCACAATTGGGCCACCTGTGTACCAAACATGCATACTCATTGTTTGAACAATGAGTCAAAGATGGAGAGTGATACCTAGGACTTTGTGCCATGATTTTAGGCTTGAGGATGAGGCGGAGTGGCATGTGAGGCCTCAAACCAACCTTTCCCTCACTCACCAACATTGGGGCCTTGCTGAGTATTTTCATGCAGGTCAACATTTCACAGTCACTTTTAGGGATGCCATTCCCCAGTTGGTGGTGGAAGATTCCCTTATTTTCAGGCCTCTTCACCACCAACCAACTGGCCAGTGGGGGGAAATCCCACCCACAAATGCAATGTAATGAGGTCACATGGAAGTGGCATCATCACATTGATGATACTATGTGGTGACGCTCTGGTATTTTGGGCAAAACTTGATGGTAACCACCAGGGGTGGAATTCTAGCAGGAGCTCCTTTGCATATTAGGCCACACACCCCTGATGTAGCTAATCCTCCAAGAGTTTACAAAAAAGAGACTTGTAAGCTCTTGGAGGACTGGCTACATCAGGGGCATGTGGCCTAATGTGCTAAGGAGCTCCTGCTAGAATTCCACTCTGGTAACCACAGTTTTTCCCAAAATACTACAGCGTTGCTGCATGTCATTGACTTGTGACATCATTACATTGTGCACTCCCCTCCACACTCCCAGAAAATCCCTCCCCCTCTCCCACAGTCTGGTCACTGTGACCTGACAACTCTAGTCATCCTCCAGACCTCAGGATTGAACTCGAAACAAAATGGAGGGAAAACAGGAGGCAATCACTGATGAGGATAGGCTTCCCAATCCCCAGGTCCCAGCGGGGGATCCCCAGGTTTTACAGGCTCCCCCCTCCCCCAGCCAGCTGGCCGGTGGGGGAAACCCCACCCCGACAGCCATTATGCACCTCCATGAACAATTCTCATAAGGAATGATGGGGAATTGGTCTGCGGGTATCGGGGGCTCTGGGGGAGCTGTTTTTTGAGGTAGTGGTGCCAAATTTTCAGTATAGCATCTAGTGCCTCTTCCCAAAATACCCCCCAAGTTTCAAAAGTATTGGACCACGAGGTCCAATTCTATGAGCCCCAAAAGAAGGTGCCCCTATCCTTCATTATTTTCTATGGAAGGAAGGCATTTTAAAAGGTGTGCTGTCCCTTTAAATGTGATGGCCAGAACTCCCTTGGAGTTCAATTCTGCTTGTCACATCCGTGCTCCTGGCTCCGCCCCCCAATGTCTCCTGGCTCCACCCCCAAAGTCTCCTGGCCCCACCCCCAAAGTCCTCAGATATTTCTTGAATTGGACTTGGAACCCCAGATGAGGAGGCAGAACTTTGACAAAGGGCATGTGTGCAGGAAGGAAGGAAACTGTGTCTTCTAGGGTTGCCAGCTCTGGATGAGGAAATTCCTGGAGATTTGGGGATGGACCCTAAGAAGGGTGGGATTGAGGAGGGCAGGGACCTCAGCAGCGGGTGTGGTCTAATATATAAATGTCTTCCTGCTGGACTTTTTCTACAAAAAAAAAATGCCTGATAGGAAGACAAACAAAGAGGTCTGTGGCCTCCCACTTTCAACATCATCACAGCTTTTTTTGTGTGTAGTGTCTTTAAAAAAGGAAGGAAAAAAAAGCCAAGATACGATTTGAGGTGGGGGAAAGATGAATAGTTTGTACACACGGACACCCACTCACATAATTGCTAATTTGATTCATCATACTGCTCAATTTAAAACACTTGGAAAGGCAAGCCACTATATTTCATCGCGAGAGACGCTTGCAGCCGGCAAGGTTCAGCGGGCAATTTATTCGATTTCATATTTCCTTCAGCCGGACTGTCCCTGTTTCTGATCTGCTTAATGCGATTCAGTCGCCTAGGAAAAAATACACCTACTGCATCCTCATTGATTCGTATGGCCTGTCATCGGGGCATGGGAACAAAGTTCACGCAGGAGACACGTGAGGTCAGGAGGTAGCTGAACAGGTAAACTTGGCAAGGTAAATTGATTTCTGGAAACGGACAGGAAAAATGGCACACGCATAGCACTGGAAGCATGATTCGCCCTCCGGTATTCACATTCAATTCTATTTGCTTATTGTACTGTACCATGAGGCAAGAGGGCTTATGTGCGCCTTGAGCATCGGCGAGATTCTCAGAGTAGAGTTGTAAATCCATTGAAGGCAGTGGCCTTGGAAAGATGGAAATCTGTGTAGGACTGCAATCTATGAGTCTAAAGCTAGGACCATGTCCACAGGAGAAAATTACTAAGGAGGAGGAGATGACCTGTAATGGGACCTAAATGTTGCCATTCTAATATCTGCATGACTGTGGAAAAACAAAACTTGTTCTGTAGAAAAAGCCCAGCAAGAACTCATTTGCATATTAAGCCACACACCCTGACATCACCATTGTTTCACACAGGTTTTTTTTTTTTTTGTCGAAAAAGCCCAGCTGGGAATCATTTGCACATTAGGACACAACCCCTGACATCACCATTGTTTCACACAGGGCTTTTGTTTGTAGAAAAAGCCCAGCAGGATCTCATTTGCATATTAGACCACACCCGCTGACATCATCATTGTTTCACACAGGGTGTTTATTTTGTAGAAAAAGCCCAGCAGGGACTCATTTGTGCATTAAGACACACCCCCTGACATCACCAGTTTGGTGTAGTGGTTAAGTGTGCGGACTCTTATCTGGGAGAACCGGGTTTGATTCCCCACTCCTCCACTTGCAGCTGCTGGAATGGCCTTGGGTCAGCCATAGCCCTGGCAGAGGTTGTCCTTGAAAGGGCAGCTGCTGTAAGAGCTCTCTTAGCCCCATCCACCTCACAGGGTGTCTGTTGTGGGGGAGGAAGGTAAAGGAGATTGTGAGCCGCTCTGAGACTCTTCGGAGTGGAGGGAGGGATATAAATCCAATATCTTCTTCTTCTTCATTGTTTCACACAGGGATTTGGGGTAGAAAAAGCCCAGCAGGAATTCATTTGCATATTAGGACACACCCTGGATGCCAAGCCAGCTGGAACTGTGTCCCTGTGTGTTCCTGCTCAAAAAAAGCCCTGGGGAAAACACCAATCTGATAATAAAGTGCATCCTTTTTGAGTGGATCTGGATCATGGCAATGCAGGTGGCATCTCCAGCAACATCCAGGTTTGCCTCAACCCAATATTTTGCCTTGGCTCTTCTGAAAGGGACAACACGACAGGGAAGAAGGCCACTTCTGGAAGTAATGCAGACTTAGGATATATATCTAAGCAATCTGACCCTTCCCCCGCCCAGTGATCTACTATGTAGAGAGAAAGTGGGTAGGCCTTCTTGATGTTGGAGTGGCAAACCCCTGCCCACACGGGGGGTCTGGCATCCCTACATGCAGGACTTCTTCTTCTTCAGCAAGAACACAGTTCCAACGGGCTTGGTTCCAGGGGGTGTGGCCTAAAATGCAAATGAGTTATTGCTGGGCTTTTTCTACAAAAAAAGCCCAGTGTGAAACAATGGTAGTGTCAGGGGTGTGGCCTAATATGCAAATAATTCCCTGCTGGGCTTTTGCTACAAAACCAGCCCTGCCTACAAGCACACGATGCAAAACAAGCTGGCCATTTGTAATACGAAAGAGCCAGTTTGGTGTAGTGGTTAAGTGTGCAGACTCTTATCTGGGAGAACCGGGTTTGATTCCCCGCTTCTCCACTTGCACCTGCTGGAATGGCCTTGGGTCAGCCATAGCCCTGGCAGAGGTTGTCATTGAAAGGGCAGCTGCTGTGAAAGCCCTCTCCAGCCCCACCCACCTCACAGGGTGTCTGTTGTGGGGAAGGAAGGTAAAGGAGATTGTGAGCCGCTCTGAGACTCTTCAGAGTGGAGGGCTGGATATAAATCCAATATCATCTTCTTCTTATCTCTTTTGATTAAGCTTCTTTCTCTTCTTTTGACCGCAACCTGAACGTGAAGTGGATCTACACAAATAAATGTAAGTTTGCCTTTTTTGCAATATATTTCTTGAGAGATTTATTTACTGCAGTCAGTGTCATGCTTCCATGACCAGGCAATACACCGCTACATTAACCAAATATACCAGTACTTTAATCTGAGACATGTTATTTATTTCTATACTGATCTTTCTTGCAACTCAAAGAAGTTTCTAACATTTATGTATGTATTGAAAACATTTCTGTGCTGCCTTTCCACCCAAAACAGATTAATAAGGCCGAATGATGCACAGTGGACTAGAAAACAGAGTAAATAACACATCACAATGTATTTATTTATCATTTTAATTTATAGACCACCTTTCTTTGAGTACACAGAGCTCAGGGTGGTGAACAGCAGTAAAGTATCCGTACATTAATAAAACAATCCCAACAATTAAATAAAAATGGCTTTAAAAAAACCATCCTCGGCATTGAAACTTTGTCCCTGTCTAGGGTTGCCAAGTCTAATTCAAGAAATCTCTGGGAACTTAGGGGGTGGAGCCAGGAGACACTGGGGTGGAGCTAGGAGCAAGGGTGTGACAAGCATCACGGAACCACAACGGGAGTTTTGGCCATCGCATTTCAAGGGACGGCACACCTTTTTAAATGTCTTCCTTCCCTCCACCCTCCTCTTCTCTGATTTCACCTCAGAGGCGGAGCGGAGCAGGCGACGCCGCTGCGCTGCTGCTGCCTCTTCTCCGCTTCACAGTAACTGCTCCTCCGAGATGGGCTCAGGCTGAGCCCATCTTGGAGGAGCAGCTACGGTGAAGCGGAGAAGAGGCGGCAGCGCAGCGGCATCGCCCGCTCCGCTCCGCCTCTGAGGTGAAATCAGAGAAGGGGAGGGTGGAGGCAGGCCAGGAGAGTGGCGAGCTGCGAGTAGAAGGACCCAGATTCACGGCTCGCCACGCTCCTGGCCTGCCTCCACCCTCCCCTTCTCTCATTTTACCTCAGAGGCGGAGCAGAGCGGGCGATGCCGCTGCGCTGCTGCCACCTCTTCTCCAGTTCACCTTAGCTGCTCCTCCGAGATGGGGCGGCTCGCCACACTCCTTGGCGCCGTTCCCCCCTTCCCCCGCTTCCGTTTTTTTGGAGAGTAGGGGAAGAGGCTGTAAATCCTGGTGTCCCCCACCAGGGCGGGAGGGTTGGGAAGCCTATCCCTGTCTCATGGGAGAAGTAGAGAGGAAGGAGGATGGGGTGAGGGAAGGGAGTGTCGGATAGAATGGTACCAGTTTGGTGTAGTGGTTAAGTGAGCAGATTCTTCTCTGGGAGATAGATCCGAGCGGGCAGCCGTGTTGGTCTGAAGCAGTAGAACAAAGTAGGAGTCAAGCTTCACCTTTAAGGCCAACAACGTTTTATTCAGAACGTAAGCTTTCGTGTGCTCCAAGCACACTTCATCAGAGAAGGATCAGGTACAGTGCGCAGAGCTGGTAGGCAGGGGTTTAGAATGCAAGATGGTACAAATTTAAGATCCAGTGACAGAATAGTAAAATTAGCAAACAGAGCAAACCTTTGATCTGGGTTGCATGAGGATGAGAAAGCAATAAAACAGTAATATGTCAAAGTGCGAGGATGTTTGTCAATGACTCTGTTGTATAAGCCTGGGCCAAAGAGAAAGAAATGCCTTTTCTTTGTATCATTTTGCATTCTAAACCACCGCCTACCAGTTATATAAAGCCCTGCTCACTGTACCTGACTCCTTGTCTGATGAAGTGTGCTTGGAGCACACGAAAGCTTACGTTCTGAATGAAACGTTGTTGGTCTTAAAGGTGCCACTTGACTCCTACTTTCTGATCTGGGAGAACTGGGTTTGATTCCCCACACCTCCACTTTCAGCTGCTGGAATGGCCTTGGGTCAGCCGTAGCTCTCGCACAGCTGTCCTCGAAAGGGCTGCTTCTGTAAGAGCTCTCTCAGCCCCACCAAACTCACAGGTGTTTGTTGTGGGAGAAGAAGGTAAAGGAGATTGTGAGCTGCTCTGAGACTCAGATTCAGAGTGAGAGGTGGGGTATAGATCCAATATCATCATCATCATCATCATCATATTATTATTATTATTATTATTATTATTATTATTATTATTATTATTATTATTATTATTATTATTATTATTATTATTATTCCTCCTCCTCCTCCTTCTTCTTCTTCCGGTCGCTTTCCTCAGCCAAAGGCCTGGTGGGACATCTCTGCCTTGCAATCCCCGCATCAGGTCCCGCAGGAGTCAGATGTTATTCAGCAGAGAGTTCCACCAGGTGAGAGTCAGGGCTGAGAAGGCCCTGGCTCAGGTCAAGGACAGCTGGACATCTTTGGGGATGGGAATCACCACTAAGCTGTTTTCTGCAGAGCGTAAAACTCCTCAGAGACATACCAGGGGAAGCGATATATGTAGCAAACGTCAGTAACATCATGGCAATGGTGAGCTCAAGCAAGGCGAGCTAACACAAAGCAACAATGAGCGAAGTGACCTGAACCACCTTGAAGCACAGGCCTGACCCCATGACTTTTATGGAACATCTGGATGGAACAGTGGAAGCTGCAAAACAGACACAGAACGGATATGCAGTTGTCTGCCAGCATTAAATATACCATCTTTTAAAGACTGTTTATTATAACCTATTTACTGGATGGAACGAAGGAAACAACGCTATCGTATTCAGTTTAAGAGACATTAAAGTATTAAAAGACTGGATTTGTAATATTATGACAATAATTGAGTGCACTGTTAGAGTTTTCTATGAGCTGCTTTGAAATTGCAAATGTAGAAGGGGAATATCCATGCATATTTATGTTTTGTTATTTATTTCTTTATCTCTGAGTTCTTTAAAACCAAATAAATCCTTTGAAACACATGTTTTTATTTATATATAAGATTATATATAAGATCATTTATATATATATATATAGTCCCCTGTGCAAGCACCAGTCATTTCCGACTCTGGGGTGATGTTGCTTTCACAACGTTTTCACGGCAGACTTTTTTACGGGGTGGTTTGCCGTTGCCTTCCCCAGTCATCTACCCTTTCCCCCAGCAAGCTGGGGACTCATTTTACCGATCTCAGAAGGGTGGAAGGCTGAGTCAATCCTTGAGCCAGCTACCTGAATCCAGCTTCCGCCAGGATTGAAAACAGGTTGTGAAAAGAGAGTTTGGACTGCGGTATTGCAGTTTTACCACTCTACGCCACAGGGCTCTATTATCATAGCACCTGTATTATCTTAATGTTTTAATGTTTTATCGTCTATATCTGTTTTAATTGGTTTTATGGAATGTTTTATTGGTATGTAAGTTGTTGCAGCTGACATAAACGTCACTTGTGTTTTGGCTCTCGGATGCAAAAACAGACCAATTCAAAGTCACGAAAGGAGGAGCTCTTTTTAATTGGTTTTATGGAATGTTTTATTGGTATGTAAGCCGCCCTGAGCCTGCTTCGGCAGGGAGGGTGGGATACAAGTCAAACAAACAAGCAAACAAATAAAGCCAGTTAAAAAAACAAGGAAACCTTGAAAAGCTCTGCTGCAACAGAGGAAGCTGTTCTGCCTGTGGAGCCTTTGGGCTGATTTCTCTCCGACTTTTCTCAGACAAGGGTTGGAAAGCAGACCTGGCTGGATGTATTCTTATTATTGCTGTTGCTGTCATTGTATTTAATTAATCGCCCCATCCCAACCAAGGCAGAAGGAGGAGGAGAAGAAAAAGAAAAAAAGATGGTGATATTGGATTTATGTCTGTGTGATGTACACCAGATTTGAAATTTTATTCCCAGGGCTTTTTTGGTAGAAAAGCCCCGCAGGGACTCATTTGCATATTAGGCCACACCTCCTGGTATCATCATTGTTTCACACAGGCTGTTTTGTAGAAAAGACCCAGCAGGAACTCATTTGCATATTGGGCCACACCCTCTGACACCAAGCCAGCCGGAATTGTGTTCCTGTGTGTTCCTGCTCAAAAAAGGCCCTGCTCTTATCACTGATGATATTTCTTAGGTTCTTATTAAAGGACTGAAGGAACCACTTACTTTCCAATAATTCCTTGTGTTCCCTAGCCACGAGTGTTGCAATTGCGCCGTCAAATGGTTGAAAGGACAAGAGTAAGTAATCGGAATCGTGGCCAGCTGAACACTTGGACATGCTGTCAAACGTCCAGGTGGTCCAGCGGACAGCGTAGACATGTGGAACACTGCTGGGAAGAGGAACAAGTGGAACCACAGCTGAAAGTGGACCCACGTGCCTGTCCATGTTAAAGGACAAGCAGGCAACACTAGATGCAACATGCGTACAACGTTGTTGCAGCTGACATAAACGTCACTTGTGTTTTGGCTCTCGGATGCAAAAACAGACCAATTCAAAGTCACGAAAGGAGGAGCTCTTCTGCGGGTGACAGCTCTCTCTAGTAACATCTCCAGGTCTAACAATCTGGGGCAGAGCTTGTTTGCAAGATACAAATTAGTGAACTGCTTCTGCAACAAGTCTTCTCTTTTACAAAAAAAAATAGTTCTTTTTTAAAGGATATGCATATTCATTTAAGAATATGCAGAGCATCCAAGCACTTGGGTCTTTAAAAAGGCTCTTTGGATTATGCCCTGTCTCTAAAAATGGCCACGCCGAAATGGTCAGAACAACTTGAAAATCATGGTAAACCAATGTCATGAGAAATGCAGTTTCTGCTGACCCTATAGTTGTTTTCCTACAAACCTGGGCAAAAGTGGGTCTCTCCAGCTCTGTTTCTGTTTCTGCACAGTAAACTTCAAGGGAACATGTCCACAGTCACTGATCAATCTACATATTTGACAGGATTGCCCAGGGCTTTTTTTTGTAGCAGGAACTGCTTTGCATATTAGGCTACACACACACCCCTGATGTAGCCAATCTTCTAAGAGCTTACAGTAGGCGCTGTGTACTAAGAGCCCTGTAAGCTCTTGGAGGACTGGCTACATCAGGGGTGTGTGGCCTCATATGAAAAGGAGTACCTGCTACAAAAAAACCCCAAACCCTGGGTATACAGAATCCTCAGAAAAAAAATCTGTTTCCATTTTCAAATACTGTATGCAAAATTATTATTTTTTAAAATCCCTAAAAAGCAGTAATCTAAGGGGCGCTTTCTTGCTAACAGAAATCTTAATACAGCACGCAGTCATTTCTGCAAAATACAACACGTGCCACCCCATTGTAGGCTTTTATACAAGCCTTCAGACAACCAGCTTGGAAGTCACAGGAGTGACTGATTACATGTGTAACAAGCAATGACATCTGAATGCCCGGACTGAAGGGGCTTGGCCCAAAACAGCCAAACTTTTTTGTTCTAAAGATGAAACCCATTGAATGCATTAGAGAACATCTCCGATCAGCTGAAAAGCTCTCTGCCTCAGTCCATTTGCAAAACCGGCTCTTGGATTCATTTACCTCTAGGCCAAACTAGCAACCATTCAATCCAGCAAGGGAGCTAATGCACACAGATTCTTTGGGTGGATGTAAGAACCTGGTGCCCAGACTGACTACACATTAGGGTTGCCAAGTCCAATTCAAGAAATATCTGGGGACTTCGGGGGTGGAGCCAGGAGACTTTGGAGGTGGAGCCAGGAAACATTGGGGGTGGAGCCAAGAGACATTGGGGGTGGAGCCAGGAGCAAGTTTGTGACAAGCATAATGGAACTCCAAAGGGAGTTCCGACCATCCCATGTAAAGGGACTGCACACCTTTTAAATGCCTTCCCTCCATTGGAAATAATGAAGGATAGGGCACCTTCTTTGGAGGCTCACAGAATTGGATCCCCTGGTCCAATATTTTTGAAACTTAGCAGGTCTTTTGAGGAGAGGCAATGGATGCTATGCTGCAAATTCAGTGCCTCTACCTCCAAAACAGCCCCCCTCAGAGCCTCAGATATCCACAGATCAATTCTCCATTATACCCTATGGGAATCGGTCTCCATAGAGAATAATGGAGTACCCAGCAGACATTTCCCCCCACTGCTTTCTGATGACCCTGAAGGGGGAGAGGTCCTCCAAACCAGGGGATCCCATTCCCCCACCTGGGGATTGGCAGCCCTACGACACACATGTACTCACATTGCAATGTGCATTCAGATAGTTCCTGTTTACAACTGTTTACACATGGTTCCTATTTACACTGTTACAGCAAACCAGGAAAAGTGTGCCCACAGCCGCTGCAATGGGCTGTATGAGCATGCCCGTGTCTGACAACACCTGTACCAGGGCCAAAATAGCACAATGGGTCACCATCCATTTACATCTCCCTCCCAGATCGTCACAGTCATTAGAAAGGTGAGCTAAAAGGTTTAATCTGGGATATTACTATGTTCATATATGACAAAGATTTTGCAACTAGAGAAGCCTCCACACCAATAAGCTACCAGCAGCAAAGCATCTTGGGAACATGATTCCCACAAGTATTTCCAGAAACCTGGCCCTACTTCCTGCCTATAATGGAAGAAGAAGAAGAGGAGGAGGAGGAGGAGGAAGATGGGGGTGTCAGCGTAGTGTTCATTGAGATTCCAAAACAAAAGAACTCTTTCTTCAGAAATAAGTTTCTTTATTGGATACACAATGTTTCTACTGGAGAAGACCATTGAAAGTGATAACATACATTGGATGGGTACTATCATATATTGGGGGTACATCAAAGGCAGGGCCCTTTAAATCAATCCTTAAAACAAAAGTTGCTTTCTCCCTCAGAGGTGTTTGATTCACACGCTTGCTATCTGTCTTTCCTGAGTCTACCCACACTCCCCCTTTCACTTGGCGGCCTTGCCTGGCCTGGGAAACGGCGCAGTGTCTCTCTGTGTCCTGCCAGCCGTTTATTACCCCTGGCGCCCAAGGCCTCCCTCCCTCTGACATACCTTGCATTCTACTACAGGGCAAAAAGGTTAGTCTTGAACAAATAAACAGTATAGGCAATATGGTTAGTATCGATAGGAAGCAATTGAACACAAGCTGACAGGGGGATGGGGAGGAGGAGGTTGGATTTATACACCACCCTTCACTCGGAGTCTGGGTGGAGTTTACAATCCCCCTCCCCACAACAGATACTCTATGATGTAGGTGGGGCTGAGACAGCTCTGAGAGAGCTGCTCTTGAGAGAACAGCTCTTTCAAGAACTGTGATTGACCAAGTTCACTCAGCAGGTTCATGTGGAGGGATGGCGAATCAAACCCACTTCTCCCAGATTAGAGTCCACACATGTAACCACTACACCAAACTGGCCCTCAAAGTGGTAATCCCATCCTTGGACTGTACCATTTCAGAGGTTGGGTGAAGTTCACCTGAAGGAATACTTCTCCAAGTAAACAACTGCTTCCACAATGAAAATCAGACATCAATTAATCTACTTTAACCTTCTTTCTGACAGGCTTGTTTTTGGTGAGCACCCCCCCCACACACACACACACACCACAATCCAAAGTCTGAAGGGGCACAGCCCAAATGCAGGCTTGACATTTCAGGGAGAGCCAGAGTGCTGTAGTGATTAAAAGTGTCTGACTAGTATCTAGGGGACATCGGACAAACGTCTAATCTTCAACTATGCTTTTTAACACAGATAAATAAAATAAAACCTATATATATATATATATATATATATATATATATATATATATATATATATATATATATATATATATATATATATATATATATATATATATATATATATATATATATTGGTTTTATTTTATTGAATCTAATCCAATACAAAGGGAGTACAGGGAAAATAAATAATAAAATATAAATCTAACATACAAGAATCCAATTTAGATCACTGGATGCATATAACAAACAATTTACAAAAACAATACATAATACGCTAGATATCAGGTTCGTTTTGTAGGAAAATAGGTGGTGGAGCTCATCCAGGGATTGTTATGCAGCTGCACCTACAATTCAATGGACAAGGTGGGGAGGAGGAGGGGGAACCCTCAGAAAGGTTCAGGAGCTGCACTCCTGTGAGCTCCTGCTGAATCTGAGGCCTGCTAGGAATTAAGAATAGCCTACAATTCATTCTATTAGGCAAAAGGGAAATATTCCCAAAGAATTCCAAAACTGGGGCCCAAAGCAAATCATAATCTATAACCAAATCAGTATCATTTTCGAAGAAAGGGTTATTCATTGTCTTACCCATTACATACGGGTTCCATAACATATCACACCACATTTCAGTCGTGGGGGTATGTGGGGGTTTCCAATTTTTAGCAATCGTCATACTAAGTTTCACCAACTCTGTCATGATTAAAGATTTCTGATCTTTACTCACCAGTTTGTCAGGCCAGATAGCAAATAAAAGAGGTTTAAAATCTCCTGGAATGGTGAGATCTTCAACTATGGATTATGAACAACCATCATTTGGAGGGCTTGGCAGTATATGGTCCATCATATCAGGCTCAGAGTCCCTTGCATAGTGCAGACGGCCAAATGCTCCTCACAGACAAGGCATCCATACTGAACCGGTGGTCGGAGTATTTTCAGGTTCTCTTCAGTGCCAACCGCGTTGTTCAAGATTCAGCAATCCACCTCACCCCACTTCAACCGGTGAAAACAGAGTTGGATGAGATCCCCACCCTAGAAGAGACTGTTAAAGCCATCAAGCAACTGAAAAGTGGCAAGGCAGCAGGAGTTGATGGAATTCCACCAGAGATCTGGAAGCATGGGGGCACAGTACTACATAGCTCACTTCACAAAGTACTTGTCACCTGCTGGGAACAAGGCAAATTACCACAGGACTTTCGCGATGCAATCATCATCACCCTATACAAGAACAAAGGGGAAAAGTCAGACTGCTCCAACTACCGGGGGATAACCCTGCTCTCCATCGCAGGCAAAATCCTTGCCAGAATACTCCTGAACAGACTGGTGCCCACCATTGCAGAAGAACTCCTCCCAGAGAGCCAGTGCGGCTTCAGAGCTAACAGGAGCACCACCGACATGGTATTTGTTCTCAGGCAGCTCCAAGAGAAATGCAGGGAACAGAACAAGGGTCTGTATGTGACTTTTGTCGACCTTACCAAAGCTTTCGATACCGTTAGCAGGAAAGGCCTGTGGCAAATCTTGGAACGTTTAGGATGTCCCCCAAGGTTCCTCAGCATGATCATCCAGCTACACGAAGACCAGCGAGGCCAAGTCAGACACTGCAACGACCTCTCGGAGTCCTTCCCAATAGGCACAGGTGTAAAGCAAGGCTGCGTTCTTGCGCCAACTCTCTTTACGATCTTCTTTAGCATGATGCTTCAAAGAGCCGCAGTAGATCTAGATGAGGACGATGGTGTCTACATCCGTTATCGCACCGATGGCAGCCTGTTCAACCTGAGGCGACTAAAGGCACACTCCAAGACAATGGAAAAACTCATCCGAGAGCTACTGTTTGCTGATGATGCTGCACTCATCTCCCACTCGGTATCAGCTCTGCAGCATATGACATCCTGCTTTGCAGAGGCTGCCAAGCTATTCGGCCTAGAAGTTAGTCTGAAGAAGACAGAAGTTCTCCACCAGCCTGCACCCCAGGAAGATTATCACCCTCCCTGCATCACTGTGGGTGAATCAGTTCTGAAGACAGTCCAGCAGTTCAGCTACCTGGGGTGCATCATCTCCTCAGATGCCAAGATCGACAAGGAGATTGACAACAGGCTGGCAAAGGCAAACCGTGCATTTGGCCGACTGCACAAAAGAGTGTGGAGCAACAAGCATCTGAAAAAAGGCACAAAGATCAATGTTTACAAAGCGGTTGTGATGACAACCCTCATCTATGGCTCCGAATCGTGGGTTTTATACCGTCATCACCTGCGACTCCTTGAGCGCTTTCATCAGCGCTGCCTTCGCACCATCCTCAACATCCACTGGAGTGACTTTGTGACCAACACTGAAGTTCTCAAGCGGGCGGAAGTTACCAGCATCGAGGCACTGCTGTTGAAGACGCAGCTGCGCTGGGCAGGGCATATTTCTAGGATGGAAAACCACCGCCTTCCCAAGATTGCCCTGTATGGCGAACTCTCCACCGGCCATCGAAATAGAGGGGCACCAAAGAAGAGGTACAAGGACTCCTTGAAGAAATCCCTTAGCACCTGTCACATCAACCATCACCAGTGGTCTGACCTAGCCTCAGATCGCAAAGCATGGAGGCACACCATCCACCAGGCTGTCTCTTCCTTTGAGAACGCACGCATAGCTGGTCTTGAGGACAAAAGGAGATTGAGGAAGAATCGCACTGCTACAGCACCAACCCCAAATCAGACTTTTCCCTGCAGCTACTGTGGCCGGACCTGCCTGTCCCGCATTGGTCTTGTCAGCCACCAGCGAGCCTGCAGCAAACGTGGACTATTGCACCCTTCTTAAATCTTCGTTCGCGAAGCCAAGCCGAGAGATTTGGAGGGCTATTTTCTGCGCAACATAGGGTTGCCAATCCCCAGGTAAGGGCAGGGGATCCCCTGGTTTGGAGGCCCTCTTCCCACTTTGGGGTCAATAGAAAGCTGGGGGGGGGGAGGGAAATGTCTGCCTGACACTCCATTATTCCCTATGGAGACCAATTCCCATAGAGCATAATGGAGAATTGATCTGCAGGTATCTGGGGTTCCGGTGGGGGCTGTTTTTTGAGGTAGAAGCACTGAATTTGCAGCATAGCATCCAGTACCTCTTTTCAAAAGACCCTCCAGGGTTCAAAAAGATTGGACTGGGGGGTCCAATTCTGTGAGCCCCCAAAGAAGGTGCCCCTATCCTTCATTATTTCCAATGGAGGGAAGGTATTTAAAAAGTTGTATGCTCCCTTTCAACAGGACGGCCAGAACTCCCTTCCAAGTTCAATGATGCGTGCCATGCCCTTGCTCCTGGCTCCATCCCCCACCATTGCCTCTCGGCTCCACCCCCAAAGTCTCCTGGCTCCACCCCAAAGTCTCCTGGCTCCACCCCCAAAGTTCCCAGATATTTCTTGAGTCGGACCTGGCAACCCTAGCGCAACACCATGAATCCCAGCCTACCAACTCAAAGAGCTTCTTAGCAGCATTCAGCTTCAATCCTTCAGATAGCAAAGTCAATTTTCATCTCAGATGCCTCAGACGGACCCGAGTACAGTGACCTCCTCTTTGCTCAATAACGAGCTATGATCCCACCAACCTCTTAATTCACAGTTCTTTAGTCTTAAAGATGGACTTCCACAATAAAGCGAACCATTAAAAGTATCCTCCTGGAACACATCTCCATTTGTCTTTCACCACATTTCCATTCTTTCTCTGCTACGTTCTCTTTTCAAAAGGGATGTCCGGGTTTTATGGGGCAGGCACACCTTCCTCTTTCAAAAAAACTCCTTTGCGCCAGCATCTCAGTCATCTTAATGGGATCAATTCAAGAACAATGAGAAAACAGAGGGTCCTTTTAGAGTCCCAGTTTGTCACGAAGCGGCCACACTGTCACAAAATATAAGCAGACAATAACTAACACTTACAGCATGCACTCATCTTTTAAATACCTGCACTATAGAAAAAATCTTTACTGGAGTCATACCTTTGGCACTTATCTTGTAGTGACACCCACTGAAGACATGAATTTCACTGTATATTACACCACTAAAAATGACTTTTTTAAAGTACTGGATTGGGAAGGGAAACATGATCCTCCCCTCTAAATCTGAAATTCTTTATTAACCTTTGAAATAATAATTAAAAAAAAATGGAATCAAGATAGTTCCATCAACATTATACAGGAAGTTTATATTCATGGTTGAAATACAGTAATCGTTAGCAAATGGCAGTTGGGGGTACAGTCATATATTTTTTAAAAAATATATAATATTTATGTACTTAATATCTTCTCCTCACATGTCTGGAAAAAAAAACCCGTTCCTTTTTACTGCATCATTTATCTCTTGTTAAAAATTTAGTACGTTTGGTCCTCCTGAAATACAAATATGACTTGAAATGAATGGTTTGATTAGATTTGTTTCCTCCGATGCAAGCCAACAATGTCTGTCCTTTTAGAAGAAGGAGGAGAAGGACAACAACTACTACTACTGCTACTACTACTACCACTACTACTACTACTACTAAACTTCTACAAGTTTAGACAGGGCAACTCAATAGATAAGCAATCTGAGTACAGCAACAATGACTACTACTAGTAGTAGTAGTAGTAGTAGTGATAGTAGTAGTGGTAATGGTGGTGGTGGTGGTAGTAGCTGTTGTTGTTGTAGTTATCAGGTTGCTTATCTATTGAGTCGCCCTCTAAATTTGTGGCTTCAAAAGAAGTCATCATAAGCAACGGTGAATAGCCTGCAGCCTCAAACCCTCCACAAGACTCGTTATGCACTTCAGCTTTTGAGCTGCGACTAGCTTGAGGGAGGGGCAGCAGTTGCGCCACTCAGCCTCGCTGAGGAGTAGGTCACACAGGGCATGTTCATTGCTCTTCAACCGCAGCAAGAAGCGATGTTGGTTGTGCAAGCTTTCATATTGTCCAAAAACCTTTCAATGGAATTAGGCCAGTAGTCGTCGACTAGAGACCGACCCCTGGCTATCTGGCCTTAGAGATGGTCATTCATGTTTGAAATTACCAAGAGCAACCATATAAAATCCATATAGTATTTTTTCATAAGATGCCAAAATATAAATACTGAGGACACTGCCCAACCTGAACCTCTGATCTCTTGGAGAAGGTCATTAACAAGAGTGGAGACGTGAGTTTATAGCTGCATGCATCTGTACTTCCATAAATATTATGAGTAGACTGAGAACAGACGATAGGGAATACAGAACCCGAATATCTGTGTGCTTGTCATATTTATATTCTGCCATTTAGTTTTTCAATTGAAGCACCTATGGCTGTTGAGTTAGTTACAACAGCCATAGGTGATCAAAGTAGGGTTTGCCAACTCTAGGTAGGGAAATTCTTGATTTGAGGGAGGAGCCCGGGGAGGCCAAAGTTTGGGGTTGGGAAAACTCAGCAGGGATGTGATGCCATTGAACTCATCTTCTGAAGCTGCTATTTTCTCCAGGGAACTGCCCTTTGTAGTCTGGAGAACAATCGGAATTCCAAGAGCACTTCAGGCCCCACCTGGAGCTTGCCAATTCTAGATCAGAGTAAGAATTCAACAAAAGCCAGAAGAGTCACACATTTCAACAAAAACTAAATTTGAAGCCAGTTGGATGGCTCTCTCATGAGCAAATAAGCCATAGTAATCATGTGTTAAATGAAATAGATCTCAAAATTTATAGGGAATAAAGTGTTGGACTGGATGGACCATTGGCCTGATCCATCATGGCTTCTCTTATGTTCTTAAATGTCTGTGCATGTCTTCTGCTGTTACTGAATTTTCCCTAGGCTGAAACTGAAGATGACTCTACAGGGTCCTCATCACATGAAATGTCTGCAGCAATCCTGAAGGCACTCAGCAGAACTTCAATGTGGTTTGCACAATCTGTTCAAGAAGCACAGTATCCTCTCTTAATAGTTTACATCAGAGGCATCAAACTCATTTGTTATGAGGGCCAGATCTGACATAAATGAGAGCTGGCTGGGCCATGTATGTCATAAAAGGTAATTCCAGGTAGCAGAGACATAAACTTTATCTCAACTGCACAGCAAAGCTACTGAGCCAAGCCTCTTTTTTTCTTCTATTGGCCGAGGCTCCTCCCTCTCCTCATCACCTGGGAAGGGAGGGAAAGAGCAAGAGCTTCCTTTGAACCAAGCTATCCCTCCCCTCTTCCTCCCCAAGGAAGGAGCCTCAGCCAATGGAGAAAACAGAGGCTTTTCTCTGTAGCTCTTGTGTGATTGGGCAAGCCTAGCAGAGCAAGCTGTGATGCAAAAGGAAACAAGAGAGAGCAGGTGACAGCCAATTGCTTGTGGGGCTGATAGGAGCCCTCTGGGGGCCTGATTCAGCCCCCGGGCTGAATGTTTGACACCCCTGGTTTATATCTTGTGACTGGATATGAAACCCATGGAAAGCAGCAGTCTTCTATTGTGCAAAGCATTATTGATTCCTTGAATTGGGGATGGAAAAGCTGGCTGTTTGATTTGCAGGTCTCCAAAAAGCAACTTTCATTGCCTGTCTAAAGCACGTTTAAAGCACATAATCTGCTACTGGGTTGGCAAACAAACGGCAACCACTAGGGAGTTCCATCTGGGAGTGCTGCCTCAAAGTGGCTCCCCTCCAGTGGTATCTACATCTTAGGTTTAAAACCGCAAGCCTGGGTGCAAGGCAGCAAACACACGTGATAAAGTGTCAACCAACCAACCAGGGCTTTTTTGGCAGGAAAAGGCCAGCAGGGACGCATTTGCATATTAGGCCACACCCCCTGACGTCACCACTGTTTTGCGCAGGGTCTTTTTGTAGGACAAGCCCTGCAGGAAATCATTTGCATATTAGGCCACACCCCCGACACCAAGCCAGTCGGAAATGCATTCCTGTGTGTTCCTGCTCAAAAAAAAGCCCTGCAACCAACCAGTCAATATTTATTACGGTCACAGACCAGCATAAGTTCACAACATTTCTTAAAATCATCTAACATCCATAAAACTCAGAATACTAAAAGCCTATTTTGGTTATTCCAAACATTTCTGCTTTCTGATTGCTATAGTACAGAATTTTGCAACCGCATAAGTTAGAGGTTTCCGCATATCTTCTAACATAACAAAGTGTGAATCAGACTTAAACAACACAGCTTCAGGATTTCAGAGACAGCCATCATTAGAAGAGGAAAACCAAATGGAAGGAGAAGATTGTGGACTGAACTAAATCCATACATTTATGAATTTGTTTACTGTTCCCTGCGCTCTTCTGAATACATTTCAGCATTTTGTACATATGCCATACTTCAACTTCAAAACAGCATTTAACTTGCCCGTCATTTCAGCCCTGAGTTTAAAATTCATCACCGTTATCAAGTCTCTGTAAAGTCAACGTAACTGGATTTTCTCTCAATGGTCTGCTACAGAGAAATCTCCCCCCCCCCTTTCCATTTTACTCTTCCGGCCCAAAATTCTAATAGCAAACATATCTGCTTTTAAAAGGAGGATTTCAGTTCAATGGTCTGTATCTACCACGGGATTTTGCCCTTTAAAAGACATTGATTTTTCCCCCTCCCTGACTTTTGAGAATACAAATGTTTGATACAATAATTGAACCAAGGAATATATTTGGAGGCTTCATAGAGTCTTTTGAGGACCCTAGCTTTTTTTTTTTTTTCTTTCTTTCTCCATCTAATATCCAATAACAGTTCATCAAAAACCTCTAACTTTAATGGACACTTCTCACATGGGGGATTCTGGAGAGACTTTGCTCCCTTACTTTGAGGCTGATACTAGTACATAAAACACTTTGCTTTCCAAAGCATGATTTGGGATAATATCCAATACCAGCCCAGTTATTCAACTTCCTCTGGGAGAAGCAGTTGGAAAACATTAAGTATGCTCATGGCTCTGAACAAAGGAGACCTCAAGCTGGTCAGAATGACAGAAGAATGCAACTTCACACATCAAGTAGTACAGCAGAAGATATTTTTTGGCAGAGCAGATTCCCCAAGAAATAATCCACTGCACAGTGCATGATAATAGCATCATAGGGGGGCTAATAAATGCCTAGATGGCCACAAGAACTAAGCACCCATCAGGGGTGGCCAAACTTGCTTGATGTGAGAGCCACATAGAGTAAATATCAGATGTTTGAGAGCCGCAAGGAAGGAAGGCAAATGGTTGGGGGAGGGAGGGGGAGGTGGAAAGAAAGCAGTTTTAACTTTAAATGCATTCTCCAAACTGCCATCTGGCTTGGAGAAGTTATTTAAAGAGAGAAATTCTTTCTCCAAACCAGTTGACAGGATGGTAGGGGCTTCAAGAGCTGCACAATATGTATGGAAGAGCCACGTGTGGCTCCTGAGCCACAGTTTAGCCACCCCTGATCTATCTCAAGCTGATTTTCAGCTACTCGCTGTAGGGGACGGGGCCATTGGAAGATGGGCAGGACATAATTAGAGACTCCCACACAACACCTGAATCCTTTGCCTCAAGAAACATTTTGCATTGAACTTGACCCTGCACATTCCATTTAGATTCCCATGAGCTACAATTTTTTTTTGATCGAATTATATCAATCAGACTTCACAGAAAGCCTATCAACATGACCATAATTCAAGTTTATGCCTCAACTATTAGCTGCTGAAGAGGAAAACATTGAAAGCTTTTATCCGAGTTTTTTTTTTTTCCAAGCAGGTTTTTAAACAGAGGCTGGATGGCCATCTGACTGCAATGCTAATTCTGTGAATGAGGCAGATCATGAGGAGGGCAGGAAAGGTTGCATCAGTGCTTAGTTCTTGTGGCCCTTTCTTACACATCCAGGGAAATGCTGATTGACATTTTGGAGTCAGTCAGCAATCATTAGGCTTTGTAGAATCTTTCGGGCTCAAGTGCCGTGTTCTACTGGAGAAAGTTTTCCTTCCAGACGTTTCGTTCTCAGCTGCGGATGTTCTCCGCAGCTGAGAATGAAACGTCTGGAAGGAAAACTTTCTCCAGTAGAACACAGCACTTGAGCCCGAAAGATTCTACAAACTAAAGTCAGTATTGTCTACTCAGACTGGCAGCGGCTCTCCAAGGTCTCAAGCTAAGGTTTTTTTTCAAACCTATTTGCCTGGACCCTTTTAGTTGGAGATGCCAGGGATTGAACCTGGGACATTCTGCTTACCAAGCAGATGCTCTACTACTGAGCCACCGTCCCTCCTGGTAGAGATCTGTGTGCATCTGAGACTCATGTCAGAAGTCCATCATGTCAGAAGTCCATAGAAGGAACTCTCTGTCTGGGGCAGTGATACTCTGCATTCTTGGTGGTGGCTGGGGCAATAGTCGGAGGGCTTCTAGTATCCTGGACCCACTAGTGGACCTCCTGATGGCACCTGGGTTTTTGGGCCACTGTGTGATGGAATGTTGGACTGGATGGGTTATTGGCCTGATCCAACATGGCTTCTCTGAGAACGGAACGTTTGGAAGGAAAACTTTCTCCAGTAGAACACAGCACTTGAGCCCGAAAGATTCTACAAACCCTAATGATGTTACCAGGCGTGAAAACCCGAAATATCAGTCAGCAATGTTTCTCCAGGCCAGTTGGCAAGGGATTCTGGAGGTTTTTGCCATCTTCTGGGCATAGAGCAGGGGTCACTGGGGATGCATGTGTATGGAGGAGATGCCTGTATAGTGCAGGGGGTTGGACTAGATGACCCTGGAGGTCCCTTCCAACTCTATGATTCTAAGTGTCAAAGAAGAAACTGCTCACAAAGAGTGGGAAACAAAGTAGAATCAAATATTGTCAGAAGATCTGGGTTAGGAGCACAAAATGAAGCAGGAGAACAAATCAAAGGATTCAGGCAAGTGAACATATGATTGTATATGTGGATTTTACCAAAAGGCCAATACAGAAATAAAATACAATACATTATTGGAACCAGTCAATAGAGAAGCATTATACCCTCCACTGAAACAAGACCAGAAGCTGATTGTTGTAGAAAACATGAATTGTTAATGTTGAAAATTAGAATTCACCAAAACATGAACAATGTCAAAATACAATCAAAACAACATTCCTGAAGGTTTTAAAGACCATGCAAAGAACATATTTGCCTTCAAGTGGACACAAATCAGAAGAATTTGAGATATTATCATGGAAGAATGTGCAAAAACTATTACTGTAGCCAAAATAAATGAAAAAGTGCAGATGGATGACTGATGGAACACATTGTTAAAGACAGATGAGTATCAAAAATAAAAGGTGCCAGAAATACAATCAGAAATCTAAATGCAGCATTCCAACAACTTATGCATACATACAATGAGAACTATTATAATAAACAGTGCAAAGAAATAGAAGAGAACAAAAAATGAAGAACAAGAGAGCTGTTGGACAGCTACCACAACATCAAAGGGAATTTTAAAGCACAGTTAGACATGCAGAAAGATCAACACATAAATACGTTAGCAGGACAAAATAAAGAAAAGATGGGAACAAAACCCGAAGATCTAGGCAGTAGAGATGAAAGGATGGCAGACTCCTTCAAAGAAGAATCTTTTGAGGGAAAACCTGTAGTTTTAGAAAGTTTTGTGAAAACTGCAAGCAATTGGGAGAAACAAATCATCAGGAGTAGACGGGATATCAGTAGAGTTATTTCAACTCACAGAAATGGAGTCCACCAAGATCTTAGCAAGAGTATGCCAACAAAAAATGGAAAACAAAGCAACCCCCTACAGACTGAAAACTCTCAATGTACTTTCCCATTTTTAAAAAGGAGCTATGACGACTGCAGCAACTATTGGATCATCACATTAATTTCTCGCACAAGTGAAGTGGTGCTGAAAATCTTACAACAAAGACTGTAACCATATATTGAATGAGAAATGCCAGGTGTTGAAACTAGATTCAAAAAAAGAAAAAGGCACTAGAGATTATACTGCAAATTCACATTAGTTGCTGGGCCATATGAGATAATTTTGGAAGAAAATCAGCTTGTGTTTTTTAGATTGCAGCAAAGCTTTTGACTGTGGGAATCATTAAAAAGTTATGGTTGGTTTTAAGAGAAATGCGTGTGCCACAATATCTTATTGTTTTGATGTGCGACCTATACTATAGACAGGAGGTTACTATTACGACAGAATATGGAGAAAGAGAATAGTAAATGCTTGCAAAGGTCTCAGATAAGAATATATTTTAATCTCTCTATCTCTTCAATCTGTATGCAGGACATATCAATAAGGAAAACTGGATTAGGTTCAAAGGAAAGTGGAGTGAAAATTGGAGGAAGGAACACTGACAAGTTGAGATATGCAGATGACACCACGCTACTGGCAGAAAACAGTGAAAACTCAAAATGACTACTGATGGTGGTTAAAGCAGAAAGTGCTATAGCAGGATTAGTGCTGAACAACAAGGAGAGAAAAGTAGTGAATACTGGGAAATTATATGACTTTAAGGCTGATAATGAGAAAATTATATGACTTTAAGTCTCATAGGGTTGCCTAGTACCTCTGGTGGGGGACTATCTTCGCACGCACAATGCATGCGCGGCATGATGATGTCACCCAGAAGTGACATCATTGTGCCAGTGACATCACGCAGCATCCACTCTAGGTGTTTCCGGGAAACTCTATGGTTTTCCTGAATGCTCTAGCCATTTGAGAGGGGGGAAACTCTACGGTACCTATTGTACCACAGAGTTTTCCCTCCCAAATGGCTAGAACATCCAGAAAAACCATAGAGTTTTCCCGGAAATGCCTAGAGTCGATGTTGCACGACGTTGCCGGCGCAATGATGTCACTTCCGGGTGACATCATCGTGCTGCCGACATCAGGGGAGCTTCCCCCCACCAGTGCAATGTGGGCTGGCAGGTTGGGAACCTCCCGGGAGGGAAAACCCCCACCCAGACCAGGGGCTTGACAGCCCTAAATGCTGATAATGGAAGATCTTCTATTCCTTGGCTCAATCATTAACCAAAAGGGAGATTGCAACTAAGAAATCAGAAGGAGACAAAGGGATCTTCCGCATTCTCATTTTCCTTACTTCTGTGTCCCCACTTGTACATTCCTTCCTTTTCAGCATATGTGTCGCTCCTTCCAGCAGTCAATTCAAACTTACATCACTGTATGTCTGGCATAACATGCAGATTGACACGTCCTGGTAATATCTAAATTAGACCGTTGCAAATGCATTCTACATGGGGTTGCCCTTGAAGAGTGTCCAAAAGCTACAATTGTTACAGAGTAATGCGGCTATAATGTTGATTTGAGTAGGTCGCAGAATCCACATCACTTGTTTCACATACCCTGACTCCCAGTTTGCTTCTGTGCCCAACTCATGGTACTAGTATTGACCTTTAAAGTCCTATAGCCAGCACATTTTATGGAATGCCTACTCTTGCACGTACTCGCTTGATCACTATAGTCATTTTCAGAGGCCTTGCTTTGACAGCCTCCATCATTTGAGATTTGATGGGTAGCAATCTGAGAACGGATCCTCTCAGTCATGGCACCAAAACTGTGCAAACCCCACCTCCCCCTTGCCTTTCACCAGCAGCTGAAGACTTTTCAGTCATGTTTGGCATTTTCTCAGTACCCCAGCTTCCCGTTAGTGTGTATGCATCTCACAGGGGTGTTAAACATGTGGCCCAGGGGCCAAATCAGCCCCCCACCCCCCGAAGGGCTCCTATCAGGCCCCTGAGCAACTGGCTCTTGTCTTCTTCCTTCTCCCTTTCTCTTGCTTCCTTCTGCATCTCAACTTGCTTTGCAAGGCTTGCTCAATCACACAGGAGCTACAGAAGCAAAACCTCAATTTTCTCCTTTGGTTGAGGCTCATCCCTCTCCTGGTCCCCTGGGGAGGGAGGGAAAGAGCCAGAGGTTCCTTTGCCCAGTTTCCTGGATTCGATAGGAGAAATGCAAAGAAAGCACCTTTAAGACTAATGTACTGTTTAAGCATGTTTTATTTTAAGTTTTTTTTTAAAAAAAAACAAACCTCTAATTGTCTTTGCGTCCTTTAAAAAGTTTATATCTTTGCTACCTAATTTAAAGTAGGTACACACATGGCCCAGCGTGACACAGACTGGCCCGATAAGGTCTCATTTATGTCAGATCAGGCCCTCATAAGAAATGAATTTGACACCCCTGGTGTTTTATTGAACTGTTTTTACCTTATTATATTAATGCATTAAAAAAAATCTGTTTTAATGCTTTGAGTGGAAAAGTGGCAGAAAAGTGTTTCAAATAAATAAATAATAAAATTAATACATGGCTAAGGAGCATGTTAAAATTCCCTGCTATAAAGAGGATTTTTTTTAAATAAAAAGGTTGGCATTTGATTCACTGGCTAAAGGGAATTGAGCAGTCAAAATGTTGTTGCTGTTTTTAATGAAAGAAACTATATCTGCATCTTCTGCTTCATTTTACTTATGATCCTGTGATCCAGCGACTATCCCTCTTAGAAACTCACCTTTGTGCTCATAAGGCTCAGCACCTTCTTGAAGCAAATCCCCCCCTCTACACACACACACACACACGTGAATGAAACTGCTATAATCAGGGACGGAATCCTAGCAGGAGCTCCTTTGCATATTAGGCCACACACCCTGATGTAGCCAATCCTCCAAGAGCTTACAAAAAAAGAGCCTTGTAAGCTCTTGGAGGACTGGCTACATCAGGGGTGTGTGGCCCGATATGCAAAGGAGCTCCTGCTAGAATTCCACCCCTGACTATAATGCCATTGGTTTAGGGTAGGGGAATTCACAGTATTACCATGCCGCATCATGCCATAAGTCGCTCTTGTTGCCATTTTCGGTATCGTTGTTGCGTGTATAATTTTGAAAGAGACAGAGATTGCTATGTGTGTGTATGTATGCACATGCATGTACAGGGCCAGATTAACAATTAGGCCAAGTAGGCACTGACCTATGCGCCCCCAATCCTTCCCACCCCTGGTTTTAACCCTGCTCGAAGCCCTTCCAGCCTGCATACACAGCCAGCAACTGAGCCACTCTTTCCCCCTCTTGCTTGGTGTGGCTGCTGCTGGCGTCATCACCAAGTTTGCCTCTCTCCCTCAACTTTGTCAAAGGGGCGTTCTAATCCCAAGTCCCTATGAGGAGGCTAATGAAACGCTATTCCTTGTGTCAGTGCTCTACACAGCATGCGTAATGCTTACAAGTTTCTTCAACCACACAGTCAGGCCCAGCCTGGCCACTAGGCAAACTAGGTGATTGCATAGGCCACCAGCCTTCTGGGGGTAAAAATAGGGTGCTCCCATGTGACTCAGGGACATTATCAGTGCAGGGGGGGACACCAGAAGTTAGTGTTGCCTTGGGTGCCGGACAGTCTAGGGCTGGCCACGCACACAGTGGCCCAAATACATGCAATACCAGGAAAGTAATTGGCAGCAATCTGAGTCAAAACACGAAGCATCAACAGTGCAATCCTGCCTAAAAGTTACACCCTTCAAAGTCCATTGAAGTCAGTTTCGGCTTAGGAGGGGTTACTCTGTTTAGGACTGCACTGTAAATGTCAGGAGATCAACAAAAGTCTGCCCTCAGCTGGATTTGCACTCTGGAGTTAAGAGGTCTTCTCTTCCCAATTACAATGCCCCCAAATAGTTGAAGAACCCCATTAGCTTCTATAAAAAGCGCTGGGAGCCAAATGCCAACATGACGGGCATCGCACAGCACCGGCCTTGCCCCACAAAAGAAACTGATAACCATCTGAGCTTATCGATTGTGCAGCCATGAGTCCATTAACTTGGCTCTCCGTTCTGACCTTTTGGTTCAGAAGAGTTTTGCAAATCTTCCATAGCCAGCCAAGATGGGGCAGGGAGGGGGAAGCCGTCTGCCTGTCACTTGATTCACCTCCGTCAAAGAGGGACAATGGACCATCACGTTCCCTTTTGTCAGCCGTTCTAATCCCAAGTCACTTCTCCTCTTCCCCCTCGCTACCTCCATCCAAGCAGAAATGCAAAAATTGGCAAGTCTTTCCATCTCCCTTGTCCTGTCCTCTCGTGTCCTATGACTCTCCCCCCCTATGTCCTCGCTGGGGAAAGCTAAACTAATATTTCCTTTTGACGCACCTTCCCAGAGACATATTGGGAAACCCAGGCTGATTCCCCCATTAGCCTTGTCCCGGTCTCGTACTGCTTTTTCTTGTGGTGCTTCTGCTCGATTTTGCACACGATGCCGCAGAGTTGCGACTCCCGCCCCCCCCCCCTTTCCAAGTTCTCTCTGTGGCTTCAACATCCGGTTTTCAGAGAATCCTATAGCCAAACGCTACTCGGGAAAGAGGTGGGGCAAGTTGCAGCCCTGCAGCACCATGTACAAAATCGAGCAGAAGCACCGCGGGGAAAAGGAGAGCAAGACCGGGACAAGGCTAACGGGGAACTGGCCCCAGTAAAACTCTTCACTTTCAGATCAACCCATTCCGTCCTCCATTTCCTACCTTTAAATGCATGATAAACATGATAAACATAAAGGGTATTAGATCCAGGTTTGCAGCCATGTTGGTCTGAAGGAATAGAACAAAGTCTGATCCACCTGGAATAAAATGTTGTTGGTCTTAAAGGTGCCACTGAATCCAGACTTTGTTCTCACGAAGAGCATTAAACTTGTTTGCTTAGCCAACCAATGATGTGGAGCGAAGGCTTTTTGAAACACCCATTCACTATGCCACAAGCATAGCCACCTTCAAGAGGGGTTTAGATAAAGATATGGAGCAGAGGTCCATCAGTGGCTATTAGCCACAGTGTGTGTGTATGTGTATACACAAACACCTCCCCTTAAATTCTCACAAACACCTCCCCTTAAATTCACAGGATCTTCATTGCTGTCAGATGGCCATCTAGACTCTGTTTAAAAACCTCCAAGGAAGGAGAGCCCACCACCTCCCGAGGAAGCCTGTTCCACTGAAGAATCGCTCTAATGGTCAGGAAGTTCTTCCTAATGTTGAGCTGGAAACTCTTTTGATTTAATTTCAACCCATCGGTTCTGGTCCTATTTTCCGGGGTCACAGAAAACAATTCCACATCATCCTCTATATGACAGCCCTTCAAATTATATATATATAATGGTTTTTTGGCCACTGTGTGACACAGAGTGTTGGACTGGATGGGCCATTGGCCTGATCTAACATGGCTTCTCTTATGTTCTTACTATCAGGACTGGGCCAAGGTGGTAGGTCAGGGGTGTCAAAGTCATTTGTTATGAGGGCCGGATCAGACATAAATGAGGCCTTGTCAGGCCAGGCCAGGCTATATCAGGCCAGGCCATGTGTGTACCTATTTAAGATTAGGTATAATATATAAACTTTTGAAAGGACACAGACAAACATGATTAAAGATTTTTTTAAAAAACCCTTAAAACTTGCTTAAAACATTAACACTTGTTGGTCGTAAAGGTGCTTTCTTTGTATTTCTCCCATGGGATCCAGGAAAATGGGCAAAGGAAGCTCTGGCTCTTTCCTTCCTTCTCCAGGGGACCGGGAGGGGAAGGAGCCTCAACCAATGGGGAAAATAGAGGTTTTGCTCCATAATTCCTGTATGATTGAGCAAGCCTGGTAAAGCAAGCTGTGATGCAGAAGGAAGCAAGAGAGAGGGAGAAGGAAGCAGATGACAGCCAGTTGCTTGGAGGTCTGATAGAAGCCCTTCCACATGCTTGACACCCTTGCTGTAGCCAGTCATTCCTAAAATCCAGTTTTGTAGGGTGGGGGTCTCTGACTTCCTAATGCCAATTGCTGAAGCAGACTGAAAAACATTGCCCTACAGGCCACGCTAAAGGCCACGTTCCTGATGTTTATACCAGCTTTGACCAATACAAATTTTCAGAGATCACACAGGCTGATGTTGTTTATCCGTATTCCCTTTTGTATCTGAACAAAGCTCTGAGATTCAAGCAGAGGGAGAAGCCACGTGACAGAGCATTTGTGTTGCACACATTAGGTTCCAGAAGGTTTTCCCTCTAGATAAAAGGATCAGGTAGTCGATGATGTAGAGGACTTCTCGACGCCTACGATTGCCAGCCTCCAGGTGGGGTCTGGAGATCTCACAAACACCTCCCCTTAAATTCACAGGATCTTCATTGCTGTCAGATGGCCATCTAGCCTCTGTTTAAAAACCTCCAAGGAAGGAGAGCCCACCACCTCCTGAGGAAGCCTGTTCCACTGAAGAATCGCTCTAATGGTCAGGAAGTTCTTCCTAATGTTGAGCTGGAAACTCTTTTGATTTAATTTCAACCCATTGGTTCTGGTCCTATTTTCCGGGGTCACAGAAAACAATTCCACATCATCCTCTATATGACAGCCCTTCAAATACTTGAAGATGGTGATCATATCACCTCTCAGCCACCTAATCCGCAGGCTAAACATCCCCAGCTCCTTCAGCCTTTCCTCATAGGACTTGGTCTCCAGACCCCTCACCATCTTTGTTGCCCTCCTCTGTCTATATCCTTCTTAAAATGTGGTGCCCAAAAGAAACACTACTCCAGGTGAGGTCTTACCAGAGCACAGTAAAGCGATACCATCACATCACGTGATCTGGACACTATACTTTTGTTGATAAAGCCCAAAATTGCATTTGCCTTTTTAGCCACCACATCACACTGTTGACTCATGTTCAGCATGTGATCCACTAAGATCCCTAGATCCTTTTTGCACATACTACTGCTAAGACAAGTCTCCTCCATCCTATAACCATGCATTGGATTTTTCCTACCTAAATGCAGAACTTTACATTTATCCCTGTTAAAATTCATTTCATTGGTTTCAGCCCAGTTTTCCAGCCAGTCAAGGTCATTCTGTATCCTGTTTCTGTCTTCTTCTGTGTTTGGAATCCCTCCCAATTTAGTATCATCTGCAAATTTAATAAGCATTCCCTCTATTCCTTCATCCAAATCATTGATAAAGATGTTGAACAAAACAGGTCCCAGGACAGATCCTTGAGGCACTCCACTTGTCACTCCTCTCCAAGAGGATGAGGAACCATTCACAAGCACTCTTTCGGTGCGATTTGTCAACCAGTTACAGATCCACCTAACGGTGGAATGAATTATACTGTACATCATAGCCCTGAACGTATTAGAAAAGACTATGTGGCTCTGAGTCAGAAGGTTGTGTTCTCATCAGTTGTGTTCTCATCAGTGCTGTGTTGTGTTTCTCATCAGTGCTTGTGTTCTCATCAGTTGTGTTCTCATCAGTGCTTCTTGTTGAAAGCCGTGGCTTAGGACAAGAAAGAAGAACAAGGGCTACTTCCTCAGCCTCCACGAAGCTTGAACAAAGTTTCTCAGAATCCTGTGGATAAGAAGCCTAGAGTTTCTTCTCCTCAATATAGGAAGAGGAAGGTGGTGATTGGAGACTCCTTGCTCAGAGGGGTGGAGCCTAAAGTGTGCCGACCAGACGTGTCATCCTGAGAGGTCTGCTGTCTGCCAGGTGCACGCATCCAGCATGTGACAGAAAAAATTGCACCATATCATACTGTGGTTTTAAATTATTAGTTTAAATGCTGTTTTAAATGCAATTGTACTTTTAATTGCTAATTGCTATGAATTTTATTGTTGTATTACTGTAATGATGTATTTATGTCATGTAAGCCGCCCTGAGCCTGCTTCGGCGGGGAGGGTGGGATATAAATTAAAAATTAATATTATTATTATTATTATTATTAATTGGAAGATTTATCAAGCCCACAGATTACTATTCTTTCTTGCTGATCCAAGGTTCTTCTCCAGCACCACAGCTCAAAAGCATCTATTCTTCTGTGCTTGGCCTTTTTTATGGTCCAGCTCTCACAGCCATACATTACTGCTGGGAATACCATCGCTTTGACTATATGGACTTTTGTTGGCAGGGTTATGTCTCTACTTTTTATTATACTGCCCAGGTTCGCCATAGCTGTCCTCCCAAGGAGCAAACGTCTTTTAATTTCATGGCAACAGTCACCATCTGCAGTGATCTTGGACCCCAGAAATGTGGCATCGGTCACTACTTCCATGTCTTCCCCTTCGATTTGCCATGGTGTGATGGGGCCGGATGCCATGATCTTAGTTTTTTTGATGTTGAGTTTCAAGCCTACTTTTGTGCTCTCCTCACGTGCTAACTCATGATAAGGCACCTTTAATACACACACTCAAACTTAAATAGCTTATTAGTCTAGGCATGGGATTCTGGGCCAAGATGTAGCAGTCTGGACAATAACAAAAATTCAGCTGAAATTTTCTTACATTAGGACATTTCTGCCCTGTACAATGTTACCATAAAGAGGCTTCAAAAGGGCTTCAGTGTAGAAAGAGTAATGGTTACAACACCACTAAGGAGCAACAAGCCTGGGGAAGATGTTCCTTGTCGACTTGTACCAAGGGATTCACGTCCACAATACTTCTCAGTGAGATAATTAGCCTTCTCTTTAGGGAAAAAAAAAGCCACAGATTTTTAAAAAGCAAACAGAGCATGAAGGAAACCCAATTACTGGGAGCCCTGAAGAGACCCGAACATACAACAGAAATGTCAGTGGCCATGCTGTGCAACAAAGCATCGTGCTTGGCGCACTCACTCAAATGATGGGGCTGGTTAATTCTATTATCGCATTAAAAGCCACTTTTAATAATATAATTCCACTGACTCATTAAAATAATCTTTTATTATCCTATGAATCCTTCTTGGTAGATTTTGATTGCCTCGTTCTAGGACACTGTAAAAATCCAAACAGGAGCACAGACCTTGAAATTCTTTCAAGTTCTCTATCCTCCAAAAAGAAAAGAAGCTTTCTGCAGCTCAAACCCACAGCCCAGCTCCCATTGGATGGTGACACACAGACCACAAAATCCCACCCTCAAATCCTTCAGGTTCCCACTGTCTTGGTAATGGATGTGGAGACAATTGTGTCATTTTAATGTAAAAGCTCTAGCGAGCAAGCAGTGTTACTGTGACATGAACATTTCTAGCAGATTCACATCAGCATCTTCCGTCAAAATGCATATGGATGCCAACTAGAGGATTCAGCATACCCCACTGGCCAAGGGGATTCCAAACTGTATTTTTCTAACTGAAAATCAGAAGGAGGAGGAAGAAGAGATGATGATGATGATGATGATATTGGATTTATATCCCACCCTTCACTCTGAATCTCAGAGTGGCTCACAATCTCCTTTACCTTCCTCTCCTATGAGGTGGGTGGGGCTGAGAGAGCTCTGACAGCAGCTGCCCTTTCAAGGACAACCTCTGCAAGAGTTATGTCTGACCAAGGCCATTCCAGCAGCTGCAATTGGAGGAGTGGGGAATCAAACCTGGTTCTCCCAGATAAGAGTCCATGCGCTTAACCACTACACCAACTGAAGACATTCTACAAATCTCAAGGTATCATCTAGACCTCTTGCCCTAGCTTCTTAAACTTTCCTAAACTGTTTCTCTTGCTCTGAAGAAAATAAAATAGTTCCTGACATATCATATATGCTCATCCCCTACTTCTTTTAGTTTTGGCTTTTCACTGCAGCAGTAGGAGATTGGATTTATACCCCACCCTTCACTCAGAGAGATTTACCATCTCCTTCCCTTCCTCTCCCCAAAACAGAGACCTGTGAGATAGCTGGGGCTGAGAAAGCTATTCCAAGAACTGATCTTGAGAGAACGGCTCTTTTGAGAACTGTGATGGACCCAAGGTCACTCAGCAAGTGCTTGTGGAGGAGTGGGGAATCAAACCCGGTTCTCCCAGATTAGAGACCACATACTTAACTGTTACACCAAACTGGCTCTCCAATGCCAAATTGGGGTGGGGGGGCAGAAAGAACAGAAGACGCCCAAGCTCTGCTTCGGTCTTGGAATGGCAGAGCTGCGATATTTTAAAATAAAGGCTATCTAGTACATTTTATGAAGTTGTGGGGTTCCAATTAGGAATGTTGCCAAGAAATATAGGGTGGTTTTTTTATAATAATGGCTATCTGGCATCTCTTCTTCCAACAGTAGGAAGGGCAGTATATACACATTCCTCCAATATGTATATAAATAGTTGATGGGGGGATCAGCAATTGTGACTGAATTCTGATTTATTTTTATCTTCCCACTGACATCAGAGTACCATCTGTTGCATACTCATGAACGAAAGATTAGAGATTAATAGCACTATTCTCAAAATGTGGTTGAATACATCCCTGTTCTGTCTGCAGCTACGGGGAAGTACGCAAATATTCTCTAGTGTGGCTGGGAGAGCGGCCATTTCGGGGGGGGGGGGAGGGAAGCTGAAAGGCGATCAAAGAAGTTCACTGAGACCACGCTACCCACCCACCCCATCCTGGCCATCTCCTTCAGATGTCAAAGAAAAGCGAGCAACACAAGAAAATGAGAATGAGTCAGAACGAGAGAGCTCTTGAGATGGCGTGGAAATGTGTGACTGGACGGTTTTGTGAGGGAAAAACTGAGTGGGAGAGCATCTCGGCAAAGGTGGATGAGTCAGCTGCGGGGAGGGGGGGCATTGCCGCAAACTAGGCCTGTCACCAATGGAGCCGAATGAATGTGAATTATTTCAGCAGCCGAATGTGCAGTTGAGCAAAGTCCACAAAGAGAATCAGTCGGCTGAGCCTTTCTTGCTCTGCCTTTCATGGTGAAAACTGGAACTGGCAAGTGCTGTAGTATTGTGAAGGCTCTCAGTGAGAAGCCTACACATATTCCAGGGCCGATCAAGATAAACAACGGTTCCAGTGGTGCAAAAGGTGTGCGGCGTAAAAACTGGCAGGCTGTAGCATATCTCACATGACTGGCCTTGCAAATGAATGTTGCTGGGAGGATTTCTCTCATCCCACTCTTAGGGTCGGCAGCCTCCAGGTGGCACCTGGAGGTCTCCCACTAATTACAGTTGATTTCCAGATGACCAAGGTCAGCGACAACAAACCATGCAATGGATATTTATTTATTTTATTGGATTTATATCCCGCCCTCCCCACCGAAGCAGGCTCAGGGCGGCTCACAACAGTAAAAGCGTTTGCAGGTTAAACATTAACTAATTAAAACCTTACAATAAAACAAAACACTTTAAAAACAGTTTGGTACTGATAATAATAATACATTCCAGTCATTTCAGTCTTCTTGAGTACCCTTAAAAGCAAGTTGAAATAAAGCTGTCTTGCAAGCTTTGTGGAACTGAACAAAGTCCCACAAGGCTCTTGTTTTGTCTGGCAGTTGGTTCCACCAATAGGGGGCCACTATAGAGAAGGCTCTCTCCCGAGAGATCTTCAGTCTTGCCTCCCTCAGCTGAGGGATCGATAACAGGTTCTGTGTCCCTGATCTGAGTACTCTATGGGGAACATATGGGAAGAGACGATCCCTAAGGTAGACAGCTCCTGGACCATATAGGGCTTTAAAGGTAATAACCAGCACCTTGTAGTGAATCTGGTACACTATCGGCAGCCAGTGCAGTTCCCTCAGCCCAGGCTGTATGTGGTCCTGCATGGGGAGCCCCAATAACAGCCTAGCCGCCGCATTCTGCACCAGCTGCAGTCTCTGGATTTGAGACAAGGGCAGCACCATGTAGAGGGCATTACAGTAGTCCAATCCCAAGGTGATCATAGTGTGGATCACAGTTGCCAGGTCGCCACAGTCAAGGAATGGGACCAACTGCCTTGCCTGCCTAAGGTGGAAAAAGGCGGATTTGGCAGCGGCTGCTATCTGGGCCTCCATTGTCAATGAAGGTTCCAGTAGCACCCCCAAGCTTCTGACCTTGGGCGTCACTACAAGTGGCGCACCATCAAAAGCTGGTAGGGGGATTCCCCTTCCCAGGCCGCTGTGGCTCAGGCAAAGGATCTCTGTCTTTGTCGGATTCAGCTTCAGTCGACTCAGCTTAAGCTACCCTGTCACGGCCTTCAGCACCAAGTCCAAATTTTTTGGGGTACAGGTAGACTGGCCATCCATCAGTAGATAGAGCTGGGTGTCATCAGCGTACTGATGGCAACCCAACCCATACCTCCTGGCAATCTGGGCAAGAGGATGCATATAGATGTTAAACAGCATCGGGGAGAACACCGCCCCCTGAGGCACACCACAGTTAAGTGAGTGTCTCTAGGATGTCTGTCCCTCGATCGCCACCCTTTGTCCTTGACCATGGAGAAAAGAGGAGAGCCATTGTAAGGCCAACCCCTGAAACCCTGCGTCGGCAAGGTAGTGAATCAGCAACTGGTGGTCGACCATGTCGAAGGCAGCTGACAGGTCCAACAACATCAGTATCGCTGAGCTGCCTCAGTCCAGATGCCGCTGGAGATCATCCACCAGGGTGACCAGTACTGTCTCCACCCCATGAACTGGGCGAAATCCGGACTGATGGGAATCCAGGACGGAAGCGTCCTCCAGAAAACTCTGTAACTGTAGCGCTACAGCCCTCTCAATAATTTTGCCCAGAAAGGGCAAACTCGAGACCAGCCGATAGTGTGCCAATTCGGCCAGATCTAGTGATGTTTTTTTCAGGAGAGGGCAGACCACTGCCTCTTTGAGGGGCCCTGGAAAGAGCCCCTCAGAGAGGAATCTATTTACAATATCCCATAAAGGATATCGTAGCTCCAACCAGCAAGCTTTAATCAGCCAGGATGGGAAAGGATCCAGATCCCATGTTGTTGGGTGCACAGTAGAGAGAATTCTGTCGACTTCCTCCAGGCTGAGTGTTGTAAAACAATCCAAAGCTGATCCAGAAAAGAGGTACGGAGCCTCAAGTTCACTTACTGTTTCAACAGTGGCAGGGAGGTTGTTGCAGAGCGATGAGATCTTATCTGCGAAAAAAGCCGCAAAAGCCTCACAGCCAATATCCAATTCCCTACAGTTTGGTCTGCCTTGTGGCAGAGTTGTGAGATTCCAAATAATACTAAATAATTGTGCCGGGTGCAAATTCGCAGATGCAATCTTAGCTGCGAAGTAAACTTTCTTCATGGTTTTGACTGCCATCTCATAGGACCTCATAAACTCTCTATAAGATGTTCTGGTCGCTTCGTCTCGAGTACACCACCACCGCCTCTCTAGCCGACTGAGCGTTTCATCAGCCGCAGCTCCAGGTTATACCACGGGGCCAGCTTAAAATGAGGGCGCCATGGAGCGATCTCATCAATGGCCATGGTGAGCCGATCTTGCCAGGTCTCAACCAGGTCATTTAGAGATTCGCTGGGGGGCCCAAAGGTCCCGCAGGGCCATCTGGAACCGCACTGGGTCCATCAGGTTCTGCGGGTGAGCTAAAATATGCTCACTGCCTAAACAGGGTTGGGGTCGCACATTCATATGAGCCTTCAGGGTGTAGTGGTCCAACCATGGCACCGCTTCTGCAGTGATCCAGGCCACTAAGACTCCCATCGCTAAGATCAAATCCAGCATGTGTCCGGCCTGATGTGTGGGTGCTGTAACAAATTGGGAGAGTCCTAGGGTCACCACGGATGATACTAGGTCCGTCACCTGACTAGAGTTCATGTCATCGGCATGGACACTGAAATCACTCAGGACCAAAAGCCTTGGTTGTTCCAATGCCCAGCCCGTTACGGCTCCATCAGGGACGGTAGGGCGCTGGCCGGGGCGTTAGGCGTTCGGTACACCAGCCAGACCGCCAACCCCTCCCCAACATCCCACGCCAGACTGGCACATTCAGTACCATCAATCTTTGGAGACGGGAGGGCCCTGAAGGAGTAAGCCTCCTGTATGAATAGAGCCACTCCTCCCCACTGCCTGCTAGTCCGTGATTGATGAAAGACTGAGTATCCTGGGGGAGCCACCTGGGAGAGAGCTTCTGTCTCCCCATCTCTCACCCAGGCTCAGTCATGCAAGCCAGGTCCACAGAAAGTCCCGAAGGATTGAGGTCTTATTATTAATGGACCTGGCATTGCATAACACAAATGACAGAGGTGAGTAATTTGACCTTACCCTACAACCTGCTACCATTGGGATGGGATGCAGACTGGAAGGGGGTCGAGCACCTTCACGTCTCGGCCGCCTTCCCTTACATCTATGTCTGCTCCCACCATCATACCTTCCCCTCCCCAGGAGTACTGGGATCCTTAGGCCAGTCATCCTTTATTGGTCTCTGTGACAGCCTCAGACCAAAATAATAATAATAATAATAATAATAATAATAATAATAATAATAATAATAATAATAATAATAATAATAATAATAATAATAATAATAATAATAATTTTTTTATTTATATCCTGCCCTCCCCGCCAAGGTAGGCTCAGGGCGGCTTACAAGACATGGAATGAACCATGATTATAACAATACATTATATAATAAAATACAATAAAAACAATAATAAATTAATTTTTTAAAAACCCACTACAGTTAAAGGTGCTACCATACAACACGGTGTATATGTATATATCAAATGGCTAGGTGTCACTTCAAGATTCCATCTTATAGACCATTTGAAGAAGGACAGTTTTGCAGGCCCTGCGGAACTGATTATAGTCTCGCAGGGCCCGTACCTCTTCTGGTAGTTGATTCCACCAATGGGGGGGCCTTATTGAGAAGGCCTGCTCCCGCGTTGTTTTCAGTTTGGCCTCCCTTGGTCCAGGGATTTTTAAGAGATTTTGGGAGCTAGATCTCAGTGCTCTCTGGGGGATATATGGAGAGAGGCGGTCCCTAAGGTAGGCAGGTCCTCGGCCATATAGGGCTTTAAAGATAATAACCAGCACCTTGTAACGAACTCAGAACACAATTGGCAGCCAGTGCAGCTCCCGCAGCCTAGGCTGTATGTGTTCCCGCCGAGGTAGTCCCACTAACAGCCTGGCCACTGCATTCTGCACTAGCTGTAGTTTCCGAGTTCGGTACAGGGGCAGCCCCATGTAGAGGGCATTACAGTAGTCCAACCTCGAGGTGACTGTTGCATGGATCACTGTTGCTAGGTCGCCGCGTTCCAGGAAGGGTGCCAGCTGCTTCGCCCTCCTAAGGTGGAAAAAGGCGGCTTTAGCAGTGGCTGCTATCTGTGTCTCCATTGTCAAGGAAGGCTCCAGTAGCACTCCCAAGCTCTTGACCCTGCGCACTGGTATCAGCGACGCACCATCAAAGGCTGGTAGGGAGATATCCTCTCCTAGCCCGCCGCGACCCACGCAAAGGACCTCTGTCTTTGCTGGATTCAGCTTCAGCCCACTCAACTTGATCCACCCTGCCACGGCCTGCAACACCCAGTCCAGATTTACCAGGACGTCGCCAGTCCGGCCGCCCATCAATAGATAGAGCTGGGTGTCATCAGCGTACTGGTGACAACCCAGTCCATGCCTTCGGGCAATCTGGGCAAGGGGGTGCATAAAGATGTTAAACAACATCGGAGAGAGAACTGCCCCCTGGGGCACCCCACAATTAAGTAGGTGCCTCCGGGACAGCTCTCCTCCAATCGCCACCCTTTGTCCCCGACCCTCAAGGAAGGAGGAAAGCCACTGTAGGGCTAGCCCCCGGATCCCTGCAACTGTGCATTGTTCAATATACCCTCCCTAATCCAATTTACTCTCCCCCTGCCAATTAATATTCCCTAAATAGTTAATTAATGCTAAACCTTAATTTCCTACCCAATTAATTAGCTTAAAAACATTCAATTTAACCAGTGGCCAATTAATTCTAAAAAACCCTCCCCGTCATTAATACACCTTAATCAATTAGCCAATAACACATCCAATCAATAACCAATCAATTCCAATGTCAATTAATTCTAACCCCAAATTAGTCCACTCAATTAATCAACCACGAATATAATAGAATCAATTAATTTAGCAGCTAAAAATCACATAATTAGGGGGAAAAATTAGTCCTATAGCCTTTTGTTATGTATTGCATCTCACAGGCACTTCTTGCAAACCAGGATCCTGAAGCCTGGAAAAACTGGCCAATCAGGATGCTAGGCATGTAACAACTTGTAGAAAAGAGATGTAAAGGAATGATTTTAGAGTGAGTCAACAGGAGTAACTGTTGCCTGCTAGGAGAGCATGGTTAACCATGGCCAGATTGTATATAGCTGCAGTTTTGCCTGTGTTCCTCTGTGACTGTTTCTTCTTGCGATAGTTCTTGGTTGATTCAGAGCTTGCTGAACTCACTTTATTTCAGGACACACAGACCCAATGACCTGCCTGACCCTGCAAGATGCCCAGATATCAGCTTTCTACTCCTACCTAGGCGGTATTAGAATACAGAACCAGAGATCAACATATAGATCACCAGGGGCTCATTCATCTGTTTAGCCTCCAATGTGATGTATGCAATTATCTGTCTACATCGTCTGTTTCCTGTCTCTGTAGGATAAAACAGGTCAATCTCTGTACAAAAGATACAAAATTAGACATACAAAAATGATACCGTTCAGAAAATCTACAAAAGAACATTTCAGCCTCCCAGGAGATACTGGTGACTTTCGGGTCAGCATTATTCTTCAAGGAAGGAAATTTAAAGGGAGGCTCCAGAGAGAAATCACTAAACTAGATGACAATCCATTCAATTGTGGTAACAAGGGTTTAAAAAGAGAGGACACATTTCTCAGCCACTACAGGAGCCAATTTGTTTTACATAACTAGGTAGTCTGTGTTATTGTCAGTAAAATGTTGCGGAAGGTCACTCTGATTACCTTGTATAGATTTAGAATAGAAACACCATTGATTAAAAGGCATTTCATGGGTCTAACTCGATTGTACACATTTTTCTTATTTTCCCCTCTCTCCCCCCACCCCCCACCATGTATATCTGCAAACTAAGGAATCTATCCATTGGAAGACTGCTGTGTGAAATCTCTCTCTGCCTTGACACCAGGGTTAGTAAATACAGCTCCTACAAGAGCTATGAACCAAAGGGGGAACCCTTCCCTGCCCTCTTTAATTCTGTCCCTGCTTCCAATGGCTCCCTTGGCTCTTGTGCTCTCTTCCCCCATTCTAGGTCTCCGGGCAACCTCTGTGATGGAGGAGAAGAACTTGAAAGCCTGCCTATTTCCCCTTCCTTCCCTGCTTCACACACATCAAAAGCAGTCACCTACCTATGGGTCTGCACTCAGAGACTGACTGAGGTCCTGATGCTAAGCACACATACTTGAAAACAGGGCTGGCAAACTAGGCCTAGGGCGCTGGCCCAACTTTTTGTTTTAAAAAATTCCTTCTCCACCCTGAATCGCTGCTGTCTTCTGCCCATTGCCACAGCTTCTCGCCGCCTCCTTCCCCTCCCTCCCTGCCCCAAATTGCTGTTGTCTTCCCCCCGTTGCCACCACAACGGGAAAGTGGGGGACAGTGGGGGGCAGCAGGGCTGCCTGGGGCACTGCAGGCCCTAGGGCCGGCGCTGCTTGAGAGTAAGCCTGCATTAAGTTCCTCCTTAACCTCCAGGAACTGCATAGTATGTGTGAAAGAGCCACATCTGGCTCCCAAGCTGCAGTTTGACCACCCCTGCTCTATACTTAACCTAAACAATATTTAATTAGGATAGGACAGCAATTATTGAAGTTGCAGCATTTAAAAATCCACCATTACCTTTATCCTCAGAGTTGGGACTTCTCCCATTGCCCCCTGACATGGTGTCAAGATGAACATAAGAACATAAGAGAAGTCATGTTGGATCAGGCCAATGGCCCATCCAGTCCAACACTCGGTGTTACACAGTGGCCAAAAAACCCAAGTGCCATCAGCAGGGCCACCAGTGGGGCTAGAAGCCCTCCCACTGTGCCCCCCCCAAGCACCAAGAACACAGAGCATCATTGCCTCAGACAGAGAGTTCCAACAATACACCATGGCTAGTAGCCATGGTGAACCTCTGCTCCATATGCTTATCCAATCCCCCCCTGAAGCTGTCTATGCTTGTAGCCACCACCACCACCTCCTGTGGCAGTGAATTCCACGTGTTAAGATGCAGTCCTTAGACAAAGAATTAGCAGGGCTTTTTTGGAGCAGGAATGCACTTCTGTCTGGCTTGGTGCCAGGGGGTGTGGCCTAATATGAAAATGAGTTCTGCTGGGCTTTTGCTACCAAAAGCTATGCACAAAACAATGGTGATGTAGGGGGTGGGGCCTAATGTGCAAATGAGTTCCTGCTGGACTTTTTCTACAGAAAAAGTCCTCAGAATTAGTATTTTATGGTTTGGGTAGAGAAGAGCCCAAGAGATAAGAACATCTTCCTTGTGTCCTGAGAATTTATAATCTCCCCTGTGGAGAGTCTATCCCTCTCTGAGGTAAGTCCAGTTTTTTCTATTTTTGCTGCTACAGGCTAGCATGGATTCCATAATGGAACTTGTCCCCACGAGTCACATGCTTTGAAAGGGATCGTATCATCGCAATACGCAAGTTAAGGTTCTGCCAGAGTGTAAACAAGATCAGAGTATAAACCAAGAACCCCTCAGTTCCTCCTTTGATGGGAGCCGGCTCTGCTTCTGGGCCAGGCATCTGGGTTTGAAAACACCGAAGCTGCTATTTCACTTGTGATTCTGCATGTTTGTTTCCCTCACACAGGAACCCCAGTGTCTTGAGTCAGGAGCCTCTCCTTCAAAGAAGGTCAGGGCTACACATACCTCAACAGGCTGCACTGTCCATAATTTGCCAAGTTGAAAGCTTTGCAGCCTATACATCAGTGAAGAACCTTTCACCCCTCAGTATATTTATTCCACCTGCCAGAGGAGCCATAACCTTGGAGTAGCGAAAGAAACATCTTTGAAACAGCTTCAAATGCAGGCTGCGGGTTTCATCAAATCCAAGCAAGTGTGTACTAAGTATTTTTGATATCCCTTCATCTTCCGATTTGGTATATTTTATTCAGCGTATATGCTCATGTTTAAAAGGGAAGTGCATCTCGCACAGAATTCGGGGAGCTGCCTCCTGCCAAATTCATCTGTAGCAGGAAGCCATCCCCCCCCACACCCCAAAGCACAATACCCTTTGACTTTCCATTCACATCGTCCGGTCCTTCCATCTTCAGCACCATGCTTAGTGCCAGCAGAACTTAAGCCCTTTTCCCCCAACTTCAAAACAAAAAAGGGATGTTTTTGTGTTCGCTCGGATTGTCACATACAGTCAAGCCCTGACAAGTGATACCTTCCCTTTATATGAGAGATACAGCTGAAGCGAAAGAAGTCTTTCATACTGAACCTTGTACCCACCAGTACCTTTCAACCATCTCTATGAAGACCAGCAAGAGCCCTGAAAAGGTCTTCTCCTTGCCCTGGTCTGTCTGTGCTTATGCCTTCAAACATGCTTACTTATTAGAAGTGGAGACTTCTCAAGGGCTACTACAGGGAGGAAAGCAGGAAATGCCAGATTCATTTCTAATCCTATCACCGAACAGTTCAGAGAAGGGTATCCACACGGTGCCCTCATGGCACCAGAGAACATGAAAACTATGAAAGAGTGAGTTCAGTCAGTCAGTTGGTAAGCAAACCGTTTATTGAACCCAGCAACTGATCTCCAAAACAGGCAAACAAGCACTCAATATAACAAAGGAGGAGAAGTTTCACCTTTAAGAGCAACATTTATTCAGAATGTAAGCTTTTGTGTGCTCTAAGCACACTTCATCACATCACATCTGATGAAGTGCGCTTAGAGCACACAAAAGCTTACATTCTGAATCAAACTTTGTTGGTCTTAAAGGTGCACCTTGACTCCTACTTTGTTCTACTGCTTCAGACCAACACGGCTGCCCACTTGGATCTAGGCACTCAATATATACACTATTTATAGCTGGACGCCCCCTTTTGTGGGTGGGAATTCGCCTTATTGGTCTCTCTGGGATACTTCATTTGCATGCACTTCGATACATGCCTTTTGCCCCGAGTGCTCCAATCAGAACACAGGCATTTGGATCCTGGAGTGTAGAAGCATGCTTGAGTTACTAACTATATACAGAATGGAAGTCATTAGGCCAGGGATGGAATTCTAGCAGGAACTCCTTTGCATATTAGGCCACATACCCCTGATGTAGACAATCCTCTAAGAGTTTACAAGGCTCTTTTTTGTAAACTCTTGGAGGACTGGCTACATCAGGGGTATGTGGCCTAATATGCAAAGGAGCTCCTGCTAGAACTCCACCCCTGCATTAGGCATCACTATATACAGAGAGTCCATAACCAACACACAAGTCATAATGAAAACAAAGTTGCCAACACAGTTCAGGCAGCATCTGTGGCACCCTAAAAAGGCAAGCTTTTGATACAGATGAACAGAAAAACAAGGGCCCGGATCCAAAAGTGACCTCATAAGAACATAAGAGAAGCCATGTTGGATCAGGCCAATGGCCCATCCAGTCCAACACTCGGGGTCACACAGTGGCCAAAAAAACCAGGTGCCATCAAGAGGTCCACCAGTGGGACCAGGACACTAGAAGCCCTCCCACTGCTGCCCCCCAAGCACCAAGAATATAGAGCATCATGTCATCGCCTTACACTTACCAACACTAAATTTCATTTTGCCACATTCTTGCCCACTCACCCAATTTGTGGAGATCCTCCTGGAGCTCTTCGCAGTCATCCTTGGTTTTCACCATCCTGAATAATTTTACATCATCTGCAAACCTGGCCAAAACTCTACTCACCCTAGTTCCAGATCATTTATGAACAAATCAAATACTACCAGCCCCAATACCAATCCTTGTGGGACCCCACTAGCTAGTCCTCTCCATTAGCCACTGATACCTACTTTTTGCTTCCTGTCATTTAACCAATTTTCAATCCACAAGAGAACCCATCCTCTTATTCAATGACTCCTGAGAACATAAGAGAAACCATGTTGGATCAATCCAATGGCCCATCCAGTCCAACACTCTGTATTCAAAAGTCTTTAGTGAGATAACTCGTCAAAAACCTTTTGAAAGAACAAGTAAATATTGTCACCATCAGGGCTTTGTTTATAGAACAAGTCCAGCAGGAACTCATTTGCATATTAAGCCACACTCCCTGATATAACCATTGTTTTACATAGGGCTTTTTGTGGGAAAAGCCCAGCAGGGACTAATTTGCATATTAAGCCACAGCCCCTGATGCCAGGCCAGCTGGGACTGTGTTCCTATGTGTTCCTGCTCAAAAGAAAAGCCCTGGTAACCACTGTCTACATGCTTGTTCACTTTCTCAAAGAGCTCCAAAAGATTGGACTTTCCTATGTAGAAGCCATGATGATTTTCCCTCAGCAGGCTTTGTCCTTCTGTGAGCCTAATAATTCTATCTTTCATTACAGTTTCAGCTAATTTGCCTGGGACAGACATTAGCCTAACTGGCCTGTAATCTCCTGGCTCCACATTGGACACCCTTTGCTTCTCATAAGTGAGAGAAGATCCGGAGGGAAAGAAGAACACACCCACCATCAAGGCTTTTTTTTTAGAAAAAGCCCAGCAGGAACTCATCTGCATATTAGGCCACACCCCCTGTCATCACCATTGTTTCACGCTGGGCTTTTTTGTAGAAAATGCCCAGCAGGAGCTCATTTGCATATCAGGCCACACCCCATGTCATCACCATTGTTTCACACTGGCCTTTTTTTGTAAAAAATACCCAGCAGGAGCTCATTTGCATATCAGGCCACACCCCTGTCACCAAGCCAGCCGGAACTGCATTCCTGCTCAAAAAAAAGCCCTGCCCACCATATTGCGGATGTGCAGGGAAGAATACCCTCGTGAGCAAAACTTTGCAGGTCTCTACTTGTACATACACAACAGCGTAACAACAAAAGTTATCGTTACGCATTGCATGGCATTCCTCCATAAAGAATTTGATCGTTCCTTTATGCAGTCAATACAGTTTCCCTGACAAATTCAGCGGAAGTGGTATAAAAGTAGGACCGGTCCAAAAGCAGCACAAAGACAAAATAATAAGCTCACTTTTCAAGCCACGAGAGCCGCGAACAACTCTTTGTGCTGAGCCCTTTCTGGTTTTCCACAACATACTCTTTCATCAAACCCTCTGCTTCTAACTGCTCAAAACGTTGCCTATAATATTTGTGCTTTTGTACTTCGAGTCACGCCTTTGATAGGCCTTCGTATCTGCTTTATTTGCTGTCTCCACTTCCCAGGGTGTGTGTGTGCGGGGCGGGGGGGGGGGAGGAATCCCTCTTCTTAGCCACTGCACCAGCTGATGATGGCTGTTGACATGTGGAAACTCTGGACAAAAAGAACCGCACAGAAAGCACCAATTTATCTCACCATCAAACAGCTCAAAGAGTAATGAATGGCAACAGCACTCTGCCTGCCTGACCTAACACTCAAAGACAAAATACATCCCTACTCCTCCAATCCATATCCAGCTCCTGGAACACTTACACAAGATACCCCATAATTCAGGGGTGGCCAAACTGTGGCTCAGGAGCCACATGTGGCTCTTTTATATATATTCTGTGGCTCTTGAAGCCCCCACTGCCTCGTTGGTTGGCTGAGAGAAGACATTTCTCTCTTTAAATCACTTCTCCAAGCCAGCTGGCAGCTTGACAAATGCATTTGAATTTACAGTCTTTTAAAGCAGTTTGTGGTGGCTCATAGTGGTTCATGGTTGGAGCAGAAAGCAGGGGTTTAAAGAGACTTGGAGTCCCTTTAAGCCTCTGTTTTCTGTTCCCCACAAAAGCCACAAAAATGGTTGAGTGGCGAGGAGGCACTCCACACTACTTAGCTGTTCCAGGCTGTCTTCTGCAGTCCCTTTCAACTGTTTTGGGTGGCAGAAGATAGCCCAAAACAGCTGAGTGGCAGGGTGCTTCCCCGCCACTCAGCTGTTTTTCTGTATGTCTTCTGTAATTTAAACTTTAAAGGGCCTGAAGAAAAGACTGCCTGAAACAGCTGAGTGGTGGGGATCAAACTGCTCCCTGTCACTCAGCTGTTTAGGGGGCTTTCCGCAAACCCCATCGAAAGGGACCATGGTCCCTTTCAAGGAGGTTTGTGGGGCCACAATACACGAACCAGTTCTGTTCAGGAGTAAACTTTCCGGTTTGATTTGGTTTGTGGTTCGGCTATGAACTGAACCACAACCTCCTGGTTCGTGCCCATCCCTAGTACCTGCATTTCCTGGCAATGCTTTATTCTGCATGGGATATTTAGGCTTGAGTATCTTTATGTAACACTGCTAAGTTATGGCTGCTCTGGAATTCAAAAATCTGAATAGCCTTACTTTAGTGAAACAGTTTGGCAGCGGTTTTCTTTGTTACGTTCAGTGTTACGGAGGTTTGCCGTATGGGGGTGGGGGAGTAAAGCTTTCACGTTACATTCCGATTTCAGTGTCCTGTGAAGACATGCCAGTAGCTGAAACTTTCCATTCAGTGCACAGCATATGGCTATTTGAATGGAGGAACAGAAGGCTCTGCTGATAATACACAGCATACCAGATCGTTCTTCCATTTACAATACGCAGGGACATATACTGGGCTTTTGTTTTATCTATGGCATCCCAGAGTGAAACGCTGGAAGTTAACTTCTGATGAAGAGCCACAATGCAACATAAATTCAGCCACGATTCCAGACACTCTTGGAAGCTAGACTCTGATGGACGCCGCTGCTTCCATATGAAAAGAGAAAACAATAAAAAGGGGGGTTTTGTACTTCTTGGGTACAAGCCGTGAATGCGCACATAATGTTCTTTACTCAGTTTTTAAAAAATTCGTTTTAAAAAACCAAGAATTCTTCAAGCTGTCCCAAACGCAACACTTCCCCTGATGTCAGTCCATTTGATGAGATCTCCTTGTGATTTCCCATTTCACCTGTCATAGCGGTCCGTGAGCTTTGACTAAACCCGTTTCCTATTGCAGCAGCACATGAAACTTCTTTCTCCTCTCTCTGTTTCTCACATACTTAGGACCATCCCTGTTTTTATTCCCAACTCAAATTAGATTTACAGGGTAGCCCTAAACACAGTGACATCCTTCTAAGTCAAATTACCCGAACAGATTTAGAAAAGTGTCACCTTGTTTAGGATTGCAGTTTAGCGGCTTAGGCATGTGTGAGACTCCCTCTCTAAACCTCTACCCTGTAGAACAAAGCATCATGAACCAGCAAACTCTGCACAGATGCAGAATCTGAAGAAGACTGCCGATTTATACCTCGCCTTTCTCTCTAAATCGTCTCCTATATTTTCTCCCCCACCACCACCAACAGACACCCTGTGAGGTGGGTTGGGCTAAGAGGGCTCTCCTAGAAGCTGCCCTTTCAAGGACAACTCATGTGATAGGTTATGGCTAACCCAAGGCCATTCCAGCAGCTGCAAGTGGAGGAGTGGGGAATCAAACCCGGTTCTCTTTTATGAGAGTCTGCGCATTTAACCACTACACCCAACTGGATCTCCGCTGGATTGTGGAATGGTGTAAATTAAATATTGGTGGTGGGAAATGCCAACGAGTTGCAGCTGACTTATCCTGAGCCTGTAGGGAGCATTGTGTCTGCTTGGTCTGAGCAGCTTGACTGATGCCAGCTTTCTGCATGACTCAAAGTGTTGGAAGCATCTGGAGAGATGTGGCCTGAGAACATGCATGCCCGAAGAAGCCTTATCAGGAAACGGCATGGTACTGCTAGCGATCCATCGCATTAACTGTGTGTGGGGGGACCAGTAGAGAGTTCATCTTTTCAGTGCCAGCACACTGGAAGGAACGAGAGTTCCCTGGAAATGGACTAATATTTTTTGTGCATGCTTTTGAAAGTGCGTCATTGTCGAGTCTGCATTGAATTTTGTTAGATACAATGTATGGGATTTGTATCATCTGTATTTTTTGGAGAATTTTGCCGTTACATTATTTCTTTATTGTCTATCACAATCAATTATAGCCACTTACAGCTTGTGCTAACCGTGAGAATCTTGCTTTTTTGTTTTTGACCCTGTAGGGTTTTCGAAACAAGAGACAAACAGAGGTGATTTGGTTTTGCCTGCCTCGACCATCACGAGGACTTTCTTGGTGGCCTTCCATCCCAATACATACCAGGGTTGATCCTACTTATTTTCTGAGATTGGGCTAGTCTGAGTCAACCAGGTCAAGCCAACAGAACACAGGCCTCATCTTAAACACTGTTTGGATCAGGTTACACATTACAGCCTCCACCCACCCTCCTCAGCAGTGAATTCCCAGTCCCTTCTTGGGTACGGGACGGAGAATATGAAACAGCAGTTGAAGAATATATAGACTGCAATCTTAACCGAAGGTAATTTTAATCAGGATTCCCATCTAACCGTGATGTGAAACCAGGTTTTGAAGTTGGTTTTGAGTTCTGGGAGAAAACTAAACTTGATTAAGAGCCAATAAAATGTCGGCGTGGTTAAGGTGTGTGTCACGTTCTCATGACACGTGAAGAGGCAGTTGACTCCCAGGAAGTGTGGGGAAAGAGCAATCAGTCTCGTAACTGTGGATAATTGGAAGTGGGTATTATACCGCTACATGCCCTAGACATCAACATCAAGCATTATGCTCATGTCTTAACTGTAAAGGGCTTAATGATTCATTGTAGGAAGAACCAGACCCTCTTGGTGTGCACTTCTCAGCCCCATTATGAAGGAATATTTGATCAAGATTCTCAAAGGCAAAGGACATCTGCATATTAACGGCTAGCAGGAAGAAGTAGCATGTTGTTGTAATGCATAACTAGATTATCCATCTGTCAAGAAGCTGCACCTGTGAATCGCAACAATTCACAAGGCTTTCTCATATCGACGGCCCAATAGGGGCCAAATTAATTTTACATGGTTTGATGGTAATGGAACTCCATTAGTATACAAAAAGACCTACAGATGTAGCAACATCTTGCATACATTCATAACTGGAAAATACTTCTCGTTATTGGAAGAAACACGAAACCGAAAATGGAACGATCCCGTCCCTGGTTTTAGATGCAAGTGGGGAACATGTGGAGAACTGTGGGGGAAAGGAGAGAAATAAACCGTTGAAGAAGAGAAGACGAGATTGAATTTATACACAGCTCTTTACTACCTGAACGAGTCTTGCAACAGCTCAGCTTGGAGGTTAGATTAGTAGTATATCTACAGTTTGGGTTGACTCTATTTTCATAGCCCATTTTAGGACACTGTTTTTAACAACCCTTCAGATTTCAAAAGGAGATTTTCAAGAACTGACCGCAAAAAAGTTGCTCAGTAGATCATAAACCTTGGCACCATCCAAGGATGATTCCTGTAATTTATCATAGTACTCTTATCATAGCTGTGCCAACGTTACTCTCACTTCTCTCTGTGGTGACATATCTTCAGTGACAGAATGCAATCTGCCATGTTTTGTGGCGGGAAGCTTTGCGGCTGTCAAAGAGCTTCTTAAAATTCAACATGGACCAAAGGAAAACACCCAATGTTTGGTCCTAAGCAACAACTCTACTCTGTGTCTTGTGCTCTTTATGTATACTTTGGCCATTCCTCTTGGTTCAAGGCAGCTTTACCACCATTTATAGATCTCCCAACATCTCAGCTAGTTGGGCGATCATACAGAGAGAAGTTACATTATTTTCAGCTGCTAGATAAGGCAAATCTATCTACCTTCTTTCATATTCAGGTGGTCTAACTGAAGAAAAAGGAGAAATCTTACCAGATTGAGTTGAGGCCAGTTTGGTGTAGTGGTTAAGTGCACAGACTCTTATCTGGGAGAATTGTCTTTGATTCCCCCAGGCCTCAAATTCAGCGGGAGCAAATTCAGCGGGAGCTTCAACGGGAGCCTTTCTGAGAGTTCCACCTGCTCCTTCCCACCTTGTCCATCGAATAGTAGGTGCAGCTGCATAACAATCCCTGGATGAGCTCCACCACCTATTTTTCTACAAAACGACCCCTGGATTCCCCACTCCTCCACATGCACCTGCTGATGTGACCTTGAGTCAGTCACAAGCTCTCAATGAACTGTTCCTGTAAAGGGCAGTTTCTGTCAGAGCTCTCAGTCCCACCCACCTCACAGGGTGTCTGTTGTGGGGAGGTTAAGGGAAAGGAGATTGTAAACCATCTGAGACGCTTTTGGATAGTGAAGGGCAGGGCGAAAATCCAATCTCTTCTCTTCTTCTCTTCAGCCCTTTGAAAAGAAGGGTCTGAGCACACACACTTAGTAAGAATTCCAATTTATTTTCAACACGATATTCTTACCACTGCATAGTCTCAGCAAGTGGCGGATCTGTTGATTTAAACAGCCAGATCATTTCCTTTTTCAAAGATCTTGTCTTGATGTAACAAAAGAAGGAATAGCTTAGCGGAACTGAAGCACGAGTAGAAATTACAAATAGATCATAATTCACATTTTTTAATAGAACTCAAAGGCCGTTTCCTCATTGAAACTAACATGAAACAGTGTAATCTGTTGCAAAGGTCAGAGCAGACACATTCCTCACTGACTCTCCCCTCCCATTTTTCTCTTTTCAGATTTTTTTTTTGTTTATTTAAAGATTAAAGGAAACAGAACTCAGTGGAGCAAACACTCTGTGTATTTTAATCCTCTCTCCTCGAAAATCTGTCACAAGGTCTTCTTGCATATTCCCAAATTTTGTTGAGTTAGAGAATTATAGCTGTATAAGGGTTGAGCTGTTCATCAAAGGGGCCTGTTCCCTCTAGGTGAAGCTAGGTGTTAAGAAGGCTACATGGCTTCCCACCCCACCACCAACTTCTGATAAACTAAAACATGCAAAATGACATTATTCCGCTATGCGTTTCCAGTGGTGAGGATTTTCCGGTGGAAATCTGAACTGGAAATTTTTTCTGGAAACTTTTTCAAATTAAAATACTTAAAGAATGCTATCAACATTCTTTATTTATTTACTTACTTTCCATTTATGTCCCACCCATTCCAAATGGACGCAAGGCGGCTGACAACCATATAAAAACCAACGTCTCAATTTCAAATATAAAACAATAGGACAGTCAGTGATAATTTAAAGCAATTTAAAACAAAAGATTGGTGCTATACTATGTTACCCAAAGGAGACAAATACATTACATAGAAGCATGGATTATATATGCCCACTAGAGTTTGCCCGTGCTTCATACTTAACCACTACACCAGCTTGGTGTAGTGGTTAAGTGTGTGGACTCTTATCTGGGAGAACCGGGTTTGATTCCCCACTCTTCCACTTGCACTTGCTGGAATGGTCTTGGGTTAGCCATAGCTCTGGCAGAGGTTGTCCTTGAAAGGGCAGCTGCTGTGAGAGCCCTCTCAGCCCCACCCACTTCACAGGGTGTCTGTTGTGGGGGGAGAAGATATAGGAGATTGTAAGCCGCTCTGAGTCTCTGATTCAGAGAGAAGAGCGGGGTATAAATCTGCAATTCTTCTTCTTCTTCTTCTTCTTCTTCTTCTTCTTCTTCTTCTTCTTCTTCTTCTTCTTCTTCTTCAAAGTTTAGCTCCTGTAAACTGACTGATCTGTCTGTGGCACAACTGACCTGTGGCACAACTGACCTGGCACAACTATAGATAAACAGAGACCATACTTACACATTACATATATGTGCTAAGCACCGAGTCGTTACCAACCCGTGGGGTGATGTCACATCAGGATGTTTTCTTGGCGGACTTTTTACGGGGTGGTTTGTCATTGCCTTCCCCAGTCATCTACACTATACCCGCAGCAAGCTGGGTACTCATTTTACTGACCTCGGAAGGATGGAAGGCTGAGTCAAACTTGAGCCAGCTACCCAAACCCAGCTTCCCCATATAAGCTACATCTAGCAAAACAAAACAGCTCTACCGCCAGACTCAAAACTCTCTAGTAATACGTTGTTCTCAGGTTCGTTCCCAGGTCCACCTTGGGTTCTATCAAATGGACATGCTCTGGGAATTCCTCATGAAAGGTTCAATTCTCAGGCACGAGGGAGCCAATTTAAATCAGGCCCATGGGTTTCAGTCTCTCCTCCCCCCAAAAAAACTGTTTTCCTGACCTGAAATTGCCCCAGGAAGCTGCTAATTGAATGACTGGGGAAACTTGCGTGTAGCCCATCAGTACACATTACAGCTCTTGGAACAAACGTTGTGGCGCAATAAAGTTGGAGGATTTCATTTCCGTTTACATATAATCAGCAGAGACGGAGAAGGGGGCGGGGACACCAAAAGTAATCCAGAGATCTGTCGAGCATATAATAAATTCATCCCTTAAAACAGCCCAAATGCTCCTCACACCTGCAGTAAAACAGAACATCCCCTAAAACCTTACTTTTTGGAATCAGCCATTTCATTTCACTTCATTACCCACAAGAGGTAACAAAGAAGGCAGAGACATTTTAATTGCCTGCGTAATTATCAAATGCTCAGCCTGAGGCTATAACGTTCCGTCCTTTGTTACGTACATCTAAGAGCCCACCCACTCCATACGTCTTCTGGTGTAAAACAATTAATGACAACAAGAATAATTCTCCATGCATTCTGTCACCAATATTAATCTTCCCTGCTGGCTGCTGCAAAGGTCACCGACTGATATACGCTAGTCATGCTACAATCTAGAAACATGATGCCATCAAATGGACTGAGGGATATTGAGATATTTGCAGTAGAAGAGAGGGTTGTGCATAATAGGTTGTCTCTGTCATGTTAATAAGACCAGGACTATTTTTTTTGTAGCAGGAGCTCCTTTGCATATTAGGCCACACACCCCTGATGTAGCCAATCCTTTAAGAGCTTACAGTAGGCCCTGTACTAAGAGCAGGCCCTGTAAGCTCTTGGAGGATTGGCTACATCAGGGGTGTGTGGCCTAATAGGCAAAGGAGTTCCTGCTACAAAAAAAGCACTGGATCAGACAATAGGACGCATTAGCCCCAGAATATACATGCTGCACACAGTTGGTTGCTCAGATGGAGAAAGCAATGCTTTCTCCATCTGCAGAAGGGGCCAAGTTGTCGTTTTCAACTTGGACACCTTAAACATGCAAGCAGGGTAAAGGTGAAGGGGAAAATATCACTCCAATGGCTGATATTGCAATGAGAAATACTTTCCTAGAAGGACCAGGCGCTTGGAGCCTCTCTGCCTACTCAAACATCACCAATTATCACAAGGGGTGGAATTCTATCAGGAGCTCCTTTGCATATTAGGTTGCACCCCCTGATGTAGCCAATCCTCCAAGAGCTTCCAGGGTGCTTACTACAGGGCCTGCTGTAAGCTCCAGGAGGATTGGCTACATCAGGGGTGTGTGGCCTAAAATGCCAAGGAGCTCCTGCTAGAATTCCACCCCTAATTATCACAAACAGGATCTCCATGTCTACAGGACTGCAAAGGGACCTCTTTGGCCTGTGCTTGTTAAGGCTGAGTAGGAGCAAATGGATCAACTTTGTGAGGGCCCCCCCAGTCCTGAGATGGTCTTCTTCTTATCCACTGTCCCACCACTAAAGAATGTGACTCACCCACCAGCCTCAGAATTGGGAAAGAAAGGGTGTTCCAGTACCCAGAGCCTCTTCCTTCCCCAGATTAGCTCTTCAGGTGCACATGCTCTCTCCCTCTAGTCTAAGCTTGGTCTGTTCCTTTCTCCTCCTTGGCCAGGTGTGGTGCCTTCCCTTTTATAGGACTCCTTGGACACACATCCCTACCTGGCCCATCTCTAATCCTCTTCCACACGGGTGGAATTCTAGCAGGCGCTCTGTTGCATATTAGGCCACACACTCCTGATGTAGCCAATCCTCCAAGAGCTTCCAGAGCTTTTAGAACAGTGCCTACTGTAAGCTCCAGGAGGACTGGCTATGTCAGGGGTGTGTGGCCTGATATGCAAAGGAGCTCCTGCTAGAATTCTACCTCAGGACCATCATTTTCTTACTTTTTTCCCAAGTAGACTATCACATCTTTCAAAAGCCATGATAAGTCCCCAGATAGATGCCCTCAGATAGTACCTGTAAAAATAAGTACTGCATGCTAAAGTATGTAATCCATGTCCCCATTCTTGTTTCCTTCACTAGCATGGTATATTTAATGTGAGACCATGGCTTGTTCCTTTTTTCTGAGCCATGAGGAATATGAAAGCAACTCAATACTTCAGGTGTGGGGAACCTTTTTTTCTGCTAAGGGCCATTTGGATTTTTACATCATTTGCGGGCCATACAAAATTATCAACTTAAAAACAGGGCTCCGTCAAGGGAGAACGATTCAGGCTGGCAAAATTAATGTAAATAATTGATTTTCTATTTGAAGTCATGTGGGAAGAGCTTAAATTGGCACACCTCCCCTGACTTGCTGCCCTAGGCAAATACCTAGGTCCAGGGCTTTTTTTGTTGAAAAAGCCCAGCAGGAACTCATTAGCATATTAGACCACATCCCCTAATATTAGGCCACACCATCTGGGTTAATCAAGTGCAAATTGAAGTGGAGGTAGCTGGCTCCCACCCCCCAACCCTGCAATTCCTCCCTCCCTCCCTTCATGCAGAAACTGCAGCTGCTCCCAGCAGACATTTAAAGACACCCACATACCCCAGCAGCAATCCTTCACAGAGCCCACCACTCAGGCTTCAGGGAGAGGGGGAGGGAGAAAGGGAAATAAAGACATGTGGGGAAGAATGGAAATAAAGAAATGGGGGGAGAAAGAGAAATAATGGGAGGAAGAAAGAAAGAAAGAAAGAAAGAAAGAAAGAAAGAAAGAAAGAAAGAAAGAAAGAAAGAAAGAAAGAAAGAAAGAAAGAAAGAAAGAAAGAAAGAAAGAAATGCGGGAAGAAAGAAAGAAAGAAAGAAAGAAAGAAAGAAAGAAAGAAAGAAAGAAAGAAAGAAAGAAAGAAAGAAAGAAAGAAAGAAAGAAAGAAATAGGAAGAAAGGGAAATAAAGAAATTAGAGGGAACTGTGACAATGACTTTTCCAGGCCCCACAGAGGTCTTGGCCTGCCAGCAAGGCCCCAGGGAGGCCACTGTGCAGTGTGGCTGGGCCCCACGATCCCTGCTGGCCAACCAGGCCCTGGGGAGGCCACTGCACAGCACAACTGGGCCCCACAATCCTCGCCAGCCAGCTGGGCCCCAGGGAGGCCACCACCTGCTTCAGCTCAGTCCAGCAATCTCCGAGGGCCAGGCCAAGTGATCTCAAGTGCTGTAAACGGCCCTTGGGCCTGACATTTCCCACCTCTGCAATATTTAGAGTAGGAAAGGGCTAAGCTGTATCCATAAGCTATCACATCTATAAGAATAAAGACTGCTTGTCTATTTGGGGCTCAGAAACCACAAGCAATTTGCAAAAGACAGTCTTTCACAAGCCCATGATCTGTAGGCAGTGTTTTAAGAGCTAAATTTATAGTCACCTGAAGCAGATTCAGGAGAGGCAGGAAATCAATCATCTAAAGAAATAAAATAACTTTTTGGAAGATGCGCATTGCCCTTAGACTTCCAGTTCTAGTAGGCATATGCATAGACATGAATATTGGGGGCTAGAAGTCTGGAGATGTACCAAGCAAGCAGCCAAGGAAGGAAATCCATAGGTAGGTGAGGATTCTGTAGGCAGGTAGCCCAGCCAGGAAGTGGTGGCAGGTAAGTGGAGTACAACTCTGTCTTCCAAAGGTGACAAACTGCTTAGACTGGGGAGCTAAGCCAGATATGGAGAATGTGGATGAAGCCTAATGGTATATTGTGACATCTGTTTTGCTAAAAAGGGGAGCTGTAGTACCACCCTATCAGGGGCCCCGTGGTGCAGAGTGGTAAACTGCAGTCCAAGCTCTGCTCACGACCTGAGCTCGATCCCGGCGGAAACTGGGTTCAGGTAGCCGGCTTAAGGTTCAGGTAGCCGGCTTAAGAAGCCTTCCATCCTTCTGAGGTCGATAAAATGAGTACCCAGCTTGCTGGGGGTCAGGGGTGGAATTCTAGCAGGAGCTCCTTTGCATATTAGGCTGCACCTGCGTGACGTAGCCAGTCCTCCAAGAGCTGACAGGGCTCTTCGTACAGGTCCTACTGTAAGCTCCAGGAGATTGGCTACATCAGGGGTGTGTGGCCTAATAGGCAAGGGAGCCCCTGCTAGAATTCATCCTCTGCTGGGGGTAAAGTGTAGATGACTGGGGAAGGCAATGGCAAACCACCCTGTAAAAAGTCTGCCAAGAAAACATCATGATGTGATGCTACCCCATGGGTCAGTAATATCTCGGTGCTTGAAGAGGGGACTACGTTTGCCTTTTACCTTTTTAGTACCAGCCTCCGGCCATTTGCAATGGTGGTGCTGAGGCATCAGAGACAGTGGGCCAAAACTGCCTTTGTCTAGCACAGGGGTAGGGAACGTTGGCTCTCCAGATGTTTTTTTGCCTACAACTCCCATCAGCCTCAGCCAACATGGCCAATGTCTGGGGCTGATGGGAGTTGTAGGCAAAAAGATCTGAAGAGCCAGCATTCCCTACCCCTGGTCTAGCAAGTCACAATGGCTCAGAGAAGGCAGCATCTGGGACTGACTGCCGGCATCCTCATTTTGAGACATCTGGCACTTCAACAAACATAGCCATGCAGAGATTTCATATAAGCAGGTGGGCACTTCATGAACAAAGCCGTTTAGCCTAAGAACGTTCCCGCTGCAACCTGTAGCATCTCCAGACCAAATTTAGACGACTTAACACCCGGAGAAAAGCGATCGATCACAGAGAAACACTGACTCGCCGGTCAAGAGAGTTGGCAGGCAATGGAGAGATTGAAAAGCCAGATGGGTTTTAGAAACGATGTGTTCAAAGACCACACTGAGCGGAAACGGACAGCGATATCAGATAAAGCTCACGAGACAGATCTGAAACCAAAACTGTCGATGACTAAAAGGACAGATTGGGAAAGCGGGGCATCTCGAGCTTCAAAGGGAGGGGGGCGGGAAACATGCTGGTCAAATAACTTAACTCTTGGAACTTTTTTCCACCAAGTACTCTGGTGCATTGACTGACGCGGGCAGAGTGGCTTCCGATCCCCCGTTATGTTAGTATAAACTGCTCTTGCTAACCAGGGCTGTGTGGGAAAAGTCTAGCAGGAACTAATTTGCATATTAGGCCACACACCCTGACATAACTGTTGTTGCACACAGGGCTTTTTGTGCAGAACAAGACCAGCAGGAACTCCTTTGCATATTAGGCCATACCCCCTGACATCACCCTTGTTCCACATATGGCTGTTTATGTAGAAAAAGCCCAACAGGAACTCGTTTGCATATTAAGTCTCGCCCCCTGACATCAAGCCAGTAGAACTGCATTCCTGTGCGTTCCTGCTCAAAAAAAAAAAGCCCTGTTGCTAACACAGTATAAAATAGACTCTCAAAATAGACAGTTCATTCCTTCAACACCCTAGCTTTAGAGTCAGTTAGGCTTCATAACAATTAGGCTTCATTCACCTACAGTGCCATGGGAGCTTCTCCACAACAGTATGACCACATGCCGCTGGGGCATGAATGTGGATACCGGAATAGGGTTGCCAAGTCCCCTGTGTTCTCCAGCGGGGGACATCTGCATGCGCGCGAAGCACATGCGCGACACAATGATGTCACCCGGAAGTGACGTTGTCACGGCGGCAATGTCATTGTGTCGGTGACCTATTGTACCATAGAGTTTTCCCTCCCATATGGCTAGAGCGTCCAGGAAAACCATGGAGTTTTCCCTGAAATACCTAGAGAGGCCACTGTGCAATGTCATTGCTACGATGACATCACTTCTGAGTGACGTCATCGAGCCGGCAATGCAGGGGGAGGTTCCCCCAGCTGGCCCAATGTGAACTGGTGGGTTGGGAACCTCCCAGGCAGGGGAACCCCCGCCCGGATCGGGGGCTTGGCAGCCCTACACCAGAACCACATGAGCAGGGCCAATTTCATAGGTCATTCCCACTAATCGGTGTCCTTCCTCACAGTTAGGTGAGAGAAAGAGACACACAGTGGGCAGTGATACAGTTGGGCAATTTTAGACTGGGGTGGCCAAACTGCATCCTGGGAGCCACTTGTGGCTCTTTCACAAACAGTGTGTGGCTCTCTAAGTCTCCACCACCTCACTGGCCGGCTTGTAGAAGGCATTTGTCTCTTAAAATCACTTCTCCAAGTCAAGCCAGCTGGTGGCTTGGAGAATACATTTAAAGTTTAAGTTGCTTTATTTCCACCTCTCCATCTATTTTCCTTCCTTCCTTCCTTCCTTCCTTCCTTCCTTCCTTCCTTCCTTCCTTCCTTCCTTCCTTCCTTCCTTCCTTCCTTCCGCTCTCAAATGTCTGACATTTATTCTATGTGGCTTTACATCAAGCAAGTTTGGCCACCCCTGTTCTACACTGGCTATTTGGACCCCTTTCCTTCATCATTAATCCCATGCCATTTGGGGATCTAAAATTTCCAGAATGCACTATGGGGAAGTGGAAGTAAACAATGCTCCCGGGTGAAACTCATTCATCTCAAGTTATAGCCAAGTATTGGGAGGGGGGCTTGCAGAGTGAAAGGTTTATGCCCTGTCCTCCCCAATGGCATTGCCATCACTCCCCCCTCCCAGTGCCGGATTAAACCTGGCGGAGGCCCCTAGGCAGTTGAAATCTCAAAGGCCCCCTCGCAAATCATCTCGGAGTCGGAGCACCCGCCCCACTGCCTGCGGCCCCTGCTGCAGCCTGCAGGCACCTTCTCAAAAGCCCCTTCAACAAAGTTGCGAGGGAGAGGCAGAGAGAGAGACAAACTTGGCAAGGTCGCCAGCAGCAGCCACGCCAGGCAAGTCGGGCAAAGAGTGCCTCAGTTGTTGGCTGTGTGTGCAGGCTGGGAGGCTGCAAGCAGGGGGGTGGGAATGGAGGGGGGGAGCCAGGCCAGGGCCACTAAAGGTGTGTGGGGCCCACAGGCTAGTGCCTACTTGGCCTAATTGTTGATCCAGCCCTGCCCGTTTGGATCTTCAGATGCAAAATGCAGCAGTGTGGAATCACGATATGAGGAAGTGGCTTCTTGCTCCTCCCACCCCGCCCCTGGACGTACACAGTATCTAATACCTGTGGCCAAGATGTAGAGAGATTGACTGCATGCAAGAGTGCTGTATTTGCAAACTAGTCGAGAGTCCCATAAACACGATGCGCGAGTCGGGATGACAGCATCGTGGAACACCGCGTGCCCTAGGACTCATTACATTAAGCGCTCGGAAGAACCGGCTCAGCTATTCTGATAATGCAAATGTTTGAGGATGCACAGCTCCAACTGTCTACCTAGGTAGAGATATTTATAGCCGCATTAGCATACCCAGTAAGTAATACGGAGTGCATGCGTCGCTTTGCCATGTCAGGCTCATTTCCATCCAGCAGAAGGAACGTCTTTCATGTTTACATCAAGGTAAAGCCAAAACAGTTCCAGGAAAGGTAATGGATACAGGCAGCTGCAAAAACGATAGAAGCAATCTCAGGCCACGCATTTCTGCCGCCTTACATAATGCACGCTGACTTAGCCAAATCTGTGGCTTCTCCCTGCAATTAAAGAACTCGTTTGTCTGATTTTACCGAGACTATATGTTTGCATTTTCTTACAATGCATACCGGTTCATTTGGTGTCTAGCTGAAGCAAGATGCTGTACAGCAGGAGATATGGGAAGCTGCCTTAAATACAGGGCTTTTTTTTGTAGCAGAAACTCCTTTGCATATTAGGCCTCGGACCCCTGATGTAGCCAACCCTCCTGGAGCTTACAGTAGGCCCTGTACTAAAAGCCCCATAAGCTCTTCGAGGATTGTCTATATCAGGGGTGTGTGGTCTAATATGCAGAGGAGTCCCTACTACAAACCAGGAGCTTGCTGGGGGGAAAGCGTAGATGACTGAGGAAGGCAATGGCAAACCACCCCGTAAAAAGTCTGCCGTGAAAACATTGTGAAAGCAACATCACCCCAGAGTCGGAAACGACTGGTGCTTGCCCAGGGGACCTTTCCTTCTTTCCCCTACTACAAAAAAGCCCTGCTTCTACTGAATCAGACCCTTGGTCCACTCCGACTGGCAGCAGCTCTCCAGGGTCTCAGGCAGAGATCTTTCCCGTCCCCTACTGCCTGGACCTTTTAACTGGAGATGACAGGGGTTGAACCAGGGTACTCCTACTCCTAAAGTAGATCTTCTTCCACAGAGACAGAGCCCTTCCCCAGCTGTACAGGCACCCAACTTCAGAAGACAAACCTTCAGCACAAATGCAGACTTTGCGCCTACAACCAGGGCTTTTTTTAAAAGCAGGAATGCAGTTCCGGCTGGCTTTGTGTCAGGGGGTGTGGCCTAATATGCAAATGAGTTCCTGCTGGGTTTTTTCCTACCAAAAAATCCCAGCTTACAACAGGAAATGGAAAAGGCAAAGTCCTGGAAACACACGAACATCAGCTACAAGGCACAACTCTGATTTATTTCCAACGAGGCACGGCAAAACCCAACCGCTGCTCGAAATGGCTGATGTTCCTCCGTCTCTAAGAAAACCCACAGGCCAAAATACTGCTAGACTCGCTTCAGAGTGTGCCGCTTGCTGATCGACAACTGTTTTGCTCACTCTCGCCTGTTGCAAGACCTTGGATTTTGAAACCAACAGAGCCGTGATCTGAGCGATAAAGCAGCAAACGAAACCTGACATCGCAGAATCCACCTATCAGCAGCGCCGTTTTCGAGAGTCGAGATGTTCGAATTATGTAACGGCAAAATCAGACGGCGTCTAGTTTTGCAACCCTGTTTGCAACGATCGCATCTTATCTTCCAAGGTGTGCATGCCCGCCCGGAGGCAGATAAGCTACCCTGAGCATTAGCTTCACAATTGATTTGAGAGCCAAACGATATTTTAAAAAGAGACGTGCATAGGTGATTCGCACGGCATCACCCCTTTCCTCGATCCCTGTGCCACTGAAAGCAATAGAAATACGCTCGGTTCAGCTGAAAACACTACATTCAGCCCCCAAAGTTTTTTTTTTTAAAAAAAAAATCAATCCTTTTTGATGCCAGTCATATTCACAGCCCCTGGGCTTTACACAGTACAACAGCCAAGGACTTCAGAAATGGGAGGGGGGAGTGTTTGAACACATAGCCTAAAGCAGGGGTGTCAAACATGCAGTTCGGGGGCTGAATCAGGCCCCCGGAGGGCTCCTATCAGGCCCCCAAGCAACTGGCTGTCAACTGCTTCTTCTCCCTCTCTCTTGCTTCCTTCTGCATCTCAGCTTGCTTTGCAAGCCTTGCTCAATTGCACAGGAGCTGCAGAGCAAAACCTCTATTTTCTCCATTGGCAGAGGCTTCCTTCCCCAGTCCCCTGGGGAAGGAAGCAAAGAGTCAGAGCTTCCTTTGCCCAGTTCCTTGGATCCCATCGGAGAAATACAAAGAAAGCATCTTTAAGGCCAATGAGTGCTAACTTTTTAAGCATGTTTTAAGTTTTTAAACATGTATATTTGTGTTTGTCTGTGTTCTTTAGAAAATTTATATCTCTGCTACCTAATCTTAAATAGGTACACACATGGCCCAGCCTGACATGGCTCGACCCGACATGGCCCGGCCCAACAAGGTCTCATTTATGTCAGATCCGGCCCTCGTAACAAATGAGTTCGACACCCCTGGCCTAAAGGCTGGAGCACAAGGCTGGGATGTCACCTTTGACAGGCCTGATTGGAATAAATGAAGAGATGAAAAAGAAGACGACGACCACAGATTTATACCCCGCTAGGGTTGCCAAGTCCAATTCAAGAAATATCTTGGGACTTTGGGGGTGGAGCCAGGAGACATTAGGGGTGGAGCCAAGATCAAGGCTGTGACAAGCATAATTGAACTCCAAAGGGAGTCCTGGCCATCACATTTAAAGGGACGGCACACCTTTTCAATGCCTTCCTTCCATAGGAAATAATGAAGGATAGGGGCACCTTCTTTTGGGGCTGATAGAATTGGTTCCCCTGGTCCAATTGTTTTGAAACTTGGGGGATATTTTGGGGAGAGGCACTAGATGCTGTACTGAAAATTTGGTACCTCTACCTCAAAAAACAGCTTTCCCAGATACCCGCAGATCAATTCTCCATTATTTTCTATGGGAATAAATCTCCATAGGGAATAATACGAGTTCCCAGCAGACATTTCCCTCCCCTCCCCCGCTTTCTGATGACCCTGAAGAGAGGGGAGGGCCTCCAAACCGGGGGATCCCCTGCCCCCAACTGGGGATTGGCAACCCTATACCCCGCCCTTCTTTCTGAATCAGAGTCTCAGAGCGGCTCACAATCTTCTTTATCTCCTTCCCCCACAACAGACACCCTGTGAGGTGGGTGGGGCTGAGAGAGTTCTCCCAGAAGCTGTCCTTTCAAGGACAACACCTACGAGAGCTCTGGCTAACCCAAGGCCATTTCAGCAGCTGCAAGTGGAGGAGTGGGGAATCAAACCTGGTTCTCCCAGATAAGAGTCCGCGCACTCAACCACTACACCAAACTGGCTCTCTCCAGAAGAAAATGGAAGGGCCTCTAAGAGATTGAGGCAGGCCAGGCCCACTTCCATTTTTTAGAAGCTCCCAGTTATAATAGTCAACCTCTAGTTGAGGTCTGGAGATCTCCTGCTATTATAACTCATCTCCAAATGACATAGATCAGTTCCCCTAGAAAAAAATGGCTGCTCTGGAGGGGGGATTTTAAGGCATTATAACCCCACAGAAGTCCCTCCCTTCCACAAATCCTGACCTCCCCAAACTCCAGCCCTGAAATCACCAGGTATTTCTCCATTCAGAGCTGGCGACCCTATATGCTAGTACAGGGCTTTTTTTTTTTTAGCAGGAACACACAGGAACCCAGTTCTGGCTGGCTCTGCAGCAGGAGGTGTGGCTGAATATGAAAATGAGTTCCTGCTGGGCCTTTTCTACAAAAAAAGCCCTGTGCTAGTATATTAAAAACGCAAAGAAATGCCAAAACAGGGTTAAAACAATCATAGTGTCTCTAAGACTGTATGTACACCCTCATCCAAGGCCTTCATTCATTCATTCATTCATTCATTCATTCATTCATTCATTCATTCATTCATTCATTCGTTCATTCATTCGTTCATTCATTCATTCATTTCGATTTTTAGCCCACTCTTCCCATAAAACAGGCTCGGGGTGGGTTACATCATAAAATCAACAGCTAAAACCAATTAAAACACAGAAGATCTAAAATTACTGAGTAAACAGTGGAGACTTTTTTGTAGAAAAAGCCCAGCAGAAATATATTTGCATATTAGGCCACACCCTCTGATGCCAAGCCAGCTGGAACTGCATTCCTGTGCATTCCTGCTCAAAAAATTATCTGGGAATAATGCAAAAACATTAAATTTGAGGTGCTCTGTGTGTACAAGGCCTGGGCCAAATGTCCCTTCTACATGATAGGCCCTGTGTAATGGTATTGACTAACAGCAGGAAGCAAAGGTAACATAAAGCGGGAGGGACATTTTATGCACCCTCTCATACCCTTCAAAAAGGGCACACTTTTCAATCACTTCTCAAGGAGACTGTGAATATGCCTGGAAGTGTTTATCCACTGCTCCTCCACTGCACCGTGCAGGAAGACGAGAAGCAATTTCCTCTTGCTTCAGCAGCATGGGAACACACACCCAAGTAGGGACACGTTGCCTTACTGAACAATATGGCAATGAAATCACCCTTGCATCACAGAGCTGAAAGACAAGAGGCACATCCCGGCCTCAAATGGACCCACCAGATGACATTTCCCATTTTTCCTGTGCTACACTGTAAAGGCAGAACCATTGCCCTTAGCGACATGAGAAGACATAGATCACACTGGGAATTTGGCGTGTCAGTATCCCGGCTTTGAAAAAGCTGGTTCTCTTTGATGCGAACCGTGGCAATCACAGAGCTCTTGCCCTGCTGCCGGGAGAGACACTGCAGGAAAAACAAAAAACTGTGTACAAGAAATAAATTCCAAAAATTTATAGACCCTGTGTCAGTCCCTTTAAACACTCAGAGATACCAAATAACACAGCAAAAACAATTTCTTTCATGAGGGACGGTTCCACTGCAAAGAAGAGGCAGTCCTTTTACACATAAAGTCCATGTTCACAACAAGTCTTTGTACATTTCCAAACACTCCGTGTGGAATCCAACACTCCTCTATGACGATGTGGCTCCAAAGGAAAAATAAACTTCTGGAATAGAAGCGTTCCTTCAACCTCAGACCACGTTTCGCATTAAAAATGCTTTTTCAAGAGCCTTACTGTAATATTTACAATCTGACGTCAAGCAAAAAAAAAAATCTTACTGCATTTCCATTAGTCACAAGTTGCTGTTCTTTACTGTATTGCCACTTGCCTTTTCCTGCTGGGAGAGACACTGGCTGCACACGCACAAGAGGAGCATTCAGACTGTACCTGCAAAGTGTTTGCATCATGCGCCCCAGCCATTCAGACAGCCGGGAAACAGGCCTTGACTGTGTTTTAGAGATTTGCTACCGGAAAGTACTCAGTAGTTATTTAATCAGGTTCCACCCCATCCTAAGAAGATAAGTAACTGTGGGGGGGCAGATATGCACATGTGATCACACACGTTAAATCTGGAGGGGAGGCATGGCTAGGTCAGGCCAAATCTCTCGGGGGATCGCACCCGTAGAGTGACACAGGGACAGGGAATCTCCTGCTGTCCTCTCCAGCGACAGCAATTCTGGTTCGTTTGCCGTCTGTGCTTACGTGGGTGGTGGAGGAAAATGCCATCAAGTTACAGCCAACGTCTTGCAGGGTTTCCAAGGCAAGAAGCGAACAGAGGTGGTTTGCCATTGCCTGGCCCTGTGAGGCAACCCTGGGCTTCTTTGGTAGTCTCCCACCCAGCTACTAACTGGGGCTGACCTTGCTTAGCCTGGACCATCCAGTTCAGGGCAGTGCTAATACTACATGGCCAAGTCTGATTAATGAGGCATTATGATGTCATCTTGTCCACTCTGTGATTGGCTAGGGTGATCTAGTAAAGGAGATAGTGCAGAAGTAGTAGTAGGGGGAAGGAAAATGGTTGTGAATACCTTCAAGCTCTCCCCCCGCCCCCCCACGCCCCAGGAGTTTTACATGGGGCGCTTCCCACTCCAAAGAACACAGCACTTTTAACCCCTGATATCTGGAGGCTAAAATTAGTCACCAAAGTATTCCATGACCGACAGTTCCAGGGAAAACCCGCCAAGAATCAGAAACCTACAACAGAAGCAACTTATTGCATACTTACAAGTTTCATGCTGCTACATCTGCAGTCCCCTATTTGTATCATCTGAAGGTAACATCAAGTATTGTGCATGAGTGTTTGATTCCCCACTCCTCCACTTGCACCTGCTGGAATGGCCTTGGGTCAGCCATAGCTCTGGCAGACGTTGTCCTTGAAAGGGCAGCTGCTGGGAGAGCCGTCTCAGCCCCACCCACCTCACAGGGTGCTGGAGGAAGGTAAAGGAGATTGTGAGCCGCTCTGAGACTCTTCGGGGTGGAGGGCGGGATATAAATCCAATTTCTTCTTCTTCTGTCCATGTTTATGCTTAAAAGTGTAAACAAACCAGGATAAAAGGAATCAGGGTGGTGGAGGAATCCACCCCTCTCCAATAGCATAAGATTACTCAGCCCTATGGTTAAATCAATAGTACTTGTTCCTTTGCCTCAAAACCTCGGAAGTTGAGAGCTTAGCACCACTGCAATACCGCAGAGCAGGCCTCGGATTCAGCAGGAGCACAGCTCCTGACCCTTTCTGAGGGTTCCCCCTCCTCCTCCTCCCCAACTACCTACCTTGTCCATTGAATAGGAGGTGCAGCTGCATAACAATCCCTGGATGAGCTCCACCTCCTATTTTTCTACAAAACGACCCCTGCAGTAGAGACTACTGAACAGAAAGTTGCTACACCAATCCCAAAATGAGCAGAATAGCAAGGAGGGCATGATTACCCTTTTCTCTCCATAGTGCATAGTAGAATTGTGGCAGGGAAATGGGGTTGGTTAGGCATCCTCCTATCCTAATTTTCCACCTTAATTCCACTTTGGGACACTATACACCAGGAGTGGCCAAACTGTAGCTCGAGAGCCACACGTGGTTCTTTCACACATATTCTGTGGCTCTTGAAGCCCCTGCCATCCCTTTGGCCAGCTTGAAGAAGGCATTCCTCTTTTTAAATCCCTTCTCCAAGCCAAGCCAGCTGGCAGCTTGGAGAATGCATTTAAAGTTAAAGTTGTTTTCTTCCCCCCTCCCCATCTTCCTTCCTTCCATTCCTCCCTTCCCTTCCTTCCTCCCTTCCCTTCCTCCCTTCCTTCCTGTCTTGCAGCTCTCAAACATCTGAAGTTCATGTCTTGTGGTTCTCAAACACCTGATATTTATTCCATGTTAAGCTAGTTTGGCCACCCCTGCTATACCCCAGGGTTAAACTAGTTTGGCCACCCCTGCTATACACTCTTAAGAGTATCAGGGAAGTGTGTGTATTTTGTTTTTTTTTTGTTTTTTTGCCAATTGTGATTACCCTTCTCTGAGGTCTTCTAGCTTGAAAGTGGTCAAAGCTCCTATAAAGTAAACATCCTGGAGATGGAAAACTGGAGTCCAGTTCCTTCGGTTTAGGATACAAGAATCTGGTGGGGTCGATTTCAATCAAGCCAGTCCCTCACATGCATTTTCCACACATTCCCCTTTGGCGGTGGTGGAAACTGGTGTCGTCACAACTAGCCTATGGCAACCATAGGATTTTCAAAGGCAAGAGATGTTCCGAGGTGGTTTTCCATGGCCTGCCTCTACTGTAACTGACTTTAAACTATCTTCAACTTTTTGCATTTCTAGGAGAGCAATCTCAGTGGTCCATGAGCAAGTGAAGAGAGTGTCTTTACGTTTACAGACTAATCTTTTTCTGCACACCTGAACAGCCTCCTAAGTATCCTAACCAGGGCTAGCTCTACACCAGGGCTTGCCAAACTGTGGCTCGGGAGCCACATGTGGCTCTTTCACCCATATTTTGTGGCTTTTGAAACCCTCACCATCCCATCAGCTGACTTGGAAAAGGCATTTGTCTCTTTAAATCACTTCTCCAAACCAAGCCAGCCAGCTTTCTTTCCACCTCTTCCTGTCTTGCAGCTCTCAAACATTTTATGTTTATTCTATATGGCTCCTACTTTAAGCAAGTCTGGCCACCCATGACCTAGACTGTCTGGCCCCCAAGGCAAGGCAAACTTCTAGTGTCCCCTACTGCACTGATAATGTCACTGAGTCACACGGGGGGGCACCCAATGTGGTGCCCCCAGAAGGTCGGCACCCTAGGCAATTGCCTCGTTTGCCTAGTGGCAGGGCTAGCCCTGATCCTCCCTTGTCTGTCACCCTGTTCTCCTGGTCTGTTCACAAGTACAGGATTGTCTAGTTGAGTGATAGAATGAGAGGGTACCCATAAGCACCTTCTCATGCAGTCCCTTCCAAGATGCAAAGATGACACGGGAAGAAGACGGTATTATAGCTCCTCAATTAACATGGCAAGATGAGATTCATTCCCGTTCCTTCATCTGGTTCTCTGTCTCCAGTGGTGCTCGTTTCTTGTCTTCCCTGCCAAAAAAGCAGCTCCCTCTGTGTCAGGATGGAAGCCGGAGAGAGAAACAAACCAAACTGGAGATCTTCTGGCAATAGGTACATGCTCTGTCTAAGTGTGGCTTTAATTGAAACCTAACATGCTGGAGAAGACTCTTGAGAGTCCCTTGGACTCTGAGAAGATTGAATCAGTCAGTCCTAAGGGAAATCAACCCTGACTGTTCCCTGGAAGGTCAGATGCTGAAGCTGAAGCTCAAATACTTTGGCCACCAAATGAGAAGGGAGTGCTCACCGGAGAAGGCCCTGATGCTAGGAAAGACAGAAGAAGGGGATGGCAAAAGATGAGATGGCTGGACAGCATTACTGATGTTAGTAACATGAATCTGAGCAGACTTCGGAGGATGGTGGAAGACAGGAGGGCCTGGCGTGACTTTGTCCATGGGGTCGCAAAGAGTCGGACTCGACTGTGCAACTGAACAACAACAACATCAGCAGGATGATCAGCAGACTTCCGTTTTGCAAACTGGAACTTGACTGTGCCCCACTTTTGGGGGACTTTCCAAAAGTAACGCTGAATCGTAAATGATGAATCGGCAGAGCAGGCGCGTCGTGCTGCCGTGTCTATCAAAAACATTGGACTGCTGCAGAGACACAGCAAACTCAGTCTGACATGCTGGCCGGGGCACCATCACAACCACTGCCGTCATCCATGACGGGTTAGCCTCAACCTCACCGAACATGTCGGAGGGATTCATCTATCTGAAAGAGCACTCAAAAGCCACCAGTTCAACTGTCTTGTGTAGAAGTTACTCTTTTGTGGTTGCAATCCTAAGACTGCTTACTAGAGAGCAGGGCACAGAAAAAGAGGTGCCGGAGCTCATTAGCACAACTCATTTGACCGACTCCTTGGCAAATGCCACACACCCCCGACAGCCCCAGAAGGTGGACTAAATTATATCAGCTCAGCTTCTACCTTAAAATGCCTCTGGAATTAGAACTGTCATCATAAAACCGTCCTCCCCTCACCCTTTTAAAATTCTCCTTTCTCCTATGCGGCCACAGCGGCACGATGGAGATTTCCATCAGTCTGCTTTATATGTTTAGGTTATTATCCCATTTTTTTTTGGTGGCGGGAAAGTATTAGAAAGTTTGTCAAATCTTAAGAATTCAGCAAAATTCTCATGGGGGGGTTGAACAATGGAGCCCCTCAACTATTTGGAAGTGGGGTGGGGGTGAGAAAGAAAGAGCACTCCACTCCTGTGAGCTCCTGTGCAAAATAAGACCTGCTGGGGAATAACTCAGTGGGATTTACTTCTGACTGCATATACTCAGGATTGTGCTCAATCTGATAAGCCGTGATCTATAGCCACATATCTGGCTAGAACATAAGAGAAGCCATGTTGGATCAGGCCAATGGCCCATCCAGTCCAACGCTCTGTGTCACACAGCAGCCAATATGTGTGCGTGTGTATATATACACACACACATACATACACACACACACATATATATATATATATACACACACACACACCAAGGCTAATAGCCACTGATGGACCTCTGCTCCATATTTTTATCCAATCACCTCTTAATAAGAACATAAGAGAAGCCAAATAGAAGAAGGCTACAGAAGAAGAAGAAGATATTGTAAGCCGCCCTGAGTCCGCTTGCGGAAAGGGCGGGATATAAATGGAAAGTAATAAATAAATAAATAAGATGATGATGATGATATTGGATGATGGTGATGATATTGGAGAAAGAAGTACTTTTCTCCCTTTCTCACAATACAAGAACCCGTGGGCATTCAATGAAATTGCTGAGCAGTTGGGTTAGAACGGATAAAAGGAGGTCCTTCACCCAAAGGGTGATTAACATGTGGAATTCACTGCCACAGGAGGTGGCGGCGGCTACAAGCATAGCCAGCTTCAAGAAGGGATTGGATAAAAATATGGAGCAGAGGTCCATCAGTGGCTATTAGCCACAGCATATTATTGGAACTGTCTGGGGCAGTGATGCTCTGTATTCTTGGTGCTTGGGGGAGAGGGGGCAAAGTGGAAGGGCTTCTAGCCCTACTTGTGAATCTCCTGATGGCACCGGGGGGGGGGGGTTTGGCCTCTGTGTGACACAGAGTGTTGGACTGGATGGGACATTGGCCTGATCCAACATGGCTTCTCTTATGTTCTTATGATTTACATCCCACTCTACAGGGACCCAATTTGCCCACCAAGTTGAATGGAACAAGGGACTACTTAATACTTGATATGCAGGAGGTCCCTGGTTTCTCCAGTTAAAGGACAAGGTGGGAGGTGATGTGAAAGACCTCTGTCTGTGAATTTGGAGAGATGCTGCCAGTCTGCATAGACAACAGTAGTAGACCTTGATGGACCCAGTAAACCTTGATGGACAAATGATAGTCTGATTTAGTATAAGGAAGCTTCATGTCTTCTAGCCAATGCTTAGTCTTCACCCTTGTTATTCTGTTCTTCTTGGGAGGGAGGAGTATGGCCTTGAAGGTCTGATGGTCTGATTAAAGTATAAGGCAGCTTCATGGGCACTGGGACATTTCTCTGACCCACAATATGCCTGACCTCAGCACCTGAACATCCACTGGCAGTATTGGATCCAGGGGTCGCTTTGTAGAAAAACAGGTGGTGGAGCTCACCCAGGGATTATTATGCAGCTGTACCTACTATTCAATGGGCAAGGTAGGGAGGAAGAAGGGGAACCCTCAGAAAGGTTCAGGAGCTGCACTCCTGTGAGCTCCTGCTGAATCTGAAGCCTGATTAGATCCATCAGAGCATCAAGGGGGCTGGAGCTTGATCTTTCTGGGCTCCAGCCAGGATACCCCAATTATCAAAGGATTATCAGTCCACAAGCACAGAAAAGGCAGAGGGAGAAACAGCTCCTGCTATTGGCAGGCAGCGTGAAGCTTCTAAACTTCCGATATTAGAAATCTGCCTTTTTCAACTTGCCGGGTCAAGGCAGTGATATCTTCTGCCTGCTACGCTTCGATAGAGCTTGAGCACTTACTTCCACCAACAGGGTTTCTGGGTCAGAAGATTCCCCAGTCTGCTGCCTGCAGCCTCCAGCTGACCCTGTCGGACAGAATGTGATTGTGTCTCAAAACTCATACATGCACAGAATGCATTTCAGGCAATTCCTGGCACAGTGCTGTAGAAGCAACATGGGTGTTCCACCCTCAGATTTTAGCACAGGGTTTTCTATTACCCTCATCTACACTAGTGTAAAGTGAAGTGAGCCATCAAGGCGCAGCTGACTTATGGTGACCCCTCAACGGGTTTTGCTATTGACATCCTCTGAGTAGCAACCTCAGTCTTTTGGGGGGGCTTTTCATCCAACAAGTGACCACAACTAACCCTGCTTAGGTTCCAAGGTTTGACGAGATCTTATTGGGTTATCGCTGGGGGTGGCCAAACTTGCTTAATGTAAGAGCCACATAGAATGAATGTCAGAGGTTTGATAGCTGCAAGACCTGAATGTCTGATGTTTGAGAAAAAGGAAGGAAGGATATAGATGGGAGGAGGGAGCGGTGGAAAGAAAGCAACTTTAACTTCCAATGCATTCTCCACGCCACCAGGCTGCCTTGGCTTGGAGAAGCAATTTAAAGAGACAAATGCTCTCTCCAAGCCGGCTGTCAGGCTCTTTCGAGAGCCACACGGTATGTGTGAAAGAGCCACATGTGGCTTCCAAGCTACAGTTTGGCTACCCCTGGCTTAGTGCATATAAGTTGCCAACTTCCAGGTGGAAATGACAGCTGGGGCGGAGTCTATGGCATTAAATCTGCTGAAGTCCCTCCCTTTTCCAGGCTCCACCCCCAAGATCTCCAGGAATTTTCCATCCCGGTGTGGCAACCATACTAGCGTATCTGTCAGCATGGCCAAGAAAAAATCAAATAGCACTAAGATTAGATGCAGATTTTCCAGACTGTATGGCCGTGGTCTTGGCATTGTAGAACCTGACGTTTTGCCAGCTGCTGTGGCTGGCAGAGGTATAACCCATAAAACTGTAGTTCTCTCTGGGTCAAAGCGAGAAGAAGATAGTAGGCAGGTAATTTATATCTACTCAGGAAGGTGGGGTAGGGCTGAGTCATTATCAGCCCTACCCCACCCTCCTGCGTAGATACAAATTATCTGCCTACCATCTTCTCACTTTGACACAGAGAAAACTCTAGTCTTCTGTGTTATACCTCTGAGGATGCCAGTCACAGCTGCTGGCGAAACGTCAGGTTCTACAATGCCAAGACCACGGCCATACAGCTCGGAAAATCTACAACTAATGAACTCTGGCTGTGAAAGCCTTCAACAGCAGCAGAGGTGAAATTCTAGCAGGAGCTCCTTTGCATATTAGGCCACACACCCCTGATGCAGCCAATCCTCCAAGAGTTCACAAAAAAGAGCCTTGTAAGCTCTTGGAGGATTGGCTACATACATCAGCGGTGTGCGGCCTAATATGCAAAGGAGCTCCTGCTAGAATTCCAACCCTGGACAATAGTACTAAGATTATTTCCTCATATTCCCTGAACAGTCAACAGCAAAATCTTTGCACCAGAAGAAATACATGTAGCCAAATCCATAGATTCCCATGCCTATCGCTCATGTATGACCCTATTTATCAAAGGGATGTTGCAAACTCACATCTTTCTTTGTCTTATTTTCCTGTTCTTCTGACTCAAAGGTCTAGAAACAGATACAAAATCCAGCCCTGTTCTTTTGCTGAGGTTACATTTTCCCCTTTCGTGGAAGGAGGAACATAAAATATTAACTAATTATGCACTGCTGATCTAGTCTCAACATCAGGAGAGTAGACGGAGGTTCTCATGAAGGATGAACTTTGTCGAGGTTCTGGAGTGCACAACGATCGATATCACAGGCCCAAACTTCAAGAGAAAAGTGTGTGTACGTGGTTTTTTCCCCTTTTTACCTGAAGCTGCATAACCTTCCCGACAGCTGCTTTATCAGCAGCAAAGTACCATGAAACGAAAGAAATTATACTCCTTGAAGATTTCATAATTATTGTGCTTTCCATGCAAGGAGGGGAAGAAGAAACAAGTTTCCAATTATTTCCAAATGCCTCGCGGAGAGGGGAAGGAGTAGCCGCAGTGTCTCCAATCCCCCCTTTATTACAGTCATTATTTCTCTGCGAGGATCTACAACTTTTGTCAACTACCCTCATAACGACACAAAGCCGTGAACATTAGAGAGAGGAGGGGGAAATAAACCTTTCTCTTTTCCAAAGGTTATCAAAAATGCTGAGAAGAGAAGAGTAAGAGAGCAATGTGGGCCTTTTTTTTTTTTTTATTACAACAGGTAAAATGCTGCTTCAGTTGTTTCTCTCTTAATGGAGGGATGTGCCGTCCAACCTTTTGGAAGGTGTGAGTCCTTGAGAAGGCGCGTAGATACATAACGGCATACGTTCTAATCATCCTCTGTCACCTGCCATCTTTCAAATGTCATAACGCCGTATTTAATTTTTTTATCTCCCGGTTAAAAGCCGGGTGGATGCAAAGGCCTTTCGAAAGAAGCTCCGTTTCACCTTGAATGAGGAACAGTCTTTCTGCAAGCTCGACTTTACTCCTGCTTATAGACTGCGGCTTACTTGCCGAGACTTGGAATGTGCTTAAGCCTCATAAATTTATTTACGCTACGACTATCTTTTAAGCTGTTCCTCGTGCTCCACATTGTATCGGCCATGCAGCCTGATTTTTTAGTAGCATCAGGGATGTCAAACTCATTTGTTATGAGGGCCGGATCTGACATAAACAAGACCTTGTTGGGCCAGGCCACATGTAGAAGAAGAAGAAGATATTGGATTTATATCCCGCCCTCCACTCCGAAGAGTCTCAGAGCGGCTCACAATCTCCTTTACCTTCCTCCCCCACAACAGACACCCTGTGAGGTGGGTGGGGCTGGAGAGGGCTCTCATAGCAGCTGCCCTTTGAAGGACAACGTCTGCCAGAGCTCTGGCTGACCCAAGGCCATCCCAGCAGCTGCAAGTGGAGCAGTGGGGAATCAAACCCAGTTCTCCCAGATACGAGTCTGCACACTTAACCACTACACCAAACTGGCTCTCATTACACCAAACTGGCTCTCATGTCATAAAATGTAATGTCAGGAAGCAGAGATATAAACTTTATAAAGAACACAAACACAACAGGTTTTTTTTAAAAAAGGCTTAAAATAAACCATGCTTAAAACATTAGCACTCATTGGTCTTAAAGGTGCTTTCTTTGTATATCTCCTATGCAATCCAGGGAACTTCCAAAGAAAGTTCTGGCTCTTTCCTTCCTTCCCCAAGGGACCAGGAAGGGGAGGAGCCTCAGCCAATAGAAGGAAGACGGGCTTGGCTCAGTAGCTCTGCTGTGCAATTGAGAGAGCCTGTCAAAGCAAGCTATTCCTCCTCCCTCCCTCTCTCCCCAGGGGAGGAGCCTCAGCCAATGGAGAAAATAGAGGCTTTACTCTGTAGCTCCTGTGCGATTGACAAGGTGACAAGCTGTGATGCAGAAGGAATCAAGAGAGAGAGAGAAGGAAGCAGATGACAGTCAGTTGCTTGGGGGCCTGATAGGAGCCTTCCAGGGGCCTGATTCAGCCCCCAGGCTGCATGTTTGACACCCCTGACATAGGAGACTCCATTTACAAGAGTCAGCCAGGCGCATCCATTAGCTGTTTGGTGATGAGTGAGGGGGTCTCCCTTTCATCTGCACCACAGGGAGGGGCCATGGCTCAGTGGCTGAGCAACTGCTTGGGATGCAGAAGGCCCCAAGTTCAATCCTTGGCATTTCCAGTTCATAGGATTAGGTAGTGAAAGATCTCTGAAGATGTGAAAGACCTCTGGAAAGCCAGTATGGTGTTGTGGTCAAGAGGGGCAGACTCTAATCTGGAGGAACAGGTTTGATTCCCCCACTCCTCCACGGGCAGCCTGCCAGATGACCTTGGGCCAGACACAGTTTTCTTAGAACTTTCTCAGCCTTCACTTACAGCACAAGGAGATTGTTGTGGGGAGAGGAAGGGAAGGGGATTGTAAGCTGCTTTGAGGATTCCTTAGGGTAGACAAAGGGGAAAAGGGGGAAAAAAAGGTCCCCTGTGCAAGCACCAGTCGTTTCCGACTCTGGGGTGATGTCGCATCACGTTTTCACGGCAGACCGTTTAGGGGGTGGTTTGCCGTTGCCTTCCCCAGTCATCTACGCTTTCCCCCCAGCAAGCTGGGAACTCATTTTACTGACCTCGGAAGGATGGAAGGCTGAGTCAACCTCAAGCCGGCTATCTGAAAACCCAGCTTCCGCCTGGGATCGAACTCAGGTCGTGAGCAGAGCTTAGGACTGCAGTACTGCAGCTTTAACACTCTGCACCACGGGGCTCTTCTAGGGTAGACAAAAGCGGAGTACAAAGACCAACTCTTGTCCTCCTCCTCCCCCTCCTCTCCTCAGAAAGCTACTGTTGTCAGTCTGAGGAGACAATACTGATGGCTGTGATGGAACAATGGTCTGAATCCGGATAAGGCAGCTTCATTGGTCCATGTGTCCATATAGGTAATGTAGCCAAGGTACACCAGGTCTGAAGAGTCAACTGAGGAGTGCCCTGGATCCAGCAGCTATTCAGCAGGTACACCACCAGGGCCAGCCCTGCCACTAGGCAAACTAAGTCACCGGCATTCTGGGGGCACTGAATTGGGTGCCCCCCTATGCGACTCAGTGACATTAATGCAGGGGTGGGGGTGCCAGACATTAGCCTTGAATAGGGTGCCAGACAGTCGAGGACTAGCCCTGTACACCACAACTTACTTTTGGGGAGACAGGACTGAGAGACCCAGGGTGAAATCCCTGCTGAAACTTGAAGCTTGCTGGTCCATCAGTGGCTATTAGCCACAGTGTCTGTCTGTCTGTCTGTCTGTCTGTCTGTCTGTCTATCTATCTATCTATCTATCTATCTATCTATCTATCTATCTATCTATCTATCTATCTATCTATCTATCTATCTATCTATCTATCTATCTATCTATCTATCTATCTATCTACCTATCTACCTATCTATCTATCTATCTATCTACCTACCTATCTATCTATCTATCTATCTATCTATCTATCTATCTACCTACCTATCTATCATCTATCTATCTATCTATCTATCTATCTATCTATCTATCTATCTATCTATCTATCTATCTATCTACCTACCTATCTATCTATCTATCTATCTATCTATCTATCTATCTATCTATCTATCTACCTATCTACCTATCTACCTATCTATCTATCTATCTACCTATCTATCATCTATCTATCTATCTATCTATCTATCTATCTATCTATCTATCTATCTATCTACCTACCTACCTACCTACCTACCTACCTACCTACCTACCTACCTACCTACCTACCTACCTACCTACCTATCTATCTATCTATCTATCTATCTATCTATCTATCTATCTATCTACCTACCTACCTACCTACCTACCTACCTACCTACCTACCTATCTATCTATCTATCTATCTATCTATCTATCTATCTATCTATCTATCTATCTATCTATCTATCTATCTCTATATATAAATTATTGGCCACTGTGTGATACAGGGTGTTGGACTGGAAGGGTTGTTGGCCTGATCCAACATGGCTTCTCTTATGTTCTTATGTGACCTTGGGCCAGTCTAAAGACTACTGGTGTTCAGAAAAGTCATTCTGTGATTCTTTGGACCTTGAGGAGAAAAAATAAATATTCCATATGATGAGTGTGTTCAGCCTTGGTCTCTCAGTCAGCTGACAATGGAAGCAGACCACTCTGGGGTACGGTTGCCAGGTCCGACTCAAGAAATATCTGGGGACCTTGGGGGTGGAGCCAGGAGACTTTGGGAGTGGAGCCAGATGCTAGAATGTGACAAGCATGACTGAACTCCAAAGAGAGTTCTGGCCATCACCTTTAAAGGGACCGCACACATTTTAAACGCCTTCCCTCCATTTGGAATAATGAAGGAGAGGGGCAACTTCTTTTGGGGCTCATAGAATTTGACCATCTGGTCCAATCTTTTTGAAACGGAGGGTAGTTTGCAGAGAGGCACCGAATGCTATGCTGAAAATTTGGTGCCTCTACCTCAATGAACAGCTCCCCTCCCAGATAACCATGGATCAATTCTCCATTATACCCTATGGGAATCAGTCTCCACAGAGTATAATGGAGTGCCCAGCAAACATTTCTCACCCCCTCCCGTTTTTGATAACCCTGAAGTGGGGAGAGGGCCTCTAAACCAGGGGATCCCCTGCTCCAAACTGGGGTTTGACAACCCTAGTCTGGGGCTTGCTTCCTGAAAAGAAGCCGCTTGTGGTAAAACAAGCTTCATTTTAGAAGAGCTCCCAGTACATCCAACTCATTATCTCCCTCCCCTCAGCAATTTCCTGAAGTGGCATCTTCATTACCAACAGGCCCTATATGCTACACTTCCCAGGCTTTTAAATGCAGCCATCTGTTTTCATAGGTTCTCTCCAATACCAAGGTGGCACATTACCATAGTGGTTTTTAGTGATAAACAACAATGGGGTTGAGCTTAAATTCTGCACAACAGTTTATTTTTTGCAGCAGAGAATAAGATTTAAATACGTGGCTGACTCAAAGCCAAAACATTCCAAAAATATGAACATAGGATAAGACACCAATAGCTGAACATGTATAGTAGTTCTATATGCCCTTGCAGGCCTTGTTTTGGGCAGGGGCTCACAGGAGTGGAGCTCCAGAACCTCTACATTTTATTGTGCTCTTTCTTTCTTACACCCCCCCCCCAACACTTGCTTCTGGGCTCTCCATTAATTACTCTCAGCATTCCACAATTACGGATACATCTGCCCATGAGTCTCCATTTTTTCACATATTTATTTCCTTCACTGTGCCCCCCTCCCCACCCAGAGTTAAACCCAAGCAGGTGGCAAGCGTATAAATTAAGCTTGTTATTCCTGTTTGCTCCTTGAATCTGTTAGACATCTTCACAACGGTGTATGTTTATGTACTGCTCCCCCCCACACCTATATGTATAGACTGGTGATTTCCATTTCACTGTATTTGAAGAAGTGTTGTGTGCACACCAAAGCTTATGCCCAGAATTAAAACTTTGCCGGTCTCAAAGGTGCCACTGAACTCAAATTTCGTTCTGCTGCTTCAAACCAACACAGCTGCCCAGCTGAATTTGTCTCCCAAATGAGTTCTGCTGGTGTAATTAGTCTCTTCCTCCTGTCAGGCTTACCCATTTTTAAAGATCATTTCTTATATACAGGCCTCAGATTCAGTGGGAGCTCACAGGAGCACAGCCCCTGAATCTTTCTGAGAGTTCCACCTCCTCCTTCTGAGAGTTCCACTTCCTTGTCCATTGAACAGTATGTGGAGCTGCATAACAATCCCTAGATGAGCTCCACCACCTATTTTTCTACAAGACCCCTGCCTATATAGTAAGCAAGTACCCTAAGAAACTTTCCCGGGCCTCTTTGAGTGACTACTAAAAGATAAAAATGACAGTTAACGTTTGCATGAAGGGTTTCTCCCCCATCCGCAGATCCAGCCTGCCCACTCAGCTCTTTAAAGCCCAAACTGAGGACTTACAGTATTTAAACCACTTCACTTAGCGCAAAAGCTGTGATATTTAAAAAAAAAAAGGGGGATCAGATCAAGACTGCAATCACAGCAGTGGGTTGAGAGGAAGAGATGGGAGGGAAGGCAGAGATTAAAGTATTTAGGGAGGGAAAGGTAAGTGAGGGGTGCACAGGATCATTAATATAAAAGGCCTGAAGAGGAAGTGTAAAAGAAAGTAAGTTACCATTTGCTGAAGGTTGCTTCCTGAGAGCCTTTTAACTCGAGAGACTACAGACTGGCTCTGGGATCTTGCAAATGCAAATCTTGTCTTCAAGCCTTTCTCCCTAATGAGTTTCCAGATAAACAGTTCTGATTGAAGCAGGGATGACCAGACATGCTCATTTGCATTTTTATCAAGTGGACATAAAGAAACATCACAAACAGTCTCCCCCCCCCCCCGCTCAAGTGTAGGAATAAAAGTAGTGGTTCCAAAGTGCAGGGGGGGGAGCTCTGTGTTTGGAGATGACTTTTACATGCACAGCAGCAGGGCTGATCTGAGAAAAGGCATTTCGTCTCATGTGAGACAGCAGGAGAAAACAGGTTGCCAGCTCCGGGTAAGAGAATATCTGGAGATTAGGGGGTGGAACCTGAGGAGGGGGGTTGGATAGGAGCAGAGGCAGCCCTGCCACTAGGCAAATTAGGCATTTGCTTAGGGTGCCGGATTGGGAGGTGCCAAATTGGGCCCTCCCCCCACCTGGCCCAATGCTGTAGGCAAATTCCTCCCCGCACTGCTGCACTACCCGTCATCCTCCTCTGTAGCACCCATTCTGGCTGCTGCCTGCATTCCACCCCCCTGCCCCATGGGCCACAGACATTTGCTTTAGCTAGATGTTCTGTCCTTCCATCTGCAGTTATGCAAGGCAGGTACAATAAAATCCCCTATTCTGAAAGGCTATGCTCATGCCCTCTGAGGCTGAATCTGTAGAGAATATGGTTTTTCAGTTGCCCATATTATAGGGAGGTTCGTTTCAGAATTATTACTCCATTAGTCGATAGGACACCTGCTTATATTAATACAAACAATACAAGACTTAATTGGTTCCTATCAGATAAGAATTCAGAGATTACGCATTCAGTTGCTAAGTTTTGTGCATTAATTCTTAGACTGAGGGAATTGCATTGTAAAAGTTCTTAAATTTCTATCTCTATTTTAGCATACTATGTGTGTTTTTATTTTTTCGTATTATGTTTATACTGTATTCTGTTCACGAGGCTATAATAATAAAAAAAAAGGGGGTCGCAAACAAAGCCAGAGGAGGGCAGGGAGGGCACCTGGCCAGCCTGCGACGTCTTTTGGTAACTTCCAGAAGAGACACTGTCCGGCTGGTCTGGCTGGTCTGGCTGCAGCATTCAGAAAGCACCCTCCCTGCCCTCCTCTGGTTTTGCCTGTGGTTCATGGGGAGAATGGAAGGGTGTGGGAGGAGGGACGGTGCCACAGAGGAGGGCAGCGGGGCAGGTGGCAGGACGGGGCTTTGCCTATGGAAGCATGCACCCCAGGGCCAGCCCTGGATAGGGGAGGGACTTCAGTGGGGCACAGTGTCATAGAGCCCACCTTCCAAAGTAGCCGATTTCTCCAGGCGAACTGAGCTCTGTCTCATGCAGATCAGTTGCAATCTCCAGCCACCACATGGAAGTTGGCAATATTTGGAGAAACGCTCTACTGAAATATGTCTGCCAGCTGTGGTATTCTACAAATACCTCTATTTAAAAAAAAAAAATCTGCTCTGTGATTGATGGCACAGTTTGGGGTGGCCAAACAGATATCTGAAATTTTAAAAAATCTAATTGACTAAACACAGCAGCACTTGATTATCTAGATTCGAGCCCTCAGTGCTTCTTCCTAGCTTTCTCTTCTCGGACCAGTTTGAACTCTCTGACCTGTACAATTAGCCAGACTTTAACTGCTAATTTTTTAAAAGCCTGAATCTATAAATACATGATTCGAGTATCTTCAGATTCCTTCTGGGGACCTTTTGGCTTGAGGCGTGCTTCAAGCAATATGCCAAGCACAACGCAGTCTCCTAAACCCATGCGGCTACTGTTGGTTGAAGATACCTGCTTCACCCCAAAAAGTGCTCAATTATACCTACAGGTCACGCACGCAGTTACATTTTAATACATCTACAATCAGCCTGGTCCTTGAAGACTCTCAGGTGCAACCGCACAATTTGGAGAAGATGGGGAAAAAATTATATGAAGAAACCCATTTTGCCATTTATTTTTCCTGCAAAGATTGCATTGCATTTCCCATGAGTCCTGCTTTGTCATTTGGAGTTTTAGCACTTGAATATTTATAGGTATTAAGCAGAAGACATCTAATTAGTCCAGGTTTTGCAATGCAAACATTAGGCCTTCACAAGACAAATAACGACCAATTAATTTGCTCCACTGGCCTCTAGTGGATAGCGTTAGAACAGCATACCTCCGGGCAAAGGTTCTTCCAACTTGCCAGAATGTGTTAATAACGTCTACAAAAAAAAGTGCATCATGATCATTTTAAAGCTCGAAACAGCCAATATTTTTTTCCTGCAAAGCAAATATAAAGTTAGGCTATTATCGCAGGGTGTTTTTTGTTTGTTTGTTTTTGTTTTGTTGTTATTTTTCTGCAGTCAAGTGGCAGCTGGCATGGCGATCCCGTAGGGTTTTCAAAGCAAGAGACATTCAGAGGCAATTTGCTGCTACTTGCCTCTCTGTAGCAACCCTGGACTACCTTGGGGGGTTTCTCATTCAAACACTGACCAGAGCCACTCCTGCTTAGTTTCCAAGATTGGACAAGATCAGGCTAGCCTGGGCTTAGGGTTGCCAAGTCCCCTGCATGATGTCATCATGCTGGCAATGTTGCGCGCCGGCCACTCTTGGCATTTCTGGGGAAACTATAGTTTCCGGGAAAGCTACCTATCCTGCCATAGAGTTTTCCCTCCCAAATAGCTGGAGCATCCAGGAAAACCATAGATTTTTTCCCCCCAGAAATGCCTAGATCGGCCGGCACACGATCGCGCCGGTGACGTCGGGGGAGGTTCCCCCCACCAGCCCAATGTGGGCAAGTGGGTTTGGGAGCCTCCAGGGTGGGAGAATTCCCACCCGGGCTGGGGGCTTGGCAGCCCTACCTGGGTAACCCAGTTCAGGGCATTATCTCAGTAGCTATCTCTGCATTGCAATGATATGTAGTCAAATTGCAGTCAAATTGCTGGGTTTACTGGAAAGGAAGATGAGGCCAAAGGTAAGATGCACCCTTCAAAAGGGGGGAAGTGATGTGCAAAAACCAGAGACACCAAATTTAAAACAACTGTCCCCCCCCCTTAAAAAGCAGCCTCTCAACCCAGCTGATTGGAAGAGGGTTTGTGTCTTTCTCCTTTGCACCTTCTAGTTGGGCCAAAAGGTGCTGTAGCTGAAATGGAAATGTCAGCTGGCTTACAGGGCTATTTCTAGCCTTGCAAGAAGCTACTGGAGAAGCTACTTTCTGGCTTGCCCATCAGTTGGTTCACCTGGGTGGAGTGAGGAGACCAAGCTAAGTCCCCTATCTGTTTCCTGTGCACCAGAACCATATGGTGTGCCCTAACTGAAGACAACCCTCCTTCATTATTGTTAGGTCAAAACAGATTTTTTTGTAAAAAAAAAAAATCATCTAGTTTATGAGTTAACCTAATATTGGAATGAATTTTGGTTTACAAAACTGAGCTACTGGATAACTAACTGAAGATGCTGGTATTGACCTTATTTTGACCTTTAATGGCCTGGGGCTGTGCTTACCTTAGAGCACTGGCTTCCAAGTTATTGATACCTGTGGAACAGCTGGATTTGACAAAGTGTTGTGTTTTGGACAAAGTACAGGAAAGAGGGAGAGGGTTACACAGGAAAGCACAGAAACAATACTGCTAGTATCATAACCCCAATTAACGAAATACCAATTATTATTGATAATGTCACCCTGAGTATACCTCTCTCTAATACAAAATTTCTACATATATATGTCATACGTCTTACAAATTATATCAGAAGCCAATGTGTCCGTAAGTCTCTATTCTGGTTTAATTGTGAATGCCACAAACGAGGAATGTATATCCCACAATTCAATTAAGCAATTTATCTTTACTTCCTAGGCCACCGAGACAAATTCACAGATACTGTTCCAAACAAGGAGTCAACTAAGAACTTGTTTCATATCTCACTTCTTCTCAGAGGGATATTGTTGGCTAGTGAATGCCAGTTAGCGAACAAAAAGTGATAGTGAACAAAAAGTGATAGATTTAGTGAACAAAAAGTGACACAAAAGTGATAGACTGGAAATTGCATATTGATTTATAAATATTTTGCAGAGTTATTAAACATTGTTACATAAAATGGAAACTGCAGATTGCTCTACGAATCTTTACAGAGGTCCTGCCGGGAACAAGTGAGATATGAAACAAGTTCTTAGTTGACTCCTTGTTTGGGACGGAATCTGTTTATTCTTCAGAGGTGATCTTGGTGCCCTAGGAAGTGAATTGCTTGATTGGATTGTGGGATTCACATTCCCTGTTTGTCATACTCAATTGCGGAATATTCAATTGTGGAGTAATCAATTGCAAAATATTCAATCACGGAATATTCAGTTCCGGAATAGAGACTTTTGGACTTATGAACACATTGGCCTCTGATATAATATGTAAGAAGTATGACATATATATGTAGACATTTTGTATTAGAGATATACTGAGACTGACATCATCAATAATATTTGTTACAGTTTGGGATATTGGTATTTCATTAATTGGGGTTATGGTACTAGCAGTATTGTTCCTGTGTTTCATACAAAGGTAGCTTTGACTCTTGAAAGTTCATACCCTGAAAATCCTGTTGGGTCTCTAAGATGCTACTGGGCTTAAATCTGCCTTGTCGGGCAACCAACAAGGACCACTAACTGAGACTATGACCGATTTCGCACTCACCCTCACGCCTCTCTCACGTCCTTCTTCTCAGTGCGGCATCCTCCCAATTCCCCACTATTTGCGCCGGGGCTGCAGCAAACGTGGTTTTTGCGCAGCAAATGGAAACCGCTAAAAACCAGTTTCCATTTGCTGCACAAAAACCACGATCCTAGCTGCAGCCCAGATGCAAATAGTGGGAAATCGGGAGGACGCCGCGCTGAGAAGACAGACGGGAGAGCAGCGTAAGGTGAGTGTGAAATAGCCCTATGACATCTAAAGCACCCTGTTCTGAACTCAGAAAGCACTCTGAACACACACTATACGATTCCTACACTGAGACAGAACAAAATTATCCAGCTACTCAGAAGGCCACCAACAGTGTACGGGTTTCTGCTCTCTCTGGGCATGGACGGAACCTCAGTTATTTATTCAGAATATATATGTGCCACACTATCTTATCAAAATAGCATGAGGTGCTTTCTGACAAACAGGGGGGGGAAAAATCAGAAATAAATAAAACAGCAGTAGTTATGGCTGTGCCTAAATCCACCAAGAAAAAAAGGAGACTAAAAATGGCAGCAGAGCCGAAAACCCAGCATTTACTGCAGGCCATTTAAAGATCTCAGCAGCAGTCACATAACACAGATCACAGTGGGTCTAACGCCACTATTAAAATGCCGAGGGAAAAGAGGACTTTAGCCCAATGCTGGGTAATTGCTCAGTTTGACGCATCGCAAAAGGACAAGGAAAGGGTTTCGACAAAGGAGGCTTTGCAGCTGAACAGTTCTTGTGCCTCGTGCTCACCTGCCTCACCTCCAGAGGTTGCGCTGAAGCATTTAATTGTGTGTCTGTTTCTTGCAATATACTAGTGGCTTCTTATTGCTCTCCAGGACATGAGATTGGGAACCAGAGCTGCAGGGAGTGATGTCACCTACATGTCCTTCCCCATGCCCTTAACATTGTTCAAAGCAGGCCTTGCCACTCTTCTTGAATTGCAGAGGTTGGTACAGAAGAACCTTCTCAGCAGGGTTTTTATTTGAGCAGGAACACAGTCTGTTAGAGCTGTTATTTCATGTGCACCTTTCTGCACAGCCTTATGGGAGTTGTAGTCCACATCAGCTTCATTTAATTACCCAACCCAACTGGTCATGACCAGGGGAAAGACTGGTTGTGTCTGCTGTAGAAATTCAAAAGGGACCATAGGGCTGAAGAAAATGAAACCCCACCACCACAGCTACTGCACACCTGCTTGACAAGGTGTTCAAGATGGAGATAAGGTAAGAAGATCCAAAGTTCAGCTCATGACCAAGGTTCAACTTGACATTATGACTTTTAGTATATTGGGCTTGGGTTCCTTGATTCCTTCTCCTGTTCTCCAGAGAGACACGAGGTGTGGGGAACTACTTTTTTAAAAGCCACAGGGGCCAATTCTGCTAGGGACTGTGGTAATGGGAGGCAGGGCTTTTTTTGTAGCAGTAACTCCTTTGCATATTAGGCCGCACACTCCCCATGTAGCCAATCCTTCTGGACCTTCCAGTAGGTCCTGAACTTAGACCCCTGTAAGCTCTTGGAGGATTGGCTACATCAGGGGTGTGTGGCCTAATATGCAAAGGAGTTCCTGCTACAAAAAAGCCCTGATTGGCTACATCAGGGGTGTGTGGCCTAATATGCAAAGGAGTTCCTGCTACAAAAAAGCCCTAATTGGCTACATCAGGGGTGTGTGGCCTAATATGCAAAGGAGTTCCTGCTACAAAAAAAAAGGTTTCCAGCCTCTCCCTCCATGCCATTTTCCCACCCCTGGGGACATTTTGTCATAATGTCTAGTTTAAGCCTGATTGTAACTGTCGAAAACAGGTTTGCCTGCTGAACAAGCTTGCCACAAAGTTCACAGTATCCCTAAGGCCAGCGTTGGCCCCGAACACCATGCTCAAGAGATGAATGGAACGATTCATGTGCACAGAACGACGCGCTAATAGAGGGATCTGAGCAGGCCTAACAAAGTGTCCGGTTTGTAGGCACAACGTTTCTTGGAAGAAGGAACTGTGCCGATTAAAACCTTCCTATTCAAAATGTGTTTAATCCCCAGCATGCACACACGCAGCATTTTAGAACGAGGCTCAAGCTTAAAGAGTGCAAAAAAGAAAAGAAAGCCTTCTGTGTCTTTGCTGCCAGTGTTAATCCTGCCACGTTGTTTATTTTTTATTGCCGCACGGAAGATGCTGACTTAGGGAAATTAAGTCTCTTTATCATCTTTATTATGTGCGTTAAACCCGTAAAGACAGGCGTACAAATCTTGCTGCTAACTTTGTACTCTTTGCTCTTGACACCGGAGTTTACAGTTAATGGGAGTTCTTCCAGTCTCAGCAGGTCCTGAACAGTTATTTGGGAAAAAAGGGATTGACCCAGAACAATTTGGGAAACGAGGGGCGTCGACAGCGCTAGGATTCCAAAGCTCTTCTCAAAACACGCAGGCCTTCTAAGCTCCCCTGAAATGAATTGGCCACAACTTCTCTGTTCAAATTTGTTTGTCGGGACTTATTTTTCCTGTGGTACAACAGAGAAATCTGACAGCTGCAGGGCTTTTTTTGAGCAGCAACACACAGGAACGCAGTTCCGGCTGGCTTGGTGTCAGGGAGTGTGGCCTAATATGCAAATGAGCTTCTGCTGGGCTTCTTCTGCAGAAAAGTCCTATATTAAACAATGGTGCTGTCAGGGGGTGTGGCTTAATATGAAAATGAGTTCCTGCTGGGCTTTTTTTCTACCAAAAAAGCCCTGAACAGGAGCATCACTAAATAGCCTGGCTCTGATGAAATCCATCCTGGTAGGATCTTCCCCGGTTGAACATCTACCTGTTCTGCAAAATTTAAAAGTCACCAGAAAATTGCCAGCCAGAAAAAGGGCAGCCAAAGGTAACCCCAGCAGAACTGCCACTGAGATTAATACCAGGAGGCAGGCAATGTGTTAAGTGAACTTATGCAGGCGGAAAAAAATGGGGGAAACTTTGTTCTCTATATTATTTGTCTACTGTTCACCCTTTCAGAGGTTATGCACTGACTATTGAATTTATAATCGTTACTGAACTTTAAACGTAGAATGTCACCCTTGACTGAACTTCACGGGACCCGACAAGCTTTGCATTTAGCCTTGACTGCTATTCTGGGCCTCCGTAGTGTAGCAGCTCAAAGAAAATGAAGGAATGGCAACCCCAACACCGGCACCCCCATGGAGATCTCACCCCTGTCAACCTCACTCAGAGGCCTTAAGCAAGGCATTCCCTCTCAGCCTCAGCTCCCCCTGCACCCCATCCGCAAGCCAAGGACATTACTCACCCACTTTACAGGATTGTTCTAAAGGACATAAGAGAAGCCATGCTGGATCAGGCCAATGGCCCATCCAGTCCAACACTCTATGTCACATAAGAACATAAGAGAAGCCATGCTGGATCAGGCCAATGGCCCATCCAGTCCAACACTCTGTGTTACATAAGAACATAAGAGAAGCCATGCTGGATCAGGCCAATGGCCCATCCAGTCCAGCACTCTGTGTCACATAAGAACATAAGAGAAGCCATGCTGTATCAGGCCAATGGCCCATCCAGCCCAACACTCTGTGTCACATAAGAACATAAGAGAAGCCATGTTGGATCAGGCCAATGGCCCATCCAGTCCAGCACTCTGTGTCACACAGTGGCCAAAAAACCCAAGTGCCATCAGGAGGTCCACCAGTGGGGCCAGGACACTAGAAGCCCTCCCACTGTGCCCCCCCAAACGCTAAGAATATAGAGCATCACAGCCCCAGACAGAGAGTTCCAACCATAAGCTGTGGCTAATAGCCACTGATGGACCTCTGCTCCATATGCGTATCCAGTTCCCTCTTAAAGTTGTCTATGCTTGTAGTCACCACCACCTCCTGTGGCAGTGAATGTGTTAATCACCCTTTGGGTGAAGAAGTACTTCCTTTTATCAGTTCTAACCCGACTGCTCAGCAATTTCACTGAATATCCATGAGTTCTCGTATTGTGAGAAAGAGAGAAAAGTACTTCTTTCTCAACCTTTTCTATACCATGCATAATCTTTATTTATTATTATTATATTAGTGGTATTATTAATTTGTTTATATTCCTCCCATTCCCCCGTTTGGGGGCTCAGAGCAGTTTTAGAAACCTCTAAAAACCAATTTCCGTTTGCCGTGCGAAAACTCTGATGCAACTTGCAGTCCCAGGGCAGATAGTGTGAAATCAGAAGGAAGCCCCACTGAGAAGAGGAACGTGAGAGCGGCATAAAGTGAGTGGGAAATCAGTCTGAATTATGAAACTGCATGGTAAGTAGACTTGCCAAGTCCCCCAAGGCGTCCATAGAGTTTTCCTCCCAAATTGCTAGAGCGTCCAGGAATACCATCGAGTTTTCCCGGATACTTCTAGAGCAGCAGGTGCGCAACGTCGCCGGCGTGATAACGTCACTTCTGAGTGATGTCATCATGCTGGTGACACTGGGGAAGGATCCCCCCCCCCCCGCTGGCTGGTGGGTTGAGAACCTCTAGGGTAGGAGAACCCCCACCCAGCCCGGGAACTTGGCAGCCGTAATGGTAAGTTACCCCAAACGCCAGACACTGCTGTTCCTGCAATGAGGCACATTGCAGTTAAGGCAATATATGATGAGAAAGTGGGGATTTGAGGAAGAAAAGGCTGATCTCCAGGTGACAGATCAATTTTCCTGGAAAAAAAACCCATGGCTGCTTTGAAGGGCAGGCTCTATAGCATTATATCCTGCTGAGGTCCCTCCTGTAACTCCACCCATCCCGGGCCACACCTTCAAAATCTCCACTTATTACCCAACTCAGAGCTGGCAATCCTTATCTTAGACAAGCCATTCATGGCAGAACACCAATAAGTTTGGACATAGCCTGGATAGCTACGCTGGGTCTCTCTCTGTCCTCATCTCCCTTTAGGGTTCCCAATCCCCAGTTGGGGACTGGAGATCCTCCAGTTTGGAGGCCCTCCCCCACTTCAGGATCATCAGAAAGGTAGTGGTGAGGGAAATGTCTGCTAGGTACTCCATTATACCTTATGGAGACTGATACCCCTAGGGTATAACAGAGAATCAATCCATGATTATTGGGGGCTCTGGTGGGAATGTTTGTTAAGGCAAAGGCAACAAATTTTCAGCATGGCATCTGGTGCCACTCCTCAAACATCCCCCTAAGTTTACGAATATAAGAGAAGCCATGTTGGATCAGGTCAATGGCCCATCCAATCCAACATTCTGTGTCACACAGTGGCCCAAAAAAAAGCACAATCCCGGTTCCATCAGGAGGTCCATCAGTGGAGCGAGTTTCAAACAGATTGGGCCAGGGTGTTCAATTCTACAAGCACCAAAAGAAGCTGCCCCATCCTTCATTATTTCCAAATAGAGGAAAAGCATTGAAAAGGTGCGCGGTCCCTTTAAATATGATGGCCAGCACTCCCTTTGGAGTTCAGTCATGCTTGCTACTCCCTTGCTCCTGACTCCACCCCCAAAGTCTCCTGGCTCCACCCCCAAAGTCTCTGGATATTTCTTGAGTTGGACCTGCCAACCGTACCCTTTTTCCTTTAGATTTCCACCTCTAATATAGTTTCCCAGATGAAATCGACATTGTCTTCATGGCAAGATGTGCTTCACTGTGCTAAGTATCCTGCAAAGGAAGGTTTCAGGGAAATGAGGCCCCTCTTTCAAGATTCTCTGCAGGGAGACTGTGCCATTTGTGCTCTCAATATTGTTCCTCTAATGCTACCCTACCTCAGAATAAGAAGGGACATATTAAGCACACAGGCACATGAATTAGTGCAGGAGAAGCTCGAAAGGCAATTTAAAGCACCAGTGGGAAAATGCTCTGGATCTCTGCGTTGCAAAGCTTTTCACGTAAGATTTACACCAGATTTTGACTTTAATTCATTTCTCTGCAAAGGGGGCTGGGGAGCACGGTTCATATTTTCCTTTATCTGGAGGGGGAATCAGCCCCGTAGCCAGAAATTTTGGGGTGGGGGGCCCAGGGCATAAAATTTTGGGTGGGGGGCCGTGGAGGCTTGGCTGCTTCTTCCAGCGGTCAGCCGCCGGGCCCCAGCTCACTCACTCTCATGCTCTTGGGGGTGGGAAGAGCCTGGGGAGAGGAGCAGCAGTGAAAACGGAGCCGTGGGGAGAGCAGGAGAGGCAGGGAAGAGCCCGGGGAGAGCGACAGTGGAGAAAATGGGGCTGCAGGGAGAGTGGGGGAGGCAGGAACAGGGTAGGAAGAGCCCAGGGGGAGTGGCGGTGCGAAAATGGGGGAATGAGCAGCAGGGAAAGGAGGGGCCACACAGGAGGAAGGAGGGGTTGGGTGGCTACGGGCCTGGGGGGGGGGAATGCAGAAGACCCAGGATCCCAGAATTTTAAAAAGCCTCAGATGTGTAGGACTGAACAGATTAAAGGCCATCTCATTTCGGACCTTGAAGCCTTTGCTGCTGTTGCAATGTAGCAATTTGAAAGATGGCCTGGAATTTGCTCAATTCCGTAATGACGGAGACCATCTTAGCAATCAATGGGCTGAAATGCCTTAAAGCACTTATAGCAGCGTGAGCCCTATTGATTTACACAGAGCTTAGCCTTCCAAGGCACACCAGAAGGTCTTCCAGTGCACCCTGGAATTAAACAATTAGGGAGTTGAGCAGATCTCTGTTTCCTCCTCCTATTCCAGTCTGCCTGGCTTCCACTCCTTCTTAATCCTTCTGGATCCAGATGCACAAAACTCAGCGGTGGATGGAAAGGGCATCTCTTTTCAGCATTGTGGTTATTAGTACCAGCATACTGTTGGAACTCTCTCTCTGGGGCAGCGATGCTTTGCATTCTTGGTGCTTGAGGGGGGGGGGCACAATGGGAGGGCTTCTAGTGACCTGGCCTCACTGATGGACCTCCTGATGGTGCCTGTTTTTTTTGGCACTGTGTGACACAGAGTGTTGAACTGGCTGGGCCATTGGCCAGATCCAACATGGCTTCTCTTATGTTCCTATGTTCACCGTTATCCAGCAGAATATGAATTTGAGTAGAACGAGTGCTATCAGATGCCTGTTCTTGTTTTATGCTTCTTTGCCTACAGTGGCCATGTTTTTGTTGCCATCATCATGCTGTCATAAGGATGCCATCCTCCAGGTGGGGCCTGGAGATTTGCTAGAATTACGCCTCATCTCCAGTCTACAGAGATCAGATCCCCTTGAGACAAAGGATGCTTTGAAGGGTGGACTCTACGACATTGCACCCCACTGAGGTCCTTGTCCTCCCAGGCTGCACCCCCAAATCTCCAGGAGTGTCCCAACCTGAAGCTGGCAACCCTAGGTCCACACGGATGGCCTGGAGCCCCTGGGACCCTACTATGATTTGTAACTATGGAGTAAAGAGAAAGATGGCAAATTTCCCTTTCCAAAGCAAGGTCAGTTTCACACAAACATGCAATACACACTGCTACACTCCATAGCTGGCAGCTGAATGTGTGAACAGGGTCCATTGAAACGTATTGCCCTGCAGATGATAGGAGGCCATTTGCAAGTTCTGTGCACATTCTGCATGCGTGATGACCCATTCCCATAGCCAAGTCTTTACCCAGAGTCCATGCAGGTGTGAGCCAGCTCTTAAATACTCGAATGCACCCAAATCCCATTGGAATACATAGCATCTCAACACATGAACACATATGAAGCCGCCATGTATTGAGACAGCCAAAGAAGAAGAAGATAAGAAGATATTGGATTTATATCCCGCCCTCCACTCCGAAGAGTCTCAGAGCGGCTCACAATCTCCTTTCCCTTCCTCCCCCACAACAGACACCCTGTGAGGTGGGTGGGGCTGGAGAGGGCTCTCTCAGCAGCTGCCCTTTCAAGGACAACCTCTGCCAGAGCTATGGCGGACCCAAGGCCATTCCAGCAGGTGCAAGTGGGGGAGTGGGGAATCAAACCCGGTTCGGCCAGATAAGAGTCCGCACACTTAACCACTACACCAAACTGGCTCTCATTATACCAAACTGGCTCTCCTGGAAAAGCACTAATGGAAAACCATGGCCTTTAACATTGCAGTAGCAAAAACAAGAGAGCCTGTGGGAGACAAGTTAAACCACAGTAAATATAATAAAAGCAGTTAACGAAGTTCAACTATATATCATAGTAGAGACAATACACAGTAGCCCTGCAATCAATATGATCCATGTAACAACAATCAACAATCTTCCACAGCATCCATTCCGACCAACAGATGTAGGTCATCAAGAGCGGGTCTTCATAAAATGAGGGAGCCTAATGGAAACGGAGAGTGGCAACATCTCCTTTCAGAGAAGGCTTATTGTTCCAGTGTGAGTTTTCTTTCCCAGAGAGACTACAGATTCTGGACCAGAGCTTTTGAAAAGGAAAGCCTTGAATCGAAACTATTGTTGAGCTTCGTGGTCCTTCCTCTGACTCCGTTTGGATTGATAAGTCTTCTGGTCTAGCGTAGTCCTGAGATATCTAAAAGAAATACTGGAAGGAGTCTGCAGTGAGTACCTAGGACTTTAATGCTTTGAAGGGTGAACACTATGGCATTGCACTCCACTGAGGTCCTCCCAGTCCCCATCCCCAAATATCTAGTCCAAGTCCCTGCACAATGCAGGAAACTCACAAATACCTCCCCCTAAATTCACAGGATCCTCATTGCTGTCAGATGACCATCTAGCCTCTGCTGAAAAGCCTCCAAGAAGAAGACTGCAGATTTATACCCCACCCTTCTCTCTGAAAGAGACTCAGAGCGGCTTACAATCTCCTATATCTTCTCCCCTCTCAACAGACACCCTGTAAGGTGGGTGGGGCTGAGAGGGCTCTCACAGCAGCTGCCCTTTCAAGGACAACTCCTGCAATAGCTATGGCTAAGCCAAGGCCATTCCAGCAACTGGAAGTGGAGGAGTGGGGAATCAAACCCGGTTCTCCCAGATAAGCGCCGCACGCTTAACCACTACACCAGACTCCAAGGAAGAAGAGCCCACCCTGAGATCCCTGAGAACGGAATCGATCCTTGAGATCCATTTGAGAACAGAGTCAAGTCTCATCTGCACTGCCTCGGCCAAACTCCCATCTCCGGGGCGTGCCACGCTGTGACTGAACTCAGAGAAACGATTATACAGGGACTTGCACAATTTTAAAAAGAAAACTGTTTGGACAGCAGTAAAGCGGCTGCTTCTTCACGGCTTCCCAAACCTCTTCCGTGGCAAACGACTGCTGATTTCTTGTGTGTTAAATGAAGAGATGCAAGCATTAAAAAAAAAAAAAAAGCAAACCAATACAGCCAGGATCCAGACAACTGCTCAGTTTTAATGCCTTTTCCCCGGCAATTAGGCTTAATTCATTTACTTAAAGGAGAAGTAATGTAGTGCTTCGATTTAAAGTTAATGCTGTAATAACGTGGTTCATATCGCAGCACAGTCGCGCACCGGGCGTTTCCTGCGGGCTTGAGTAAGGTAGGGTTCAAATCATCAAGCAGCTGGATGAAAAGGAGCATCCTCCCCGCAGAAGGCTGTCACTTCCAAATGTAACATTTCAAGAAAGCGCGAATACAAAAATAACTCTCTAAGGAGGGGAAATGGTCCTAAAGCACAATCACCAATCACCAAAGACTGAAATGGGATAAGGATTCTCCTCACAAGCTGCAGAAAGAGGCAATTTGCCAAGAAGAGGAGGACTCAACTGAGCTCCAAGATCTGTAGTCATTCAACTGTTGGGGAAAGTATCCAGTTATTTGTGAGATTCATCTAGGGCTGTAGGATTGCCAGGTCCAATTCAAGAAATATCTGGGGACTTTGGGGATGGACCAAGGAGACTTTGGGGGTGGAGCCAGGATACACTGGGGTGGAGCCAGGGGCAAGGGTGGGACAAGCATAACTGAACTCCAAAGGGAACATAAGAGAAGCCATGTTAGATCAGGCCAATGACCCATCCAGTCCAACACTCTGTGTCACACAGTGGCCAAAAAAAATGTTATTTATATATATATACACACACACACACACACACACATTGTGGCTAATAGCCACTGATGGACCTCTGCTCCATATTTTTATCTAACCCCCTCTTGAAGGTGGCTATGCTTGTGGCCGCCACCACCTCCTGTGGCAGTGAATTCCACATGTTAATCATCCTTTGGAGGAAGAAGTACTCCCTTTTATCCGTTTTAACCTGTCTGCTCAGCAATTTCATCAAATGCCCACGAGTTTTTGTATTGTGAGAAAGGGAGAAAAGTACTTCTTTCTCTATTTTCTCCATCCCATGCATAATCTTGTAAACCTCTATCATGTCACCCTGCAGTCGACGTTTCTCCAAGCTAAAGAGCCCCAAGCGTTTCAACCTTTCTTCATAGGAAAGTGTTCCAGTCCTTTAATCATTCTATTTGCCCTTTTCTGGACTTTCTCCAATGCTATAATATCCATTTTGAGGTGCGGCGACCAGAACTGCACACAGTACTCCAAATGAGATCGCACCATCAATTTATACAGGGGCATTGTGATACTGGCTGATTTGTTTTCAATTCCCTTCCTAATAATTCCCAGCATGGTGTTGACCTTTTTTATTGCAAATGCACACTGTCTTGACATTTTCAGTGAGTTATCTACCACAACCCCAAGATCTCTCTCTTGGTCAGTCTCTGCCAGTTCACACCCCATCAACTTGTATTTGTAGCTGGGATTCTTGCCCCCAATGTGCATTACTTTGCACTTGGCCACATTGAACCTCATCTGACATGTTGACGCCCACTCACCCAGCCTCAACAGATCCCTTTGGAGTTCCTCACAATCCTCTCTGGTTCTCACCACCCTGAACAATTTAGTGTCATCCGCAAACTTGGCCACTTCACTGCTCACTCCCAGCTCTAAATCATTAATGAACAAGTTAAAGAGCATGGGACCCAGTACCGAGCCCTGTGGCACCCCACTGCTTACCGTCCTCCACTGCGAAGACTGCCCATTTATACTCACTCTCTGCTTCCTATTACTCAGCAAGTTTTTGATCCACAAGAGGACCTGTCCTTTTACTCCATGACTCTCAAGCTTTCTAAGGAGCCTTTGATGAGGAACTTTATCAAAAGCTTTCTGGAAGTCAAGGTAAACAACATCTATTGGGTCTCCTTTGTCCACATGTTTGTTCACCCCCTCAAAGAAATGTAACAGGTTAGTGAGGCAAGATCTTTCCTTACAGAACCCATGCTGAGTCTTCCTCAATAACCCGTGTTCATCAATGTGCCTACTCATTCTGTCCTTGATAATGGTTTTCTACCAACTTTCCCGGTATTGAAGTCAGACTAACTGGCCTGTAATTTCCCGGATCTCCTCTGGAACCCTTTTTAAAGATGGGGTGACATTTGCTACCTTCCTTGGAGTTCTGGCCATCACATTGAAAGGTACGGCACACCTTTTAAATGCCTTCCCTCCATTGGAAATAATGAAGGATAGGGGCGCCTTCTTTGGGGCTCATAGAATGGTCCAATCTTTTTGAAACTTGGAGGGTCTTTTGAGGAGAGGCAACGGATGCTATGCTGAAAATGTGGTGCCTCTGCCTCAGTAAACAGCCCCACCCCAGAGCCCCAGATAACCGCAGATCAATTTTCCCTTATACCCTATGGAAATCAGTCTCCATAGGGAATAATGGAGTGTCCAGCAGACATTTCCCTCCCCCTGCTTTCTGATGACCCTGAAGCGGGGGGAGGGCCTCCAAACTGGGGGATCTTCTACCCCCACCTGGGGATTGGCAACCCTATAGGGGTATCATCCCCAATGTAGTGCCAGTGGGCTCCGTGGCATCCGCCAATGTGTTTCTTGGTGTCCAGTGACTTCTCTCCCAGAACAAAAAGATGGTCCAATCTTTCCTCCTTTTCACTGGAAGCAGCACCCACTTAGAAACAGTTTCCTTCATCATAGGAAGATGTCTGACTTAGAACCCTCTAAAGTTTCGTACAACATTCCAAGTCCCCCCTCCCAAAAAATGGTCTGAACTCCTGCGTCAGCCATTGTGCAATCAGTCTTACCACCCCTATGGCACTACATTTTTCCTCCAAACTGCAGATATGCCCACAGGTTCAATAAGTTCAAGCAGCACCGCTGTAGGAAGGAGGAAGTCCCAGAATCCCACAGACTTCCGCGAGTCCAATTAAGAAATGGCTGTGGTATCATGATATGGACCTGAAGATCCAAAATCTCAAGATAGGTCACAAGTTATGTGCTCCTTATGGGAGAGCCAGTCTGGTGAAGTGGTGCCACGGAACTTTCATTGCTTCAGACCAGCATGGCTACCCATCTGCATCTAACCCCAAGTATGACAGCCATCACAAAAGAACCGGTGAACAGGAAGTGTTTTTTTTCATGCTCATATGTAAGGGTTCCAACACAAGCAACAGATTCTACTAAATGACATGTCAAAGCCATGGGAAATCCATCACTAGGATTCCAACCTCTATGGTGCATGCTATATTCTGACCAGCTATGAAGAAGAAGATGATGATGATGATGATGATATTGGATGTATATTCTGCTCTATACTCTGAATCTCAGAGTCTCATAGCGGTCACAATCTCCTTTACTTCTCCCCGCTCCACAACAGACATCCTGTGAGGCAGGTGGGGCTGAGAGAGCTCTTACAGTAGCTGCCCTTTCAAGGAAGAAGAAGAACACTGCAGATTTATACCCCACCTTCCTCTCTGAATCAGAGACTCAGAGTGGCTTACAATCTCCTATACCTTCTTCCCCCACAACAGACACCCTGTGAGGTAGGTGGGGCTGAGAGGGCTCTCCCAGAAGCTGCGCTTTCAAGGACAACTCCTACAATAATAATAATAATAATAATAATAATAATAATAATAATAATAATAATAATAATAATAATAATAATATTTTATTTTTATATCCCGCCCTCCCCGCCAGGCGGGCTCAGGGCGGCTAACAGACATGGGAGTCCCATGATTCACATTAAACAATATAACAGGCATGGGAGTCCCATGATTCACATAAAACATAGCAATTTAAACATTAATTACAAATAAGTTATTTAAAATACATAAAACATATAAATAGGTGCTAAAATAATATAGTCCTGATGTATATGAGATGGCTAAATATCTGTTCGTTCGTTAATCAGGTTCTGTCTCAAATACCACAAGATGTCTCAAATGCCAACTGAAAAAGAAATGTTTTGCAAGCCCTGCGGAATTGGTTCAGGTCCCGCAGGGCTCGCACCATCTCTGGAAGGTCATTCCACCAGCGAGGGGCTATCACCGAGAAGGCCTGCTCCCTAGTGGCCTTCAGCCTAACTTCTTTTGGCCCAGGGATTGTTAATAAATTCTGGGAACCAGACCTCAGTGCTCTCCGGGGTACATATGGGGAGAGGCGGTCCTTTAGGTAGGCAGGTCCTCGGCCATATAGGGCTTTAAAGGTAATAACCAGCACCTTATAGCGAACACGGTAGACAACCGGCAGCCAGTGCAGGTTGCGCAGCCCAGGCCGTGCAGGCTCCCACCGTGGTAGTCCCTCCAACAGCCTGGCCGCCGCATTCTGGACTACCTGGAGTCTCCGTGTTCGGTACAAGGGCAGCCCCATGTAGAGGGCATTGCAGTAGTCTAATCTCGAAGTGACCGTTGCGTGGATCACAGTTGCTAGGTCGACGCGCTCCAGGAAGGGAGCCAACTGCCTCGCCCTCTTAAGATGGAAGAAGGCGGATCTAGCAGTGGCAGCTACTTGGGCCTCCATTGATAGGGAGGACTCCAGTAGCACTCCCAGGCTCTTGACTTTGCGCACCGGTACCAGTGGCGCACCGTCAAAGGCCGGTAAAGTAATCTCCCCTCCCGGTCCGCCGCGGCCCACGCAAAGGACCTCAGTCTTCGCCAGATTCAACTTCAGCCCGCTCAGCCTGAGCCAGTCAGCCACGGCTTGTAGTGCCCAGTCCAAATTTGCTGGGACATCACCAGCCCGGTCGCCCATCAATAGATAGAGCTGAGTGTCATCTGCATATTGATGGCAACCCAGCCCATACCTCCGTGCAATCTGGGCAAGGGGGCGCATAAAGATGTTAAACAGCATCGGGGAGAGGACTGCTCCCTGAGGCACTCCGCAATGAAGTGGGTACCTCTGGGACAGTTCCCCCCCAATTGCCACCCTTTGTCCCCAACCCTCAAGAAAGGAGGAGAGCCACTGTAAGGCTAGCCCCCGAATTCCTGCGTCGGCGAGGCGGCGGGTCAGCAGCCGGTGGTCGACCATATCGAACGCCGCCGATAGGTCTAACAACAGCAATACTGCCAAGCCGCCTCGATCCAGTTGCCGTCGGAGGTCATCCATGAGGGCGACCAGGACTGTTTCTGTCCCATGGCCCGGGCGGAAGCCGGACTGGCATGGGTCTAGGACGGAAGCGTCCTCCAGAAATTCCTGTAACTGCACTGCCACGGCCCTCTCGATAATTTTGCCTAAAAAGGGCAAATTTGAGACCGGCCGGTAGTGTGCCAATTCGGCCGGATCTGATGACGGTTTTTTCAGGAGAGGGCGGACCAATGCCTCTTTCAGAGGTGTTGGGAAAACACCTTCTGAAAGGGATCGATTTATAATATCCCGTATAGGATATCTTAGTTCCTCCTGGCAGACCTTAATTAGCCAGGAGGGGCAAGGGTCCAGATCGCAAGTCGTGGAACGTGCAGTGGCAAGAATTCTGTCGACTTCCTCCAAGCTGAGCGGGTCGAAGCAATCCAGAGTTGAATCAGAAGACACGCATTGGGCTTCGAGTCCACTCACTGCCTCCAAATTGGCGGGGCAGTCCCGGCGGAGCGATTGGACCTTATCCGCAAAGAATTTCGCAAAAGCCTCGCAGCCAATTTCCAATTCCTTAGCTTTAGAATTGCCTTGAGGCAATGTAGTCAAATTCCGAATTATTCTAAATAATTGGGCTGGGCGCGAATTTGCGGATGCAATCCTAGCCGCAAAGTATGTTTTCTTTGCGGCCTTGATTGCCATCTCATAGGACTTCATAAACTTCCTATAAGATGTTCTAGTCGCCTCGTCACGAGTGCGTCGCCATTGCCTCTCTAGCCGTCTAAGGCCTTGTTTCAGCTGGCGTAATTCCGGGGTGTACCACGGAGCCAGCTTAATCCGAGGGCGCAGAGGGCGCCGAGGTGCGATCTCCTCGATGGCCCTAGAGAGCCGGCTATTCCAGGTCTCAATCAGGCCATCAAGGGAATCGCCAGAGGGCCAGGAGTCCCGCAGAGCCATCTGGAACCGTTCCAGGTCCATTTGGCTCCGCGGGCGAGCCATAATCGGCTCCTCGCCTAAACAGGTTCGGGGGGGCATATTTACGTGGGCCTTGAGGGCGAAGTGATCCGACCATGGCACTACCTCTATGGTTATATTGCTCACTACAATCCCAGCCGCAAAGATCAGGTCTAACATGTGTCCGGCCTGGTGGGTGGGGGTTGCAACAACTTGAGAGAGTCCCAGTGTCGCCATGGAAGACACTAGGTCCGTCGCCTGGCTGGCGGACGGGTCATCGGCATGGACGTTGAAGTCACCCAGGATTATCAGCCTTGGGTGCTCCAGCGCCCAGCCTGTCGCCGCCTCGAGCAGGGACGGTAAGGCGTTGGCCGGTGCGTTAGGCGTACGGTACACCAGCCAAATCGCCAACCCCTCTTCATCCCCCCACGCCAGCCCGGCACATTCAATGCCCTCAATCCTTGGGGCCGGGAGCGCCCTAAAGGAGTAAGCCTCCCGTGCAAATAATGCCACTCCTCCCCCCCGGGGTCAGAGCTATGGCTGACCCAAGGCCATCTCAGCAGGTGCAAGTGGAGGAGTGGGGAATCAAACTTGGTTCTCCCAGGTAAGAGTCTGCGCACTTAATCACTACACCAACTTGGCTCTCCAAAGTGAGCCCTCCTTCCAGTGACAAACTGCACAGCTTCTCCTAACAAGGCTAAAGTCCAGCCGTCAGGCAGCATGCACGTAGATCACAATAAAAATTCCATTTGGAGCAAATTGCAGTGGCCTACCAACCCCGATTCCCAGAAAGTGTAAATCAACAAGCCCCCCCACACACACACACAGGCAAAGCACGAAATCAATGGAGTGACACCGATTTAGAGCACCGGAAGACATGGGCTGCTGACTCCGATGGGACAACGTGGGGCATAAAGAACTATTGAGTTTAAGCGAGGCACATAAAACGATGGCCCACTGTATTTCACAGATTACGTTTTTTATCGCACCTCCACAAGCTAAGCAAATGTGTGATAGGCAAAGTAAATGCGGTGAGTTCAATCTCCATAAACAGGGCGTGTGGGGGGGATTTTATTTGGATTTTTTTTTATGACCGTACACCTGTAAAACATGGGGCCTCGTGTACCATAAATCCAGCGGGCTGAGGACTGCAGAAAGGAGTCTTACCCTTCTAAAGCTTAAAATAGCAGTCCAGGACTTGGAGTGGGCTCAGCCCCACCCACCTCACGCGATGTCTGTTGTGGGGAAAAGAAGATATAGGAGATTGTAAGCCACTCTGAGTCTCTGATCCAGAGAGAAGGTTGGGTATAAATCTGCAGTCGTCTTCTTCTCCTTCTCCTCCTCCTTCCAAAGCTTCCAAAGCCAGTTTGGTGTAATGGTTAAGTGTGCGGACTCTTATCTGGGAGAACCGGGTTTGATTCCCCACTCCTCCACTTGCACCTGCTGGAATGGCCTTGGGTCCGCCATAGCTCTGGCAGAGGTTGTCCTTGAAAGGGCAGCTGCTGTGAGAGCCCTCTCCAGCCCCACCCACCTCACAGGGTGTCTGTTGTGGGGGAGGAAGGTAAAGGAGATTGTGAGCCGCTCTGAGACTCTTCGGAGTGGAGGGCAGGATAGAAATCCAATATCTTCTTCTTCTTCTTACGACCTACCAAGACAGAGACAGACTCACCATGCAAGTATATAGTGGCCCACCTGGTATCCAATTCTCCCTCTACGCTGTGTAGTCTTATAGGCACAGATTCTACTTTGTGAGCTACCAGTTTTAAATCCATGAGCTACTCCATCATTTAGTTTGCTCTGGGGCCATCCTTCCTGAGTTAAGACAAAAATGTGTGAGCCGGAGGCTAATAAACTATGAGTTAGCTCACCCTAACTCAGCTTAGAGGGAACGCTGCTAGTATCGGACATTCCAGCCTTCCTCTTCTTCCAGCTTGGCAGGAAAACCAGCTTGCCTGAGCCTCTCATAGGTCACCATACCCAGCCAATAGGATGAACAGAGAGACAGTTTGATGTGGTGGCTAAAGGGATGGACCAGCATCTGTGAGATCCAGGATCAAACCCTGCTGTATCCTGAATCTCACTGATGGACCCTCGGCCACTCACCCCTCTTTCAGCCTAACTTATCTCACAGGGTTATTGTGAGGATAAAGCTAAGGAGCCCATAACAATGTATGCCATGCTGACGGTAACAGTTTTAATCGTTTGTTACATAATTTAATAGAATCATTAGTAGTCACTGGATAGATGATTAATAAGGCCAAGGCCAGTATATTCAGAAATGTTTTGATTATTATTTAATAATTGGTATATTCAGGAATGATTTCTTATTTAATAATTGATTCAAATGGATAAGATTGTTGTAAATCATTAACAAATGATTGCGCAAGGTTATTTTTTTTTTTTTGTAATACAAAATGTATGATTAGAGGAGGAGATATTCAATGTGAGAAACAGTTATTTCGTGTATGGAAACTCAAAATGGTATTGGCCACTTTAAGAACGAAGTGCCGTGACTCTGGCAGGTGAACCTTGTTTATGATACACCTTTAAAGTACATACCAGCCTGTAAATGGAGGACACCTGTTTTGCTGACAAGGAATGTGTTAACTATGGCGTCCCAATATTATCCCTGAAAATTAGAGAAAGCTAGGGTGAGTGGTTCAGACTGTGATACATTTTTCATGTTATGAAAGCTTGGAGTATGCCCTGTCTGTAAATTATATATTTATTGCTTTTTTAGAATTCTGGATTGACACGGATGATGATTGTATAATTTTTGGCACTACTGGACCTAGAAAATTGCACATAATCTACAAGACTGGTCCCCAGAAGAAGGATTTGAGATCCAAAATGGCTTGCTAAGTGGACCGGTTCTCCATCGGACCTTTTCTCAAATATAGCACTGGAATATAATATAGCAGCTTTGTGCCATATAAGGACAGTAGTAGCATTGTGGAACTAATGAGGTTTTAACTTTCTGCATGACTGACATCTTTTGTATTGATGATACTCTTTTTGTATTTTGATACTATTACTCATTACACAGTCAGAATTGTGTTTTTAACACAGAGAGTTTTATCTTTGTTGTGGTTTAGCAGCTCCTCTGTGGTCCCGGCAAGACTGTGGAATGTTGGAGGAGCAGGAACAAAAGGTACTAAAATCCATCAAAACAGCTTGGTGGATGGCAAACCATATATGCCTAATTCGTAGCACCTAATTAACAGTTCTATAATTTGCCTCAGCAGTGTAGTCTGTATATTCTCCTTAACTTTCCGAAGCCCCACTCATTCCCACAGAGGGGTATAAAAATGCCTAGAACTCCATCCAAAGGCATCAGGATCAGTTAGTTTCTAAATAAATTAACAGGAGAAACGGTACTAAGCAGGAAGGAGGAGGAGAGTTGGATTTATACCCTGCTGTTCATTCAGTCTCAGAGCAGTTTATAATTTCCTTTCCCTTCCCCTCCCTGCAACAGAAACCCTGTGAGGTAGGTGGGGCTGAGAGAGCTCTTTCAAGAACTGTTTTTGAGAGAACCGCTCTGAGAGAACTGTGACTGACCCAAGGTCACCCAGCAGTTGCATGTGGAGGAATGGGGGAATCAAACCCGGTTCTCCAGATTAGAGTCCTCTGCTCTTAACCACGACACTAAGCTGGCTCTGAACCATCGCACCAAACTGGGAAGGGGGGCAAAGTTTGAAGCTTCCCTTTAAAAATGGATTGACCCACTCAAAATTGTTTTCTTGTTTGCATCAATAGACAGACTGAATAGAAAGTGAGCAACCAAACACCGAAGACACCATGTGTGAATTAACGTTGGGGGGGGGGGGAAGGTACAGTACAGAACATCAGTGCCTGTGCAGCAGCACGCCAGACTTGCTATCGGTATTCCTCAACACAGTTTCATATCCTTTCATACAGACAATGGGATCTATTCGACAAACCCTGAGAACTAAGGCTTCTTGATGCTGATCTCAGATACGTAAAGTGCTTTTTTAATAAGTAGCGAAGAGTGAAAACAGTCTTGCCCATGAGGTCATCGCAGAAAACTACGCAGCCGACTTGTTGAATCACAGGAGAAACAAACACACAAAAGGCTCCAAGAGGCAATTTTTTGTGTAGTGGTTTTTGATAGGAGCAATTATGAGAACATTGGAGAGCAAACAAAAACAGAAATATTGATAACTTTGTTTACTGCTATATTATTATATACAGATGCAGGAGGGTTAGGTGCTCAAGTTCCCCACCCCCCAACTCAAGACAAGGAGTTAGACACAGCTGTCTGTGGTTGCACTCCTATTTAACAACTCAAGCAGGGGTCCCCAAACCTTTTTGAACTTGTAGGAATTCTGACATACAATGGTGGAAGCAACCACAAAATAGCTGGCACAGGAGGTGGGGCCAGCCAAAAAAAGAAGATGATAATGATGATATTGGATTTATATCCCACCCTACACTCTGAATCTCAGAGCAGTCACAATCTCCTTTACCTCCCCCCACAACAGACACACTGTGAGGTGGGTGGGGCTGAGAGGGCTCTCACAGCAGCTGCCTTTTCAAGCACAACCTCTGCCAGAGCCATGGCTGACCCAAGGCCATTCCAGCAGCTGCAAGTGGAGGAGTGGGGAATCAAACCCGGTTCTCCCAGATAAGAGTCCACGCACTTAACCACTACACCAAACTGGCTCATACACCAAATCACTATACCAAATATAAGGGAGAAGACTTGCCAGTCCTCAGGTCCCAGTGGGGGATCCCCTGGTTTTGTAGGCTCCTCCCTGCCACCAGCCAGGTGGCTGGTGGTGGTTGGGGGGAAGCCCTGTCCCAATAGTCACCATGTGCCTTTAAACCTTTACAGGCTTAGAAGATGCTTACAACTGTTTGTGTTTTGGAATGTGCATGTGCCTTTAAATTTCAGCAGCAGGAAAGCAGGGGGCAAGACAAGCTGGCAGAGCCACCAGTGTGTGAAGCCTGTGACAAAGGCAGAGAGCAGAGTCCCACCCAAAGGTCCAATCAAAAGGTCCACCCAAAGGCCCAATCAGAAGCCCTGCTGGGGAAAAGGCTCATCAAGCCTCACCCATTTTCTGAAAGTAGTTGGTGGACACCTATGGATGCCATGTTGGGGAACCCTGGTCTAAGGGAAACAGTTCGATTGCAACTTGCAGCAAGATGTTTACCTTCCAGTGTCAGCCTCATTCAACCAAAGATCTATATCAATGTACAAAAAATTATATGAATCTATTGTCACTTACATATGTTTGGATCAAAAAGGGGTTTTGTGGGGGAGGCTGGCAGTATATGTCCTTAATGTCGTCCAAGTCAAGAATGATGTAATGGTCGTTTGGAAGACAGCACTGGTGCCATAAATGGGCACTTGACCTACAAAGGCTCCGTTTCCATCCTTTATCGGGGACTCGGTTCGAGGGAAAGTGCATATACAAACATCATTTAGCTGCTTCTCTTCCAAACAAATCCAGATTATCCCTGACAATTTTTGTTTAAGTTTCAGAAGAAGAAATGGAAGGAAAGAAAGAACGCAGACCAAGCTGGAGTTTACAGTTTTTGTGTGAAAAGGCCCCCTACAGAATCCAGGACTTGGCTGAGACTAAAATAATGCAAACTCTTGCCTATCACGTTCTGAAGATCCCCATGAAGTCTGCCACCGGACACCTGAACAGCCCACGCATCTAACAGAACATGTCTTCCTTCCGTTTACACATTTTGTTGGCAGACTGCATGTATTATGTCAAGTGGCTCCAAAAAGAGAACACAACGCTGCCAATACATATACATGGAACAGGCAAAGTCTGATAACCACCACATTCGACTGGGAGAGTGTGAAAACACGCTACTGGGGGATGGTATAAATGATGGCATTTTAAAGACACAGTTGCTATTTAACAAATCAAGCATTTTTTTTTAATTCAGTGAAATCTGATTCAGGTTTCTCCCGAAATTGTATCAAAAGCCTGCCCGATCACCACTCTGAATGTAAAGCTTAGATAGACTCTTCACAGCAGCTTCAGCGCAATTTTGCACTTGCATAAGCAGAAGTCACTGCAGTGGGAAATAAGGGGTTGTCGACAACCCCTCCTTGTGCCCTTCCAGACCACAAGGGGGCGATGCTGTGCAGGAACTTCACAGCCCAAAGAATAACTCAGTGTAGGGTTGCCAATCCCCAGGTGGGGGCAGGGGAACCGCCAGTTGGAGGCCCTCCCCTCATCTCAGGGTCATCAGAAAGCGGGGGGGGGGAGGAGGATGTCTGCTGGGCACTCCATTATGGAGACTGATTCCCATAGGGTATAATGGAAAATTGATCTGCTGGTATCTGGGGCTCTGAGGAAACTTTTTTTTTATGTAGAGGCACCAGATTTGCAGCATAGCATTCAAAGCCTCTTTCCAAAATACCCTCCAAGTTTCAAAAAGATTGGACCAGGGGGTCCAATTCTATGAGCCCCCAAAGAAGGTGCCCCTATCCTTCATTATTTCCAATGGAAGGAAGGCATTTAAAAGGTGTGCGGTCTCTTGAAATGTGATGGCCAGAACTCTCTTTGGAGTTCAATTATGCATGTCACAACCTTGCTCCTGGCTCCACCCCCGAAGTCTCCTGGCTCCACCTCCAAAGTCCCCAGATATTACTTGAATTGGACTTGGCAATCCTAACTCAGTGGCACCTCCTCATGAAGTTTCACGTAAGTGGAGATATGGATCCAAGGTAATGGTTGGAGGTGTAATTTTTAAAAAATATATTCCGATGGGCCAGAGGCAACATATCCAAGAGCACGCATACATGAAGATCAAAGGAAGATTTGTTTTGCCCATTTATTATCCAGGACATCATATGCAAATGATTGATCTAAAATTGTACATCCCTTGGGTAATCAAGAGAAATGTGTCACGGAGCAGCCAGATTTATGACAGCTGCACTCACACTGAAGAAGAAATATCGAGACAAAAAGCGGTCAACAGCTATTGGTGACAATGGTGTTTGTTGCGTTTGTTTTCAATAGCAAAATGTCCCAGTCTCCCCCACCTCATAAATAGGGATGGACACGAACCGGCTCGTTCGTGATGAATTTTGTTCAGTTTGTGCTTCACGAACTCAAGTTTGCGAAAGGTCAACCAGCACGAACTTTCTATGACATTTGATGCTGTCCATAGAAGTTCATTGAAATTTGTGAAAAGATACATCCAGGGTTGGGTTTTTTTGGAGCAGGAACTCCTTTGCATATTAGGCCACACCCCGCTGATGTAGCCAATCCTCCAAGAGTTTACAGGGCTCCTCTTACAGGGCCTACTGTAAGCTCTTGGAGGATTGGCTACATCAGCGGGGTGTGGCCTAATGTGTAAAGGTGTTCCTGCTACCATTAAAAAAAAAAACCCTGGATACAGTTCCAGACAGACTGTCTCTGCTCAGCCAAGATGTTTACCAAACTTCAAAGTAAACTTCAGATGAAGTGGGAGAGCAGTTTACCTGTGAGTCTGGTGCCACTAGCTTGTTCCTGAGCCCAGAGGCGTTACTAGGGTGGGTTGCACCCTGGGGTGTAACTGATTCAAGTCACCCCCCCCCCATTGGGCATCACCCCTTTTGGAGGGCTGCATCACCCCCTCCGCACACAACCCCGCCCACTTCACATGGCCCCTCCCTCATCCACCCTCTGGTCACATGACCAGCCCCCGTAATCCAAGATACCAGTTTTGCAGCATTTAAGTTTCCCCCACTCACCCACACGCTTTTAGCTGAGCCGGCGGCAGCGCGGCCCCGGTTTCAGAATCCCGGCCAGCCCACACACAGCAGCAGTGTTCTAGTCCCAGGGCCAGCCCCTTCCTGTTGGGGAGGGGGGTCATGGGTCAGTGCCTGGGGCCAATGAGAATGCTCTGGGGGAGGGCCGATGGCCCCCTTGGCCCCGCCCTAGTGACGCCGCTGCCTGAGCCATTCCATGAACTCCTGTAACTACATCAATGCAAGCAAAAGAGGACTAATGTCAACTCACAGAATCCCTGCAGTACAAACTGAAGGGGGGAGGGGGGGTTTCAAGTCCAGTACAAGAAGTTCAGTGTACAGAATGTCCAGCAGAATCCAGTACACCTGTGGCATTGCAGGCTTAAAAGGACTGATAGATCACAAAGCACATGGTCACAAGAAATCTAAGCGGGGAAGGGTGGCAAATGGGAACACAAAGGAATCCTGGCAAAATAAGGTGGGGGGGGGAGAAGGACTTTCTTGAAACTGACAAGAGTTGTTTGAAACTGAAAAGTGCAATGGAGAAACTGATAAGCGCAAAGCCTTGCGTGGCCTGGGACCGGCATACCTGCGGGACCGTCTCTCCCCATATGAGCCCCGGATGTTGCTATGATCGGCCAGGCAACATCTTCTGGCAATCCCTGGCTCAAAGGTCTTCTGGCTTGCCTCGACCAGGGCCAGGGCTTTTTCAGCCCTGACCCCAACCTGGTGGAATCAGCTCCCGGCAGAGGTTCAGGCCCTCCGGGATTTGTTCCAGAGGACCTGTAAGATGGAGCTGTTCCATCGGGCCTATGGTTGAGGCAGATGGGTGTCCTATTATTTAATCGGCGCCTCCCCCCCCCCCCCCAAATACTGATTGCACTGATTCCTTGAAACCAATATAGCTGGGATTTGAACACCTAGGTTGGGACAAGTAAGCCTAATCGATCTGTTAATACCATCTTTTGCCGCCCCACCTAATGTGAGTTGTGGCTTAATTGTCTTAATTTTAATCTCTTTTCACTGTTTTAATTGTTTTAAATGTTAATGGTTTGATTGTTTTATTGTGTTGGAAGCCGCCCTGAGCCAACTATGGGAAAGGGTGGCCTATAAATCAACGGAAATAAAATAAATAAAAAAGAAACCTCCAGATTTTTTTTTTTTTGGGGGGGGGAGAGAACCTCCTGAACCTGTGCATGTAATTTCCCCAGAAAGCACTTCCCTGAGAGTACCCTTTTTTGGGGGGTGGGGTGTAACTTAGATCCTGTAAATCCAATCCTCCCCAAACTTGGAGGTCAGGTAATGAAAAGTCAACTGGATATCTCCAGTGAGTTAGGGGTTTCTAGCCTCCCGCAGGGGCATTTTACCAATTCACTAACCTCACAAACCAAACCAGTTTGTTTGACACTTGAAGTACATGACAGTTCATGGTTTGTGAACTGGGAACACCACAAACCACGAACCCAACTGCATTTTCCTGGTTCATGCCCATCCCTACTCATGAACCAAAAGGACAATCCTTTTTCATTGGTTTCATTAGTTTTCAAGATTGGTGCTCTAGAACACTGTTTATTTGAATGTGCCCTGTTTATCAGACAGAACTGGATCTCCCCTTTTATACACAATATAGCAATTGCTAAAGGAATGCTAAATTATTGGCTAGAACAGAATTTAAAACTACCCCGGAAGTAGTGAAGTTCTGGTTAATTTTTATAAAAATTTATCTGGCCTATCAGTGTGAGCCATTCAAAGCCATGGCATAGGGATATAAGAATGAATTCAGTGAAGAAAGCAAAGAAAATTTTAAACACTGCATCATAAAGTCTGAGAGCTGGTGACCTTAGTCAGGCCTTGGATTCAGCAGGAGCTCACAGGAGCACAGTTCCTGAACCTTTCTGACAGTTCCACCTCCTCCTTTCCACCTTGTCCATTGAATAGTAGGTGCAGCTGTATAACAATTCTTGGATGAGCTCCATCACTTTTTTCCCCACAAAACGACCCCTGACCTTAGCTGTTATCCCATGAACTGACGCTTTACTAAAAGAGTGCTGAACTGGCCAACCGGTTTAATTCTGGGCATAAGCTTTTGTGTTTTAACAATTTATTAATGTTGTTAGCCGCCCTGAGCCTGCCTGGGCGGGGAGGGCGGGATATAAATAAAAGGTATTATTATTATTATTATTAATAACATATGGTTACAATATTTAATTGTCTCTTTTCTATACTAACCCATATGATATTTCAACCCCCCCTCCCTCCAGTATTTGACTTCCCTGAAGTTATAAATTTAAATTCAATTATAAAGGTACCGCTATCCAATCAAAGTTCAATATTTTTCTTCTCTCATTAATACTAAAAAATTGTCCAATGTCTTTTTACATTCCACTCTTTCTCCATATATCCTTTAAATTTCTTCCACTCCTTTTTGAATATGTCTAAATCATAGTCTCTTAAAGTTTTAGTTAATTTGTCCATCTCACTCCACGATAAAACTTTCACAATACCGGATCCAGTACAAAGTGCTGGTCATAACCTTAAAAGCCCTATATGGCCAAGGACCGACCTACCTGAGGGACCGTCTCTCCCCATATGAGCCCCAGAGAGCACTGAGGTCAGTAGGTAAAAACAGACTGAATATCCCTGGGCCAAAAGAAGTTAAACTTCAAAGCACCCGCACCCGGGCCTTTTCAGCCGCGGCCCCACAACTCTGGAACCAGCTCCCAGAGGAGGTGCGGGCCCTGCAGAGCTTAGACCAGTTTCGCAGGGCCTGCAAGACCGCCCTCTTCAAACAGGCATTCACCAATGACTGAGCTAATGTTTACTGCTAAATTAATAATGTTTACCGCCAATGTTAGTTTTAGGAATGTTTTGATTATTGATTGATTGGTTTTAATGTGAACTTAATGTTTTATTATTGTACTGTTTCACTTTTAAATGTTGTTAGCCGCCCTGAGCCTGCTCCGGTGGGGGAGGGCGGGATACAAATAAAATTTTACATTACATTACATTACATTACATTACAATCCAATCCCATTTCTCTGGTATTTTCCTCTGTTTCCACAGCTGCGCATACAATGTCCTAGCAGCTGAGAGCAAATACCAAATTAAAGTCCTGTCTTCCTTTGGAAATTTTTCTAATTGTAATCCAAGCAAAAAAGTCTCTGCAGTTTTCTTAAAGTCATAACCCAAAATTTTGGAGATTTCTTGTTGTATCATCTTCCAAAATTCTTTCGCTTTTTCACAAGTCCACCACATGTGAAAAAGGGAACCTTCGTGTTTTCTACATTTCCAACATCTATTCGACATCTTTTTACTCATTCTAACCAGCTTTTTCGGAGTCATATACCACCTATACATCATCTTAAAACAGTTCTCTTTAATACTCTGACAAATTCTGGGCATAAGCTTTTGTGTGCATGCAACGGTTCATCAGATATTTGAAAGCTTAGACACAGAATTAAACTTCATAGGTCTTAAAGGTGCCACTGGACTCAAAATTTATTCTATTGATTCCTGATGCAATTATATATAAGAATTTAGGACCCTTTTTTCCATGTAGGGACTCTGTTCTATTGCTTCAGACCAACAAAGTGTGAAACAAACGCCAGCCAATTGAAAGTGCTGTATGGTAATTGAAGCCATGGAATAATGCATATGCGGAAGGGCATTCTGGAATGTTCTGGAATGGATATAAGCAACTATAACTGTGTAAGAACTCTGAACTGCTGGCTTTATCTGAACAAAGTTTGCTCTCGTTGTGTTTGAGGCCTTCCCTGGTGTGGTTTATTGGACTTCTCACATGAACCCAAGCTTTGGTTAACATATTTGGGGACTCCACTGGGTCCCCTCTCTGGTTTTTCTGCCATGTCTGAGAATGATGTGACAATGCCTGGACCCTGTAGCAGCCACACAAGACTCCTCTGAAGTCCCAGGGACTTTCATGGTTCTCAAGAGGTGGAGGTCTTCACGTGACCAGGCCTGGTGAATGTACAAGTTGGGGTCCTTTAAAGAGGCTTCCAAACAGGAGGTAGATTTCTGGCTTAACGTGGGATTGTGACAAGGGAGAGTGATGACACAAGACCCCATTTGGAATGGGTGGGGGAAGTTTGAAGGTGCCTTCTGGGACTCCCCTTGATTGCATGATAAAGAATTGGTCTTTAAAAAGGGTTCCAGAGGAGATCCGGGAAACTACAGGCCAGTCAGTCTGACTTCAATACCGGGAAAGTTGGTAGAAAACATTATGAAGGACAGAATGAGTAGGCACATTGATGAACACGAGTTATTGAGGAAGACTCAGCATGGATTCTGTAAGAGAAGATCTTGCCTCACTAACCTGTTACATTTCTTTGAGGGGGTGAACAAACATGTGGACAAAGGAGACCTGATAGATGCTGTTTACCTTGACTTCCAGAAAGCTTTTGATAAAGTTCCTCATCAAAGGCTCCTTAGTAAGCTCGAGAGTCATGGAGTAAAAGGACAGGTCCTCTTGTGGATCAAAAACTGGCTAATTAATAGGAAGCCGAGAGTGAGTATAAATGGGCAGTCTTTGCAGTGGAGGATGGTAAGCAGTGGAGTGCCGCAGGGCTCAGTACTGGGTCCCATGTTCTTTAACTTGTTCATAAATGATTTGGAGGTGAGAGTAAGCAGTGAAGTGGCCAGGTTTGCAGATGACACTAAATTGTTCAGGGTGGTGAGAACCAGAGAGGATTGTGAAGAACTCCAAAGGGATCTGTTGAGGCTGGGTGAGTGGGCGTCAACGTGGCAGATGAGGTTCAATGTGGCCAAGTGCAAAGTAATGCACATTGGGGGCAAGAATCCCAGCTACAAATACAAGTTGATGAGGTGTGAACTAGCAGAGACTGACCAAGAGAGATATCTTGGGGTCGTGGTAGATAACTCACTGAAAATGTAAAGACAGTGTGCGATTGCAATAAAAAAGACCAACGCCATGCTGGGAATTATTAGGAAGGGAATTGAAAACAAATCAGCCAGTATCATAATGCCCCTGTATAAATCGATGGTGCAGTCTCATTTGGAATACTGTGTGCAATTCTGGTCACCGCACCTCAAAAAGGATATTATAGCATTGGAAAAAGTCCAGAAAAGGGCAACTAGAATGATTAAAGGTTTGGAACACTTTCCATATGAAGAAAGGTTAAAACGCTTGGGGCTCTTTAGCTTGGAGAAATGTCGACTGCGGGGTGACATGATAGAGGATTACAAGATTATTTATGGGATGGAGAAGGTTGAGAAAGAAGTACTTTTCTCCCTTTCTCACAATATAAGAGCTCGTGGGCATTCAATGAAATTGCTGAGTGGGTTAGAACGGATAAAAGGAGGTACTTAACATGTGGAATTTACTGCCACAGGAGGTGGTGGAGGCTACAAGCATAGCCAGCTTCAAGAGGGGGTTAGATAAAAATATGGAGCAGAGGTCCATCAGTGGCTATTAGTGTGTATATATGTATGTATGTATGTATGTATGTGTGTGTGTGTGTGTATATATATATATAAAATTTTTGGCCACTGTGTGACACAGAGTTGGACTGGATGGGCCATTGGCCTGATCCAACATGGCTTCTCTTATGTTCTTAACAATTGTTAGCGGGATAGTGGATGAATATTTGGTATTGAGATGGTGCATTATTGTACTTTGGAATGGCCTTTTTATGCTTTGCCAATACTTCATGACCAGATCAGAGAACATATGATTTCACTACTGTCAGAGATTTGTTGAATTTTTGTGCATGGGAGGGGGGGAGCTTGATTATGTTGGCCCGTGGATGTAATTACAAAGCCCCATATATATTGGAGGATTGTGGTCCACAGCCTAAGAATGCTGTGCAAATGTTGACAAGAAATGCTAAGAAAATGCCTGTAACCATCTTCCCTTTGGAACGCCTGAACATATGAAACTGCCTTATACTGAATCAGAACCTTGCTCCATCAAAGTTAATATTGTCTACTCAGACTGGCAGCGGCTCTACAGGATCTCAAGCTGAGGTTTTTCATGCCTACTTTGCCTGGACCCTTTTCAGTTGGAGATGCCAGGGATTGAACCTGGGACCTTCTGGTTACCAAGCAGATGCTCTACCACTGAGCCACCATCCCTCCCCTACACAAAATAAAAGGGGCCTTGGGTAGATGTCAGTCTTCTTCTGACTATCTGGACCTGACTGTGTCTGATAATTTGTGGGGAGGGGGTTGCCCATGTCCTGGATCACCACCAGTTCAGTCGATGCTGGCTCAAGTAGATATCTGGCCACGTCTCTTTGATTGTGTTTAGATCTCAGCTGCAGGCAGTAGTGGCACTGGAGTTCAAAATCTTAAGACAAACTATATTATTACATCATCTGCAAGGAGGGGGCATGGATAAGTGGTAGAGCATCTGCTTGGCATGCAGAGGGTCCAAGATTCAATCCATGGCACCCACAGTTTAAAGGATAAAATAGTAGGTGATGTGAAAGACCTCTATCAGAGACCAGATTGAAAGCCACTGGCAATCAGAGCAGACAATACTGATTGTGATGGACCAAAGGTCTGATTCAGTATAAGGCAGCTTCATGTGTTCATGAGTCCATTATAACTCCTCATGTTTTTATTACAGTCTTCCACCAAGGAGTTCAGGGTGACATCCATGGCTCTTCTACCACCCATTGATCTCCACAACAACATTTTGAGGCAGGCTGGAATAGGAGACACTGAGTGGCCAATAGTGTTGTTAAGTGTTACCTGGCTCCTGGTGAGGGAAGTTTCTTGCGTGTGCAGTACAATGAAATCACTCTGAAGTGATGTCATCACACTGGGCACGCTGCATGGGGATGCTCTATGGCACCATAGAATTTTTACTCAAATGCTAGAGCATCCCCCCACAACATGCCCAGTGCAATGACGTCACTTCCAGGTGATGTCATTGGGTCAGGCAAGTCAGGCTGATGGAGTTCTTTGCGGTAGGGTTCCCCCCACCAGCTGGCTCCATGCTGGTGGATTGGGGGCCCCAAAACCAGGGGAAACCCCACCCCCTACGGAAAGCTGAGAACCCTACTGGCCCAAGGTCAGCCAGTCGAACTTCTAGGCAGAACAGGAATTTGAATGGTATCCAGTACAACATACTGGTTCTCAAGAGATCCTCAGCTTTGTAAATGCCAAGAGTTTGGGGGCACCTGGGCAAGATACCCACAAACAGGCCCATTTAATCAGCAAGGGATCTCAAATTGCCCTAAAGTTCTTGGGTATTGCATGCAAAATGAGTCTGGTTGATACTGAGACAATTTGCGCTTTGGAGGTCCCGGCAAATGCCCAACTTCAGAGGCCTTGGAATTCACTTCACCTCCCCACAGCCTTAATATCTATCCCGACCTTAAACAGAAACATAAGGCGCTTAATAACATCGAAAGACACTACAGCAAACAGCGCCAACCAAGAATTAACAACACCTTCTAGCAATTAAAATTGTATATGTTAAGATTTTTTAATGATTTTTATGATTTTATTGTAATATTTTCTTTGTGTGTTTTAACTGTTGTTAGCCGCTCTGAGCCCGATAAGGGAGGGCGGGGTATAAATATAATAAAACAAATAAATAAAATAAATAAATTCCTGGTTTGGTCCTTCAGCCCCAGAATTTCAAATCTTGCATCGCGCTCACTCATCAAGGGCTTATAAACAGGCTGCATTTTGCTGTTCTGACCCTTATCAGAATAAATTTTTGTTTTTGCATTCCATGAAATTATATGGTTCCTCTTTGGCGCAAACGATTTTTTATATTTGCCATTTCACGTGTCGACAAAAAAATGCCATAAAATCATCCACCAGTCTACAGCAGAGAAGATATGATTTCACCTTTGTATCTTGGTTCATTATTTTTTTAGCAGTCTTGTATTCGTGGTGCCCTGGATATTCATCTCCACAGAGTTCATTACAAAACATTCTCTTTTAAAAGAGCAACATATATTTTCAGAATAAACTGAATTATGATCTTACATTTGACGGCTATTAACATTGTCGTTTCCTGGTTCCTGAGTGTTAAGTAAATTGTTCTGTCTAATAATCCTGCAGCCCTGAATTTAAACTAACCCAGATAATACCTCCTTCTCTAAGTGTGTGTGTGTGTGTTTATAGTGTATGCTAATAATGAGGAGACCTTTGAAACCTGCCCCCATGAGATGGGGATTTTAAAGAGAAATGTACACTGTTTCAGAGCACATTGTATTTCTCCCAGGGGATCCAGGAAACTGGGCAAAGGACGCTCTGGCTCTTTCCCTCTCTCTCCCCAGGGGACCAGGAAGGGGAGGAGTCTCAACCAATGGAGAAGTTCGAGGTTTTGCTCTGCAGCTCCTGTGTGATTGAGCAAACCTCGTAAAGCAAGCTGAGATGCAAAAGGAAGCAAGAGAGAAGGAGAAGGAAGCAGACAAGAGCCACTTTCTCGGGAGCCTGATAGGAGCCCTCCGGGAGCCTGATTTGGCCCCAGGGCTGCGTTTGACACCCCTGGTCTAGGGGAAAGTGGCCTTGATTACTGAAAGAGCTAAAACATTTTAAAATGAGAATGCAGTTTGCAAAGACAATACTGAATATAATTTCTGACTTGGAAAAAAAACCACAGTTTGATCAGAATTCCAAGGGTTTTTTTGGGGGGGGGAGGGGGAGGCAGGATCATGTACACCAAGAACAAGGCATGCATAATGTACATTTGACTTTTCAAAAACTGCCAGTTCCACCCTGACCTGGATAGCCCAAGCAAGCCTGATCTCATCAGATATTGGAAGCTAAGCAGGGTCAACTCTGGCAAGTAGTTGGGTGGGAGACTTCCTTGGAATGCCAGCAGCTGGGAGGACAGGGGAAGGCTTTATCCAGCCACCTCTCTGAATATCCCCCAGACCCCCAGTTGGAGTCAGTCACCAGAGGTTGCCAGGACTTCCAGGTGCAGACACGCCCACACGTGCATACAAAAAATACCAAAACAAAAAAACCCAACCAAGTCCAAGACCATTTCATGGTTGACCATGGGATGTGTTTCCTTCTCTTCCCAGCCACCGCCATTCTCAAGATACAAGAACATGCAGACACAGGCAACGTAAGCCAGTTCAGAACTCTCAGTTCAGAACTCTCAAGCCAAGTGATCTTTTTGCCCTTCAAGCATTCACCGGTAGGGTTGCCAGCCTCCAGGTGGTGGGCTTTTGGGATCTCTTGGGATCACAGCTGATTTCCAGGCAACAGAGATCAGTTCACCTGGAGAAAATGGCCACTTTGGAAGGTGGGTTCTATGGTATTATATATAGGATTGCCAGGTCTGTGTTGGAAAATACCTGGAGATTATGGGGGTGGATCCGGGACAGGGCAGAGTTTGGGGAGGGGCCTCGGCATGCTACAATGCCATAGAATCCACCCTTCAAAGCAGCCATTTTCTCCAGGGGAGCTGATCTCTGCCAGCTGGAGGTCAGTTGTCAAAGTGGGAGATCTCCAGACCCCACCTGGAGGCTGGCAATCCTAATTATATACCGCTAAGGTACTGCCCTTCTCCAAACCTTGCCTTCCTCAGACTCCATCTCCCTATATTTCCAGATCTAGCAGCCCCATATCACAGATGAGGTTCACAGATATTAACCCAATTATGAATTGCAGCGAGAGGAGTTTGATCATGACTGGTAGTTATATGATTAAAGAATCATTCAGCTTGTCACCCTATGCCACGACGCTAACATTTCTTTCCTTCACATCATGTATTTGTAATCTCGACAACTGCTTTTATTTCATTAAAATCTAAGCAGTCAAATTACGCTACGTTTAATAATTTTGGTGAGAAAATGCTGAATTTAATTACATTTTTTTAGCACTGCGCACCATAATGTATTAGTAAACAAAAGTACTAAATGGGAATAAACAAAATCTGCACTTAAATTAAGCAACCCAATTACATAAAGTGCTGCTAAAGCCACAGATACGCACAGACAAAAAACGACTCTGAGAATAAATAGGAAACTCATAGTACCATTTGAAGAGTGGCGTCTCGATCAAATCTGCTCAATGAGAAGCCAAAAGGATTGTTTTAACAAAACCCTGACAGCATAACAAACTTGATATGGAACCGGGGAGGGGGAAATCAATTTGTGTGTGTGTGTTTTCCCTATTCACAACAGCTACAGAAGTATGCTTTAAACAAAAATAACAAAATATATACAGCGATGCCAGAATGTGACAGTAGTCAGGGTCTTAATTCACGCTGTCACGTACCTGACCAATGTTCTGTTGTGCAAGATCTGAATGTAAGCATGTGGAGGAAGAAAGAGAAAGCCAGAACCGAATGGTCTGAGAACACCCGCTGCTGTAGCATCATTGAAGCTAAGCGGGGGCAGACCTGGATGAGAGATCACTGGCAGGTAATCTGTTCCGAGCTTTCGAAAAGGAAGAATGGGGATATAAATACATCAATAAATGAGCACGCCTCCGACTTGTATTAAGTGAAAATGTGTACAACGGCAGTGCTTCCCTGTGCGCATAGACTGGCGCTCAGTCCTTGCTTCACCACCAGGGCTGGCCCTAGACAGTCTGGCACCCTAGTCAAGGCTAACTTCCCGCCCCCTGCACTGATAACATCACCAAGTCACATGGGGAGCACCCAATGCAGTGTCCCCAGAAAACCAGCGCCCTAGGCGATCGCCTAATTTGCCTAGTGGCAGAGCCGGCCCTGTTCACCACTCTCATTGCTCTACACAGAGCCATTCCAGACGGGCAAGAGTCTTTTGCATCTTAGCCCGCCAGGGGAGTTGGAGGCACCTCCGCTGTCCTGCTTCAATCCATTTTGAAGGGCAAATGGCTGCTGATGGAAGGAGAGGGGATTTCACCCCTTTGCAGGTCTGGAATTCTAGCAGGAGCTCCTATGCATATTAGGCCACACACCCCTGACGTAGCCAGTCCTCCAAGAGCTTACAGAAAAGAGCCTTGTAAGCTCTTGGAGGATTGGCTACATCAGGGGGTGTGGCCTAGTATGCAAAGGAGCACCTGCTAGAATCCCACCCCTGCCCCTTTGTTACTGTAACCCCCCACCCCCAAGATTTGCACAGCTATTTTTCTTCCCAGCCACTGGCAAGGGATGGAGTGGTAAGACTGCCTGATTCAGGCTGGTGAATTCCTGATGTGGGGATGGTGCCCAAAGAGGACAAGGACCTCAAGTGGGGTACAATGTCATACAGTCCACCCTCCAAAGCATCCATTTCCTCCAGGGGAACTGATCTATGAGGAGATGAGCTGTAGTTCCAGGGGATCCCCAGGTCCCACCTGGAGGCTGGCATCCCTAATTCCGCTGCACAAGTCCACCAGACTCCAGGAATTATCTTTCTGGGAGTCAGAAGGGGCTACTATAATAGAGAGGGATGTGGGCAAACTGGCCAATGGAGACATAAGAGCCACCAAACATAAAGACACTGAAGAGACAGAAGGGCCACTGGAAAGTTGCACTCTTCCGTCCCAGGAAGAACTCAATGATAAGGGTGAAGACTAGGCATTGGCCACAACACACAAAGACACGAAGGTGCCATATACTGAATTAGACCATCAGGCCATCAAGATCAGTACTGTCTACTCAGATTGGCAGCAGCTCTACATGGTCTCACATTACCTACTACCTACTAAGAAAATGCTCTACCACTGAGTCCTGGCCCCTCCCCAGTGGCACTGGAAGTGCAGTCCATGCTTCCCTAAAAGAGCTCTGTTCCAACTGCGAGTTGTCCTGAAAATACACTGAGGGGAAAGGACATCCTGACCTCCATCACAGGCCAGATGGCGAAGTTCCATGAGATAGCTGCACCACCTTCCAGCGGCACCAGAAATGCGGAATGCCCTCCCGGAGGCCATAAGAGCCTTGCAAGATCTTTCACAGTTCCACAGGGCCTGTAAAACTGAACTGTTTCGACAGGCCTTCAACACCTGAATCTGGGAGAGAACCACCACCTGTCACCACTGAAGAGCTATGAATATCATTTTTTCCATTTCATTTTATTTGATTTATATCCCACCCTACCCCACCAAGGCGGGCTCAGGGCGGCTCACAACATAAACATTCTAACAATAAAATTCAAGAATTAAAATACAATCATAATCTACATAATTAAAACAACTAATATATCAATACATCAATCAGTCTCAGTGTGCTATCTTAGTCTTCCGTCAGAATATTTCAATATATCATGGGATTGCTATCAGAAAAAAAGAAAGACCCTGCCATACCAAAGTTGTAGAGCAGAACAAAATGTTTTAAACGTAAGTAAGTAAGTAAATTTTATTTTTATATCCCGCCCTCCCCCGCCAAAAGGCGGGCTCAGGGCGGCTCACAGACATGGCAAGCCATGATTCGGTTAAAACAGATAACAATAATTTAAAATATGGTTCAATTACATAGATTAATTAAAGTTTAAAAACATAAAAATAGATAGAAATAGGTGCTACACTTCTATCAGTCACAAATTACACATTGTCATACATCAGTTTCAATTATACATAAGGTGGCTAAAGTTACAATAATTAATCAATTTGGTCTGGTCCTGATTTGAATGCAAGCTGAAAAAGAGAGGTTTTGCAAGCCCTGCGGAACTGGTTCAAGTCCCGCAGGGCTCGCACCATCTCTGGAAGTTGGTTCCACCAACGAGGGGCCATTAGTGAAAAGGCTTGCTCCCGAGTTATCTTCAGTCTGACCTCTCTTGGCCCAGGGATTTGTAGGAGGTTTTAGGAGCTGGATCTTAGTGCTCTCTGGGGAATATATGTATTTTATTGGTTTTAAATTGTATGATATAATTGATCGTTAGCTGCCCTGAGTCTGCTTGCAGAGAGAGCAGGATATAAATTCAAAATAATAAATAAATATTTCCAGCAAGTAAGTGATGCTCAACTTGGCCCAACTGGCTCTGAATCCTAAATGTCACATTGAACTCCCTTCCCTAACTGTTACCCTCCCCTTTCCTTGCACGTCCTCATCCTTTAAATGAGTCATAAAGTCATAATCTGGAGGAGCTGGGGCCATCTCTCTTCAGTGATGTGAGCTACATTAGAGCTCGTCAGGGGATGGTGGGATATGTGTAATAAAATAAAATAAAATAAAAATGTTCTAGAAAGCGGAATATAATCAAAATATGCAATAATCAATAACTCACTTTTACAAAACTGTGCCCAGTCTAGCCTTAAAGGATGACTCTCACATAACCATTTGCTTGGAACAATCACGCTACTACGCCCTTTTCAAAACTAGCTTTATATTCACAAGCATGCTATTGAAACCCACTTCTACATTTTTCAACGACAGCTATTTTTTTTTAACAAAGGGAGTACTTTTTTTCACCCTTCTGATTATAGAAAAGCCACTGCCGCATAAGTAGAACAACGAAATAACCCTACAGGTCCGTGCTTGAGAAGCTCAACACATACACACGGATTTGAACATCAAGCAAAACCATATTCACGTTCTCACCCAGGGGCACCGCATCACTAACACAATGAGTGTTAAAACCAAAGTTGTATGCTGTTTCTTGAAACAGGCTGTCAGGGCCAGGCATCTCGAATGAGCTCCTCAGGAGGACAGCAATAGACTCCCGAATAAAATTACTTCAATAAATGAAATTTTCGGGGCACTACTACGGGTACCTAGGGCTCTAAAAACTAGTACCAGGCATCCTGCTCAGACTGGCTGTTCGTTCCCTTGCTTGTAACAGTAAAAGCCAAAAAACTAGGTTGTCTGCAGTGTCAACAACAGAGAAAACCCCTTTCTGGATACATTATCATACATCAGCTTTCCAGGGGTGGAATTCTAGTAGGAGCGCCTTTGCATATTAGGTCACATACCCCTGAATTAGCCAATCCTCCAAGAGCTTACAAAAAAAAGAGCCTTGTAAACTCTTGGGAGGATTGGCTTCATCAGGGGGTGTGGCCTAATATGCTAAGGCGCTCCTGCTAGAATTCTACCCCTGCAGCTTTCCAAAAATGAAAACTGACCCCCTAATTCCATCCCGACTGATGCCATGAATGCATTCTGACCTTCCAGGAAACAGCAAAAGGTGCCAACAGGCCATCTTATACCCACTCTCTCTTTAAACCCTGGACACATACTAAAACGGATGACCTGTAAATATTTTAAGAAAAACAACCATTTCTAGTAAGGTGCAGCAGCACTGCATAGGGGTGCCAATGTTGGCAGGCGTACGGAGGGCAGAGTTCAATGGAGATGTGAGGTCACAGTGTCCACCCTCCAGAGTTGCCATTTTCTCCAAGGAACTGATTTTGTCAAGTTGGGATATTATAATTCTGGGAGATCTTCAGGTCCCATCTGGAAACGGGCAATGCTATCCCTGCCCCAGTTGCCTTTATCGTTTAGACCCTACCATAGTGGAGTAATTTCAAAGCAAGTTTCTCCTCTGGGCCTGCCCCCCAAGATTAAGCCTTGAGCTCCATGCTGAATTGGCTATGACTCCAGGGACAGCCCTGCCACTACGCAAACTAGGTGATTGCCTAGGGTGCTGGCCTTTTGGTGGTACCGAATTGGGCCCCCTCTTGTGACTCAGTGATGTTATGAGTGCGGGGAGGGGGGTACACCAGAAGTTAGCCTTGACTAGGGTGCCAGGCAGCCTAGGGCCAGTCCTGTGTGACTCCCAAACCCATAGAACAAAATTAGAGTCCAGCGGAACCTTTAGGACCAACAAAGTTTTAATTCAGGCCATGAGCTTTCACGTGCAAGCATACTTCATCAGACCCTGGAATGGAATGGAGTTAACAGTCCTGCATAATAGAGGGAAGGCAGTAAACGAGCATGCAAAATAGTTGAAGATGTTTTCAACAGATTAAAAGAATAACAAGCATAGTTTCTGGTTATCGTCCGTTTGGGTTCAACTGCGGGGCGGGGGGGGGGAGTAAAGCTAACAAATATGTCGGAACTGGAGATTGATGTACTCAAAACAGCAAGAATCTGACATTGGATAGCATCCATCTCATCTCTAGCATCTCCATCCCAACAGGTCTGTTGATTGCCAGGCAACAGCGATCAGTTCCCCTGGAGAAAATGGCCACTATGGAAGGTGAACTCTATGGCATTATACCCTCTGAAAACCCTCCTCTCCCCCAAACCCTGACCTCCTCAGTCTCCATGCCAGTTTTATAATCTGGTTATTTATGCCTTGATTTTTAAATGTGTAAATATTATATGGCTGGTCAACTGACTGTAAAAAAGAACAACATGACACCCCACTCCAAAAACCTCAAAGTTTTCCCCACCCTGGAGCTAGCAACCCTACTTAACCTTCATTTGACTCTTTCCTCAACGTCTTCACCCAAAACCCTTCCTACCCTGACCTTGCACAGAATGGGTTCCCCACCATAAGAACTTAAGAGAGGCCATGTTGGATCAGGCCAATGGCTCATCCAGTCCAACACTGTGTCACACAGTAGCCAAAAAACCCAGGCATCATGAGAAGGTCCATCAGTGGGGCCAGGACACTAGAAGTCCTCACACTGTAGCCCCTCCCAAGCACCAGGAATACGGAGCATCACTTGCCCCAGACAGAGAGTGCCAACAATACATTGTGGCTAATAGCCACTGATGGACCTTTGCTCCATATGTTTATCCAATCCTCTCTTGAAGCTGGCTATGCTTGTAGCCAACACCACCTCCTGGGGCAGTGAATTCCAGGTGTTAACCACCCTTGGGGTGAAGAAGTACTTCCTTTTATCTGTTCCAACCTGACTGCTCAGCAATTTCATTGAGTGATCATGAGTTCTTGTATTGTGAGAAAGGGAGAAAAATACATGGCTGCATGCAAATGGCACACACACAGCTGCATGCAAATGGCACAACCATGTGAGAGGGGCTCATTGAGCACACGTTGCACAGCTCTGCCCCTCGTCACTGCATCATCCTCAAGCACCTTCATGGGATTCGCTGTGTGGGGAAGCAGCTCTCTTGCAGCTGCAGCTATACGAGAAGGGGACCTGCTCACGTTTCCAAGCTGGCAATGTAATAACTTTGCCTTGATTATCTATAGATTTGGGTTGTGAGATATCTGCCCTTCAAACTCATCAGACAAGGTAATGATGATATGATGATGATATTGGATTTATATCCCGCCCTCCACTCCGAAGAGTCTCAGAGCGGCTCACAATCTCCTTTATCTTCCTCCCCCACAACAGACACCCTGTGAGGTGGGTGGGGCTGGAGAGGGCTCTCACAGCAGCTGCCCTTTCAAGGACAACCTCTGCGAGAGCTCTGGCTGACCCAAGGCCATTCCAGCAGGTGCAAGTGGAGGAGTGGGGAATCAAACCTGGTTCTCCCAGATAAGAGTCCACACACTTAACCACTACACCAAACTGGCTCTCCGACATCAGTGCTTGGTTTATCAGTAATGGACATCAGTGCTTGGTTTATGTTTAACGCCAGAAAGAAATCCTTCCCATGGAGTCTAGGTAAGATGCAGGAGAAATGCTAATCTTATCGCGTTCCCAAACTGGCTGCCGTGATATTCTGCCCAGGATGGAGGAACGGGGCAAAAGAGATAAAGAAATTTATATGTGGCCATACAGAAAATTAATTCTTACAGCAAAGCAACATGGCGACTTGAAAAGAAGCCGATCACAGGGGATTGTGGTGTAGGAGCTCTTGTTGTGTACTGCCTCGCAAGCACTAGGTGAACTCTGCCAATCAGTGTCAACAGTTTATTAATATTTTACCAAAAAAAAATGTGAGATGAATCAAACTTCAGCTGTCTTGATAAGGTGTTGCTAAGCAACTTGCAGTCAGGCTGAAAATTAGTTTTCACAGCAACCTTTTGCTCAGAGGAAAGTGGGAAAAGTGGGTCCCATCGAAATGTTTCCCCCACTGGCAAAACAAAACCTTCCAAAAAGCAGTGGCAGACACCAGAACACCATCTCCAGTAGAAACATCAGAACACTTAATGGCATCGGCGCTCAGTTCTAGAAATGACCCATTGCGCTTACCGTAATCGCTGTCATAGAAGACGATAAATTTCTGCCATCGCAGCTCGGTAACCAGCTTCAGCATCACGTCATTGAGGCGCACGGGCGGTCTGGCGGCTAGCGTGTATTCCTCCTCCTCGAGGCTTGGGTTGAGGTGGCAAGCAGTCCGTGGGGAGCCCCCCGTGTTGCGCTGCACGAAGAGGTGAGGGATGTGCATGGCGTCTGTCAAGGACTGCAGGGCGTTCGCGGAGGCACATCCAGTGGAAGTCACTAAGGCTAATATCCCCAGGGTCATCAAGTCACAAGCTGAGGAGGACAAGAAAAGGACACATGAAAATCCAGGAAGGCACAATCAAGTGGCAAGTACTCAGCAGGGACTGCTTAGGTTGGATCCGGCCAGCCGCGTCAACAAGACAGGCGTTGGCTTGAGTGTTACATTCTCCCATGTCACAACTGCTATCTGGATCTGGAGGAACAAGAGAAAGTAGCAGGTCTGTTTAGACCTGTTGTCACCCTCTGCTGCAGCTCGTTTTGGATGCCCACCAGGAACTTTCCCAGGAAGTTAGGAGGCCCATCCACCATGAAGTCAGGGAAGTCTAGAAACAAGGAGCCGACCTTACACATTCCATTTTTTTTTCACATGTTCTCCATGGATCTGCCTTACAGACTTTCAGTAAGATGCTACCTGCAAGTTTACCGCTGGAGAACTCCCTACTCCCCCAAAGTGGGTCTACTGCACCTGGGAATTGTGATCCCATAGAACTGCCAACTGAATTTTGATTGAAAGTCCTTAGGGAGAACCAGGACACTTGGGGGAAACACTGTGTGTAGGCTTTAAAAGGATGCACTAAGCCATGCTGATCATTTCAGAAGGTATTTATTTATTTATTTATTTTTTTATTTAGGATTTATATCCCGCCCTTCCCACGAATGGCTCAGGGCGGCTTCCAACAATTAATCAACTTAAAATTAAACAATTTCAAATATAAAACAGTTAAATAGTTAAACAGTTAAAACATTAAAACAGAGTAGCCATGATGTCTGCATTAGAACAGCTAGATTTGATTCAAGGAGCACCTTAGATACACAATAAGATTTGGGGGGTGGGGTATGAGCTTTGGAAAGTTAAAGCCCCCTTCATCCAGTATCTGATCAGTAGCAGGACAGTATCTGTCCTGGTCCCACTGATGGACCTTCTGATGGCACCTGGGTTTTTTTGGACACTGGGTGTACAGAGTGTTGGACTGGATGGGCTTGGAGAAACGTCGACTGCAGGGTGACATGATAGAGGTTTACAAGATAATGCATGGGATGGAGAAAGTAGAGAAAGAAGTACTTTTCTCCCTTTCTCACAATACAAGAACTCATGGGCATTCGATGAAATTGCTCAGCAGACAGGTTAGAACGGATAAAAGGAAGTACTTCTTCACCCAAAGGGTGATTAACATGTGGAATTCACTGCCACAGGAGGTGGTGGCGGCCACAAGCATAGCCACCTTCAAGAGGTGGTAAGATAAAAATATGGAGCAGAGGTCCATCAGTGGCTATTAGCCACAGTGTATATGTGTGTATGTTTGAGTGTGTGTGTGTGTGTGTGTGTGTGTATATATATATATAATTTTTTTTGGCCACTGTGTGACACAGAGTGTTGGACTGGATGGGCCATTGGCCTGCTCTAACATGGCTTCTCTTATGTTCTTATGGGCCATTGGCCTGATCCAACATGGCTTCTCTTATGTTCTCTTACGTTCTTATGTTCTGATGAAGAGAGCTTTGACTCCTGAAAGGATATTCTCCAAAACTCTCATCTGGACTCAAATCTAGCTACTCTAAGTCGTAGGCCGATTCCCCACTAGCCTTGTCCTTTTTCCCACATTGCTTCTTCCCAATTTTGCACACATTGCCACAGAGCTGCGCGTTGCCCTGCACCTTTCCCAAGTTCTCTCTGCAGCTTCAAAATCCAGTTTTCAAGAGAATCCTACAGTTGCGGAGGGAACTTGGGAAAGAGGCAGGGCAAGTTGCAGTCTCATGGCAGCACGGGTAAATTCAGGTAGAAGCGCGGCAGGGAAAAGGAATGTGAAACCACGACAAGCTTAGTGGGGAATTGGCCACACTGAAGGCACACAATGCCACGAGCTCTACTCAATATTCAAAAATACCTCCAAATCTGCCAAAACTTTCTTCTCTGACTTTGAACTCAGTTTACAATTTTGATTTTTTTAAAAAAAAAAAACCCCCTCAAAACTGAGCGCAATGCACCTGAAGTTACCAAGAGGGATTGTAGGTCCAGACCTAAGGAATTAAATACTCAAGAGCCACAGAATCTCAGAAGTGAAAAAGACGACTCCTGCTGAGATGATACCAGTGTCGAACGGCAGATGAAAAATTGAGTTCAAATTACTGTTCAACAATGACGTTTGCTAGTTGACTGAGGACCGGCCTCACTAAACTATCTCTCTGGGTAAAGAAGGATAATATGTACAGCCCCAGCTTCTTAAAAGAAAGGTGCAATAATACACACAAACAATATACAGTACTGGAAATGCTCTTGCTTGAAGATCAGGTTTCAACCCACAATTCCCTTATAAAATCAACATAATCCACCTAATTTGGGGAGAAAGGGGCCTGGCCAGGCGTTCTGTCCCAGCTAAACCAGCTCTGGGTGGTGTCGCTTTTAACATACACCAAAAAAAATCTGAAAAGTTTTTAATCCGCCGGGACTATAACCAAGTTTGAATGAGTCCACAGTTTGCAAAGTGGCTACCTAAATCTAGGTGTCAACATAGAAATGCTGCTTTCCAGATGTCTCAGCATTGATCTAGACTTCTTGCACCCATCAAAAATGGTGAACGGAGTCCTGCCAGCATGGCTCTCAAGGAGCCCGCATAAAGGGCCCGCATCCGCTCTTATTTGGCTGTTGCAGGGCTATTTTGGAGCATCTGTTCTTAGTACTAAAAAGCCGAGCTAGTATTTTGTTATGTACTAAGCTTGAAACAAACCTCCATCACAGGCCAGGATCCTGACGCCTACATTCTGATTGGCCGTTCTGCTAGAATCGGCCAATCAGGAATTGAGGCATTTCAGAAGGGAATGCAAATGAAGGATCCTGGAGGGTGCAGTGGGAATGGTGAGTGTCTGCCTGAGGGGGCGTGGTTTTCTATGTTCTAACTTAGGCTTGCCAGCCTCCAGGTGGGGCCTGGAGATCTCCCGCTTTTACAACTGATCTTCAACTGGCAGAGATCAGCTCCCCTGGAGAAAATGTTTGCTTTAAGGGTGGAATCTATGACATTGAACCATGCTAAGCCCCCCCCCCCCCTTCCCAAAGTCCACCTTCTCCTGGATCCACCCCCAAAGTCTTCAGGTATTTTCCAACCCTATTCTAGCTGCATATATTTGTTCACTGCCAATTTGTAGTTTGTTAAAAAGATAAAGGTAGTCCCCTATGCAAGTATCAGTCATTTCTGACTCTGGGGTGATGTCGCATCATGTTTTCACAGCAGACTTTTTAACGGGGAGGTTTGCCATTGTCTTCCCTGGTCATTTACACTTTACCCCAAGCAAGCTGGGTACTCATTTTATCCTGGAAAGGATAGGAGGCTGAGTCAACCTTGAACCAGCTATGAACTCAGATTCCGCCGGGATCGAACTCAGGTTGTGAGCAGAGCTTGGACTGCAGTACTGCAGCTTACCACTCTGTGCCACGGGGCTCGTTTGTAGTTTCTGACTGCTTCTCAGTAAATGCATTCTAGCTTCCAAAGAGCTGACTGAGCTCACTTTATAACATCTTTGCAGTCACATGTGTGCCATTCTTGAACCCTTAAAGAGTAAAAGTGGGAAATCTCTTAAAGAATTGGCAGCTCAAAAACAGTCTGTGGGTGGGAAAACATCCCCTACTTTGGACAGATTTTGTCACAAACAGTGACATACAAAACAGCAGACCGATAATTCAAGTCTCTGAAACCAGGGCACTAAGAGAGTCACTTTTCTTTCAAGATTGTTATAAAGAACGGACACGATCCATCCACAGGGAAGCACCTTATAACTCCACTCTTTTCAATAGGAAAGATCTGATTGTGTGTTTAATTTCCCCCAGTTGAACATATGAGGCTGCCTTATACCGAATCAGACCATCAAAGTCCTTATTGTCTACTCAGACTGGCAGCGCCTCTCCAGGGTTTCAAGCTGAGCTTTTTCATGCCTATTTGCCTGGACCCCTTTTAGTTGGAGATGCCAGGGATTGAACCTGGGACCTTCTCCTTACCAAGCAGATGCTCTACCACTGAGCCACCATCCCCAGTTCAACAAAACAGGGCTTAAAAATGTTTTTTTCTTTGGAAAACAAGATCGTACCTGGCATTTGTAGAACATCCTTTAGTTCTAAGGATTAATTCCTTCTGCACCCAACCCCCCATGTTTGTTTTATTATGTGCGTGCGGCTTTAAAAAATAGTCATCTTCTCGAAGCATATTTTAGAGCTCAGCAAAGAACGGCATGCGGAACATTTATTAACACCGCCATATATGTCTTTTAAAAATCTGGGACAGCAGATGTACTTTTTAAAAGCCTATAAATTTCCAGCCACCTGCTACTGAAGACTGACTGTTGAATAAATTCTCAAATGTTTCTGCAGCTTGTTAAACTGAATCAGCTATTACTTCCTCCAAAACAAAGACAGCTTGCTTGGGTTTTCTTTCTTAGGGACAAAAATCCACTGTTTTCAGATTCAGTCTCCTTTCTCTGTTTGAGATTAGAGGAAAAGATCAAAAGGTAGTGGGGAGACAAGAGTGTATGTCCTCTGAACAATGATGTTTTAATACCGCCCAGTAAAACTACTGCCTCTAGGAAGGATTAGTCAAGACACAAAGAGGAGGTAAGATTACAAAGTCTCTCGGCCACACGCCTCATGATGTCTCAGCCACAGCTGCCGCAGTGAAAGCAACCTCTGGCCCAGACCTCAGATTCAGCAGGAGCTCACAGGAGTGCAGCTCCTGAACCTTTCTGAGGGTTCCTCCTCTCCCCCCCCCACCTACCTTGTTCATTGAATAGGAGGTGCAGCTGCATAACAATCCCTGGACGAGGAGAGTGGGCAGCCGGCCAGCCACCAGGGACTTTGCCACACCCCCAGCAGCCCTCATTAACCCCTGGAGAAGCCCACACCACCCTTTCTCCACTTCTTATGTGATTTTGGGTGGCGGGTGGCTAGCTGGCCTTTTGACTGGGGGGAGGGGCAGCCCAGGAGAGTCCCAGGAGAGCAAGGCCTGCTTGAGCTGGCTGGATCTCTATTCAGGCCAGGCACGCCTCGCTCGCCTGGGGCTCTCCTTTCTTGCATCAGGTTGCTTTTGGCTGGGGGGTGGTGACATGTGCTAATTAGTTGTGCTAATGACTTCACCACCTATTTTTCTCCACCACCTATTTTTCTACAAAACGACCTCTGCATTGAGACCATCCTCACTATTCTGCTGTTAGCCGTGAAAGGACGCCTCCGTTCCCCCATCTTATTCCTCTGAAGGCAACTGCGAACTCTTGGGAAGGGGTGCACGAAACCATGCAGAGGTAAGCCACCTCTGTACTCAAGTTCTCCCAATCCAGGTGGCCACATTTGGGGAGGGATGGTGGCTCCGTGGTAGAGCATCTGCTTGGTAAGCAGAAGGTCCCAGGTTCAGACCCCGGCATCTCCAACTAAAAAGGGTCCAGGCAAGTAGGCGTGAAAAACCTCAAATGGAGACCCTGGAGAGCCGCTGCCAGTCTGAGTAGACAAGACTGACTTTGATGGACCCAAGAGGGTCTGATTCAGTAGAAGGCAGCTTCATAGGTTCATATAAGATGCAAACCATTTTGCTAGTTAACACTACTGGTAGGGTTTCATATCTTCCTGCTAACTACCAGGAAAAGTTGGTGAGAGGATAACAGGAACTCTCTCTTTGCATGACCCCCTTTTTGTTCAGGCCAGGAATTTGCCCAGGCTCTCTTCTGAAACAACAAGAAAGAAAGGTGGCGCACAGCTCTGTGCCCTCTGGTCTCTGATTCTGCCGTTGAAGCAGTTCAGAGCGCTGAAATTAGACTTACTGCCAAAGAAGTGTGAACAGAACTGCAGCCGTAGAGTCCAATCCTAATTTGCACCAAATTAAATCCTCTATTTTTACCAAGAAGTCATCGTGTCCTCATGCACTGGGAAGACTGGACTAATTACATGCCTTCCACCTGCTAGTGGAAGGATAAAATACCAATTTATTATTTTTTTTAAGGACCTAATAGGCCAAGTTTACAGAGACGTGTACTGCAACAGTCTCCACTTACTGGAAGAAGATGTTTCCTATGGCGAGTGCTAAAACGGAAGTGTGAAAACCCGGTGTAGGGCAGTTGTATGTGTACAGTAAATAGCGCCGCTATGCACTTTTCTGCACTTTTTCGGCAAACCAAATTATGCGCCTTCCATCCACTAGTCAATACCGCCCAGTTTGTCTCACTTCTGTGCCATCTAATTTTTTTTCGCCAATTCTCCGGTTCATCTGCTGCTTTCAATCATACAGATAAGAACCGGGGGAGGAATCGACAAACGCTGCCCTTTAATATTCTTCTAAAGAGAGGCACTCAATGTTCATTGCATTACCCTTCTTTTTGGGATTGATTTGGAAATAAAGAACAAGGCATGGGAGACTTTTCTTGCAAACGACTTCCTTTCAGAAGTGAGCAAAAGCTCCAGGAAGCAGACAACTCAGATTGGCTGCCAATCGCCGCTGAAAAAGCCTGCTGGCGATAAGGAACCACAGCCGCCCCCTTGGGTTTCCCATACAAGTAGGTCAAAGTCATGACTCCCCGGTCCAACCCAGCTAGAACAAAGGAAAGGCAAGACCAGCCCTTTTTTCCCCTGCTGCATAAACGAGGGTTGCCAACCTCCTGGTGGAAGGAGATGACAAAGGCACTGCCCCCATGAAAACTGTCCCTATAGCTCAGCTTGACAATTCGGACAACACAGAATGCTTAGAACACAAACATACTAATATTCATTCTTACAAAAACAGCTGAATAAATCATTAGCCATCCACGGAACGACCATAAGGTGGAACAGGTAATGTGTCAGAAGCGGGTGGAATTCTAGCAGGAGCTCCTTTGCGTACTAGGCCACACCCCTCTGATGTAACCAATCCTCCAAGAGCTTACAAAAAGAGCCTTGTAAACTCTCGGAGGATTGGCTACATCAGGGGTGTGTGGCCTAAGGTGCAAAGGAGCTCCTGCTAGAATTCTACCCCTGGTCAAAAATAGATCAAAAAGTCCTTATTTTATTTTATTTAGTATATTTCTATTCCGCCCATTCCCCCGTAGGGCTCAGGGCGGGGTACAACATATGATAAAACAATAAAATACAATAAAAACATTCTATAAACAGACTACTCAACAGCATTCAGATTACCATGTCATCACATATTGCCCAGCCTAGCCGTCTCACATCATGATCTCATAGAGATGGCAGTTTTTATTCCATTTCCGAGCACAGATCACAGTGCTGGCCGGGGAGGCCAACCTGATCAAGAATAGATGCCCGCAGCGTGGTCTATTCACAAACAAATCCATTCATGCTTTCCCTCTATTCCCAATTAAAACAGGTCCCATTCCAGCCAATGAGGAAGAAGATTCTGCGCCGGACAAGGCATACAGCCGCACAGCTAATGAATATTTCTGGAATATCTAGGACTCCATTTCTGCAAAAAGCTTTATCTGATCTATATTCTTTACAGAGGGACTTCTCAGAGATCCTACACATCTCTTCACACTTCAAAGTTCCAAGCAGGTTCTTAATTCCAGTTGCCGGAATGGGACCTGATCCCCCTTCCTCATCTTCCCTCTCTCCATGATTCTCACTTTTGTTGCCAAACCTCCTGGTGGAGCCTGGCAATCTCTCAGAATTACAGCCGCTCTTCAGACTACAGAGATGAGTTCCACTGGATAAAATGGCTGCTTGGGAGGGTGGGGTGTATGTCATGAGATCTCAGCTGAACTCCATCTCCTCCCCAAACCCTGCTTTCCTTAGTCTCCACTCCCCAAATCTCCAGGGACTTCCCAATGTAGAGTCGGCAGCTCTACCGTTAACAAATGTCACAGTTTGCCTCCTATCTCTGGATTTAGAGAGTTCAGAAATTTTCTACAATAAAATAAAACCGGGAGACCCGGGCCAGCTAATGAGCCAGAAAAACACTGTGTGGCAAGACCAGAGTCTGGGTAAAACGAACGGCCAACACAACATTCATAATCCAGGGGGGGGGGATTATATGCCCATTCCTTCAGAGTCCCAAGTGGAACAGGGACCATGTATGCTTGAAATTTACATTTTCAAAGACGCTGGGAAGATGCAGATGCCTTTTCGGTCCTGGCCCCTGCCTGTTGGAATGAGCTCCCCCTGGAGAGCCAGGCCCTGCAGGATCTGCTTCAATTCCACAGGGCCTGTAAAACAGAGCTCTTTCGCCAGGCATTGAGTTGAGGCAGCGGACGTCACTTGTTACCAGCCATTTAGCATGATTCACTGTAGCACCTTGTAGGTGTTCGTTTCAACATGCTGGCTGTTTGGCCTAATACTTGAGAGAAATTGCTAAGAGGTTTGCTGATTTTCTTCAGGGTTTAAAATGTTTTTATGGCTTGCGTGCACATGATTTTATTGTATATCATTGTGTATTATTTATGTCATTCGGGACTATTGCAGCTTGAAGAAGCTCAGTTGCTAAGAGGACTGTTGCAGCTTGAAGAAGTTCAATTGCTAAGAGGATTGTTGCAGCTTGAAGAAGCTCAATTGCTAAGAGGATTGTTGCAGCTTGAAGAAGCTCAGTTGCTAAGAGGATTGTTGCAGCTTGAAGAAGCTCAATTGCTAAGAGGATTGTTGCAGCTTGAAGAAGCTCAATTGCTAAGAGGACTGTTGCAGCTTGAAGAAGCTCACGCGAAACAAGGCTTCCGTACGACCTTGTCCTTGGAAACTTGGATTATTGGCTGCATCTTTTGACAAATATTAAACATCTGGAGTACTACACCAGGATTTCATAAAATGAGATGGGAAGTTTTACCACAGGATGAAAAGAAGGACACTTGGTGCTAATGCTTTCTTTTTCATGAAGGACTAAAAGTTATGGTTGTTTTGTTATTTATGATGATGGAATTTATATGAGTATGTTTATTTTTGTAGGCATTGAGTTGAGGCACTGGATGTCACTTGTTACCAGCCTCCCCGCTTCATTTCATCCCAGTGCTATAAGACCTGCTGGACATGGACTATAGCCCAAGTCTGTGAGGCAGAATTTGCCATTTTAATACTTATTGTTCTCTGTAATTTTAGATTGTATCTATTTTAAATTGGTTTTTTTTTTTTTTACTGTTGATGGTTTTTATGATGTAACCCACCCCAAGCCTATTCTACAGGAAGGGTGGGCTGAAAATCGAATAAAATAAATCAACAAACAACCTGGAATTGAACAAAAGTCACACAATCTGGGGTCATGCTGTTCATCAAGGAACCATTTGAAAATCTCTGGTTGTAATTTTTCACTTTTTCATTTTCATGGTTTGGTTCACAGACGCCCCCCCCCCCCCACAAACGCACATAATTTAGGATGCCCAGACAAACTCTGCTGTGATCATTCCAGGAACATCTTATCATTGGCTATCAGACCAAGAGCATTCCTTGCCTAGGCTGTTCAAGGACAAATTATACTAGAGATAGGCAAGAACCAGGAAAATGGCGGCTCATGTTGGTTCGTGGTTCATTTGCTTTCCCAAACCATTTCATGGTTCATTTGGGAGGTGTAAAATAGTCCCCTCATGCGTTAGAGATGGCAAATTCTCTGGGAATCTTCAGCAGGCTCTCCTCTACCCACTCTCCAAGTTTGGCAAAAATTGGATTTTGAATGTCCGAGTTATAGCCCCTTGAAGCAGGTGCCCCAGGAAAGCTCAGCTTCAGCTGTCATGACAACTAACTCTTCTCCCTTTTTGTTGCAAAGTGAAAGCAGCTGAGTCGGGGTGTCTGCTCCCATAAAGTAGAAGAAGATGATTTTGGATTTATATCCCACCCTATACTCTGAATTTCAGAGTCTCAGAGTGGTCACAATCTCCTCTACCTTCCCCACCCCAACAAACACCCTGTGAGGTAGGTGGGCCTGAGAGTGCTTTTACAGCAGCTGCCCTTTCAAGGACAGCTTCTATGAAAGCTGCGGCTGACCCAAGGCCATCTCAGCAGCTGCAAGTGGAGGAGTGGGGAATCAAACCCGGTTCTCCCAGATAAGAGTCCGCGCACTTAACCACTATGCCAAACTGGCTCTCAAAGCAGAACAGGAGCTCCATGATTGGCTTCCAGAGCTGCCAATCAAGCTATGGACAACTGCTATGGGTGTTTCTAGGGCTCCCAGAAGTCCATCTCCAGCGCTGCCTAGGAATTGATTGAATCGGCACCAGGCTGTCTAGAAAAATGAACCACAAAAACGAACCATCAAGGAATGAACTGGTTCAAAACAAACCACAAAAGGCCCAGTTTGTGCTTGAACCGTGGCTCATTTTTCAGTTGGTGCCCATTTCTAAATCATACCTCTGTGTGAGCCAAGAACTGAAGAGGAAAAGAAAATTAAGGAGCCTTCAGCTTTTGAAAAAATAAATGAGTCAATAAATTCCCTCTGAGCAATTTATGTCCCCTTGCCAAATTCAGCCAGCCCAGTTTCTGCCCTTGTGAGAAGCCCAAATGAAAAGGCCAACAGTAATAACAGAAATCAAATACGTATCTTTAACAAAGCCAGACAAGAGCATCCCGAAACACCTATTTTAGGCTAACAGTGGCAAAAGAGACCAAAAGTCTGTTCCCTGTCTCACCTGGAGGGCTCAAACTGTGGTCATATGGGAAGAGGTTCAAGCGCTTTTAACATGATTTCCTTGATGGCTCTTCTCATAAACATACGCCAGCTGCATAATCTAAATTTATTTCTGGTTAATTATGGGAATATTATTCCCCCCACCCTTTGCCTCCCCTAGAGATGACCTGACTTAGCAACAAGAAAAATACTGCATTGCCAAACAGAAGACCCATGTTTGGGAACAGATTTGATTTCCCAGGCTCACTGCCAGCCCAAGCTTAGCATGTCACACAGGTAATTTATTTAGTCTCAGACAGGGAGTCAGAGAAGGGGAAAGGGGCAATAAAAGGAAACAGAATCACTTGGCTGAGACAACACACCGCAGGAGGGTCGCCTGGCACTGAACACCAGGTCATCTCAGAAGGATGCAAGAAGACGAAGGCAACCAGGCCCTTCCAAAAGGACTTTGGGAGCTGCCGAGTTGTAGCTTTCCAAAAGAAGAAGAAGATGATGATGATATTGGATTTATATCCCGCCCTATATTCTGAATCTGATCCAAACGGTGGTTTTAAAAGGCAATCGCACAGCAATAACCACAACAAATGCACTTAAATGGGAATACTCAAGAGCAGTCCTTTTAGGAATGCCAGCCTCCAGGTGGGACCTGGGGATCCCCCAGAATTGCAGCTCATCTCCAGACTACAGAGATCAATTCCCCTGGAGGAGGAGATTACATTTATACCCTGCCCTTCCCTCAGAGTCACAAAGCGGCCTACAATCTCCTTCCCTTCCTTTCCCTGCAACAGACACCCGGTGAGGCAGATGGGCCTGAGAGAGCTCTGAGAAAACTGCTCTGGAGTGAACGGCTCTGACAGAACTGTGGCTGACCCAAAGTCACCCAGCCGCTGCATGCGGAATCAAACCCGGTTCTCCAGATTAGAATCCACTGCTCTTAACCACTACATCAAAGTGGCTTTTTTGGTGAAAATGGCTGCTTTGGAGGGCGGATTCTATGGCATTGTACCCCACTGAGGCCCAGGCTCCATCCCCAAATCTCCAGTTTTCCAACCTGGATCTGGCAACCCTATCCCCCACACCGCCCCCCCACCAGTGGCCAGAGGGGCACTGGCACCCGACTTTGCATTTTGCTGGGAATTTTGCATCCTCCCCAAACTCCTTTACCCCTCCTTCTCTGAAAATGACACCGGCAAGCCATCCACACTTTTTCACTCCTTATGTCTTCCCAGGGGTCATTTTGCAGAAAAATAGGTGGTGGAGCTCTTTAGCATAACTCATTGGCATATGCCGCCCCCCTCAGCCAAAAGCAACCCGATGCAAGAAAGGAGAGCCCTGGAGGAGCAAGGCCTGCTTGGGCTGGCTAGAGATCCAGCCAGTCCAAGCAGGCCTCACTTGCCTGGGGCTCTCCTGGGCCACCACCCTGTCTCCAATCAAAAGGCCAGCAAGCCACCCGCCACCCAAAATCACATAAGAGGTGAAGAAAGGGTGGTGTGGGCTTCTCCAAGGGTTAATGAGGGCTGCTGGGGGCGTGGCAAAGCCCCTGGTGGCTGGCTGGCTGCCCGCTCTCCTAGTCCGGGGACTGTTATGCAGCTGCGCCTCCTATTCAATGGACAAGGCAGGTGGGGAGGAAGAGGGGGAACCCTCAGAAAGGTTCAGGAGCTGTGCTCCTGTGAGCTCCTGCTGAATTCAAGGCCTGTGTCTTCCCAAGCGTCTCAGCAAAGCAGCAAGCAATTACAAGAGGGACTGGAAGGAAAATCAGGCAGCATTTGAAAGGATTCTACAGTTCAGAGACAGACATATGGCAAGAGAATAAACCTGTTCTCTGTTCTACCAAATCCAGTGATGGCAGTGAGCATTATACAAAGAATTCAACCGTCTTGGGCTGCTGACAGGCAACACTGCATTATTTAACTTTAAGTTTTCAAAAAAAAAAAAAAAAAACACCCCACTTAACTTGAAGGTCAAAGAAGCCTCAATTAACACTAAGGTTTTTGTTTTTCAATCAAAAGAATTTGGCTATGACTGCAATTTCACATAACAACACCAGAGTTGGTTAAACCTTCGTATAATACACCTGAACGGTACATGGGAGCTGCAACAGCCCCAACATTAATCCCCATGGGGTTTCAGGATCGCATTAGATGTGAACAGGGCTTTTTTGGGGGGTAGCAGGAACTCCATTGCATATTAGGCCTCACACCCCTGATGTAGCCAATCCTCCAAGAGCTTACAGGGCTCTTAGTACAGGGGATTGGATAAGCATAAGAAGCAGAGGTCCATCAATGGCTATTAGCCACAAGGTATGGATGGAATTGTCTGTTTGGCGCATGTGATGCTCTGAATTCTTGGCGCTTGGTGGGGGGGGGCAACTGTGGCAGGGCTTCTAGTGTCCTGGCCCCACTGATGGCTCCTGGGTTTTTTGGCCACTGTGTGACACAGAGTATTGGACTGGATGGGCCACTGGTCTGATCCAACATGGCTTCTCTTATGTTCTCTAGGATTGGAACCTGACTCCCCTCACACTCTTGTGAGGAAACCACCAAAGAAAGACAGAAACCTGGGGGGGGGGGGGGTTGAAATACCCCAAATCACATTCTGCACTCTTGGATAAATACAGTGGCAAAGGTTAAGGGTGTTTGTGGGCAAAATAGTCTGCATTTTTTAGTCCCCCTAACACCAGGGAGGTTGAAGGGTTATCCACTCTCTCGCACTCACTTCTGTGTTAAAATATAAATGTATACACCGCATAGCAACCATGGCTTTTGTATGAGAACTTAAAAGCTCTTCCTCCAGTAGCCAGGCTGCCAAAGTTCATCTTTCTGCAAAAAGAAAAGGTGTCCAGATCCAGCAAATGGGTCCCATCTAGAAATGCGCTTCTTATTGTTCCACACTGCAATAATTACCAGACATGGCATTTTAGTGTTCACAAACAGGCCTCAAAGGGCACAACCCCTCCTCCCACCCCTATTTGCATGATTGTGAACTTCAAACTTCTGCTGGCGTTTTGTTCCAGGCAGTCTGGCTGCCAACTCGTGCATCGGAAAGGTTATCTTCATAAACCAGAAAAGGAACAGGAAAGGCATTTCTGAGGCCTTTGTTGAATGAAAAGTTTTCTGATTCCAGAAAACATGCGTGGAGAGATACACTGCTGGCATTCGTGCTTTCTCATTCAGGCTGCCTAAAATAAACAGCATGGCCATAAATTTCCATGCATTTAAGCAATAAGCATTTGCAGCAGGTCTGCTTGGAATCATTCAGTGGATTGGTCTTCTAGGGTTGACAAGTCTAATTCAAAAAAATTCTGGGGACTTTGGGGGTGGAGCCAGGAGCAAGGGTGTGACAAGCACCATGGAACTCCAAAGGGAGTTCTGGCCATCACATCTAAAGGGACTGCACATCTTTTTAAATGCCTTCCTTCCATAGGAAATAATGAAGAATAGGGGCACCTTCTTTGGGGGCTCATAAAATTGGACCCCCTGGTCCAATCTTTTTGAAACTTGGCAAGCATTTTGGGGAGAGGCACTGGACGCTATACTGAAAATTTGGTGCCTCTTCCTCAAAAAACAGATTCCCCCAGAGCCCCAGATACCCACAGATCAATTCTCCATTATTTCCTAGGGAATGAGTCTCCATAGGGATTAATAGAGTCCCCAGCAGACATTTCCCTCCCCTCCCCCTGCTTTCTGATGACTCTGAAGCAGGGGGACGGCCTCCAAAATGGGGGTTCCCCGCCCCACCTGGGGATTGGCACCCCATGGTCTTCAGTGTTGGACCAGGGCTTTTGCCAATAACCTACAAAGTGCATTTTAATCTTAGTCTGGTACAAACTACTTGAGCCCCAGAAAAAATGTTCACTGAGAAGCAGAAACTAGCAGATACCCCCAGCTCTACTGCGACATCATTCTGGGCTTTGTGTCTGACTTTACTCATCTCCTGGGCAGTAAAGTTCCAAATACTTATACTAAGTTTTACCCATGCAGCCAGCACTGGTGCTAGGGTACTGGTCCTAGGCAGGTGCCCCAGGCAAGGAACACCCCTGTGCCCCCTAGGGCTGTCAAGTCCCCAGTTCAGGTGGGGCTTCCCCCACCTGGGAGGTTCCCAACCTGCTGGCCCACACTCAAGGCATTTCCAGGAAAACTCTATGGTTTTCCCAGATGCTCTAGCCATTTGGGAGGGAAAACTCTATGGTACAATAGGTATCATAAATTTTTCCCCTCCCAAATGGCTAGAGCGTCCAGGAAAACTATAGAGCTTTCCTGGAAATGCCTAGAGTGGCTGCGTGCAACGTCGGCATCACAATGACCTAACTTCCAGTTGACTTCATTGCACCAGCGATGTAGGGGCTCATAGGACGATGTCATTGCATCACACACGTGTGGAAGTCCCCTGCTGTGGAACGCAGAGGACTTGGCAACCCTAGTACCCCCTAGCCCTGTGCCCTTCCATCCCCCAACCCAAATGGTGGCAGTGGGCCCCAGCTGGCACACTGGAGTATGGCCGCCACACCCCTCTGCCCCCATGGTTCCCTCCAGCTCATGGCTTCTCCAGCTGCTGACACAGGCAAGCAAACAAGAAGAAGAAAAATTGCAGATTTATGCCCTGCCCTTCTCTCTGAATCAGAGAGTCAGAGCAGCTTACAATTAGGGGTGTACATTTGGTTCGGCCAAATCGAAGAAACCTCCGAATCACCCAATTCGGCAGTATACAGAGCAGTATACTTCCAAGTCCAATTGGAAACCATTATACGGGAGCCATATACGGAAGTCCATAGAAAAGGTAGGAAAGGAGCTTTCCCGCCTTTGCAAGCCTTTTCCTGCCTCTCCCATAGCCTCCCTGGGATCAGGGATGGAGGGGGAGAGGAGCCCCAGCAGCCAATCCAAAGCATGCATTTGCAAAATGAATTGCAAATGTATGTTTTGCAGGGCTGTTGTGTAGCTGATGGCTGGGCTAATCACCCAACCATCAGCAACATTGTTGTTCTTTTGGGTATCCAAGTAAAAAGTATTCTCTGGCCAATCACAGAGCAGTGGGTTTTTTTGAAACTGCTCTGTGTAGGGCCAGAGAACTTTTTTAAGGAGTTTTCCTGGCTGGACTCCATTCCATTGCTGCTGTGTTGGTGTTGGTGTGAGAGAGAGATTGTGCTGCGCTGGCCCTTGGCCTCAGCTGCTGCTGCTCTCTCTCAGCCTTGCCTGACCTGCCTGGAGAAGAGAAGACATCTAAGGTAAGACAGTCTTGTGGTTCTTGTTTTTATTTTAGTTAGTAAAAAGACTTTTTAAGACTCAGAGTCCCTTTACTTATCCAGATTTTGGTGGGTGGGTACTGGGTAGCTAATTTGGGGTTAGGGTTAGGGGGTTCTGCTGGGGGTGGGGGGGTTGCCAATTTGCCCAGATCTTACTTTAGTGAGAGGACTTTTTAAAGTGCAGGGTCCTTTTACTTTTCCTGATTTAGGTGGCTTGGATTTCTTGGGGTTAGGGTGAAGGTTTTTTTGGGGGGAGGGGTTGGTAAAGTTCCTGTATTGTTAAAAGTCAATTGTTTTACTGTTTTAAAAGGATTCTGTGTTTGATTTGTTGCTGCTGTGTTGTGCTGCTGTTGTTCCTTTTCTCTTCTGGTTCTGGTTCTTGGGGGGGGGCTGTTTGGCCTAATTTTCTTTGTTAAAAAGGTCACTTTTTCAACAGTTGAATTTGTTGTCCTTTTCTCAGTGATTGGGATCTGTTGCTGTTGGTTTTGCATCATGTCCTGTTGTCCCTTTTCCTGGTTCTGGTGTTGTTGGGGGGTTTTTTTGGAAGGGGGGGGGTGTTGTTGACTGATTTAGCCTGAGATTTTTTATTGTTGAAAAGGTAACATTTTTAACAGTAATCTGTTTGGATCTGTTGTTGTTTGGATCTGTCCACCACTTCTCTTGTTTGAGAGTTGTGTTGCTTGGGGCAGGGCTGGAGATCTGGCATCTGTAAATTGTGTGTTCTGTGGCAGGGAAGCTGGCATCTGGGTGAGAGACCCAGAACCAGCATGCTTGTTGTGCTTGGCCGGCTCTTCCCACGTTGTTTGGGGCAGGGCTGGAGAACTGGCATCTGTAAATTGTGTGTTCTGTGGCAGGGAAACTGGCATCTAGGTGAGAGACCCAGAACCAGCATGCTTGTTGTGCTTGGCCAGCTCTCCCAGCATTGTTTGGGGCAGGGCTGGAGAGCTGGCATTTGTAGATTGCATGTTCTGTGGCAGGGAAGCTAGCATCTGGGTGAGAGACCCAGAACCAGCGTGCTTTTTGTGCTTTGCCAGCTCTCTCCGCGTTGCTTGGGGCAGGGCTGGAGAGCTGGCATCTGTAAATTGTGTGTTCTGTGGCAGGGAAACTGGAATCTGGGTGAGAGAGCCAGAACCAGCATGCTTGTTGTGCTTTGCCAGCTCTCCCTGTGTTGTTTGGGGCAGGGCTGGAGAGCTGGCATCTGGGTTTGCTGCAGCCAGGTCTGCAGAGTAGACCTTGAGCAGATTGTGTTTTGTGTGGCAGTGATGTTGGCAACTGAGTTTATATTGATTCCAGGCCAGCAGGGTTCATAGAGTAGAAAGATGGATATAGTGCATTTGGGTTCTATAGAGATTCTGTGGTGTGAACTTAGGTTTGGCTTTGGGTGCCCCAGGAATTAGACCCCCTGGCCCAATCTTTTTGGGACTTGGGGGTTTTGTAGGGGAGAGTCCCCTGCGGGTTCCCTACAGTTTTGGGGACTCTCCCTCAAACCCCCTGTCCCTCAGTAGCCTCTAATTATGCCCTATGTTGCCATTGATTTCAATGGCCCATAGGATATAATGGTGTGATAGGGGCACCCTCTTTGGGTGCCACTGGAATGGGACCCCCTGGCCCCATCTTTTGGGACTTGGGGAGTTTGTAGGGGAGAGTCCCCTGCAAATATTGGGCTCTCCCTCAAACCCCCTCCCCTCCAGGCGGCTTCCAATATACCCTATTTTGCCATTGATTTCAATTGCCATAGGGTATAATGGGGCCATATATTCGGAAATAGCCATACATCTACCATATATACAGCTATTCCAAGTACCGGTATTCGGAAATATATGGTATTCCGAATATGTTGGCCCCATATATTTCCGAATCCGATTATTTCCGATTTTTTTTTTTGCACATCCTTACTTACAATCTCTTATATCTTCTCCCTTCAACAGACACCCTGTGAGGTGGGTGGGGCTGAAAGAGCTCTCACAGCAGCTGCCCTTCCAAGGATAACCTCTGCCAGAGCTATGGCTAACCCAAGGCCATTCCAGCAGTTGCAAGTGGAAGAGTGGGGAATCAAGCCTGGTTTTCCCAGATTAGAGTCCACGCACTTAACCACTACACCAAACTGGCTGCCTGGAAGAGGCAGCGTGGTGGTGGAGAGGAGCCAGGAGCAAACAGGAAGAGGCGGCTGCAGTACTCGGTTCTGGCTGCACCGTCTTTGCTGCCGGTTGGTTTTATCCGCGCTGGCAGCTCTGCCTCCCCCATAGGCTGCTGGAGCCACCTGTGGGGAAAGGGTGGGGACAGGAGGGGGTGCTGGCACCCCTGTAAGCCAGGTGGTTGCCCTAGGTAGTTGTCAACATGGCCTACTCAGACATGCTGGGCCTGCATGCAACCTCAGACTTGAGCATGATTTTCCAAGAAGAAACGTATTTTCTTCCCGAATGCTTGGCCTTTCTGCAGCAACACAGAAGTCCTCCTAGATAGAGGGTTAAAAAAAATAATAAAAGGACCACCCCCTTCTCCAAAATCATTACTGTGTAGCTTTCATTTTGCTGCTCTGCAATACCAGAGCAACACTCCCATGCCAAATACTATATACAAAACACAACATTTTTTAAAGATCCCATTTCCTTCATTTTTTTTTCTTCCTGCCTATTTTATTTTGTCCTTTTATATGACCTTGGGTGCCCTCTTGAACAGAGGAAAACAAACAAACAAGATTATAAAGACCCGGTTTTCTTGGCAACCTTACTGTATACTTTGGCCTTCTCTGTCTTTATAGAATAATAAACAGGAATGCATTCTTTTTAAATTAGAAGCCTTAATAGAGTTGCCAGGTCCTACCTGGCAGCTGGCAGGGGAATCCTCCATCCTGTCTGGGGCTTCTTTCATGTGTGATTTGCACAGACCGTGTGATGATGTCACCCGGACATTAAATCATTATATCGCCAACTGGGAGAGTGGTGTGCTAGTTTTGGGGCCAAACTATGGTTTGCAGCTGATTTTTGTTTTGCCAAAAAAACCCTAGAGCGTCACCATGCAATGTCAGTGACATGATGATGTCACTTCCGGATGATGACATCACATCGCCTTTCAGGCCAGCTGGGGGTGGGATTTCCTCTGTCAGCCAGTCGGCCAGTGGCAGGGAAACACCCTGCAAAAGTAGGGGTCCCGAACCCCAACAGGAGTTTGGCAACCCTGTGCATTAACATGCAACTTCCTGTTATCTTTTTCATTGACTTGTGCCTTCCTATAACACTGTGCTTAACACACTAGTGTGGCATTAAACAGGGAGAGTGCAAGACCTCAGTTCTGTCTGGCAGGGAAAGCCCTGAGCATATTAAGCTGCCTTAAACTGAGTTGGGTTATATAAAAGCCAGTATTGTTTCAGAATAGCTGGGTCAGTCTGCAGTAGAACAGCTGGATTTGAGTACAGTAGAACCTTCGAGACCAGTAAGATTTTGAGGAAATAAGCTTTTGAGAGTCAAAGCTCCCTTTATTGGATACTCCCTTTGTCACCAGAAGGAGAAGGAGAAGGAGGAGGAGGAGGAGGAGGAGGAGAAGAAGAAGAAGAAGAAGAAGAAGAAGAAGAAGAAGAAGAAGAAGAAGAAGAAGAAGAAGAAGAAGAAGAAGAAGAAGAAGAAGAAGAAGAAGAAGAAGAAGAAGAAGAAGAAGAAGAAGAAGAAGAAGAAGAAGAAGAAGAAGACGACGACGACGACGACGACGATGATGATAGTGGTGGTGGTGGTGGTGATTATGGTGATGGATTTATACCCACCATTCACTTTGAATCTCAGAGCGGCTTACAATTTCCTTAACCTTTTACTTCCCACAACAGACACCCCGTGAGGTAGGTGGGGCTGAGAGAGCACTCCCAGAAGCTGCCCTTTCAAGGACAATTCTGCAAGAACTATGGTTAACCCCAGGCCATTCCACCAGCTGCAAGTGGAGGAGAGGGGAATCAAACCCAGTTCTCCCAGATAAGAGTCCGCACACTTAACCACTACACGTTCAGAGTGTAGGGTTGGATATAAATTGAATATCTTCTTCAAACTGGCTCTCAAAAGTTTATACCCCTAAAATCTTGTTCGTCTCTAAGGTGCTACTGGACTCAAATAAAGCCACTATTGTCTATTTGGACTGGCAGCAGCTCTCCAGAGGCTCAAGTTCTTTCACATCCACTCCTACCTTATATTTGGAGATGCTGGAGATTGAACCCGAAACCTTCTGCATGAAAAGCAGATGCCTTGCCACTGAGCCATGCCCCTCCCTTTCTTTGTCAATTCTTTTTTTACCATTCTGCGCAACCCCAGCATCGAAAGAAAATGCAAAGCTAGCCCTGACCTGGGTAGCCCAGGCAAGTCCCATCTTGTCAGATTTCAGGTGCTAAACAGGGTCAACTCTGGCAAGTATTTGGATGGGAGACCTCCTTGGACAGCAGTCAGGAGGACAGGGGCAGGCTTTATTCAGCCACTTCTCTGAATATCCTCCATGCCCCCAGTAGGGGTCAGTCATCAGAGGTCACCATGACTTCCAGGTACACACACACACACAGACACACACCACAAAACGTAAGATAAACCACACTGCCTTCCTTCCAAACTGTCTGATTTGAACTCTGGTTAGCTCATGAAGCCAGGATTCAGCTCACCATCCATTATGCAATTGCTGATTTCATCACTTTCTTTCTGTAGCCTGATGTGGGACACTGCTGTGAAACTAACCACGATTTCCCTAGGATGTCTGCATTTAGACCTCACATAAAACCATAGCGAAGGCTGGCTATGGTTCGGGATGCTGCACATTTCATCCCGAACCTGTTTCACAGTCGAATGTTCCGCATTCAGCTGAGACAATCAGATGGGATCAACGGACAGCCATCAGCTGGTGTGATCAATTGGCAGAAGACAACTGCAAAACAGATTTGAATAGACTGGTCTTCAAACCTGCCCAGTTGCAAAGTGCTGCCAATCCAAGCAGACTGGCAGCAATTAATTAAGGATTGCTTTGACAAGCACTAAAGATTGGATATTTATTAAACACAGCACTGATTTATGACTTTCTAGGGCTGCATTCACACAATGAGTCACCATTTTCCCTGCATTTTTCACCTGTCAAGCCACTGGAAGGCTTTTGGAGCTTTTGTTTTCCTTTTAAAAATTGCTTTTGTCATCTAAAGTTTGGATGAAAGCCCCAGCTTTCAACAAGAAGTACATCTCTAGCCCTTCCCATGACAGAGATATAAGAGGAAATGTGCAGCCTTATACCTTTCCCCTTATAATGTCAGAAAGAAAGAAAGAAAGAAAGAAAGAAAGAAAGAAAGAAAGAAAGAAAGAAAGAAAGAAAGAAAGAAAGAAAGAAAGAAAGAAAGAAAGAAAGAAAGATAGATGGAACATCAGTGATCATGGCAATATATCTTTTCAGTCTTAGATTGCAATTTTATAATAGCAATTACATTTTCTTAAAAACCTTCAAAGGGCTTCTGGTCACACAACAAGGAAAATGGCAGCCCCGGCTACAGAAAAGCCAATTGCTCTGCACTTCCTTAGGAGGAATACAGTGAAGTAGCCTGTCATACTGCCATGAACCAACCAATGAACAGTCAAATCATACCCTGAAGAAGCTGCTTCTTGCCCATGACTGGTTTACAGGACATGAGATGAACCAATGGGTGTTCAAGAATCCTTAGCTGCAGTTAATGTAACAACCTGATAGGCCCTAACTAACCAGAGTTAGTAGACTGTCCCATACTCCAATAATCTTATTTAACATAAATGGTCTGATTCAATCCTGGCTTAGGTAATGTCTGAAATGAAAATTTCTGCCCATTCTTCATTATACACCACACAAATCCCAGAGATATAGATCCAGAGCAGCTGCAAAAAGACCAGTATTGCTGGCCACTCTCATAAAACTCCAGTAATGTAGGAACCCCCGAATCAAGGAAGAAATTGGGATGGGAAGAGCTTCATATGCATCTAAAATGAACAGCGACTCTGTCCTAGATAGATAACCTGGTCCCTTTATTTAAAAATACAAAACAGAGCTTGACAACCCCGTGCTCTGACCCCAGTGTTCATTCAAGCCCCTTCTCTTTGATTGGTGTTCTCATCCAAACCCATTAAAAAGACGATGATGTCTTTCAGAACTCTGATTAGCCCACAGATCAAAACGCATCAAGTCAAAAGGCCAACCGGTTGTATGTTTAATTAAGGCGTAAGATCTTTCAAAAGACACATTCATAGTGATTCTCTCTCTCTCTCTCTCTCTTCCTCAGCTAATGACCTGACCGTTAAAAAGAAGAAAAAGGAGATGTATGTAAAGGTTGCTTGACAAGAGTGACAGAAAGGGAACAAGACGATGATACGGCAGCGGAAGGCGAATAGAAAATATGATCACGTATTCACGGGGGACAGATTTAAACACGAGGAGGGAAAGGCAAAACAAAGCCGGCTATGTATTACGAAAAGTCCCTGAACTGCTGACGAAAGTATTCAAAATCGTTAGGGTACTTCCATAACAAAGAGATGCTGTGCTCGGTTTCACAGGGCGTTTCCAAGGACTGAACGATTTCCTGTCTCCAGAGTGTGACTTTCTCACATCCCTGTCCAACCGCAGCCCCAAATATTCCCCAAAATGCAGCTCTTGGGACACACGAGAGACTCCCCCCCCCCAAGCAGCATATGGCTTATTATGGGCTATAGTGGGAAAAGGAGATAAGAGAGCCACCCTCCACTGATGGAAGCAGCCATTTCACACAGTAGCTTTGTCAGCCATCAGAACAAATATTGCATACCACCATCCATCCGTATGTTACAATTAAGTCAAAAATAAGTTGGCTTCTACAGGGGTGGCCAAACTTGCTTAATTTAAGAGCCACATAGAATAAATGGCAGATGTTTGAGAGGCACAAGACATGAATGTCAGATGAATGAGAGTCACAGGAAGGAAGGAAGGAAGGAAGGAAGGAAGGAAGGAAGGAAGGAAGGAAGGAAGGAAGGAAGGAAGGAAGGAAGGAAGGAAGGAAGGAAGGAAGGAAAATAGATGGGAGGGAACGGTGGCAAGAAAGCAACTTTAACTTTAAATGCATTCTCCATGTCACAGGTTGGCTTGGGTTGGAAAAGTGATTTAAAGATAGAAAGGCTTTCTCCAAGTCAGCTGATGGGGCAACAGGGGCTTTGTGAGCCACACAAAGAGCCACATCTGGATAGGGGCAGCTCATAATAATAATAATAATAAATTTTATTTGTACCCCGCCCTCCCCCGCCGAAGCAGGCTCAGGGCGGCTAACAACACAGTGACCAATGGTACATTAATAAATAAAACATTAATAAACAACATAGTAACCAATGGTGCATTAATAAAACAATTACATTAAGAACATTAAATTAAGCATTAATATAACCTTAAAAACCAGTAGAACATTAATTAAAACAAACTATAACATTATCATTGACGCTATTCTAGTTAGTGCTAATGGCGGATTTTCTTCGTTGTAAAATGTACTTCAGCTGTTCATAAAAGCTAATTTAAAAAGAGTGGTCTTGCAGGCCCTGTGGAACTGATCAAGGTTCCGCAGGGCCCGCACCTCCTCTGGGAGTTGGTTCCAGAGATATGGGGCCGCAGCCGAGAAGGCCCGTGAGCGGGTGTTCTGTAGTTTAACTTCTCTTGGCCCAGGGGTGGTCAGTCTGTTTTTTCCTACTGACCTCAGTGCTCTCTGGGGCTCGTACGGGGAGAGGCGGTCCTTCAGGTAGGCCGGTCCTCGACCATATAGGGCTTTAAAGGTAATAACCAGCACTTTGTACTGGACCCGGTATACAATCGGCAACCAGTGCAGTTCGCGTAGCCCCGGCCGTACATGTTCCCATCTTGGGAGACCAAGCAGCAGCCTGGCCGCCGCGTTCTGCACTAGTTGTAGTTTCCGGGTCCGGCACAGAGGCAGCCCCATGTAGAGGGTGTTACAGTAGTCCAGTCGTGAGGTGACCGTCGCATGGATCACCGTCACTAGGTCCCGACGCTCCAGGAAAGGGGCCAACTGCGGTGCTGTTATTATTAGTGTTGTTATTATTATTATTATTATTATTAATAACAGCGGTGCTGTTATTATTAGATCTGTCAGCCGCATTTGATACGGTTGACCATCAGGTACTGACTAGCTGCCTTGCCGACGTGGGAATTCAGGGGTCTGCCTTACAGTGGTTGGCCTCTTTTCTCCAAGATCAAGGACAAAGGGTGGTGATAGGGGAGAAATCATTCCGAAGGCAACCACTTATATGTGGTGTGCCACAGGGTGCGGTTCTGTCACTGATGTTATTTAACATCTATATGCGCCCCCTTGTCCAGATTGTCAGGAGGTATGGACTGGGATGTCACCAATATGCAGACGACACCCAACTCTATCTATTGATGGGTGGTCAGTCCGACTGTACTCCGGAAAATCTAGACCTGGCTCTTCAAGCCGTAGCATCTTGGCTCAGGCTGAATCAGTTGAAACTGAATCCGACGAAGACGGAGGTTCTCTACCTGAGCCGGGGTGGTCCGGGGGGGGGGATCCCTCTGCTGGCTCTTGACGGGGTGTCACTAATACTGGCCCCTAAGGTCAAGAGCTTGGGTGTGCTCCTTGAGTCCTCTCTTACAATGGAGGCCCAAGTAGCAGCCACTACTAGATCCACCTTTTTTCATCTTCGGTGGGTACGGCAGTTGGCCCCTTTCCTGGAGCATGACGACTTAGCAGTGGTGATCCATGCTACGGTCACCTCAAGAATAGATCACTGTAATGCTCTCTACATGGGGCTACCCTTGGCGCTGACTCGGAAACTACAGCTAGTGCGGAATGCTGTGGGACGGCTGTTAATGGGGCTTCTCCGGTGGGAGCACATTCAGCCAGTGCTGAGAGAGCTGCACTGGCTACCTATTGTGTTCCAAGTCTGTTTCAAGGTGCTGGTATTGACCTTTAAAGTTGTCTATGGTCAGGGGCCTGTATATCTGAGGGACCACCTTTCTCCATATGTTCCCCGGAAAGCACTGCGTTCAGGGACAAAAAATCTATTGTCCATCCCTGGACCAAAGGAGGCTAGGTTGCAGCTAACGTGAGCTAGGGCCTTCTCGGTGGCAGCACCAGAACAGTGGAACGCTCTCCCGGAGGCTATAAGGGCCCTGCAGGATATCTCTACTTTCCGCAGGGCCTGTAAGACCAAACTGTTTCAACAGGCCTTTGAGATCTAACCGGGAGAGAGCTGCCGCCCTACATCATTATAGAGTACTATATGATCACCGCTTATATTATATAGTAGTGATACAGCACCATGAAATGAAATGTTTTTAGATAATTTCAAATTGTAATTATTTTTATTGATTTTAATCTGTAAAAATGAATGCTGTTAGCCGCCCTGAGTCCGCTTGCGGAGAGGGCGGGATAGAAATTTAAAGAAATAAAGAAATAAATAATAACATGTGGCTCCCGAGTTGCACTTTCGCCACCCCTGGTATATGGAGTGTATTTAGTAATTTTGCTGTATTTTGTTGCCGCTCCAGGTTTGTATCCCAGCTCCCTCCCGAGGTTTAACCAACATTTTGGGAGTCATGGCTCAATGCGGAGAAAAGGGGGAGGCAAACAGTGTGGTCTAAGTGCAAAATCAAATGATAACATCTCCCAGGGAGGGTGTTGGCAGGCTAGCAAACCAAGGGAATGGATATAATGGTTGAACTTGGCCCATATAATGGTTCTACTTGAGAGCGAGCTGAATCCCAGTAGTGCTGCAAATTCCACTGCGGTTCCTCTTGCACCCAACAAGCAGATCCTTGGGTCCGAGAAGAAATGACAACCGGAAACCGATGTTCATTGCGTTCATGACTCAGCCCTACCCCACCTGCCCGAGTAGTTATAAATTACCTGCCTACCAACTTCTTCTCAGTTTGACCCAGAGAGAACTCCAGTTTTCTGGGTTACACCTCTGAGGATGCCAGTCACAGTTGCTGGCGAAACGTCTGGTCTCACAATGCCAAGACCACAGCCACACAGTCCGGAAAATCTACAACCAACCGATGTTCATTTCCTTGTCTTGAACCACTAGTCTCCAACAACACTGTCAGCATCTCCAGGAATTGCTCCAGGTGCTTCAGCTGAAAACCAGCCCGATGTGCCCAGCAAGGCAGCCTGGAGCGCTCTTGTTTGGCAGTTGCATGCCAAGAATGAAAAGGGATGCCAGTTCCCCATCACGCTTTAATGAGCTCGAGATTGGGAGAAGGACAGCAAGGAACATATTTATGAGCACAGCTGGACTTCGTTCTGAAGATAATCAAGACTTCATCATGGCAGGAGCTAACGGAGTTATCAGGCAACAGCGACTCCACGGTTCCCAATCCAAAGTGCTTTAAAAGCCCATAAAACATCTCTTGAGCCAATATTTTGATGATGACACTGCCTATTTCGATTCCATTTTGCCACAGAAATCCTCCGTTTTGGCCCAGCTTCATCACTCAAGAAAAGCAAACGATGACAAACATAGATCTTTTCTTGCCAGGCAGGAACGCCAACTGTGCACTTTATGGTCCATCTTTTTTCTATTCATCCCATTGAATATTTAACGCAACTATATCTCCCCTTGTTCTATCTGCTCCTGCTTCGCTCCCTCTCTTGTTTATGATCCATATTTATGGAGCCGTTCAACTCTTCCGGTATTGTTTCTCTAAATTACCGTCACATTGTTTGCATTTTTAAAACCTGCCCCGTTGTTCACGATTAGCTCAGCTGTCAATAAAAAGCAAATACATAACTTAGCATCAGTAATAAAGAAGATTTTATAGGGGGCCGCCAGCTACGTGCGCGTTATATGAGGTAACGACAACCATATCCTCGTGCGATCTAGCACGTTCCTTCAAAATGGGGCATCCCGCTAAAGGCCCTTCCAGCCCCAACCTCCAGGTCCTGTTATTAGAACTGATCTTGTTATGGATGTGATTGGATATATGTATAAAGTGTGGTGTTCTTGCCTGGCTTATTGGAGCCTGGAGGACTGAGCTTTGGGACTCAGGAACAATGGGCAGTAGGATCCAAATCCCTGCTGCCCTGCTCCAATCACGGGCCCCTTGCTGGTTTGAATGGTCCAATAGCATGCTAGCACAGGAACCTTGAGTGTATATATAACTTGGCCCTGTTGGCCCAGTCTTTAGTCTTAGAGCACAGCCCTATACTATGCTGCGATAATAAAAAAGAGCTATGATCACAACCACCTCGCCTGTTCATTGCATTAAACCCACTGTATTATAGACCTTTAGGTGGCAGAGTCCAGTTCCCCTGGAGAAAATGGCCACTGAAGCCCCTCCCCTCCCCAAATCCTGCCCTCCTCAGGCCCCACCCCCAAAATCTCCAGGTAGTTCCCAACCAAAGCCAACAACCCTACATGCAAAGCTGGGGGAGGAAGGGGCGGGGTTTGTTGCAGCTGGGGTTGCCAAGCCCAATTCAAGAGATATCTGGGGACTTTGGGGATGGAGCCAGGAGCAATTCTGGCCATCAGATTTAAAGGGACCGCACACCTTTTCAATGCCTTGTCTCCATGCAAATAATGAACAGGGGCACTTTCTTTTGGGGCTCACAGAATTGGACCCCCTGGTCCAATCCTTTTGAAACTTGGAGGGTGGTTTGGCGATAGGGAAAAGATGCTATGCTGAGAATTTGGTGCTTCTACCTCAAAACACAGCCCCCCCCCTAGAGCCCCAGAAACCCACAGATCAATTCTCCATTATACCCTATGGGAATCAATTTTCATAGAGAATAATGGAGCGCCCAGAAGACATTCCCCCCCCCCTTGCTTTCTGATGACTCGGAAGTGGGGGGAGGGCCTCCAGACCGGGGGATCCCCTGCCCCCACCTGGGGATTAGCAACCCTAGTTGCAGCCTGTGGAAAGGAAGAAAGGAAAGCACGCTCCTCCAACCACCTGGCATAGAAAGAGATGCACAGTTGGCAAGCAGAAGAGATTGAATTTATACCCCCCCCCCCCTTCAGTACCTGAAGGAATCTCAAGTGCAATTTATGATCTGCTTTCCCTTCCCCTCTCCACAGCAGACACCCTGTGAGGTAGGTGGGGTGAGAGAGCTCCCCTAAACTGCTATTGAACAGAACAGCTCAGAGTGAGTTATGACTGCCCCACAGTCACCCAGCTGGCTGCATGTGGAGGAGTGAGGGATCAAACCACTTGGTGTAGTGGTCATGCTGCAATAATACAGTTTGGTGTAGTGGTTAAGTGCGCGGACTCCTATCTGGGAGAACCGGGGTTGATTCCCCACTCCTCCAATTGCAGCTGCTGGAATGGCCTTGGATCAGCCATAGCTCTCGCAGAGTTGTCCTTGAAAGGGCAGCTTCCGGGAGAGCTCTCTCAGCCCCACCCCACCCGCTCTTTGGGATTCCGAACATAGGGCGGGATATAAATCTAATATCTTCTTCTTCTCCTAGAGAGCAAAGAAAAAACAATGGCCTTTAAAAACCAGGAGGAAGTATGGAGTGTTGTGTACCTCCCTGTGACCAGAAAGTCCTGGAGGAAAACACCAAGAAAGCTTTCTGAGACTCATGAAAAATCACAGACGTATCATAAGACACCGGGTTCCCAGCTCTGGGTTGGGAAATACTTAGAAATGTTGGGAGTGGAGCCTGGAGAAGGTGGAGTTTGAGGAGGGGGGGTCCACAAGTAGGGTGTAATGCCTTAGACTCCACCTCTCCCCCAAAAGAGCCATTTTCTCCAGAGGAGTTGATCTTGGTCATTGGAGAGCAATCGTTATAGCAGGAGATCATAAGAGAAGCCATGTTGGATCAGGCAAATGGCCCATCCAGTTTAACACTCTGTGTCACACAGTGGCCAAAAAACCCCAGGTGCCATCAGAAGAAGAAGAAGATATCGGATTTATATCCCGCCCTCCACTCCGAAGAGTCTCAGAGCGGCTCACAATCTCCTTTACCTTCCTCCCCCACAACAGACATCCTGTGAGGTGGGTGGGGCTGGAGAGGGCTCTCACAGCAGCTGCCCTTTCAAGGACAACCTCTGCCAGAGCTATGGCTGACCCAAGGCCATGCTAGCAGGTGCAAGTGGAGGAGTGGGGAATCAAACCCGGTTCTCCCAGATAAGAGTCTGCACACTTAACCACTACACCAAACTGGAGGTTCATCAGTGGGGCCTGGACACTAGAAGTCCTCACACTGTTGCCCCTCCCAAGCACCAAGACAGAGCATCACTGCCCCAGACAGAGAGTTCCAACAATACACTGTGGCTAATAGGTGCCTCCAGAGGGCGAAAACCCTAACAGAACAGAACTTTCAGATTGCTCCGGAACCCACTGCTTTTCAGTGGTTGGCATTTACACATAAAACTGTCAGTCATCAAGCATACCAGAATCCAGAACAGACAGACCACCAGGAGTACATCCATGCTGGAACCTGTGCCCTTTAAAGTTTCGAAGAGCTCACTCATGGGACTGTGATATTCCAAGGAAAAAGTATTTTTGCTACAGATTTTAAAAAGACAGATTGGGCTTTTTATTATGTGTGAGTATGCTGTATTGTATGGGTTCTTTTTACTATTCTGTGAAAGGGGATACTTATTGGAATGACAATTTAGATCCTCAGACCGACAAGCCATTAATTATTTCTGGTAAGAATACAGGAGGGGAGGATTCAAACAGGGCCAGCCCTGCCACTTGGCAAACTAGGTGATTGCCTAGGGGGCTGGCCTTCTGGGGGGTGCCAAACTGCCTTGCCCCCCCAATGACTCGGTGATGTTATCAATGCAGGGGGAAGGGCGCTAGAAGCTAGCCTTGCCTAGAGTGCCAGACAATCTAGGGCCGGCCCTGGGTACAAAGGGGATATAAGAGATCTTAACGCAAAATTGTGAGCTCTGGAGGTCTAAATGACGTGTATACTTCCTACTTTCATAATTATTTTTCAGCGTCATGACATTTACATCATTTTATTCTCCAAACAGGCAAATAATTTGATTCTGTTATGCATGTCATTTGCATCGATTGCCTCCAGAAATCATCTTTAAAGGGTGGGTTTCTTCCGCTAATTCTGAAAAATGCGCCTCCAGGTAGGCAGCTTGCGTATACGCAATGGTTTTGTACAATTAAATTCAAAGTCGCCGTATCTGCAGACACATTTGAACAGTCAGTGGGAACAAAAAAATCAATTGGCGTATGGATTTTTTAAAAGGAATCAAACTGGCCTAATGTGCCCTATCAAGGACCACAAAAGTAGATCCAGTGCTAATATTTCACTTATTATATTAAGCTAAACAGAGTTGCAGCCTCCAAATGGGAAAAAAATGCCTCAACTGTATCTATATTATCAGGAAAAATCAAGTCCACAAGAGTATTAATGACAACATAGACTGCAAACCAACACAGAGACTGATTCCTTACTAGCAGTTGCTCCACCTCCAGACTTCTGCTTTCCCTGGCTCAAGTGATCAATTCCCCACTAGTTGTTGCACTAGGGTTGTCAAGTCCCCCCTAGCCTTCGCTGGCGATGTCGCATGCCGGCCGCTCTAGACATTTCCAGGGAAACTTTATGTCTTTTCCAGATGCTCTAGCATTTTCGGGAGGAAAAACTCTATGGTACCTATTGTAAGCTCTTGGAGGACTGGGTACATTATTATTATTATTATTATTATTATTATTATTATTATTATTATTATTATTATTATTATTATTATTATTATTAATTTTTATTTGTATCCCGCCCTCCCCGCCTGGGCAGGCTCAGGGCGGCTAACAACATTCAATAAGACATGATATAAATACAATAATTAAAACACATTAAAGGCATAAAACACAATTAAAATTATAAAACAGCATAAAAATTTTTTTTAAACAATGCTAATCCAGCATTTATAGTCTATAACATATATAATCTATAGTTTAACAACAGCAGAGGTGTTCCGGGCGCTGTTACATATTTAAATAGTGGCAAGAATCATTGACAAATCACTTTGTTGGATCCTCCGTTCAGTCATCCCCTGTCAGCATTCTGAGAAAGCCTACCTAAAGAGGATGGTCTTGCAGGCCCTGCGGAACTGATCTAAGTTCCGCAGGGCCCGCACCTCCTCCGGGAGTTGATTCCACAGGCTGGGGGCTGCCACGGAGAAAGCCCGTGCCCGTGTGGTCTGTAATTTTGCCTCCCTTGGCCCAGGGACAGTCAGCTTGTTCTTCCCTGCTGACCTCAGTGCTCTTTGGGGCTCGTACATCGGGGGTGTGTGGCCTAATATGCAAAGGAGCTCCTGCTAGAATTCCACCCCTGGCTGGAAGGATTTAGGAGCCCTCCAGAAGCCAAAATTCTTCAGACAGCTCTGCTCATAATTAGTGCTTTTTAAAGGGGGGAGGAGTAGGCTTCCTGGCCTCCTGCTGGGGGCAGGGCTTTCCCTTGTCCTGGAGCTCCCAGCCCACCAGCACAGAGCTGGCCAGTGGGGGGATCCCCACCCCTAAAGAGCTCCGTTGCACCCAACATGCCCAGCGTGATGACATCACTTACAGGTGACATCATCATGCCGGGCACATTGCATGGGAGATGCTCTACCAATCTGGGTAAAATCTCTATGGCACCATAGAGTTTTAACCAAAATTCCTAGAGCATCCCCTTGCAATATGCAATGATGTCACTTCCAGATGATGTCATTGTGCTGCATGTACTTTGCATGCACAGGAAGATTCCACCCCCACCCTGCGAGCAGCCAGGTAAGCCAAATTCACCTCTCCTCAAGGGGAGAAGATATTTCCTACCTTTGCAAAAGCGACACTGAGGGATCTTTGAGGTTTCCCATCTAAATACTGTTTTCTTCCCCCATGCAGAAGAAGAAGAAGAAGATTGCAGATTTATACCCCACTCTGAATCAGAGTCTCAGAGTGGCTTACAATCTCCTTTATCTTCTTCCCCCACAACAGACACCCTGTGAGGTGGGTGGGGCTGAGAGCTCTCCCAGAAACTGCCCTTTCAAAAACAACTCTTGAGAAAGCTATGGCTGACCCAAGGACATTCCAGCAGCTGTAAGTGGAGGAGTGGGGAATCAAACCCAATTCTCCCAGATAAGAGTCCACACACTTAACCACTACACCAAACTGGCTCTCATAGGATGCATAACAAACACGCCAGTAATCTTAAAGTCAGTTTATCATCAATAAAGCATGAGCAGTTAATGTGGCAAAATGGAAGCATTCTAAAAAAACCTGGGGTGGTGGGATGCAGAAATTCGGGCGGCAAATGGGGGGAGTTTAGGCAGCCCCGTTCCTCTACTTGCAATGGTTTCTGAAAGTCAGCAGAAGAAAGCCGCTTTATATAGCTTACCCTGCCTTGAGGATAAATATTGCAGATTTCTCCCAAAGGCCCTTTAAAAAGTGGCACTCAGCAAACAGAAATCAAACTAATACTAAGGAGCTGGATGATGTCAATTAGACACCAGGGTCTCAATTAACATATGCCTGAGATCTGGATACCACAGGCATATCTCATGAATTTAAATATAGAAAGTTGCTAGGTTTCACAACTTCAGATTGGGGAAGTAATAGAGATTTGGGAGTGAAAGGTGGTGGTGGGGGGGAGTTCAGCAGAGAAGGGATGCAAGCACCAGTCGTTTAGGACTCTGGGGTGACGACACATCACAATGTTTTCATGGCAGACTTTTTACGGGGTGGTTTGCCCTTGCCTTCCCCAGTCATCCACACTTTCCCCCCAGCAAGCTGGGTACTCATTTTACCGACCTCGAAAGGATGGAAGGCTGAGTCTACCTTGAGCCAGCTACCTGAACCCAGCTTCCGCTGGGATCGAACTCAGATCATTAGCAGAGGGTTTGGACTGCAGTACTGCAGCTTTACCACTCTGCACCACAGGGTTCTTATGCTTTAGATACCACCCCAAAAAGCTGCCATTTCCCCCCAAGGGGAACTGATCTCTTTTGTCTGGAGATCAGTTGTAATTCTGGGAGATCTCCAACTTCCTTCTGGAGGTTGCACCACTATCAAGGACACAACTCTATATAATGAATTAAACTATACCAGCATCAACAACAAATCATAAGTTATTTAATTAAGTATACCCAGGGGTTGTTTTGTAGACAAATAGGGGTGGAGTTCATCAGCATTACTCATTAGCATATGCTGCCCTCCCCCCAGCCAAAAGCAACCCGATGAAAGAAAGGAGAGCCCCGGGCAAGCAAGGCCTGCTTGGGCTGCCTAGAGAACCAGCCTAATATGCAAATGAGTTCCTACTGGGCTTTTTCTACAAAAAAGGCCTGTGTGAAACATTGGTGATGTCAGGGGGTGTGAGCTAATATGCAAATGAGTCCCTGTGTGTATTGCGGGGGTCCGGCCCGGGGGATAGTCTGGAAGAAAACTTAATGTTTAGTCTCTTCTTTCACCTCCAGCACTTATTGAGCCTTAATGTCTTGTCATTGAAGCCATGGAGGGGTCAAGGGGCTCTACTCAGGGCATCAGTTGGTCTTAATCTGGCTCTGCATCTTATACAGGAACACTGAGGGTCACTTGCCTTGCTCTGCTAATAAGCGACTTCGCAGGGTCGATTGTAGTGTCGTTGCCTATAGAGTCTTCATGAGCGCTGCAGAGAATTTTCTCGGCCTACCTCCCCCGATTTCGGGTCAGGTGTGGATTCAGAATGAGCGCGTTTCCTTCGTTGCACACAAGTCCCGTTCCACCCTCCTCCGCCCGCAATCCAAAACCAAATGTCTCAAACCTCGCACCCAATTAGCATTTTACCGCAGAGGCAGCAAATAGCTACGAAAGCATGTTCTGAATCACTGCCCACAGTCCTCCCTCTGTTTAACATTATCACTATAAATTGCACCCCTCCCTGCTCCATAAATCCCCCCCCCTGTTGTTGTTGTCTTTCCGCAGCAGTGCAAGAGATCAAAGGAAACGCGTCATTTGTGAAACTCTCTCATAATATGAGAAAGCTGTTTGGTTAAATAAAAGCCAAATCCAGATGGTTTGTTTCCCTGAGCTGCTGGGGGGGGGGCACCGTGGTAAACAATCAGGAGTGGAGGAAACACAACAAGGGGGTGGGGGGGAGAGGACAAAGACCTTTTCCACTTTGTGTCCACATCAAGGTCTTCTGGGCTGCCATAACCCAAGCTAGGGAGGGTCCCACATTCAGTTGCTGAAGCAGAGGACTTTATTTGGAACTGAAGCTAGGATACTGAAGAAGAGGAGGAGGAGGAAGAAAAGAAGAAAAGGAGGAGGAGGAAGAAAAGAAGAAGAGGAGGAGGAGGAAGAAAAGAAGAAAAAGAAGAGAAGGAGGAGCAGGAAGAGGAAGAAGAAGACCGCAGATTTATACCCCGCCCTTCTCTCTGAATCAGAGCAGCTTAAAGGAAAAGGTAGTCTCCTGTGCAAGCACCAGTCATTTTTGACTCTGGGGTAACGTTGCTTTCACAATAGGGGTCCCAATCTTTAGCGGGAGACTTCTGGGTTCCCAGCTTAATCTCCCGGTCTTCAAAAATTGAGAACCGGGGGGGTGGGGGGGTGGAGGGGGGGAGAACATACCTATAGAGCTCCTGAGCAGTTTGTAAAATTCCTGTCCCTTTAAGGCTGGGCAGGAAGGAGGAAACAGGAAGGGCTTCGGAGAACGGCCCCTCCCTTCTTTGCTTTCGTTTTCACAGCAGGCACAGTTCTCCGGAAGAAGACCAAGTAAGTATTTGTGTGTGTGTGTGTGTGAGAGAGAGAGGGAGGGGGCAGGGAGGGGGATTCCCTCGTATGGAGGCCCTCCCCCCCTTTAGAAAGCGTGGGGGGGGAGGGAAATGTCTACTGGGCACTCTATTATTCCCTATGGAGAATGATTCCCATAGGGAATAATAGGGAATTGATCCGTGGGTATTGGGGGCTCTGGGGGGGGGCTATTTTTTGAGGTAGAGGCACCAGATTTTTAGTATAGCATCTAGTGCCTCTCCCCAAAATACCCCCCAAGTTTCAAAACGATTGGACCAGAGGGTCCAATTCTATGAGCCCCAAAAGATGGTGCCCATATCCTTAATTATTTCCTATGGAAGAAAGGCATTTAAAAAGGTGAGCTGTCCCTTTAAATGTGATGGCCAGAACTCCCTTGGAGTTCAATTATGCTTGTCACACCCTTGTTCCTGGCTCCACCCCCAGTGTCTCCTGGCTCCACCCCCAAAGTCTCCTGGCTCCGCCCCCAAAGTCCCCAGATTTTTCTTTAATTGGACTTGGCAACCCTATTTCACAACGTTTTCACAGCAGACTTTTTTACAGGGTGGTTTGCCATTGCCTTCCCCAGTCATCTACACTTTCCCCCCCAGCAAGCTGGGTACTCATTTTACTGACCTCAGAAGGATGGAAGGCTCAGTCAAGCTGGAGCCGGCTACCTGAACCAGCTTCCGCTGGGATCGAACTCAGATCGTGAGCAGAGGTCTCTGACTACAGTACTGCAGCTTTACCGCTCTGCGCCACGGGGCTCTTTCAGAGCAGCTTACAATCTCCTTTACCTTCCCCCACACATAACAGACACCCTGTGAGGTGGGTGGGGCTAAGAGAGGTCTTCCAGAAGCTGCCCTTTCAAGGACAACTACTACGAGAGCTAGTAGGCCATTCCAGCAGCTGCAAGTGGAGGAGTGGGGAATCAAACCCAGTTCTCCCAGATAAAAATCCATGCTGGCTGAGGCTGATGGGAGTTGCAGGCAAAAAAGATCTGCAGAGCTACTGTTGGCCACCCCTGCACTACACCAAACTGGCTCTCTTATTGCTCAGAAAAGGGCAGAAGACCAGGTTCCCAAGACACTGGCGCAGTGGTGGAAAGTGTCAAGTCACAGATAACTTATGGTGACCAGGGGGTTCCCAACCCACCAGCCTAACTCCCCAACATCGCCAGTGCGATGATGACACTTGCAGTGATGTCATCCTGCCAGCAACGTCATGCACTGACTGCTCTAGACACTTCTGGGAAAACTCTATGGTTTTCTCAGACACTCTAGCAATTTGGGAGGGTAACTCTATGATACAATTGGGACCATAGAGTTTTCCCTCCCAAATGCTAGAGCATCCAGGAAAACCATAGAGTTTTCACAGAAGCTCCTAGAGCGCGCTGTTGCCGATGCAATGACGTCACTTGCGAGTCCCCCACCGGAGGCTGCAGGGGAAGTGGCAACCCTACCACAAGCCTGTGAGGCACCTGAAGCTGAGAGACAGTGATTGAGCCAAGACTACCCTTTATGGGACAGTGGGGATCTACACCTGGGTCTCCCCAATCCTATTCCCACACTTCAACTACTACACCACACTGGCTTGCCACACGCTGTCTCTGTAACGCTGGCTAGTGCAGAGAATTCTTACTATCTGAGAAGAGCAGGGACTGATGCATTAGACCCTTCCCCTCATCTGTGCCTGTAGGCAGCTCTGAGCAATTATGATAGCTCAGTAGTTAAGGCTAAGTGCCAGATTCATGCTGTGAGGTCCCTGGTTCAAGCTCTCCGGTTTTTGATACTTCAGGCTCCCCGATGCATATGACAGCTATTTGAGAGCCACAAGACATGAACATCAGATGTTTGAGGGAAGGAAGGAAGGAAGGAAGGAAGGAAGGAAGGAAGGAAGGAAGGAAGGAAGGAAGGAAGGAAGGAAGGAAGGAAGGAAGGAAGGAAGGAAGGAAGGAAGGAAGGAAGGAAGGAAAATAGGTGGGGGAGGAAGGAGTGAGAGTGAGGTGGAAAGAAAGCAACTTTAAATGCATTCTCCAAGCTGCTGGCTGGCATGGCTTGGAGAAGTGATTTAAAGAGACAAATGCCCTTCTCCAAGCTGACTGATGGACAGTGGGGGCTTTGAGAGCCATACAATAAGTGTGAAAGAGCCACAGTTTGGCCAGCCATGGCCTAGACCATGAGAACAAGCAACAATTAGGTCCATAGCCAGTTGTTAACCTCAGACCTCAAGAAGTCTCCCATAACATATTGCTGTTGAAGATAAGGAGAAAGTCCACCAAGAAAGGGGAGGGGAAGGGCTCTGGCTTAATTGCATCCAGTCTCAATCCTCAACAGAAGAAGAGCCACAGGTGGCATGTCAAAGAGCTACATGTGGTTCTCTAGCCACTGAATGAGTAACACTAGCAGGGGTGGGATTCTAGCAAGAGCTCCTTTACATATTAGGCCACACACCCCTGATGTAGTCAATCCTCCAAGAGCTTACAAGGCTCTTTTTTGTAAGCTCTTGGACGATTGGCTACATAGGGGTGTGTGGTCTAATATGCAAAGGAGTTCCTGCTACAATTCCTTTTAAATGTCTTCCCTCCATTGGAAATAATAAAGGATATGGGCACCTTCTTTGGGGGCTCATAGAATTTGATTCCCTGGTCCAATCTTTTTGCAACTTGGAAGGTATTTTGGGGGGAGAGGCACTGGATGCTATGCTGAAAAGTGGTGCCTCTATTGCAAAACCCCCCCACAAAAACCAGCCTATCCAGAGCCCCAGATACCTGTGAATCCATTTTCCATTATACCCTATGGGAATCGGTCTCCATAGGGAATAATGGAGTGCCCAGCAGACATTTCCTCCCCCGTTTTTTGATGACCCTGAAGCAAGGGGAGGGCCTCCAAACCAGGGGATCCCCTGCCCCTACCTGGGGATTGACAACCCTACATGGGGTACCTGCTGATGCTTTGATTAAAAGAAGGTGATACTGCAGCAAGGAAGAAAAGCCTCAAAAGGGGGAGGGGGGGCTGGCTTCTGAGAACCGAAAGAGAAGGATGAGGAAATCTCGACAGCTGTTCCATTGACTTGCACACAGGTGAATAAAAACTCATCAGCCTACTTAAGTAATAAACCAGGGAAAGAAAGCAAGGTTTGGGAAATGGGCAACAGAGCTTTCATTTCATTTGCTGAAGTGTGCTAATAAATAGCTTTCTCCCTTCTCCGGCATTGCTAAATATAAAAAAAAAACCCTGAATGCATTCGCTCCGAGAGCAAGCTACGGGAGCTAGCAACACGATTTCCATACAACGTAGCGATGCCATCAAGTGGTCAACCGACGTAGTGGTTAAATGCTCTCCCCCCCCCCACCCGCCCAGCACAATTTTCATATGTAGTCAACAAACGAAGGCACGGATGGAAAAGGCAGAGCAGAGAATTAGAAAGCAACATGTCCCAATGAACGCAAGGTTCGTTCGTAACATGGGAAAGATGCAACGGGAAGACTTCTGCTTCACATTTGCAAAACAAAAAGGACACCGTTTGAGAGAAAAATGTGGTGCACTGAATGTTATAGTGCATGTGCATTGTACAGTAAGCAGGAGAGCAGATTAGACTAACAGATATATATGATCAATGGGCATTTATGTTCCTGGTAGAACAACGCAGTAGACAAGGGGCACCTTTGAGACCAACGCAGTTTTATTCAGAATGCAAGAAACAAAAGTGGAGGGTGTTTCAGCTCAGTTAACACCGCTAACTAACAAACCCAGACCCCAATTTGTGATTCTTTTAATCTGCTAAAAAAAAAAACATTTCCATGACTCTACATACCAACTCACTTTCCACTTTCTCTATTTTTAGGGCTGCTTGCCGTTCCATTTGTCTGATGAAGTCTGCTTAAGAGCACACGGAAGCTCAGATTCTGAATAAAACTTAGTTGGTCTTCAAGGTGCCACTTGTCTACTGCTTTGTCCTATTGCTTCAGACCAACACGGCTGCCCGCTTGGATCTAGCTACATGTTGGTGGTGATGATAATAATTTAGTATCCATGCAGGAATTGTTTTCTAAAATGCTCCAACAGGTTCATAAACCCATCTCAGTAACAACTCTGCAAACCTGGTTGGTATTATTTCCCACGTATTATGGATAATAAATGAGCCCCGTGGCACAGAGTGGTAAAGCTGCAATACTGCAGTCGGAGCCCTCTGCTCACGACCTGAGTTCGATCCCCGGTGGAAGCTGGGTCATCAGGTAGCCGGCTTGAGGTTGACTCAGCCTTTCATCCTTCCGAGGTCGGTCAAATGAGTCCCCAGCTTGCTGGGGGGGGAAGTGTAGAGGACTGGGGAAGGCAATGGCAAACCACCCCGCAAAAAGTCTGCCGTGAAAACGTTGTGAAAGCAACGTCACCCCAAAGTCGGAAATGACTGGCACTTGCACCTTTTTTATGGATATTAGGGGAAGGGAATCAAAGCTGAAAGATAATGACGAGGTGAGTTTTGCACCCAAGACTACCAACAGTGCAGCTTTCCCCACCACTGCACAGCACCAGCTTCAAGTTTCTGCCCCCCTATGCAGAGAGTTAGATTTGCACATACTCTGAATATCCGGTGCTTAACTAAATGAGAAGGAACAGGACTGCAGAAAACAAGGGCATCACAACGGAATTAAAGGCTTAATCCCTCGCCCCACCAAAACAATGGTGAATGGACTGAAGCAGGGCTTTTTTTTGTAGAAAAAGCCCAGCAGAAGTTCATTTGCACATTAGGCCACACCCTCTGATGTCACCATTGTTACACACAGGGATTTTTTTGTTAAAAAAGCCCAGCAAGAGCTCATTTGCATATTAGGCCACACCCCGACACCATTCCTGCTCCAAAAAAAGCCCTGAATTGAAGGACTTCTGAGCTGAGAGACGGAAAAAAGAAAGAAAGAAACCGGGCAGAAAACATTTCAGAAGAGCGCACTGTCAAAAAAGGATTCTGAGCCAAAAGATTTAAGAGTCTTCAACAGGATCGAGGCTTTCTTTCAGATTTTTACCCCACTTTCCCCCCAGACAGCCTAGGGTGGTGTCCCAGCTTTCTCCTCCCCTGTTTTATCACACTTATGTGAGATAAAGCCGAATCACTACGGAGAGACGAGGAGCCAGGGCTGCATACCTGGCTTCTCCTGCCCCATTTTATCTCACTCTTGTGAGATAAAGCAGAGCAAACTACCTAGAGACTGAGAGAAGCCATGGCCTGTTCGTATAATATAAGCATACACAGACTTAGTCACACATATCAGCAAGCACATACATACCCAAATGTGTCTGTGCATTAAGCATCTGCTTTCCCTTTCCTTACCTAACAGAGCTAGCCAGGGGTCTTTTTGAAGAAAAAGCCCAGCAGGAACTCATTTGCATATTAGGTCACACACACCCGATGTCACCATTGTTTCACACAGGGCTTTTTTGTAGAAAAAGCCTAGCCAGTACTTATTTGCATAGTAGGCCACACACCCCGGTGCCAAGCCAGCCAGAATTGCGTTCCTATGCATTCCTGCTCCAAAAAAGCCCTGGAGCTAGCTGTCCTCCTTGTTTATATGACAATGAAAGGATGCCACATATCAGAACACTGGGTGGGAACGTGGACTTCTTCTAAATGGATGGTTCAGGGGCTAAATGGATGGTTCTGCGGGACCTTTTTTGGGGGGGTAGCAGGTACTCTTTTGCATATTAGGCCACACACCCCTGATGTAGCCAATCCTCCTGGAGCTTACAGTAGGCTCTATACTAAGACTCCTGGGAGATTGGTTATATCAGGGGTGTGTGGCCTAATATGCAAAGGCGTTCCTGCTACAAAAAAAAAAGTCCTGGAGATCTGATTGATGTTCTTCAGAGCAGTAGATGCTGAGAAGGGCTGGTTTACCCACTGGGGGCAGAAGCAGGGTTGCCAAGTCCAATTCAAGAAATATCCAGGGACTTTGGGGGTGAAGCTAGGAGACTTTGGGAGTGGAGTCAGGAGACATTGGGGGTGGAACCAGGAGCAAGGTTGTGACAAGCATAATTGAACTCCAAAGGGAGTTCTGGCCATTACATTTAAAGGGACTGCACACCTTTTAAATGCCTTTCCTCTACTGGAAATAATGAAGGACAGGGGTACCTTCTTTTAGGGCTCATAGAATTGGACCCTCTGGTCCAATCCTTTTGAAACTTTGAGAGTGTTTTGAGGAGAGGCTCTGGATGTTCCCCTGAAAATTTGATGCCTCTACCTCAAACAACAGCTCCCCAGAGCCCCAAGTACCCACAGTTCAATTCTCCATTATATCCTCGGGGAATCGATCTCCTTAGGGAATAATGGAGTGTGCAGCAGGCATTTCCCTCCCCCCCCCCTATTTTCTGATGACCATGAAGCAGGGGGAGGGCCTCCAAACTTGGGGAACCCCTGCCCCCACCTGGGGATTTAGACAAAACAAAAGGGGGACTAGCCACGGAAGATTGCAGACTAGGAGGTAACCGTGCTAACCACAAATATCACAACAATAAAGCTGCTTAGATGTACTTCTAAGTAGGCATTTATATCACAGAGTCAAGCAATTGCTGATACTTCTTTATGAACATACATTAGATAACAAGAATGACGTACAAATCAATTTATATACACCAACTCATAATCAAAAAAGCATGGTCCACTGACTAACACAAACCTAAAAGTCCATATTTTGCCAAGGTGCCAAAGTTCATAACTCCAGAATGAATAGAATTGTGACACGATTCCAGTAAAGTCATGTTTCGATGGCAACTCTTCTGACAAAAAATTATTCTTTCTGGAACCACAACTCAATAACCACAACCCTTGGCTGCTTAAGAGAACTGCTACCTTGGATACTGACATGCATTTTGAATGTATTGAGTTGTGGTCCTTTGTTTTTAAATCAAAAGTAGGTTTATTGTTGGAAACTCAGGAGCTGTACCAAGAACACAGGCCTTGGGAGTAATGGAGTACAAACAGTTACTCAGTTACTATATAGGATATCATCAAAGGTTACAATACAGATGCATACTTGAGTCACGGGTTCAAAGGTTACTAAGCAACTATCTGTTTTATTACAAAGGAATTTTAGGCTATTAGAAACATCAAACCTTCTCACACTTCTTTGGGGAGAGATCTGTGTGAAACTGTGGGAGAGGCAACTTGAAGGTACTAACGGCCACTATGTAACATAAATATCTCAGGGCCAGAAGGTTTACTACTTGCCCTCTGGTTGTAAATAAGGGGGATGAGATGGAGAGCTGATGACCTGCTCTCTGCATAGCAAAACACAGACCAGAAATGAGCGCACTTGACAGCTGTCCCCGTCTTCTTTTGCTTTCTGCCTTTCCCAGCATCAGGGTCTTCTCCAGGGAGTGCTCCCTTCTCATTTGGTGGCCAAAGTATTTGAGCTTCAGCTTCAGCATCTGACCTTCCAGGGAACAATTAGGGTTGATTTCCCTTAGGACTGACTGGTTTGATCTTCTTGCAGTCCAAGGGACTCTCGAGAGTCGTCTCCAGCACCATAACTTGAAAGCACCTGACATATCATTTCCCTTACCATAATAAGGATGGTGAAAATGTAGGATTTTCTAACTTCTTTACATACTGTGTGTCTTAGGTGGAGAAATAAAGGTGCTAGTCATTGCCACTGGCAAACACTAGAATTGGGGAATGTACTTCTCCCAGACAGGGTATGCTTGTTTTAGGCATGCTACAAACCCTATCCTCAGGTGTTGGGGGCAAGGCAGAAATCTTTTTGGAAGGCATATAAGGCTGGCAGAGGACAGGACTAGTTCCAAAAGCAACTGAGGGCCCCAGGTAGTGAAACAGCACACAAGCTTATTCTGATGACTGCCCTGGAACAAGGTAGACCTCACACAATGTGATCTAAGATTCTGACACAGTGAAGGGCCCACTCCTTCGTTTTGTCAGCATGACGACGCTACGGGATAGGCTGAGCGTGCACAACAGGTAGGGTTGGGCAAGACCAATTCAAGAAATACCTGGGGACTTTGGGGGTGGAGCCAGGAGACTTTGGGGGTGGAGCCAGGAGACATTGGGGGTGGAGCCAGGAGCCAGGTTGTGACAAGCACAACTGCACTCCAAAGGGAGATCTGGCCATCACTTTTAAAGGGACTGCCCACCTTTTAAATGCCTTCCCTCCATTGGAAATAATGAAGGATAGGGGCACCTTCTTTGGGGGCTCACAGAATTGGACCCCCTGCTCCAATTCTTTTGACTCGGAGGGTATTTTGGAGAGAGGCACTGGATGCTATGCATTTTGGGGAGAGGCATCTGGATCGGGGTGGCTCGGCGGTGCTGATGCTGTTGGACCTATCAGCTGCGTTCGATACGGTCGACCATCGGTTACTGACCTGCCGACTTGCCGACGCGGGGATCCAGGGGTTGGCCATACAGTGGCTTTCCTCTTTCCTCGAAGGTTGGGGACAAAGGGTCACGATTGGGGGTGAGCTATCCCGGAGACGCACGCTTGATTGCGGAGTGCCTCAGGGGGCGGGTTCTCTCCCCGATGTTATTTAACATCTATATGTGTCCCCTTGCCCAGATCGCCCGAAGGTATGGGCTGGGTTGCCATCAGTATGCTGATGACACCCAGCTCTATCTGCTTATGGACGGCCACCCGGTCTGCGCCCCAGAAAATCTAGAACGGGCGTTACAGGCTGTGGCTGGGTGGCTCAGACTGAGCGGGCTGAGGCTAAATCCAGCAAAGACAGAGGTCCTTTGCTTGGGTCGTCGGGGTCCGGGAAGGGAAATCCCCCTGCCAGCCTTTGACGGTGCGCAGTTGATAGCGGTGAACAGGGTCAAAAGCCTGGGGGTACTATTGGAGCCCTCCTTAATGATGGAGGCTCAGACAGCAGCCACTGCCAAGTCCGCATTTTTTCATCTTAGGCGGGCAAGGCAGTTGGCCCCCTTCCTGGAGCGCGACAATCTAGCAACAGTGATCCATGCCACGGTCACCTCGAGGTTGGACTACTGCAATGCTCTCTACATGGGGCTGCCTTTGTGTCATACTCGGAAGCTGCAGCTAGTGCAGAATGCCGCAGCCCGGCTGTTGCTGGGGCTCCCAAGAAGAGAGCACATCCAGCTGGGGCTCCGGGATCTGCACTGGCTGCCAATAACTTACCGAGTCCGGTACAAGGTGCTGGTTATTACCTTTAAAGCCCTATACGGCCTAGGACCTGCCTACCTGAAGGACCGTCTCTCCCCACATATTCCCCAGAGAGTACTGAGATCGGGAACTCAAAGCTTCCTCATTTCCCGGGCCAAAAGAAGCCTGCTTAAAATCTACCAGGGACAGGGCCTTCTCTGTTATGGCCCCTTCCTGGTGGAACCAGCTGCCGGAAGAGGTGAGGGCCCTGCGGGACCTTGCTCAGTTCCACAGGGCCTGTAAGACAATCCTCTTCTGGCTGGCCTATAACTAACCGGCACAAGAAACTAAGTGTGGTTTTATTAGACTTCTGCTGCTCTTAATGTTTTTAATGTTTTAACTGTTTAAATACCTAAACTGAATTTATGTGGGATTTTATGTTGTAAGCCACCCTGAGCCACTTGGTGGGAAGGGCGGGATATAAATCATTAAATAAATAAATAAATGCTGAAAATCTGTTGCCTCTATTTCAAAAAACAGCCCCCAGAGCCCCAGATACCTGCAGATCAATTCTCCATTATCCCCTATAGGAATCGGTCTTCATAGGGAACAGTGGAGTGCCTGGCAGACATTTCCCTCCCCACCCCTGCTTTTCTGATGATTCCCTGCCCCCGCCTGGGGATTGAAAGAATAGAAAGAAAAGAAAAACCAGAGAGAAGTCACTCAAGATTGCAAATAATAAACAACCCAAAAGTGTTATAGTGACACAATTACTATGATATAATGCACTACAGTAACAATTTTATAGGTACAAACAATAATACGTGTACATCTCAATATGGAGCACTCTCAATACAATATTAAGTCCTTTCACATAATAATATAATCCCAGTGGTAGAGTTCCAATGTTAGGGTTGCCAAGTCCAACCCCAGAAATATCTGGAGACTTTGGGGGTGGAGCCAGGAGACACTGGGGTGGAGCTAGGGGGGAGGGGGGAAACGGCGCCGGGGAGCATGGCGAGCCACCCCGCAGCTGCCGCCTCTTCTCCGCTCGCCGTGGCCGCTCCTCCGAGATGGGCTCAGCCTGAGCCCATCTCGGAGGAGCAGCCACGGTGAGCGGAGAAGAGGTGGCAGCGGCGGCCTCGCCCGCTTCGCCTCTGGGGTAGAAGCGGAGGGGGGGTGGAGGCGGGCCGGGGGCGTGGTGAGCTGCATGTCCAGGTCCTAGAAGGGCCCGGATTCATGGCTCGCCATGCTCCTGGCCTGCCTCGCCCTCCCCTTCTCTGGTTTTGCCTGCTCCTCCGAGATGGGCTCAGCCTGGGCCCATCTCGGAGGAGCAGCTGCGGTGGGTGGGGAGGGGGCGGCAGCGGCGCGGCAGCCTCACCCACTCCAGGATTGGGCGGCTCGCCATGCTCCCCGGCGCTGTTTCCCCCCTCCCCCCGCTTCCGTTTTTTTGGGGAGCGGGGGAAGAGGGTGGAAACCCTGGGGTCCCCCGCCAGGGCGGGAGGGTTGGGAAGCCTATCCAATGTACAGGAGGCCAACTTCATATCCTGCTTTGAAGTTTCTTCCAGCAAAGGTGCACTCTGCTTGTCTTTCTTCAATGGAGACTACTCCGGTGATTCTGAGAACTTTCCAAACGGAAGGCAGCTTCAAGCTCTTCCTCCTTCAATAGCTGGGGACTGGCGACCCTAACAACAGGCCCAACATGAACTTCAAAGCAAAGAGTGGGGTATGAGCCCAGCCCTTCCTGTCCCTTATCCAGCCATGCACACTGGAGCATGCCAGATCTACTGCAAAGAGTCGATGGGATTTTCATAAAGTATGCCTTGCTTATCATACGCTGCTCTAAAGTTGCCAGGTCATCCCTGGGCACCAGCAGGAGATGGGGAGGTAGAGTTGCTAGATCCACGTTGAATGAGATTAGGGTTGCCAAGTCCAATTCAAGAAATATCTAGGGGCTTTGGGGGTGGAGCCAGGAGAATTTGGGGGTGGAGCCAAGAGACTTTGGGGGCGGAGCCAAGAGACTTTGGGGGCGGAGCCAGCAGCAAGGGTGGGACAAGCATAATTGAACTCCAAAGGGAGTTCTGGCCATCACATTTAAAGGGACAGCACACCTTTTAAAATGCCTTCCTTCCATAGGAAATAATTAAGGATAGGGGCACCTTCATTTGGGACGCATAGAATTGGACCCCCTGGTCCAATCGTTTTGAAACTTAGAAGGTATTTTGGGGAGAGGCACTAGATGCTACGCTGAAAAGTTTGCGCCTCTACCTCAAAAAACAGCCCCCCCATAACCCCCAATACCCACGGATCAATTTCCCATCATTCCCTATGGGAATCGTTCATGGAGGTGCATAATGGCTGTGGGGGCGGGGCTTCCCCCGCCGGCCAGCCGACTGGGGGAGGGGGGAAGCCTGTCAAACCGGGGAATCCCCCGCTGGGACCTGGGGATTGGGAAGCCTAAATGAGATCCAGGTTGGGAAACTCTTGAAGATCTGGGAATTGAGCAGGGGGAGGGCAGGGACCTCAGTGGGGTACAATGTCACACAGTTTAACCCCCCCCCCCAAAAAAGCATCCATTTTCTCCAGGGGGACTGATCTCTGTCATCCAGAGACGAACTATAATTCCAGGGGTTCCCCAGGCCCCACCTGGAGACTGGCACTCCTAACCAGGGGCCATTTCATAGAAAAAAAGGTGCCAGAGCTCATTAGTATAACTCATTTGGCCATGCCACACACCCCTGACATCACAGTAAGGCAAACTAAATTATACCTGCTTTATATGTTTTAGTTATTTTCCTATTTTTTGGGGGGGGGGAATATTAGAAAAATTATTAAATCTTAAGCATTCAGCAAAATTCTCACAGGGGGTTTGAGCCGTGGAACCTAGCAACAAGATTTTGGGGGGGGGGGGGGTTACAGGGGAGGATTTAAATAAATCAGGAGGCCAGTGACTGCTCCTGTCACCCGCCCTGTGCTATTTGGACCCCACCAATCAGCTGATGTGTGGGCCCTTTAAGAAGAAGACTTCACATTTCTACCCAGTCCCTTCTCTCTGAATCAGAGACTCAGAGCGGCTTCCAATCTCCTCTATCTTCTTTCCCCACAACAGACACCCTGTGAGGCAGGTGGGGCTGAGAAGGCTCTCACAGCAGCTCCTCCTTCAAGGACAACTCCTGCGAGAGCTATGGCTGACCCAAGGCCATTCCAGCAGCTGCAGGTGGAGGAGTGGGGAATCAAGCCCGGTTCTCCCAGATAAGAGTTTGTGCTCTTAACCACTACACCAAAGTGGCCCTTTCAAGGACGACTCCTGTGAGAGCTATGGCTGACCCAAGGCCATTCCAGCAGGTGCAAGTGGAGGAGTGGGGAATCATACCCGTTTCTCCCAGATAAGAGCCTGCATGTTTAACCACTACACCAAAGTGGCTCCCCATGGGAGGGGCAGTGGTTGCTCTTGGGTGCTGCCCCTCACACCCAATTTAAATTGCACATGGGCCCCTGGTTAGCTACAGGCCTGGTCAGACTGCTGGTTTATTGGCAGAAGCTCTTGCAGAGTACTTTTGCAGTCCTGCCACCAGGGCCGGATTTTCTCCTGTATGCAAAGCACACGTTCTGCACTGAGGGATGAGCCTCTTCCAGTGAAGCCGTAATAACAGGGGACAGACGGAAGGGTTAACAGCTTTAATTAACAAGCCGGTGGTTAGGGCAAGAATGAATGGAGGCAAAGATCTAGGAAATTTCTACCAACTTCCTAATGGCAACATTTATCGAGTAGTGAAATTATCGAGCTGCCACGCGGCCGAGGAGTGGAATCTGCTTAGTTAATGGACGTATGATTTATAAAAGGAGGGTGAGATAAATGCGTGTCGAGGACTAAGTAAAGTGCACCTTGCAATAATGCTGGTGAACGCAACACTCTGGAAGTTGCTGTAATAGAGACATCATTTGCGGCTGAAAATGCCTATTTTTTTTTTCAACACAAAAGCATCTCACAGTACAGGCTCAAGCCGATTACATTGGTGCCTGAACGCTCATGCAAGGACCAAGTTCGGGATGCACAAATCTCCTGTTTCGCCTCTCATTTTTGCATGATGTGCCAGAAACATTCCCGTTTCTCTCGCTGATCGCGAAGGGTGAAATTCTAGCAGGCACTCCTTTGCATAATAGGCCACATACCCCTAATGCAGCCAATCCTCCTGGAGTTTACAAGGCTTTTTTTTTTTTGGTAAGCTTTTGGAGGATTGGCTACATCAGGAGTGTGTGGCGTAATACGCAAAGGAGCTCCTGCTAGAATTCCACCCCTGCTGATCACCGCAGTGCTTCCTGATTCGATTGGTCCCTTCAGGTGGTTATATGCAACTGACACAAAAGTGTTAAAATTGATGGGGAGGGGGGGAGAATTGATGCGGACAAATAGAAAGGAGCATGAAAATAAAGAGCATTGCGTTCAACGTGTGTGGGGAGGAAAGGAAGATTAAAAACTAGAGCCTTAGGGTTGAAATGCTAGGTTTTCGTGATTTGGTAGTATCTCTAGGCCTAACTAAGACTCTAAGAGCCCCATGGCGCAGAGTGGTAAGCTGCAGTACTGCAGTCCAAGCTCTGCTCACAACCTGAGTTCAATCCAACAGAAGCTGGGTTCAGGTAGCCGGCTCAAGGTTGACTCAGCCTTCCAGCCTTCTGAGGTTAGACTGCAGTACTGCAGATTTACCACTCTGCATCACGGGGCTGTCCCCCTTAAACATACCCAGGTTAATTATCTGCTGACTTGAAGTGGAGGAGGACACCTTCCAAAAACTACCCTGCCTGGTCCAGTGGGGAACATACATTTTTTAAAAACTTGGCATACTCTGAGGGCTGAGCCACAGAAGCGCCTATTCTGCATGGGCTGTGATGAATCACTGTTTCCACACGATAATTCACCGTGCGGAGAAGCTGCCTCCCTCCCCACTGCTGTCTCTATCTATTGTAAGCCTTTTGTTTCCCAGACTGCTTTTCACCCAACCCCATCCTTCAGCCTCCAAAGTGGCCTGCCCCATTTTGCTATAAACAAAAATAAATTAGGGTTGCCAATCCCCAGGTGGGGGCAGGGGATCCCCCAGTTTGGAGGATCTCCCCCCACTTCAGGGTCATTAGAAAGTGGGGGGAGGGGAGGAGGGAAATGTCTCCTGGGCACTCCATTATTCCCTATGGAGACCCATTCCCACAGGGAATAATGGATAATTGATCCGTGAGTATCTGGGGCTCTGGGGGGGGGCGCTGTTTTTTGTGGCAGAGGTACCAAATTTGCAGCATAGCATCCAATGCCTCTCCTCAAAACACCCTCCAAGTTTCAAAAGGATTGGACCACCCTCCAGACACAAAAAAGCCCTGCAGGAAGTAATGATGTCACTTCCGAGTCACATGGTCAGTGCTGTAGGCATGTCAATACACACTGGATGGACCTCCCTGATGCTCCCAGTACATCTCCATCCCCCACTGGTTGCCAGGAGTCTCTATGTAGAATTGCCATAGAAATCGAGGTGAAATTGAAGGAACTCCCAGCAACAGCTACCAGGGAGACCAAAAGAATTTTTTTATGAGTGACATTTCTTAGAATAGGTGGGATTGCACAAGTTTAAAAAACGACACCAAATTTTGCTCACACTAAAACAGGAAGAGAATTCAGGAGAAACAAACCGCCGCGGAAATTCCGAGCGAAAATAATTCCAGCGTTGTCAGCCTCTGAGGGGATTTTACACATCCCAAGGATTAAGGCAATTTAAGACGATTCTCGCCAACCTCAGAAGCTCTGGCGACATCAGTGAGACGGCGTCTTTGGGCCTGAGGTGCCAATCAATGGATCACACAGTGACTGAGCAATGTAAGTCCAATTTTCAGATGTTCTGCCAGTCTCATTGAAAGGCAATGGGATTTGTGTGAAATGTTGAATGTGGAGCCGCTTTACTTCCCTCTTTTTTTACCAAGTAGCAAGCGAAAAGGCTAAGTCATCCGTCTGGCTGGGATAATTATGCGCACTTTCAAGCGGATGGCTTTGGAGAAGGTCTTTGGCCCAAGTTAACACTTATCGTGCTTGTGAGCAGCCTGAGCCTCTTTAATGTCCAAGAGCCCCCAGTCTCCCCTGCTAATTCCCACTCATCCACAAGGCAAAACTTCTACACGCATTGTTTGTTTGCCTTATTAAAGGCTCAACTCCAAGTCTTCCTCCCCCAAAACAGACACCCTGTGAAAAGGGTGGGTCTGAGAGAGCTCTCCCAGAAGCTGCCCTTTCAAGGACAGCTCTGCGAGAGCTACGGCTGACCCAAGGCCATTCCAGCAGCTGCAAGTGGAGGAGTGGGGAATCAAACCCGGTTCTCCCAGATAAGAGTCCACACACTTAACCACTACACCAAGCTAGTTTTTCAGTGTACTTGTTCAGCTGACCACAATTCATTTCATTCTGTATTTCAGGCACTGCAGAATTATTCTGTAACTGCTCAGAAATGTAACATGGATTCATCAATACATGGCCCCGGCATGGAAATTGACTGGCTAGGATAATGTAGCACACAGGCCATCCGCAGAAACGTGAATGTAGGACACAATCAATCAGCTCCAAGTTCATAGGTTTAAAATCCCATGTGTGGTTGCACGTTGGTATGCTGAGGCTCAGATATATACACCATAAAAAGATGTGATCACATCAGTAGGAACAGCCTCCAAACACAAAAAAGCCCTGCAGGAAGTAATGATGTCACTTCCGGGTCATGTGGTCAGTAGGACCTATTCCACCCGCGAGTGAAAACTTTTTTGGGTTCATTCGATGTTCCCTCATTGATCCCTCCTTCCTGATTAATATTTCAATTGCTTTGAAAAAAAATGTTTTATATGTATTTTAGCTCTGTTTTTAATTGTTTTAATGAGCTGTGCTTTTTTGGAGGTTGTGGGGGTTTTTTGGTTTTAAAAGGGGGCTTTTGTCATGTACGTTTTAATTTGGTAACCACCTTGGTGGCCCTTGGGAGGGCAGAAAGGTGGGGTATAAATTTTGCAAAATAAATAAATGAAAAGGTCACCTGGCATTTACAGGCAAGACTCCAGTGCAGACTCAGGGTTCTAGATATACATGTTGAAGCTCTCAAGAACAGGGGTCCCCAACCCCTGGGCCGTGGACCGGTACTGGGCCGTGGCCTGTTAGCAACCAGGCCGTGAGTTGTATAATTATTTCATTATCTATTACAATGTAGTAATAATAATAATAATAATAAGATGACATTGGATTTATATCCTGCCCTCCACTCCAAATTTCAGAGTCTCAGAGCGGCTCACAATCTCCTTTACCTTCCTCTCCCAAAGCAGACACCCTGTGAGGTGGGTGGAGCTGAGAGGGCTCTTCCAGAAGCTACCTTTTCAAGGACAACTCTGCGAGAGCTATGGCTGACCCAAGGCCGTTCCATCAGTTGCAAGTGGAGGAGTGGAGAATCAAACCCAGTTCTCAAGATAAGAGTCCACACACTTCACCACCACACCAAACTAATAGAAATAAAGTGCACAATTGTATCATCCTGAAACCATCCCCCCCGGTCAGTGGAAAAATGGTCTTCCACAAAACTGGTCCCCGGCACCACTGCTCTAGAACAATCCATCTGCACAAGGATCAAACCCACAGAGAGGGACAGCAGGTATGAGCATAATCGCTGAGTCCTCTGTTCATTGCCAATTAAGGATGCCAGTGTTGCCAATCACAGGGGTGACATGTACATACAGAGACTTTCTCCACATGTAGGTGCCATGCTCAAAAGCTGGTGATCATGCAGAGGCAAGTTCAGGTCCACTTTCCCTCTCTGCACATTCAGTCAATGCACAAAGGAGCTGTGTGTACAGCGCTGTGGGCATTCTATATGATCAGGCCGTGCACGAAGGTCGGGATCAGCCCCAGCTCATCTGTCTCTTCTGATGACAAGGAAGAGCTAGAGGAGACTGTGATAGTGAACCACCCTTAAGCAGGGCTTTCTTTGTAGAAAATGCCTAGCAGGAACTCATTTGCGTATTAAGCCACACCCCCTGACATCACCATTGTTTCACACAGGGCTTTTGTAGAAAAAGCCCAGCAAAAGCCACAACCTATTGTTGGAACTCTCTGTCTGGGGCAGTGATGCTCTGTTTTCTTGGTGCTTGGGGGAGGGGCACAGTGGGAGGGCTTCTAGCCCCACTGGTAGAACTCCTGATGGCACTTGGTTTTTTGGGCCACTGTGTGACACCGAGGGTTAGACTGGATAGGCCATTGGCCTGATCCAACATGGCTTCTCTTATGTTCTAAGAACTCTTTTGCATATTTGGCCACACCCCCTGACACCAAGCCAACCAGAACTGCGGTCCTGTGCATTCCAGCTCAAAAAATGCCCTTCCCTTAAGTGGGGGGGGGGGAAGTATCTCACATGTTTACATTTCCATGGAACCCCAGTGTGTCCAACAGCTATTTACAATTCATTCCAGTAAAGAATCATGTTTTATAGTTTGAATAATTGATCCATCCAAGTGAAGACGAAGGCTTTGGATTTATAGCTGCTTCAGCCCCCTGATCAACTGGATGAAACCCATTTCAATCAAGTAAGTACTCTGCATCAATTATGGATTGGGCTGAGATTGAGAGATTTCAGTCAGTCTGAAGGTTGCGCCACACATGACTGCGCATTAAGTTCCCATCACTTGAACATTCAGTATCTGAACATTCCCAGTTGAATCTGTGAATGGGCACCACTGAAAAGGACTGCATTTGAGGTAAGCTTCTATCTGCAGCGTTTGATCTCTGATGGACCACCCACGAAGTGCGATTCCACAGAGTTCAAACACAAAGGGTTCCTAGCATTCGCAGGGGTTTGTTGCTTTTCAAACTCTAATACAAAGAAAAAAGAATTTGACATTTGCTTAATTGCTTCCTAATCATTCCTTCTCTCTCATTAAGATGATAAAAGGCTCTTGTAACTGAAAGCTCACCCGTTCTTAGGGGCATGAATTTACGCCAAGGTAAAAAAAAAAAAGAGGGGCCCGGAAGAAAAGGGCTGGCAATTGATACTTCAATAAAAATTATTTCAGGTGTTTGAGGAGTTTGCGGAATCTCATAATTAATTTCAACAGTTGTCTAATTTATTAGGCTATTTCAGCGGGGATGACGTAAAATAGAAATAGAAACTGTTAAATACGAGGCTGATGATAAATGCAAGTAATAGAGCAGTGCGGGAAGGAGGGAGAAATGGGGGGAAAATCAGCACAGCAAAAGTTGTCATTAAAAGAATCAGGAATGGTTGGCCCAAAAATGAAAAAGCCCAGAAAGAGCCTTGGGCTTTTGTACACTCACTTTCCCCCTAACACTCCTAGGGCCCAAAATACATGCTATGTGAGACACAAATCAAGTTATGGGTACCCAGCCCAGCTCCCAGTCAAACAATCATGCAGGAACTATTCCCAGGGTTCCCAATCCCTAGCTGGGGGTGAGGAATCTCCCAATTTTGGGGACTTCTGCCTGCTGCCAGCCAGTTGGCCAAGAGGGGGGAACCCCACCCAGAAACAATGGCATATCTGATGTAATGATGTCATGTGGAAGTGGCATCATCACATCGGAGACATCACGCAGCAATGTTCCAGTCTGAGGGCAAAACTCTATGGTTTGAAGGCAATTTCACCATAGAGTTTTGCCCTCAAACCAGAGGGTCCCCACGCAACATCCCTGACATGATGACATCACTTCTGCATGATATCATTGCATTGGGGATGTTGCTCTTTAGGGGCAGAGCCCCACCCCACTCCTAGAACGCTCCCTCCCACCTCTTGTTAGTGAGTCGTGGGGACCTGGCAACCGTAGCTAACCTATTGCTCTGCACAGCTCCAAGCACTGCGAGGGGGAAGGAGGGCTTGAAGCTTCCCATCTGTGTCATTTTGCCCATGGAAATGGCAGCAGGGGTGGCCGTTTGCCCCTTCCTCAGGCTCCACATGTCCATTCCAGGACACATGTAGCTCAAGGAAGAGGCAAACAGCTCCTCTATAGCCATCTACTAGGGCAAATGGCACTGGAGGTAAACCTGAGATCCCTCCTTTCCCCCTTGTAGTGTTCGGATCATGCAGCACAATGAGTTAGGAGAGCCAGTTTGGTGTAGTGGTTAAGTGTGCGGACTCTTATCTGGGAGAACCGGGTTTGATTCCCCACTCCTCCACTTGGGTCAGCCACTTGATTCCCCCACGCCTTGGGTCAGCCATAGCCCTGGCAGAGGTTGTCCTTGAAAGGGCAGCTGCTGTGAGAGCCCTCTCCAGCCCCACCCACCTCACAGGGTGTCTGTTGTGGGGGAGGAAGATAAAGGAGATTGTGAGCCGCTCTGAGACTCTTCGGAGTGGAGGGCGGGTTATAAATCCAATATCTTCTAACTTCTTCTTCTTTAATTTCTGTGCAAACATATGACTAAGAGTTGGGTGGGACACTCATAACTTGACTCATGCATCATGCAATTAGTATTTTGGCTCCCTGCTACTTAATTACATATTGTGCTTCAGGAAAAAAAAATAGTTCATCATTATTTCTGAACCACAAACGAACCACAGCTTGCAATTCCAGTTTGCAAGGCAAGCTAAGTTCTGGCTTCACAAATGACCAGCACTGAAAAGAAGTCACGGCTTTAAGCAATGCCTGAATGAAGACTGCAATGGAAAGCTGTGCAAAGACCACATAAGCACATCATTTACACAATGTTCTATTTGATTGCATTTGGTTTTTCAGCCCGTCATGTCCCACTTTCTAAGACGATTTAACAACGGTGATAAAGTATAGATCCTCACCAGATTGTCTGGTGCCTTGTAGCCAAATGAGACTGTGACAGAAACCTAAAATCTTCCGGCATCACCTCAAGTGTCTGTGGACCCCTGGAGGGTTTACATTAGAGTGACCGATTTCTTTCCATTCCACACTGGCAGAGTTAATCCCTTTTGGAAAAAGGGCAATCCAATTTAGACCAGACCAGCGATTTGTCGTGGAATGTCAGAGCCATTACCAGATGCCTGATGGAGATGGACTATATTTTATACAACTCTGATTGGCAACAGTAGCCTCTGACATCAGAGATGGAACTTCGTACGGCATTGACGACATCAGCTCATCACTCTTGGAAAAGGAGGCTGGCTTAGGTCCAATGCCATTAACTGTAAATATCTGGACCCTTGGGACTTTCTCTTCTCTTCAGTTTTCCATCTCCAGTACAAACTGGGTCCACAGGAAGTTGGGCAGGAGATGCCTTTTAAAAAGGTTTTTATTTGGCTTTGCTTACAGCTATGGCGAACCTGGGCAGTATAATAAAAAGTAGAGACATCATCCTGCCAACAAAAGTCCGTATAGTCAAAGAATCCTGGTTTTAGCCCTGCCCTGGATAGCCCAGGAAAATCCAATCTCATAAGATCTTGAAAGCTTAGCAGGGTTGACTCCAGCAAATGCTTGGATGGGAGACCTCCAAGAAATACCAGGAGGCGGGAGGACAGGGTCAGGCTTTATTTAAACACCTCCCTGAATATCCTCCAGGCCCCCAGTAGGGATCAGTCAGAGATTGCCATGACTTCCAGGTACACACACACACTCACACATGCACACGTGCACAAAGACAAACATACAAATATTAAAAAAACTCCCTAAAATCAGATTTTAGAGCTATAAAGAACTGAACTACAGTCCAGAAAGGCTTGAACAAATATGCTCAATGCATTCCCTATTGTTCCAGAAACTTCCCCCCAACATACCTGGTGCCTGGGTTCTGGCCACTGTGTGACACAGAGACCAATTTCACACTAGGACTTGTTCCAGGTGGAGAGCCCTTTTGCCCCCGGCGCTTCTCTCAGTTTTCACACAATCTGCCCTGGAGCTGCGAGTTGATGCGCCACTTTCCCACGGCAAGCAGAAACTGCTCGTAAGAGGATCTCACTTGCTGTGGAAAAATGGCATCCCAACTTGCAGCTCCGGGGCAGCTTGTGTGAAAACCAAGAGAAGCACCGGGAGCAAAAGGGCTCTTCACCCGGAACAAGCCTATTGCGAAATCAGTCCGAGTGTCGGACAAGATGTGCCATTTACCTGATCCAATATGGCTTCTCTTATGTTCTTATCCCAATCTCTTCTGTTAATCACCTAGAATTCAAAAAGCAGTTGAGGGATCTGCACATGCACTTTTCAAAAGGGCAGTTTTCCCAGCGGCGGTCATCGATGCCCTAAATCGAACCGTCAACCAAGAAACTGGAGCATAACCCCGAGAAAAAGTTAGTAGTGAAAAGTTGTCAAACATTGCATCTTCTTTCTTCCATCCGCGTACCGCGACAAAACAATTAATCAATGCTGCTGTCGAGACTGGTGCTCTCTTACACAGATGGGAGATAAATGTTTAAATTTAGGAGATTGGAACTCACACAGAGTTAGCGCCAATGGAGTTGGCACCGAAATACCTGCTCCCCATCTGTACATGCAGGGAGATCAATGGAACTAGGAGAGACAGCACCCCCTTAAGCATGGAGGCAAAACAGTAGGATGGAGGATTGAAGATGGAGATAATGCCAGCTTCCCAATACCTAAGTTTCCCTTCACCAATTACTGAATAACAAATGATAGGCACACTCGGCAAATTGCACAAAGAAGCATCATTATGCATGGGAATTGTTTTTTTATTTATTCATAGCTCACTAGTTTCTCATTAAAGGCTTCTCCTACGTTTTCAAAACGGCATTAGCTACTTGGTCACGCAGAGGTTATTAAGCACTATAGGTCTAACAAAGAGATATGATCAGAGTGCTCGAGGGGCAATCAAAAACTTAAGCAGAGATAACCAAAATACACGTCTAATGAAAACGATGCACCGTTTTCTTCTGGGTAATAATGCTTCGATCAAGCTGGCCTTAGGTATTGGGCACTCCCCCACTCTTGACATTGGCAGATGAGGTCAGAGAAAGGCAAAGAGTAAAACAGCCTGGAAATGCAAAGACGGTTGAGTTATTGGTTTCTTCTGAAGATATGCAGTAGGCTTTCAAGCTGCAGAGCAGATACAGCAGGGAAGCAAGTTTCCCCAGGCCAGTTTGGACAGGGGTCCTGGAGTCTGTTTGTTTGTTTGCCCATCTTCCGAGCAAGGAGCAGGGGACAATGCGGTGTGGTGGGGAGGTAGTTGTGAATTTCCTGTATTATGCAGGGGGTCGGACTAGATGTCCCTTCCAATGCTGTGATTCTATAAAAAGCTAACGGTAGTCCTCTGTGCAAGCACCAGTCATTTCTGACTCTGGGGTGATGTCGCATCATGATGTTTTCATGGCAGACTTTTTATGGGGTAGTTTGCCATTGGCTTCCCCAGTCATCTACATTTTACCGACCTTGGAAGGATGGAAGGCTGAGTCAACCTTGAACTGGCTATCTATCTATCTATCTATCTATCTATCTATCTATCTATCTATCTATCTACCTACCTACCTACCTATCTATCTCTCTAGCCTACTGTTAAATTAAATTGGGAAAGACCACAGCTCAGTGGATGAGTTTGCACAGAAAGACCCAGATTCAATCTGTGACATCTCCAGTGAATGGATTTCAAGTAAGATTGGTTGGAAAACTTCTCTTTTGGCTAAGACCCCTGAAAACTGCTGCTAGTCAGCGTAGACAGTACTGAACTGGATGGACCAATGGGGTGACTCACCGAAAGGCATGTACTTAGAGATGACACTGAACTTCCTGGTTTCATCTGAGTTGAATAGAATCACAGAGTTGGAAGAGGCCCAGGAAAAAGGCCATCGAGTCCAACCCCCTGCTCAGTGCAGGATGAGCCTAAAGCATCCCTGACAAGTGTTGGTCCAGCTGCTGTTTAAAGATTGCCAGTGATGGAGAGCTCACCACCTCCCTAACTAGCTGATTCCACGGCTGAACAACTCTTCCTGTAAATAAAAAAAAAATCCTAATATCTAACCAGTACCTTCCTGCCCTTAATTTAACCCCATAATTATGAGTCCTCTCCTCTGCTGTCGACAGGAACAACTCCCCACCCTCCTCTAGCAGCCTTTCAAATACTTCAAAAGAGCCTTCATGTCCCCCTTCAACTTCCTCTTCTCCAGACTGAACATTCACCAGTCCCTCAGCCTTTCCTCGTAGGATCTGGTAATTGCTTTTGTCAAGGGAGCACCACTGACAAAAAGGCAGGAAGCTGAAAGCACTGACTCATCCAGAGAAGCAACAGATAGCCGCATCACAGCGCAGGTAATGCTGCTTCATCGCCATCAGGCGCAATTGCCACACCCAAAGCTGGGATAAAACAAAATCACCTCAGACAGACAACAGACAATCCTGCCAATTCTCTTTGGATGGATAGTTGGGGCAGTTAATTAATCCCTCACGGTGTGGCAGACAATCTCTCACAACACACATTTTGGGAAATACTACCTCTAAGCCTGATTTACTGCAGCATGAGTTTCCGCACACTATTTCCATCAGAAACACGGCAGCCTGTAATTTCTAACACACACAACAGTAATTGGTGTAATACTCGAATGCATATGAGATAATAACCAAGCACACATTCAGCTCTCTGGGCGGGATTTACTACAGATCGTCTTTCTGGTCTTACTTGGTTACATGTCAGAAATCACTTTAATCACTCTTCACGCCTGATTAGTTAAGCTTGCCATAAGTCTGTTTCAGCAATCTTCTCTGATTTTCCCGAAAGGGAGTTATAGATCAAGTAAACTTCTCCAGTCTTGCCAGAATGGGCCAAAGGATGCATTGTCTCCGAGAATCACTGCTCCTCGTCTCGACCTGGGCAGACAACGACCTTGTACGTTTATTATCCCAGGTGTTTCCACTGGGTACTGTTTTATTTCTTATGATAGACTGAGTCTGACGCAAATATTTCCCAGTTTTACAAGACAAAATTTATTTCTCCCATTGATCGCCAGCTGCCTTTGTTCCACCAGCCTCGGGCTATTGCCCAACCATGGTACAAAACTGGAATCTGAACGAGCAGGATCCAAACATGCCCAGAATTATGATGTACGACAACAGCACAAAGCATTAAGACCCAGGGTCAATGCAGAGGCGCCAACAGAATGCAGATAAACTCACAGATATGAAAACACACAGGCCTTCTCCTATCTGTTCCACCTGCAAATAACCAATGAGTCCGCTATCATTCACCATAAAAACTCCGGTCCCCTGTGAGCTATTATTGAAAGGTGAACCTAGAAGAAGATGATGATGATATTGGATTTATATCCCACCCTCCACTCACAGTTTCAGAGTGGCTCACAATCTCCTTTATCTTCCTCCCCCACAACAGACTCCCTTTGAGGTGGGTGGGGCTGAGAGGGCTCTCACAGCAGCTGCCCTTTCAAGAAGAACTCCTACAAGAGCTATGGCTGACCCAAAGCCATTCCAGCAGCTGCAAGTGGAGGAGTGGGAAATCAAACCCGGTTCTCTCAGATAAGAGTCCGCACACTTAATCACTACACCAAACTGGCTCTCTACACATAGAGACACTTGCTCTAAAAGTTTCATCTGGAAGGGGAAGACAGAGCAATGGCAACCACCTGGTACAAGTGAGCAAGCTTAACTGTAAGATCAGGATGGGCCATGGTGGTGACAACCCATACCTTCATCCAAGACTGGGAGATTTGAGGAAACTGGGGAAAAAAAGATGACAGAAGTAGCTGGAGCTTTATGTGCAACCAAAGCCACTGGTCTACCTGGTGGCCGCAGGGGAGGAGCCATGGCTCAGTGGTAGGGAGTCTGTTTTGCAGGCTGACAGCCTCAGGTTCAGTCCCCAGTTTCTCCAGTTATAAATAGGGATCAGGCAATAGATGATATGAAAATCCAGGACAGAGCAGACCACCTGGGACAGACAGAGAACAGAGAAACCCACCAGTGGGATACAGAAGCTGTCTAAATTTTTTTTCATAATCATTTCATAACATAGGGTTTCCATAAAACTTAGTAGGAATTTGCTTTCTCGATCCCCATGTCCACCTGCAAGTGTGACATGCTGTCTCCTGCTGACCCTAGATGCCACAGATTATCCATCTCTGCCCTACTAGGACCTAGCTTCTTTGACAGAGTGGCCAGTGGGATGCTAAGCCATTAATAATTGAGAACCACTGAAGCAGATAATATTGACCCTGATAAAACAGTAGGCTGATTCAGCAGAAGACAGCTTTGTAAGTGCTTGTGTGTGTACTAATCATGCAAAAAAGGTGACTTGCATCGTTCACATCTAGAGGTATCATTCTGCTTCCCAACCACGGTGGCTGATGTTACATCTCCTAATTCCTTTCTGCACTTGACTCAGGGACCTGAGCACACGAATGAGGAGGGGCTGCAGTCCAGTGCCGGAGCATCTGCTCGGCACGCAGAAGATCCTAAGTTAAATTCCCAGCATCTCCGGTTAAAAGGACCAGGCTACAGGTGATGGGAAAGACCTCTGCTTGAGACCGTGGAGAACCACTGCCAGTCTGAGTAGACAACACTGACTTTGATGGACCAAGGGTCTGATTCAGTAGAAGGCAGTTCATGAGACCCAAGTAGCTCCTTAAGCTATGGCCCAGTTTCGTTGGTAAACCATTCCCATGGTAATGGGAGGACCCAGCAAGTACACCTTAAGGCTTTTGGAAATTTTCAACCTTGGTAGATTTCTTGGAGAGCAGGGCAGAGATGGAGTCGTGGTAGTGAACCTCGCCTGGACATGTGACTATGCAGTCTACAGAAAGCATGCCAAACAGCCGAGCAACTGTTGACAGCGCGATGGAGAAAGCAGGAGGAGAAGGAGCGGGACGCCACCTCCGCCGCCACACAGGAGTGGGGCAACGGCAGTGGGGCAGCAGCAGATATGAAATAAATAAATAAATAAATAAATAATAATAATAATAAATTTTATTTTATATCCTGCCCTCCCCCGCCGAGGCAGGCTCAGGGCGGCTCACAGGACATGGTACATACCATGATTACAATAAAATACAGTCATTACAATAAAAGACAGTTAACATATAATTAAATTACATTGATAAATTAAGTTAAATAAGTCAGTTAAAACCATTATAGATTATAGAAGTAAGGTGCTACAGTTTGATATATGAATAAGGATGGCTGGGTGTCAATACCCGGGTTCCATCTTAAAAGCAAGCTGAAAGAGGACGGTTTTGCAAGCCCTGCGAAACTGATTTAGGTCTCGCAGGGCTCGCACCTCCTCTGGTAGTTGATTCCACCATTAGGGAGCCATTGTTGAGAAGGCCTGCTCCCTCGTTTTCAGTCTGGCCTCCCTTGGTCCAGGGATTTTTAAAAGGTTTTGAGAACTAGATCTCTGAGGAACATATGGAGAGAGGCGGTCCCTAAGGTAGGCAGGTCCTCAGCCATATAGGGCTTTAAAGGTAATAACCAGCACCTTGTAACGAACTCGGTACACAATTGGCAGCCAGTGCAGTTCCCGAAGCCTAGGCCGTACATGTTCCCACCGAGGTAGTCCCGCTAACAGCCTGGCTGCTGCATTCTGCACTAGCTGCAGTTTTCACGTTCGGTACAAGTTTTCGCGTTCGGTACAAATTTTGCATAACCCCTATATGAATATTTGATGAAGCCTCCATGAGAAATGGCCGGCTCCAGCTTGTGGCCCCGTGATCAACTCATGGAATTGGGGTTCAGCTTTAATGCCACTGACAATCTCTGAAGAATGGCACTGGACTTTGCCTCTGAATGATTGGAATGGCTGCAGTGGATTGAGTCAGTTTTTGAATTGCTGATTTGTGGTCTCCCGGATTCACCGGGAGTTTATTGGGTCAAAGTGAAAAACACAGGAACAAACATATGATAAAATTGGGGTTTTTTTAATGTCTAGTATGTACGTATGCATCTTTGAATAATTATACTGTTCATATTGTTGGATGATTTCTTGCCAATAACCTTCAGCCGTGAGCCCTTTTGCTCTGTATGTGCAAGGACAAAATGCACATAGTATCATAAGAACATAAGAGAAGCCATGTTGGATCAGGCCAATGGCCCATCCAGTCCAACACTCTGTGTCACACAGTGGCAAAAAAATTTATATATACACACACACTGTGGCTAATAGCCACTGATGGACCTCTGCTCCATATTTTTATCTAAACCCCTCTTGAAGGTGGCTATGCTTGTGGCCGCCACCACCGTCTGTGGCAGTGAATTCCACATGTTAATCACCCTTTGGGTGAAGAAGTAGTTCCTTTTATCCGTTTTAACCTGTCTGCTCAGCAATTTCATCGAATGCCCACGAGTTCTTGTATTGTGAGAAAGGGAGAAAAGTACTTCTTTCTCTACTTTCTCCATCATTGCAGAAGATGTGTAGATCAAGCACCAGGCCCAATACCACAGCTCCTTCTCCCCCCATGCATTCAGGCTACCTAGATTCCTGGACATCGGCAAAAGAGATGCTAAGATTTGTGGCCGCAGCTCCGGGTTGTACCACAATGCCAAGACTAGCAAACTACTGGAAATACTGGAATGGTTGAGATGCCAATGCTGCCGTGTTGCCCACCGATGCCAGCAGCATCATCCCTGCCATGTCACAACCGGAAGAACACGGGGAAATGCGCGAGTCCTCTCTCGCCACATGGAATCACCAAAGAGGCACACAGACGATTGTGGCAGCAGCATAAATATGCAAGGTCTTCCTCGGACAATTTTAAAACATTCTTTACCAGACCACAGACAAAAAAAAAATCCCTCAGCCTTTCCATGCTCAACACCACGGACAGGCGGCCCCTGCTTTAATTAACACAAAATGTTGCTTACACGACACGGCCGCACCCTTTTTAACATTCAGGAGAAGATGTTCCGAATCCCACCAGCTGGACTTCACTAAGCTTCCCCAGCTGATTGGCTAGCGGGGTTTCCTAGCAACAGCAGACACCCGCGATGCATTCATAGCCTTGGATAAGATAAGCAGCTAATAGTCTATTTGTCCCCAACAACGTGTTAATGCCCAGAAAAACAAGAAGGGGGATTCTAAAGAAATAGACACCTTCAAGTGACAATTCTCTGCCCCCTGACCCTTGCCTAAATAGTTTCAATGTGAAATCATTTTGTACAGACCAGATCAGGGCTTTTTTTTGAGCAGGAACATACAGGAACGCAGTTCTGCCTGGCTTGGTATCAGGGGGTGTGGCCTAATATGCAAAAGAGTCCTTGCTGGGTTTACTTTACAAAAAAGCCCTGTCCAAAACAATGGTGACATCAGGGGGTGTGGCCTAACATGCAAATGAATTACTGCTGGGCGGTTTCTACCAAAAAAAAGCCCTGGACCAGATAACAGAGAAGTCTTGAATCAAGGATATGGGAGGGGGCGGGGTGCAGTACTGCTACAGTTACTCTATCTTCACCATTTAAAATTACTTAATTTCTGAGATCCACACACACAGACCATATTTCAAGGTGCGCGCTTAATCAAAATGAGAAAAAAACAAGGTTTTGAATTTTATCATGAAAAACAAGATTTTGAATTTTATTGCAAGGCTACGAACAGACACGCGCTCTGTTCCAAAGTTTCAAAACTAAAGGCCACATCAACTTTCTATGAGATAAGCAAGTGCCCTGAAAGCTGAGGAATGCAACATTTTGCACTATGCCTCCTATCCGCCTTTCCAAAGCTGAGAACAAGGATCCCATTGTGGAATCTGTATCTGAAATGACAAAGTTCTCTATTCCACCAAGGTATACAAAGAACTCTTATTGCACATGCAATTCACACAATGCCACCATCACAAACATGCCGGCTGCATTAAGTCCATCTAAACAGATCAGGATGGAATTAAATGTTTCTTAGCCCAGGGTTACACGCATTTCTATTGCCTTTATAACCAATAACCATTGCATTACATTTATCACCTCGGTGCACACGCATTCCAAAGTAGGCATTAGGACACTGAAAGATTGTGCAAGTCCAGATCTTAATATTTACATTGCTCATGTTGTCTTCTGGCTGCTGTCCTTCTCAGGTAGGGCTGCCAATCCCCAGGTGGGGACAGGGGATCCCCCGGTTTGGAGAATCTCCCCCCACTTCAGGGTCATCAGAAAGCAGGGGGGCGGGGAGGAAATGTCTGCTGGGCACTCAATTGTTCCCTATAGAGCAGGGGTGGGGAACCTCCATCCCGAGGGCCACATGCAGCCCTCGAGGTCACTTGGTGTGGCTCTGGGGGATTGCTGGGCCAAACCGAGCCATGTGGCAGCTTCTCTGGGGCCTGGCTGGCCAGCGAGGATCGTGGGGCCCAGCCACACTGTACAGCAGCCTCCCCAGGGCCAGGCAGGGATCACAGGGCCCAGATGTACTGTGCGGCAGCCTCCCTGGGGCCTGGCCGGCCGGCCAGAATTGCTGCAGGGCCTGGAAAAGTTACTGTCACAGTTCAGTTTGCACTTGATTATCCCAGATGATGCGGCCTAATATGCTAATGAGTGTGTGACCTAATATGCTAATATTAGGGGATGTGGTCTAATATGCTACTGAGTTCCTGCTGGGCTTTTTCTACAAAAAAGCCCTGGATCTATGCATTTGCCTAGGGCAGCGGGCCGTGTGTGTGTGTGTGTGCCAGATTAGGCTCTCCCCACATGACTTCAAATAGAAAAACAATTATTTGCATTAATTTTGCCAGCCTGATTCGTTCTCCCTTGGCGAAGCACTGTTTTTTAAGTTGATCATTTTTTATGGCCCGCAAATGATGTTATAAATATCCATATGGCCCTTCGCAGAAAAAGGTTCCCCACCCCTGCTATAGAGAATGATTTCCATAGGGTATAATGGAGAATTGATCCACGGGTATCTGGGGCTTTAGAAGAGATGGTTTTTGAGGTTGAGACACCAAATTTTCAACATAGCATCTGGTCACTTTCCTCAAAATACTTCCCAGGTTTCAAAAAGATTGGACTGAGGGATCCAGTTCTATGAGCCCCCAAAGAAGGTGCCCCTATCCTTCATTATTCCAAATGGAGGGAAGGCATTTAAAAGGAGCATGGTCCCTTTAAATGTGATGGCCAGAGCGTTCTTGGGAGTTCAATTGTGCTTGCCACACCTTTGCTCCTGGCTCCACCCCCAGTGTCTCCTGGCTGTACCCCCAAAGTCCCCAGATATTTCTTGAGTCAGACCTGGCAACCCTATTCCCAGGTGAACTGAGGTAATTTTCACACATTGCAGCAGCGTTGATCTTGGCCAAGTGGTAATTTTAAGTTATGAAGCCACATGAATGGCCACACCTATACGACTACATAGACCTTTAAACGTAACAGTAACACTGGGAGACAAGGGATTCCTACATCGCTGCAAAATTATGTCAAGAGTGTCATACAGGGACAGGGACACAGTTCCGGCTGGCTTGGCATCAGGCGTGTGTGGTCTAATATGCAAATAGGTTCCTGCTGGAACTTTCCCACAAAAAACCTGTAAAAACAATGGTGATGTCAGGGGGTGTGGCCTAATATGCAAATAAGTTCTGCTGGGCTTTTTTCCCAAAAAAGCTCTGGTATCATATAGTTACTCATATATATTTCTCGCATCAAAAAGCCACTCCAGAAATTAACATAGAGGAAATAACTGAACACCAACAGCAATTTTTAGCAGAGGACCAAGAGAAGTGTCTAATTTTTCATTGTTTAAAATTTAAATATTTCAAATATATACAAAGTGTTCAGTTGTTGGCTTTCAGGACATGTCCCTTAGTCATATGCTTTGAGCATGTCCAGTTATTTGGTTTTTCTGGGGAAAAGTTACTACTCATATCAATTTGGCATTAGAATGTATACTGATTTCTGAGGATTCCTACGTACTTTAAAACCAGCTGCCCATCTTTTGAAGGCTAACCGACGGTCTTCAGAAATGGACCCTCTGTGCCCTTGTTACAGCAAAAGATAAAAGCCCACTTCTGGAAAGATAAAAGCCCTTCTCTGGTAAATCACTGGATCAAGAACCTTAGAATTCGATCAGCATTTGAACATATGGCATAGAGATGCCAACTGCGTATAGACTGATTTTTAGATATCTGGAAATAAGTTGTAGAAACTTAGGTGTAGATTTGCCATCACTGTTGTTCTAATTTTGTCTTGTATTTATGCGTATGTGGTTTTATTTATTTATCCCCCCCTCCCAATCTTACTTAATTGCTGGATTTTAAATTTTCTCCCTCAGTTCTTTTTTTCTGTGAGAGAGGGAGGAAGGAAGGATTTTTAAAAATTGACACCACTGACTCCACCAATGGGGACACCTGAAACTGGCAATAAGGGGGGAGGGAGAGCGTTAGAGCATTAAGGGGATCGAAGACCCAACTCTTGTTAAGTTTCAGGTGGGATGATGCCTTTCAGGCCAGCAAAGAGTGACAAGAGAAGAATCTCCTAGTTGCTCGGCTTAGTGAAAAACTCAGAAACCCCCACAGCAATCACACCTGACTCTGCTGTATTGGCACAGAGATCTCTTTGCTAGAGTGGCTGATCCCCCTGCACTCCCCAACTTCAGCCAGAAAAGATGGTCACACACTTAGCCAGAACCTCCGCCTGATGTCCTACAGTGTCCCAGTTCAAGACACACTGCGGCTCAAGCCAGTTTGGTGAAGTGGTTAAGAGTGGTGGACTCTAATCTAGAGAACCGGGTTTGATTCCCCCCTCCTCCACATGCAGCTGCTGGATGACCTTGGGCAAGTCACAGTTCTCTCAGAGTTCTCTCAGCCCCACGTGCCTCACAGGGTGTCTGTTGTGCAGAAAGGGAAAGAAGGTGATTGTAGGTCAGTCTGTGACCCCTTAAGGTAGAGGAAAGTGGGGTCTAAAAACCTACTCCTCTCCTTCTTCTACAAAAGCAAGGACGTGACCAGGTAGTGAAGGATAGCAGCAGCAGCAGCTCCTCTCCCTCCTCTGCTTGAGGGCCTACCCACTGGCCAGTAGGGTGGGTAGGCCCTCAAGCATAGTGAAGCAATCTGTGATCCACAAGGTATGGATACAGCCAATTATTGGAAAAGTTGGATTGCATCTCTTGTCCATTCCAGACCAAACTGTGAGCGTAGAGCACTGTCTACCTGTTTCCCCACCCCCCGTTTACCGTGCAAGCAACTTTGTGGATGAATTTACAGATCTTTCCCTAATCTTTCCCTAGCTGCCCTGAGCCCGCCTTGGTGGGGTAGGGCGGGATATAAATCGAATAAAATAAATAAATAAAATAAAATAAATAATCTTAGCCCAACTCCTTTGTCTGGCTCCCCAGCTAAATTCTCTCTCCAATATAGGCAGGGTTGGTCCTAGGGCGTGGGGCGCCCCAGGCAGGCTTGACGCCTCCCCACCCCTCCAACCTCACTGCCTCCCTGCCCCCCCACAGAGACTATGCACCGGCCAGGCACCCTCCCCGTTCGCTCTCTGATGAGTCATCAGAGAGTGAGTGGGGAGGGTGCCTGGCCAGCCCACAGTCCCTGCAGTGTTCTCTGAGTATTGGATGCTCTGAGAACACTATAGAGAATGCGCGCCACTATAGAGAATGCAGAGTCATCAGAGAGTGGCCAAGGAGGGTGCCCGGCCAGCAGTCTCTGTAGCGTTCTCTGAGCGTCCAATGCTCAGTGTCTCCCCGGCACTGTCCCCGCTCACTCTCTGAGGATCGGAGAGCATCAGAGAGCAGGTGGGGAGGGTGCCAGGTGGCAAAATTTGGGTGTTTGCCAATGGCACTGGGCTGGAGGACCCAATTTGGCACCCTCCCCAGCCAGGTGCCCTAGACAAATGCCTAATTTGTTATTGGGAGGGCTGGCCCTGAATGTAGGGCTACCAGATCCAGGTTTAAAAGCTCCAGGAGATGTGGGGATGGAGCCTGGCGAGGACGGAGACTTCAGTGGGGTGCAATGTCATACAGCCCACCCTCCAAAGACATCCTTTTCTTCTCTAGGAGAGCTGACCTCTAGAGTCTGGTGATGAGCTATAATTTCAGGCCCCACCTGAAGGTTGACAAAATAGAAGATTTTAAATGATCCTGCAGCAGAGAGTATCAAAGCATACAGCCGCTATCTAGACAGGGAAAACCTGACTCAATGAGGTTACATCTTCAAAACTATTCATAACCCAATACAGAATATACAAAATAGCTTCAAAGAATGGGGGATAGGGCTGCTAAGTTCCCATCCGGGAGGTTCCCAACCCGCTGGCCCTCATTGGGCTGGTGGGGGGGGGATCCTCCCCCAATGTCGCTGGCATGATGACATCACTCACAGAGATGTCGTCATGCCGGAGATGTCACATGCCGGCCACTCTAGGAGCTTCCGGGAAAATTCCATGGTTTTCCAGGATGCTCTAGCAATTTGGGAGGGAAAACTCTATGGGACACTGGGTACCATAGAGTTTCCCCTCCCAAATTGCTAGAGCATCCGGGAAAACCAGAGTTTTCCCGGAAGCTCCTAGAGCAGCCCGTGTGCGAAATCACTGGTGCAATGACGTCGCTTGCCGCAAAAACAGTCCCCCGCCGGAGACTGCAGGGGACTTGGCAACTCTAATGGGGGAATATGTTTCCCAGATGAGACTGTCTCTTACAAAAGAAATGCCATTGGATCACGCATGCCTGGTTGGTTATCACAGTCCCCACAAGCGGTAGCCTCCTCCAGTGGACTCTTTCCCCCCTCCCTTTTTGTCAGCAGCTCTCAAATTAATTTATTTAGGTTATAATTGCCGTTGTGTGAAATGGGGGAGGGGCTACCCTAACCACAGAACACGAACCTTATCAAATGATCCGGCGTCCTGACATTTAGCTGTAATTATTTGAGATTTGCCTCTGCCTTCTGCAGCCCGTTCAGCCCGATTTCATTTTCATATTTCGCTAGATGAAGTCATCGTTCACGGTGACAAAACAATACACCACAGCCACTGCCTCCACCCCAGCCACAAAACATTCCCTCTCTTCCAGGGATCACAGCGTCAGTTCCGCACCATGATTATAATTTAGCCACTTCAGATCTCACAATAAATAAAAAAGAACTGGTCCTGGATAAATTTGGTCAAAAGCAACGTGGCAGAGAGCGACATTAATCTAATGCTCAGACGTGAGAGGAGGGGTCCCTCCATTCCTGACAGGAGGGGGAAGAAATGAGGCACACAAATGCGTTCCGTGGTGCAAAGGTTGACCAAGCAAAGCGAGGCCTTGGGTTAAACCCAAAGTTATGATAGATGGTTGCATGCTTATCTCCAGGGGTTTTTTTGTAGTAGGAACTCCTTTGCGTATTAGGCTGCACCTCCCCTGACATAGCCAATCCTCCTGAAGCTGACAAGTAAGCCCTGCACTAAGAGCCCTGTAAGCTCTTGGAGGATTGGCTACACCGTGTGTGTGTGGCCTAATATGCAAATGAGTCCTGCTACAAAAAAGCCCTGCTTATCTCCCCTGTGTTTTTTTTTAAGCCAAAAGCAACCCAGCAAAGCTGAGGGTTTGAATAGAGAAATGGGGTGGAGAGCTAGTTATCTCCTGGCTTAAAAAAATAAAATCATTCTTGCCAAATGTTTTCTCTTCCCATGCCAGAAAATGATGCAGCAGTTACCTGCATCTTAAGCAGGGAAGGCATAGCCTGATCTTGTCAGATCTTAGAAGCTAAGCAGGGTCAGTCCTTGGATGGGAGACCACCAAGGAAGACCCTGCAAAGGAAGGCACTGGCCATCCACCTCTGCTTCTCAACTGCCTTGAAGCTGCAGAGACTTTTCTGTTGCGATTACAAATGGAAAAATTTCCAAAAGAAGATAGAACTATAATTTGGTACTTGCTTTCAGCTGCTAGGACATTGTATGCGCAGTTATGGAAGCAAGAAAAAATACCAGAAAAAATGGGATTGGGTTGTAAAAGTTATGACATGGAGTGAGAGGGACGAATTAACAAGCACTTTAAGAGACTATGATTTAGAAGATTCTAAAAGGGAGTGGGGAAAAAAAAATAGAAGTTATGTAGAAGACGAGTGGAAAGTAAAAGGACTTTGGACAATTTTTGATAATGATTAAACTTTAGAAGAAAGAAGAATATTAATTTTAGTTCTTAGTAATTAAGGGTACCTTTTAATGTTAGTATTTTGAGTAAATAACACTGGCGGGGGTCAAGTAACGGCGGGAGGGGTGATTAGAAAGAAGTATATGGGATAGATGAAAAGAAGTTATTAACGGAAATTGTTACTATATGTTATCAATATTTTTTTAAAAAACCGAAAGTCCCTTAATGGGGCTTGATGGCCCTTATGTATGTTCTACTTTTGTTACCTTGAACTGGATGGCCCAGGTTGGCAGGTCTGTTCCGATCTCAGAAGCTAAGCAGGGTCAGTAACTGGATGGGAGACCACAAAGGAAGACTGTAGGGAAAGGCAACAGCAAGCCACCTCTGCTTGAAAACCCCTTGCTGGGGTCACCGTAAGTCAATCGTGGCTTGATGGCCCTTATGTATGTTCTGGTTGTGTTGCCCTGAACTGGATGGCCCAGGTTGGCAGGTCTATTCAGATCTCAGAAGCTAAGTAGGGTCAGTAACTTGACAGAAGACCACCAAGGAAGACTATAGGGAAAGACAATGGCAAGCCACCTCTGCTTCTTCTCACTTGCCTTGAAAGCCCTTTGCTGGGGTTGCCCATGGGTTGGTTATAATGTGACAGCACTTTACATGTCCATCAATACTCCCACTCAGCTGTGGAGCCTTGTGAGCAAAAATTCTACTTTGTGAGCTATTGACATTGAAGTTGGGAGCTCCTGCATTCATTAGCTTGCTCTGGTGCCATTTTTTCTGAGCTAAGACCAAAATGTGTGAGCCAGACGCTAAAAAAGCTATGAGCTAGCTCACACTAACTCGGCTCAGAGGGAATGCTGATGCCCATCTGCATCTTTTCCCCAGCGGCAGAAAACCCACTTGCGGGAGAGCAGTGTTAACAAAAACAGCCAGCCCAGCTTCATAAGGAACCTGAAGGTGTAGTTTGGTGTAGTGGTTAAGTGTGCGGACTCTTATCTGGGAGAACCGGGTTCGATTCCCCACTCCTCCACTTGCACCTGCTGGCATGGCCTTGGGTCAGCCATAGCCCTGGCAGAGGTTGTCCTTGAAAGGGCAGCTGCTGTGAGAGCCCTCTCCAGCCCCACCCACCTCACAGGGTGCCTGTTGTGGGGGAGGAAGATAAAGGAGATTGTGAGCCGCTCTGAGATTCAGAGCGGTGGGATATAAATCCAATATCTTCTTCTTCTTCTTCTCTCATAACTGTACTCGAAATACCGAAGGCTCTTACGCTTAATTAGTGAGTCCAGCACACAAGAGTCACAAGGTAACTGCAGCTAGCTGAGGATGGAACTATTTGCCATTGTGAACTCTTAAGATGCAAATGTCCCCTACCAGCCCAGAGAAGGAGAAAAAGGGGAGACTCTTGCTTGAATGCTGAACAACTGGAGTGAGATTCGCTGCATATGTTCAGGAGGCAATTCTAAGTGTCAAGTTCAAAATTCAATTTCTACAATCCCTACTCTTTAAAACAGGGGGGAAGAAGATATATACCAGGGGTGGCCAAACTGCAGCTCAGGCCTCTGATTCAGCAGGAGCGCACAGGAGCACAGCCCCTGAACCTTTCTGAGGATTCCTCCTCTTCCTCCCACCTACCTTGTCCATTGAATAGTAGGTGTAGCTTCATAACAATCCCTGGATTAGGAGAGCGGGCAGCCATCCATCCATCAGAGGCTTTGCTATGCCCCCAGCAGCCCTCATTAACCCCTGGAGAAACCCGCACCATCCTTTCTCCACTTCTTATGTGATTTTGGGTGGCGGGTGGCTTGCTGGCCTTTTGACTGGGAGGGGGGCAGCCCAGGAGAGCCCCATGCGAGCGAAGCCTGCTTGGGCTGGCTGGATCTCTAGCCAGCCCAAGCAGGCCTTGCTTGCCCGGGGCGCTCCTTTCTTGCATTGGATTGCTTTTGGCTCGGGGGGGGGGGATGGCATATGCTAATGAGTTTTGCTAATGAGCTCTGCCACCTATTTTTCTACAATATGACCCCTGCTCTTTCATACATATTCTGTGACTCTTGAAGCCCCCAACATCCCATCAGCCAGCTTGGATAAGGTATTTCTCTCTTTAAATGACTTCTCCAAGCCAGCTGGCAGCTTGAAAAAAAATTATTTAAAGTTAACGTTGCTTTCTTTCCACCTCTCTCCCTCTTCCCCTTCATCTATTTGCCTGCCTGCTGTTAAACATCTGATGTTCATATCCTGCAGCTCTCAAACATCTGACATTTGTTCTGTGGCTCTTACATAAAGCAAGTTTGCCCAGCCCTGATATACGCTGTAATTTGTTTTCTTTCAGCAATGAGATATCCCAGGGAAACATTACATGCCTGCTCAAGATCTCATTCTCTGATGAAGGGTTCAGACATCTATTCAACCTCCATGCCCTTGGGACAAGGGCAGAAGGAAAGGTGCAAAATACATTGTGATGCAATAGCTGAATAAAACCTCAAAGATGCCTTAATTGCAAGCTCTGTCCAGATTCTACTTATCTACTGATCCGCTTTCTGCTTCCCATCTTTCAAAAACCCTTCATAATTCAGAATTTCACTTGACAAGACAGGGATTTCAACAGATAACAAGGATCACTGGAAAATAGTGTGGAAAGGCGCATTCATTCACTCCAGCCTCAGCTCCTGGGACCAGTACTTCAGAAGACGGATGGATGTGCGGCCAAGCAAGAGACCAAAACGTACAATTATACACCAATGTTTTGCTGCCAGAGTAAGACTGAACTGTCTTCCTCAGAACAGATTTGCCTTCACAGCATGTTTGATGTTAGATTATTTCCTTTTATTCACAGAATGCTGTCTGTACATCACAAACAAATGGCTGACATGTGTGCAGATAGAAAGATGTTCCCTTCAAAAGATTTGCAAGTTAGCTGACTTCGTGGACCTAGTGCAGATGTGTCTCTCATCTCTTAATCTTTATTCAGAGATCAGGAGAAGCTTATGGGCAGGGGTGGCCTAACGTGTCTAAAGTAAGAGCCACATAGAATAAACACCCAGTCTTTGAAAGCCACAAGACATGAACATCTGATGTTTGAGAGCTGACCGGCAGGGAAGCAGGAAGACAGAGGAGAAGAAGAAGAAAGCAGAAGACCGCAGATTTATATCTCTCCCTTCTCTCTGGATCAGAGTCTCAGAGCGGCTTACAATCTCCTTTAGCTCCTTCTCCCACAACAGATGCCATGTGAGGTGGGTGGGGCTGAGAGAGCTCTCACAGCAGCTACCCTTTCAAGGACAACCTCTGCCAGAGCTATGGCTGACTCAAGGCTATTCCAGCAGCTGCAAGTGGAGGAGTGGGGAATCAACCCGATTCTCCCAGATAAGAGTCCACACACTTAACCACTACACCAAACTGGCTCTCTGTGAGATGATGGATGGATGGATGGGCAGACGGACAGACAAACAGATAAGTAGGTAGATAGGTAGGAGAGGATGTATCAATCCACATAAAGCCAAACCACAAAATGCTATTCATCACCTCAAGCCATTTCTTTGCTACATTTTCCAGTCATAACTTCCAATTCTTGCGGTACCCTGTTGCTTGCAACCAACTAAGAACATAAGAGAAGCCATGTTGGATCAGGCCAACGGCCCATCAAGTCCAACACTCTGTGTCACACAGTGGCAAAAAATGTTATATACACACATACACTGTGGCTAATAGCCACTGATGGACCTGTGCTCCATATTTTTATCTAAACCCCTCTTGAAGGTGGCTATACTTGTGGCCGCCACCACCTCCTGTGGCAGTGAATTCCACATGTTAATCACCCTTTGGGTGAAGAAGTACTTCCTTTTATCCGTTTTAACCTGTCTGCTCAGCAATTTCATCGAATGCCCACGAGTTCTTGTATTGTGAGAAAGGGAGAAAAGTACTTCTTTCTCTACTTTCTCCATTCCATGCATTATCTTGTAAACCTCTATCATGTCACCCCGCAGTCGACGTTTCTCCAAGCTAAAGAGTCCCAAGCGTTTCAACTTTTCTTCATAGGGAAAGTGCTCCAGCCCTTTAATCATTCTAGTTGCCCTTCTCTGCACCTTCTCTAATGCTATAATATCTACTATGGTACTTCACTGCATACTACTGAATGGTTCTACATTGTGCAATACCTTTAAAAAAAAAATCCCCAGTTGCCAATGCCAAACCTGAGCATCTCCCATTATTTTATGCTGCTATATTTGATTGCCCAAACATGCCACCTGCAAATATTAGCCCAAACAGAGAATCATTTCTCTTTACATTGTTGCTCACCTTATAGCACATTCCCTAATCATGTGCTCATTGATTCCAGGGCAAAGGGTTTGTCTATGGAAATAATGGAGTGACATGAAAGACAAATGGAAGGTTAGAAACTCTAGCATTAGACAGATGAGCCGCATCGATAGAAGAAAGCGATTTCCAAAGCTGCAGCAGAAGAATCTGCCTCTTCCCCCATAGCCATCTTGGGCAAGATTTATATCACCTTCCAAATGGTATCTGGCAGTTAACAGAAAGATATGCAATTACTAGAAGCCCGGTATTAAGTACATTTACATGGAAAGAATAATTGAGGGTCAGTCCAGGGTAGAGTTTGCAGTGTCCAAGTAAGATCGGAGGAGGAGGAGGAGGAGGAGGAGAAGAAGATATTGGATTTATACCTTGCCCTCCACCCCAAATCTCAGAGTCTCACAGCAGCTCACAATCTCCTTTACCTTCCTCCCCTACAACAAACACCCTGTGAGATAGGTGGGGCTGAGAGGACTCTCACAGCAGCTGCCCTTTCAAGGACAACCTCTGCCAGAGCTATGGCTGACCCAAGGCCATTCCAGCAGCTGCAAGTGGAGGAGTGGGGAATCAAACCCAGTTCTCCCAGATAAGAGTCCACACACTTAACCACTACACCAAACTCACTAACCTAAATCAGTTCTTCCAAGTATGGTAACTAAGAATTCCTCTTTAGACCGCCTAATTTCCATTGGGTTCCAACTACTTAGAAACCCCAGTCACAGCTCACAAAGAAACACTTGTCAGAATTTACCCAAAACATATCCATTATTAAGAGCATTTTTTTGCACGCTGTAAAATATATTTCATGGAAGCTGCGCTTTCAAGGACAACTCCTACAAAAGCTATGGCTGACCCAAGGCCATTCCAGCAGGTGCAAGTGGAGGAGTGGGGAGAAACTCAGTTCTCCCAGATAAGAGTCCATGCACTTAACCACTACACCAAAGGAGCGCATTCAAATGGTCACTCAACCACAAAGCTTGATGAGCACTTGGAGGCCAGTCATGCTACCTCACACCATCCACAGATCCTGATAAAACAGGGAACAAGAAATAAATAGGCCACTCTGGATTCCCTGGAGGAAGGAAGGTGTCAAAACCTGCTAGATAAAGAGGCAGAAGTCCCACTGTAGCCAACTGGAGATCTTTCCAATGAAATATGGCTCCAGCATCATGCTTCCCAGTATGTAGACTATCTAAGTATTGAATGGGGCCCTGATAGCTGTATGAAACATCTGTGTAAGAAGCATGAGGAGTGATTCACACATTACGAAGTATCAGAAGTTTGCTGAGAATTCTGAGCGTAGGACGAATTCTCAAGCGCATGCAGGTCCAGTTTGCAATGGAACAAGATCCTGGGGCAAGATCTACAACCAATGTTATGAACCCCGTCCCCAGACCCTTGTCCACTCTCTTCCATCAAAGAAGATGTATGAAAAGTCCTTCAGACAGAAGTCCAAAAAACAAGAATGAGTTTAGATGGATCAGAGGTCCATCAGTGGCTATTAGTCACAAGGTATAGATGGAACACTATGTCTGGGGCAGTGATGCTCTGTATTCTTCTTTGGGGGGACAACAGCAGGAGGGCTTCTGGAGTTCTGGTCCTGCTGGTGGACCTCCTGATATCACCTGGGTTTTGGCCACAATATGACACAGAATGTTGGACTGGATACATCACTGATCTGATCCAATATGGCTTCTCTTATGTCCTTATGCTCTTAGAGATGTTTTAAAAGCTTTTTGAGAAATACTGTGTTATTAAGTACAATTAAGATCACAATTCAGGTCATTATTAACTACCCCGGAAAACAAACCAGGGACACACAAGCTGCTGTTAAGTTAATAAAGCAGAGCAGATAACATTAGGGTTTGTAGAATCTTTCGGGATCAAGCGCCGTGTTCTACTGGAGAAAGTTTTCCTTCCTTTTTCTTTCTCCAGTAGAACACGGCACTTGATCCCGAAAGATTCTACAAACCCTAATGATGTTGCCAGCCGTGAAAACCTGAATTCTTTGAGAGCAGATAACAGCTTGGCCAAGGCCTAGACTGAAACCAACCTGGGAAGCCCACCTTAACTATTCAGAGGTGAAGGAAGGAAGAACAAGATACTGCTAGCAAAACTAAAGAGTTTTGAGATAACAAGAAATGAATCTGACTGCAAAGAACTGTACCATCTGCCTTTGCAACAAAATTGAGTGAGGATCCCTAGAAGGTTGCACATTGCAACTCCATGGCCATCCCAATGAATCTGCTGACAGAGTAGTAGTGGAAGCGTCCCTCAGGGCCACTCTGGTCAGACCAGTCTCAGTTGTTGCTCTAATGAAGACACTCGCAAAGACAGCCAGTTCAACAAAGTTGTATTGGGGTCAGGCAGATATCACAGTCAAGAATCAGTCCAATAATCCTACACTTACAATCAGTCCACCCAGGCAAAGGTACAGATACTCGGTTTAACAGAATAGTCAAGTCACAGTCCACAATCAAGTCCCTTATCAGTCCATCAGTGTGCCACGCTCTACCCGTCTTTTCCTACTCCACACGGAACAGACATTAGGCTACTGTATTTGTATTCCCCTTAACCAATCCTATTTCTCATTGGTTAATGACATTCACATGCTATCACATGCTAGCACTTAAACACCTGTATGCAAGGGTTACACAATTCTTTGGCTGTTCCAATATGCCTTAAAGATATAGGATACTGACATCTGCCAAGTGAAACATGCTTGTTAAAAAAAAAAAATTGGTTCAGGGCATGCCAGCATGGGGGGGGGGGGAACCCTCTAAAATGTAGTGAAGTCATCAGGAAAACAAAATTTCCAGGCCACAAGACACTGATAACATATGAACATATGAAGCTGCCTTGTACTGAATCAGACCCCTGGTCCATCAAAGTCAGTATTATCTACTCAGACTGGCAGCGGCTCTCCAGGGTCTCAAGCTGAGGTTTTTCACACCTATTTGCCTGGACCCTTTTTTGGAGATGCCAGGGATTGAACCTGGGACCTTCTGCTTCCCAAGCAGATGCTCTACCACTGAGCCACCGTCCCTCCCCGATAAGAAACTCGTTCGAGATTCAGGAAATATTACATTTCAGTTCGTAACATTAATCCATTTTTACCGCAGCCATTGTGCCCTGTGTAAGTACTTGGGACAGGCTTGCCTTGATTCTCATGCACTGGATGGACTGACTTGTCATTTCAATCAATGCGGCAATTTAGAAGTCTTGATTAAGCATCGTCTGAGTTCAAGCTAAGCAGGGTGAAAAACAAATCTATCACTGCCCAGCTATCATTTTGGCTCATGATCTGGCAGATTTAATAGGAGTGGCCAAACGCAACATGAGATTCTTATACAACTCAGGAACAACAGGCCCAAAATGTCAGGAAACATCACTATTTATAAAGCCAGCTGCAGAACTGTGTATTTCTAAACATGTTCAGGGGAGAAGGAACATCAGAATCATTGATTAACGAGCCATTCCTTCACAATGGCTGAAGGAGGGGACAGAAGGAAAACGCATTTATTCATTTTAAACCAGTTGACTTCTCACTGGGGACCCAAAGCCGCGGACAACTTCCCCTCATCCATTTTATTCTCACGAGAACCACCTGATGACATACGTAGACCAACAAGAGAGAGCTATTGATCCAAGTTCAGCCAGTGCTGGGATTTGAAGCTGGGTCTCCCATACTCTACTGCCTGGTTATTTTTTGTGATATATGATGTACAGATAATCAGTTAACTATAGATAAAAACCAATCTTCCAGTGGCCTAAAGAACTTAACAGGGTTTTTTTACTTATTATTTTTGGAATTACTAGCAGCTGTTGTCTCAACTAGCATCTCTCCAAGTAAGTTTTGGCCCTCTTTTCTACTTACCTGGAGATAATGGGAGAGAATTTGAGACACCATTGAATTTTCAATAACTGCTCCAAGCCCAGACCATATAGCCCCAAGGGAGCACACAAGATAAATTATGGCATCTTTGCAAATGTACACAGCATCTACTAGGCCACGCACATATCAGTAAGTCAACTCTCACAGATTGACAAACTCAGTTAGGTGGAAAGGAGCGGCATTTTGCTAGTTCGCCAAATTCCCCGATCGAGTTATATGCAGGCAGCTTATACTCATCTGAAATGGACAAAAGGGTTATTGCTTACAGCTGCATATTTTTAGATGGTGGGAGGCAGGAAACAAACCATTTGGCTAAAGGGAAGCAAGATTAGGCTGAAGGGAAGCAAGAGGGGTGGAGTGTTTGTGTGTACCTTGCTATCAAGGACTTGACCACGATGAGCCCGAGAAGGAAATCTCATCCTGAACTTCTTCCGCAGATCCCACCATACCGAAGGACTAAGAGACTACCTCCAGAAGGAAGCCCTGGGGTTGCTCCCTAGGAGGAAGCAGCCCTCCAAGAACCAGAATCAGAGACCTGCATGCCTCCAGACTGTAAACCCCCATTCATCCTGCACATTCCTGGAATGGCAATGGGACCATATTGAGTCTGGCCTGGATAACAGAGCAAAAAAACACAACATATAACTATGATTTATATAGGCTACCGTATTTTTACTTATGAATTTCACAAAATTAAAGAAAGTATTTTCAGTTTTCAACGGAGCTCGTTATTGTTTAGTCATACAGCATCCAATTAACTAGTTACAATAGCAGATGTGTTTTGTGTTGCCACTTCATCGATAGTGTTAATGTCTTCTTCTTGCTGAGCTGTATGGAGTGAAGGAGTAAGCCGGTATCTTTTTAAAAAAAAAAATGTGAAAAGCCTTCCATCTCATTGCTGGCCAAAACATTCTCCGTGAAGGAATCACCTTAAAAATACAGTTAACAATGCTCTGGTAAAGTTTATTACACTAATATGGTGCATTCTAAGGACCCTGGGATGAATTCAAGCCTTTATCCCCAAATTATTCAGCTTAACTATTACTGGGAACAGATGGTGGCTTACTCCTTCACTCCACACAGCTCAACAAGAAGAAGACATTAACAATACTGATGAAATGGCAACACAAAACGCGTCTATTATTGTAACTAGTTAATCGGATGCTGTATGATTAAACAACCACGAGCTCTGTTGAAAATTGAAAATTGTTTCTTACTGTCTATTTTTGTGAAATTCATAAGTAAAAGTATGGTAGGAATGGTGGAGCAACCTGGCCCACCTTATGAATCTCCAGTTCAGGCCCAATCACTGTTGACACTGCACTGCACCAGAGCAGTTCCTCTGGAGTCAAACTGGACAGCTCCCTCGCTAGTGAATATTCAGCTACCTGGGGCCCTGATTGAGCTCCATTTCACCAGCACTCTGGACAGCTCCTGTGCCAACCAACCTCCTGCCTTCCAACCTTATTTATCACTTACACCCTACCTAGCATTCCTACAAACATTGGCATTGACATTCTCCATTTCCCCTTCTCATTACTAATCAGGGTTTATAATACTCTCAGAGATGCGTCGCCCACTTCCACTCTTGTAGGTCGGGGCTAAACACACTGAAATGTCCTTTCGATTTGACCAAATGTCCTTTCAATTTGTTAATCTCACTGTTGTGCTGTTGCATTAGAACTTTGCACCATTTTGCGTGCTTAACCACTGCCCACCAGCTACATGCGACTGCTCACCGTACACCATTCCTTCGTCTGACGAAGTATGCATGCGTACGAAAGCTTCCATTCTGAATAAAACTTGGTTGGTCTTAAAGGTGCTACTCCTGCTTTGTTCTGTAGCTTCAGACCAACACGGCTAGCCACCTGAGTCTATGCACACTGCAATTGGCGAGGCACAGTTGAGAATATAACAAGACCAGTGTTCCCACTAAGATGAGTTAGTGGGAGCTAACTCACAATTTTTAAGCCTCCGGCTCACATATTTTTGTCTTAGCTCAGGAAAAAATGGCCCCAGAGCAAACTAATTTATGCAGTCGCTCACAACTTCGGGGAGGGACAGCGGCTCAGCGGTAGAGCATCTGCTTGGTAAGCAGAAGGTCCAATCCCCGGCATCTTCAACTCAAAAGGGTCCAGGCAAATAGGCGTGAAAAACCTCAGCTTGAGACCCTGGAGAGCAGGGGATGGACGGTGGCTCAGTGGTAGAGCATTTGCTTGGTAAGCAGAAGGTCCCAGGTTCAATCCCTGGCATCTCCAACTAAAAAGGGTCCAGGCAAATAGGCGTGAAAAACCTCAGCTTGAGACCCTGGAGAGCAGGGGATGGACGGTGGCTCAGTGGTATAGCATCTGCTTGGTAAGCAGAAGGTCCCAGGTTCAATCCCTGGCATCTCCAACTAAAAAGGGTCCAGGCAAATAGGCGTGAAAAACCTCAGCTTGAGACCCTGGAGAGCAGGGGATGGACGGTGGCTCAGTGGTATAGCATCTGCTTGGTAAGCAGAAGGTCCCAGGTTCAATCCCTGGCATCTCCAACTAAAAAGGGTCCAGGCAAATAGGCGTGAAAAACCTCAGCTTGAGACCCTGGAGAGCAGGGGATGGATGGTGGCTCAGTGGTAGAGCATCTGCTTGGTAAGCAGAAGGTCCCAGGTTCAATCCCTGGCATCTCCAACTAAAAAGGGTCCAGGCAAATAGGCATGAAAAACCTCAGCTTGAGACCCTGGAGAGCAGGGGATGGACGGTGGCTCTGTGGTATAGCATCTGCTTGGTAAGCAGAAGGTCCCAGGTTCAATCCCTGGCATCTCCAACTAAAAAGGGTCCAGGCAAGTAGGCGTGAAAAACTTCAGCTTGAGGCCCTGGAGAGCTGCTGCCAGTCTGAGTAGACAATACTGACTTTGATGGACCGAGGGTCTGATTCAGTAGAAAGCAGCTTCATATATGTTCAACTTTCATGCCAGTAGCTCACAAAGTAGAATTTTTGCTCACAAGACTCCACATCGTAGAGGGAACTTTGAACAAGACTCATTTGGTTCACACACACAATAGTTTGGGCACAACATTAGGAACCCTGTGCCTGCCCTGGACAGGTTCCTAGAGAGCTAGAATACTATTTTTCTAAATAAATAAATAAACAGGATGGGTGACGAGACGTGCCAAAATGTCCTCAAGCATTCTTAGGATTTCTAGACAGCTTTGTGCCTACTAAATTAGGATACAGTATGGGTCTACCCCGCAAATTTAGACAATACCGAAGCAATTTCCAGTGTCCCTGCCATTTTCATTGATTTGATTATCGGTACACTGTCAGCGGAAGATTTAATTTTATGCATTTTATTCATATTCACTTTGTCAAACAACCCTTGTAGAAAAAAATGCTAATCCCAAGATGCGTTTATTCCAATCAAGGGAGGAAATGATTTGAAAGACTGACACACATCGCTAATTGTATCTTAAAGAATTCAATTGAATCTCTTTCTTTTGCTTGGCTACTAGCTCATTTCCCCCCCCAGAACTGTTTCATTAACAAGCCATACAAGGAACGCAGCAGTGGTATGTGATGGCCGTGATCCTCTTTCCAACGTAACTGCCGTGGGGCAGCCAACGTGTGTCACTGTCTAGTTTTAGTGAAAGGCCACTTTTGGGAAGGCAATAGAAGGCGGTGAGTGGGCAGTGCCCCAGATGGAACATTGTGACAGTGTACACATAATCAAATCAAAGAAAATGGCACGGACACTGGAAATTGCTTCTGTATTATCTAAATTTGGGGGGTAGACCCATACTGAATCCTAATTTAGTAGACACAAAGCTGTCTAGAAATCCTAAGAATGCTTGAGGAAATTTTGGCGCCTCTGTCACCTCATGATATGGCTGCCAAAGGATAAGAGGGATGCATGAACGGAGATGTGGTGGCTATGAGGTTTGCCAGCATCTCAATGAGGTTTGGCCCAGGGGTTACTGGTTGCCAGTTTGCCAGGGCTTTAGTCTCTCTCTCTCTCTCTCTCTCTCATCTCTATGTATCTACTTTGTATATCCACATGTAAAATATCTGTCATTTCCGCAAGGCCTGTAAACTGGAGATGGACTGGCCTTGGGCTGAGGCAGCGGGTGTCTAAATTACATTGGCCTTCCCAGTTCTGCTCTGCCCTGCTGCACAGTCCACGCTGCCCCATCGGGCATACAGACGACCTTTGCTTGTTGCCCAGACATTGGTCCGCTGTGGGCGCATCGACATGCAGAAGCGTTGGGGAGCGCTCCCCGGTTGTGCCAGCTCGCCATCTGGTGTACCGTACTCGCTGCTACTGTTTTCAGTATTGCACGAGGCTGGAGCGGAATGATTTCGTTTTCGTTGTAACCTGCCCTGCAGGAGAGGGCAGGAGAAAAGTCCAATCAACAAAGAAATACTTAAGATGGCCAGATATCTAAAAGGTGGGGAAGCAGCAGCCAATGGTGACATCCCTGCTTGGCAACCCCACAATTGTAGAGTGGCAGTTCTCCTGCAGGCTGGAGTGGTAATGGTGGTGGTGAGGGACGCCTTTCTATCTAGAGGAAGAGGAGTGTTAAGTTTTCACACTCTACATCTTTTCTGTTCTTTTTACTTGTTGTTGTTTTTGATGATGATGATGATGTGTTAACTGCATACCTTTGGTAAAACTAACTTAACAGTGCGTTCAGGGACACAAAATCTACTATCTATCCCCGGACCAAGGGAGATTAGACTGTGCTCTACACAGGCTAGGGCCTTCTCAGTGGCAGCTCCAACAATGTGGAATGCCCTCCCAGAGGCCATAAGGGCCCTGCAGGATCTCTCGGAATTCCACAGGGTCTGTAAAACTGAACTATCTCAACAGGCCTTTAATACCTAAATGGGAGAGGACTGCCACCCTATGCTGCTGAGCGACATCATTCATTTGAAATTCGATCACCATAGGATCACTGTCAGAAGGAAGAAAGTCACGATCCCATCCCACCTAGACTGAAGTTTTGAGCAGCACCATAAAATGTATTTTCATTGTTATTTCATTGGTTTGAATTGTAACCTTAAATTGTTTTAAATTGACAGTTAGCGGCCCTGAGTCTGCTTGCGGAGAGGGCAGAATAGAAAACTAAAGTAATAAGTAAATGATATAATAAATAATAAAAATATGCATTTAAAGGGGAACCAAAATCATCCAAAATCCATAATCGATTGAATGTGTGACCATTTCCAGCATCATACCAGTTCTAAAAAAAGAAGACAAGTTTGCGATACAAATGAACCAATTGGAATATCATTATCTGCCATAAACATTTAGAAAAGGTAAACAAATAGCAACAAACTTGATTCATATAGCTCAGGGCCACTGTTTGTTACATTATATAAAATATTACTAAAAATGAATTGATGCGAAATCTGATTAAGCCGTTGGTCAATGGTAGGTGAATGTTTATCTGTCCATTTAGCCACAGCTGACATATGAGCCGTGGATAATAAAATCAGGATTAATTACACTCTACATCAGGGGTGTCAAACATGCGACCTGGGGGCCAAATCAGTCCCCCGAGCAACTGGCTTTCATCTGCTTCCTTCTCCCTCTCTCTTGCTTCCTTCTGCACCACAGCTTGCTTTGCATGTTTAATCACACAGGAGCTACAGAGCAAAACTTCTCTTTTCTCCATTGGCTGAGGCTCCTCTCTTGGGGAGGAAGGGAGGCAGAGCTTGCTTTGCCAGGCTCTCTCAATCACACAGCAGAGCAACTGAGCCAAGCCTCTCTTCCTTCTATTTGCTGAGGCTCCTTCCCCTCATGGTCCCCTGGGGAAGGAAGGAAAGAGCCGGAGCTTCCTTTGCCCAGTACGCTGGATCCCATGGGAGAAATACGAAGAAAGCACCTTTAAGACCAACGAGTGCTAACGTTTTAAGCATGTTTTACGGTGGGTTTTTTAAAATTGTGTTTGTCTGTGTCTTTTATAAAGTTTATATCCCTGCTACCTAATCTTAAATAGGTACACACATGGCCTGGCCCAACGTGGCCCAGTCCAACCTGAAAGGCCCCAGCCTGACAAGGTCTCATTTATGTCAGATTCGGCCCGCAAAACAAATAAGTTTGACACCCCTGCTCTACATCTTCTTCTCCTCGGCAGTGAACAAAGAAAGGACGGGGGTCCTGCTCTCCCTTCTTTTTTGCAAAATCAGCTTTCACATTCACCAGGCAGCTTGAAAAGGAGTTTAGACAGATCTGTGGAGGGTAAGTCTGTCATGGTGACTGAGGGGAACCTCCACACTCAGCAGCACTAAGCCTCTGAATCCCAGAGCCGGAATGCAACATTGGGGGGGGGGGGGAAGCCTCAGCCTCTCCGTCCTGCTGCTGGCCCTCCAGAGGAACTGGGTGGCCCCTGTGTGAGAGAGGATGCTGGCCTAGGTGGACCACTGGTTTGATCCAGCAGGGCTCTTCTGATGTTCTTAACACAATTTTGTGCTATTTAATCAGGGGCTTATGCAGACTTATGCAGATCTAAATTCCCAACTTGTGAACCACACAGCTCGTCAAAGTGAACATTTTTCATTCATTGTAATGCCAATCAATACCAAAGGAGCACATTGCAACCTGGCAAAACGTCTCCCATCCTTCTATGCACAATCCCATCCTTGGGTCTTACTGTTTCTAGGAGCATGCAGCAGTATAGCTGGTCAAAAAATCATAGAGCTGGAAGGGACCTCCGGGGTCATCTAGTCCAACCCCCTGCACAATGCAGGAAATTCACAAAAAGATGATATTGGATTTATACCCCACCCTCCACTCCGAATCACAGAGTCTCAGAGCGGCTCACCATCTCCTTCATCTTCCTCTCCCACAACAGACACCCTGTGAGGTGGGTGAGGCTGAGAGGGCTCTCACAGCAGCTGCCCTTTCAAGGACAACCTCTGCCAGAGCTATGGCTGACCCAAGGCCACTCCAGCAGGTGCAAGTGGAGGAGTGGGGAATCAAACCCGGTTCTCCCAGATAAGAGTCCGCGCACTTAACCGCTACACCAAACTAGTTCTTGATTGCAGGCTGGAATGCACAATCTCATCCCAATGAGGGCTTATTTATACATTTGCACTAGAACTTCGCTTCCATTTATGCCAGTGTCTCGTACCCATTAAACATAACTCTCTCGGCTTGGCTTCGCGAACGAAGATTTAAGAAGGGTGCAATAGTCCACGTTTGCTGCAGGCTCGCTGGTGGCTGACAAGACCAATGTGGGACAGGCAGGTCCGGCCACAGCGGCTGCAGGGAAAAGTCTGATTTAGGGTTGGTCCTGTAGCAGTGCGATTCTTCCTCAATCTCCTTTTGTCCTCAAGACCAGCTATGCGTGTGTTCTCAAAGGAAGAGACAGCCTGGTGGATGGTGTGCCTCCATGCTTTGCGATCTGAGGCTAGGTCAGACCACTGGTGATGGTTGATGTGACAGGTGCTAAGGGATTTCTTCAAGGAGTCCTTGTACCTCTTCTTTGGTGCCCCTCTATTTCGATGGCCGGAGCATTGCAATCAGTACATTTTCCGAGTCATTAACAGAGATGCTTGATATTAGCCCAGCTCCAGCAACACCCCTTTTCTCATCACTGCGCTGATTTCTAACTCCATCAATTTGCCAGCAACTTAGTGTATAGGTCCATAGCTAGATCTCGAGCAGGGCTTTTTTTGTAGCAGGAACTCCTTTGCATATTAGGCCACACAACCCTGATGTAGTCAATCCTGCAAGAGCTTATGGGGCTCTTCTTACAGGGCCTAATGTAAGCTCTTGGAGGACGGCTACATCGGGGGTGGGGGGTGACCTAATATGCAAAGGAGTTTCTGCAACTAAAAAAGCCCTGCTCTCTAGAACACAGGATGTCGTCTCTATCAGACCCGACAGAAATCCATTCATCAGGCAAGATTTCACGAGAGGCAGAACCAGACGTAGAAATTCCAATTGTATTACGTTTGCTACATTTCCCTCATTCTCCATATCTGTAATTTAGAATTTAGAGAACACGTACCCAGTGACTGGTCCTTTCATGCTCCATTCTTTTAAGAGTCTTATCTCCTTGATAAAACACTTTTCCCCATCCTGCGACTGCCAAACACAAAGCCAGCGCAGACTACCGAGCCTCAAAGCAGGGTCAAAATTCACTGCTGTGCGTGGGGAATGCACTAATTTAAATTTTGTCATCATCAGATATCAAAGTCAGCTGCTGCAATTTAGTGCCATGAGAACTTTGCAACTGAAGCTGGTCTCAACACAATTCCTGCCACTTAAAATAGCTGGATCTATCCAATACACAGCAGACGTTTGTTCACTACTGATGGTGTCTGATTACAATGTTGCTGGAAACTAATAGCCCAATGAGCACACGAAAATGTCTTATACTGAATCGGACCACTGGTCCCATCTAGCTCACATAAGTACGTAAGAGAAGCCATGTTGGATCAGGCCAATGGGTCACCCAGTCCAACACTGTCACACAGTGGCTGAAACCCAGGTGCCATCAGGAAGTCCACCAGTGGGGCCAGAACTTCAAAAGCCCTCCCACTGTTGCCCTCCCAAGTGCCAAGAATACAGAGAACATAAGCCATGTTGGATCAGGCCAATGACCCATCCAGGCCAACACTCTGTGTCACACAGTGGCCAAAACCCAGGTGCCATCAGGAAGTCCACCCATGGGGCTATATTTGTCTACTCTGATGGGCAGCAGATCTTCAATGTCTCAGATCCCAGTAATGTCACCCTAAAATCCATTTAACTGGCAACCCCAAGGATTAAACAGGGACCCTTCTGTAAAGGACACTTCTGTATGACTTCCAATGATATCTCCATCACTGAAATTTCCACTCTCAAAGAATCCAGCTGCTTCAGTATTGGGCTACTCTAACTGGCAGAAGCTCTCCAGGACCTTGGACAGAGAAGAGTGTTCCCAGTGGCATCTGCTAACTCAGGGGTGGGGAAACCTCCATCCCAAGGGCCGTATATGGCCCTCGAGGTCACTTGGTGTGGCCCTTGGGGATTGCTGGGCTGAACCATGCCATGTGGCAGCCTCTCTGGGGCCTGGCTGGCCAGCGAGGATTGTGGGGCCCAGCCGCGCTGTGCAGCAGCTCCCCAGGGCCAGGCAGGGATCACAGGGCCCAGATGTACTGTGCGGCAGCCTCCCTGGGGCCTGGCTGGCCTGCCCGAATTGCCGTAGGGCCTAGAAAAGTTACTGTCACAGTTCAGTTTGCACTTGATTATCCCAGATGGTGTGGCCTAATATGCTAATGAGTGTATGACCTAATATGCTAATATTACGGGATGTGGTCTAATATGCTGAGTTCCTGCTGGGCTTTTTCTACAAAAAAGTCCTGGACCTATGCATTTGCATAGGGCGGTGGGCAGGGTGTGTGTGTGTGTGTGCCAGATTAGGCTCTCCCCACATGACTTCAAGTAGAAAAACGCTTATTTGCATTAATTTTGCTGGCCTGAATCATTCTCCCTCGGCGAAGCACTGTTTTTTAAGTTGATAATTTTTTATGGCCTGCAAATGATGTTACAAATATCCATACAGCCCTTGGCAGAAAAAAGGTTCCCCACCCCTGTGCTACCTGAACCCCTTTTACTAGAGACTCCATCACTGAAATTTCCACTCTCCAAGAATCCAACTGCCTCAGTATTGGGCTACTCTAACGGGCAGCAATTCTCCAGGACCTTGGACAGAGAAGAGTGTTCCCAGTGGCATCTGCTGCCTGAACCCCTTTTACTACAGACTCCATGGTTAGAGAAGAGCCCCGTGGCGCAGAGTGTGAAAGCTGCAGTACTGCAGTCCTAAGCTCTGCTCACGACCTGAGTTCGATCCCCGGCGGAAGCTGGGTTTTCAGGTAGCCGGCTCGAGGTTGACTCAGCCTTCCATTCTTCCGAGGTCGGTAAAATGAGTCCCCAGCTTGCTGGGGGCAAAGTGTAGATGACTGGGGAAGGCAATGGCAAACCACCCTGTAAAAAGTCTACCGTGAAAACGTTGTGAGAGCAACGTCACCCCAGAGTCAGAAACGACTGGTGCTTGCATAGGGGACCTTTCCTTTCCCATGGTTAGAACAGCAAAGCAGCAGCTGTAACTGTGAATCATGGACATCTCTCTTACAGTTTGAGGCTGTAAGCTCCCTGGGTTCAGTGCTTGGTTTTTTTTAGGAAACAAACTGCATACACACTGATGGCACTGTACAAACAACAATGCCACTCCTCGTACTTCTCAGCAACTCTGAAAATTGTTGCAACTCCTAGGAGGCATGGGGAATTTTGTGTCCCAATTCCCCATCTCAGTGGCCCTGGATCTGCGGTGTGAGCGGTCCCACTGTTAAGCATTTGTCATCACCACGAAGCATTACTATTATGCACTTCACTCCCTGACTTCTTTGAAAAGGGAGACATTTAATTTATTAATGGGAACAGAATTCACCCCTGAACTCACGACACGACTGATTTAAGATTTTAAAAAGATATATATTAACAGCAAGAACGGATGTCCTTAAAGCCACTGGGCACTTCCCATGCATTCTATCCATCGGATTTGGTACGTGTAAGCAAGCTTCAGATTGCTGAATATCTATCTCCATCACTTTTTCCTCACTTAATGGCAAATGCCAACAGGCAGGGCTGGCCCAAGACTGCCTGGCATCCTAGGCAAGGCTAACTTCTAGTGCCCCACCCCCCCTTGCAGTGATAATATCACTGAGTCACATGGGGTGCCCAGTTTGGTACCCCAGAAGGCCAGCGCCCTAGGCAATCATCTAATATGCCTAGTGGCAGTTCTGGTCCTGCCAAGAGGGCCCACGTGACGCACAACGCTTAGCTAACTCCTCAAACAAGGACATTGTCTGCTTCTCCTCCTGCTCCGAGAATCACTCTAGCGTCAAGCAAAGGCTGCCATGTTTATGCCAGCAGGGATGACGGAACTAGCGAGAGGCACTTACCAACAAGAATAATTTCAAAATTTACCTCTGCTAATGCAAGCCACCCTTCAAAGAGGAGATAGGATGTCAGATGGCATTTCGTCACATATTTATTTGAAACCAAAGGCCTACGATCAACGTGATGAAGAGGGGAGGCGATACAACGTGCATCACTGATAGCTGGTAAAAAAAACCAACCAGTTATCGGTTGTGAGGAAAATGTCTTCTTCGGAACACGACACAAGAGCACGATGAAGGCAACAGCTTCAAGCCTGAGTGGAGCGATTTCTATTACACTGGTGCACGTCCTCCGAGTAAAGTATGTTTGTTTGTCTCTCGGGCGCCGCAATGGTTGTCATCGTTTTATTAAGCAGAAGGGAAAGTATGACATTGAGGCATGGCTTCCCCTTACAGCGTGTGTCTGGCTTGCCAAAGTAAAGACCTGAGAGGGAGAAATGGGAAGCGAAGAAAGCAAAAGATTCGAGCACAAATTGCACTACCAAGCCTGATAGCTAAGGCCCAACATCTAGGATCGCCAAGTCCCCTACAGCCTCCGGCAGGGGACTGTTTTCATGAGCGCAAAGCACACACAGAGCAATGGCATCAATAAGTGCCCTAGAGTTTTCTCTCCCAAATTGCTAGAGTGTCTGGGAAAACCACAAGAGTTTTTCTGGAAGCTCCTAGAGAGGCCGGAGTGCAACATCACTGGTGCAATGACATCACTGAGAGTGATGACATCGTGCCAGTGCCATCAGGGGAGGATCCACCCCACTGGCCCAATGTGGGCCAGTGGGTTGGGAGCCTCCCAAGTGAGGGAACCCCCCACCCGACCTGGGAATTTGGCAGCCCTACCAATGTCTCTCTCTACTCCATTATGATAAGGCTTCTCTTCAAATGTGGGAAAGGAGATTCGTATACGAAGGTAGGGTTGCCGGGTCAGTCAGATCTGGGGGGGGGGGGGCTTACCTTTCCAGGAGCAAAGAAGGAGAATCAGGAAATAAACACAATGTGCGTATGTCCCCAGGAAGTGATGTAGGCACAGCAGTGATAGGGAGGAGACACTCAGGTTTTGGGGCAATATTCTATGGTTTGAAGCTAATTCTGCCATAAAGTTTTGCCCCAAAAACCAGAGCATCGCCCCTGATGTGCCTACATCACTTCCTGGTTATGTAGGCACATCATGTTTATTTCCTGCTTTGTGACTGTTGGGGGTAATTCTTGTGGTCATTCCCCTCCCATTCTGATAGCTCTGAAATGGGGACAGGGGCTTTAGACCGGGGATCCCCTACCCACAACTGGGGATAGGCAACCCTATTTCAACCAAAATGAGCCTCAGGGGCCCAGGCCTTCCCAGATACCCCTAAAACCAGGGCTATTTTTGTAGAAAAAGCCCTGCAGGAACTCATCTGCATATTAGGCCACACCCCCTGACACCAAGCCAGTTGGAACTGTGTTCCTGTGCGTTCCTGCTCAAAAAAGCCCCGCCTACGCCTCATATTATAGCAGATGACACCTGCAGGCATATAGTAAACTCTGGAGGGTCTCCTAATCTTACTTGTCCCTTTCAGCTTGACTCAGGCCCTCTCACCATCCTGCCCTCCAGAAGGTATAATGACATGGGTGTAACTGATGGAGAAACTCATGCACACAGCTGTCTTCAAGTTACTTCCCTCCTCCAACAGCAGAGGAATGCAACTGTGCAGAAAGCAGACTGAACAAGGGCTGGAAATGCTTTACAGCACACCCCTCAGGAGTTTCTAAGCCCGCTGACGCCACTGTAGGGATACTAACCTGAAGGTCAGGTTTAGAGTTCTCCTGGAATTACGGCTGCTCTCCAGACAACACGGCTCAGTTCCCTCAGAAAAAATGGCTGCTTCAGAGACTGTTTGACATCCCATCCCGGCTGACTGATGAGCCCCCTCCCCTCTCCAAGCTCCACCCCCTCCAAGCTCCTCCCACAAATCTCAAAGAACTTCCACTGAACCAGAGCTGCCGACCCGACATCAATGATCTTAGAATGGTGCAATTCTTCTTAGCAGGGTTTCTTTTAAAGAAAAAGCCCAGCAGGAACTCAGCTGCATGTTAGGCCACACCCCTGATGCCACCATTGTTTTTGTGAAGGGCTGTTTGTAGAAAACGCCCAGAAGGAACTCATTTGCGTATTAGGCCACACTCCCTGACATCAAGCTAGCCGGAACTGCATTCTTCTGTGTCCCTTCTCAAAAACAGCCTTTTTCTTATGATTGCACTGTTAGATGTTTTGCCTCAAGCATACAAAACTCTAGGGCTGGCTCCAACCCACAGGGTACTCCCCCCCCCCACCCCATCTGTTCAATAGGGTTCTCAATCTCCAGGTAGCAGCTGGAGATCTTCTGGGGTTGCAACTGATCTCCAGAGGATAAAAATCAGTTCCACCTGGAGAAAATGGCTGCCTTAGCAGTGCAGTCTACTCCATTGAAGTCTTTCCCCCTTCTCAAACCCCATCCTCCTCTGGCCCCACTCCCAAAATCTCCAGGTATTTCCCAACCCAGAGTTGCCAACCCTACACGCAATCAGAGCTAAGAGAGCTGCACTACATATATCCAAACCTTTCTTCAAGTTGCCTCAGTATCTGGACAGCACTTCCTTAATTCTAGACCGAGTCGGTGGGGTGGGCGGTGAATGTAACCTGGACGAGACAGTTTTGTCAAGACATTTTAAGAACAATATGAGGTCGGGTCTCCTTGTATTACTCTTCAGATAAAATAAGCATTTTCAGGCAGCGAGAGCTGAAAACAGAGGGTTATAATGGGACTCCCAGTATAACCTTTAAATTTCATTGCATTTGGAGGGAAAATAAAGAGCTGCCTTTTCCAGTATTTTCTGAGGCTTAAAAAGGCTCTTACAAGTTGCAGGAGCCACACTCGATAGCCCCACACTGTTATTAAGAGCCGGAATACAGACAAAGCGATGTGATTTGACGGTAAAGGTGCTTTTATTGAAGGAAAGAGACATTCAGGCTCTTTTCGTTCCAGCCTCGTGTCCTGAAATGCTAGTTGTAATGGACGCCACGCTCCTTTGATTGCTTAATATGCAGTCAAAGAAAGTGTGACAAAAAGGGAAATTCTTGAGGGGTTGATAAGACGATGTTAGGTCCTGCCATTCAATCAGGCACGAGAAGCTTAAGACTGTGCATACCTATGGAGGGGAGCAGTGAGAGCAACCCTCACACATTCTTTTGCTCCAGGGATCTTAAAGCATTTGGATTTCTTATCTTTCTGAGGATCTGTGCTTTCTTTTGAGCAGGAACACACAGGAACGCAGTAACAGCTGGCTTGGTGTCAGGAGGTGTGGCTTAATATGCAAAGGAGTTCCTGCTGGGCTTTCTCTACCCCCAAAAAAAGCCCTATGTGAAACAACGGCGATGTCAGGGGATGTGGCCTAATGTGCAAATGAGTTCCTGCTAGGCTGTTTTCTACAAAAAAAAAAAAAAGAGTATACAGCACTCTTTGATGGACCAGTGATGGGATTCAGATTTGAGGCAGCTCCATGTGTACGTGAACACTGCCAGCTCAACTCAGGTTGCTGTCCCAAGAAGCAGGTAGACATACCCACACACACACACACACACACAGATAGCTGTCATTCATCTCTTAGGCTGGACATCAGCGGCACGAAGCGGAGTGCACTCAGTCCTGCGTGAGCCCATCGGCTCCAGGTGGCAGTGGCACAAAGAGGAAGGAAGTGGGCACTCCCCTCCCCACCTGTGTGATTCCTTGGAGCCAGGTGAAGACTGATGCCACACCTCCTCCTTTGCGGTGGCCCTGCCCATTCAGAACCCTAAAACTAACTCATGCAAGTGGCTATGAGTACGTAAGTGTTAGGTTGGCTTGGTTGTTCTGAATGAAACAAATCAACTGCGACAATTTTTTTTGTTGTTGCTTGAGAAATAATCCTTTTGTTTCCTGCAGTTTCCATCACAATGTCACCAGTCCCAAACAGTTGATAAATCTAGTTTTCTGCAGTTACCACAATCCCTTATGCTGCTTCTGGATGGACACCCAGTCCACTAGTAGTGGGAATTCATTCCCTTCTCTATCAGGAGAACAAAGGATGAAGATATATTGCAGGGACATCAACAGTTTCTCCCCCTCTACATCATGAGCCTCTACAGAGTAGTCTCTTCGTTGGATGCTGGCATACGTTAGGGTGCCATGCATTCTTTGCACGTGGGCTGACCAGAGCAGCAGGACAGCAAAGTAAGGCCACTCAGGGGGTGAGAAGATTCCTTCTTAGCCCAGGCAGTTTTAATGACCCTGGCTCCTCCTTTTCCTGTCACCTGATCATGATACCATGCCACTTCCTGCCACACGCTTAACATCCAGAGGGTTTCATGTCACTCCCTGAGGTTAAAGCTGAGTCTCAGGTCTAGAGAGGCTGAACACCAGGTCCAGATCTAGGGGGGAGCAGAGGGCATGGAGTCCATTCTATTCTATGGGCATGGAGTCCATTCTATTCTATGAGCCCATAAGGGGGCATCATTTTTTAATTTTGCTCCCCCTCAAAAAAAAACATGTCGATCCGGTCCTACTGAACACCACTGTCCTTGTCGAACATTCTGTCATGATTTTGGTCTCCGCACACTGCAGGCAGGGAGACAGATTTAATGCACATTTTTAAAAGTCGTTCAGCTTTCCCCTTACAGGAGGCTGAAGGCGGTCATGCACCTACTGCAATAACTTTGGGGAGGGCACATGCTCCTAAAGTTTTTTTTTTAAAAAAAAATTAAGCCATTTGGGTGGATTTTGTCATGAAGCGCAGCGCATTACGCACTTGAAGAGGAGCCACGGGCGTTTAAAAACACTGTCCCTTTTCCTCGTGTCCTCTGCATAATAAAACCAATTAACGAAGAACAAATCTGCCATGGATGAAGAGAGAGGAGTGTCCTCAGAAAACCCTAAATATTGGGTCGATGCCATTTTACCGAGTCCATCAAAACTCCTTTGCGGAGGTCTATGTATCCTCAGTTATCCTTCCCTCCAATTCCATACTATAAAAAAAAATATTGGAATGCTTTTGTTTTTTCTTTGATTTTGAGGCCACCTTGGTGTAGAGCCAGTTTGGTGTAGTGGTTAAGTGTGCGGACTCTTATCTGGGAGAACCGGGTTTGATTCCCCACTCCTCCACTTGCACCTGCTAGCATAGCCTTGGGTCAGCCATAGCTCTGGCAGAGGTTGTCCTTGAAAGGGCAGCTGCTGTGAGAGTCCTCTCAGCCCCACCCACCTCACAGGGTGCCTGTTGTGGGGGAGGACGGGAAAGGAGATTGTGAGCCGCTCTGAGACTCTTTGGAGTGCAGGGTGGGATATAAATCCAATATCTTCTTCTTCACCTTAATTCAAAGCAAAACCCATTATGTATTCGTTTGCGTGTGGCTCTTCTGACGGCTTACAATCAAGACAATAATCTGAGCTGTTGATGATAAAGAAGTCTTTTCTACGGAAGAACACTCCTTCACTTTCCCTGGAGTTGGGTTACGTGCACCATGGTTAACACTAACCAAGATGGTCCTTATAAGAGCTGGGTTGGATCTAGGGTAACGTTTGCCATAAAGCATGATTTTCCTACTCCCTGCTCCTGCAGCCAGCCCATATGGTTGTCAACTCTGGAGTAGGAAATACCTAGGATTGCCTGGAGACTTTGGGGGTGGAGCCAGGATAGGGCAGGTTTTGGGGAGAGGAGGGGCCTCAGCATGGTACGATGCCCTAGAGTCCATCCTTCCAAGCAGCCATTTTCTCCAGGTGAGCTGAGCTCTGCCGGCTGGAGAACAGTTGTAAAAGTGGGAGATCTCCAGGCCCCACCTTGAGGCTGGCAACCCTAGAAATAGCTAGAGATTTTTTGGGGGGTGGGGGCTGAAAAGGGTGGGGTTTGGGGGGATAAGGGACTTCAATGGAATATAATGCCATAAATTCCACCTTCCCAAGTGACCATTTTCTCCAGGCAAATTAACCTCTGTCGCCTGGAGATCAGTTATAAATCCCAGGAGATCTCTAGCCACTACCTGGAGGTTGGCAACCCAAGCCCCAAATGACCCTTGAAATCCTGTTCCTGGTTTTATAATGATAAGACCAGGGCTGTTTTTGTAGCAGGAACTCCTTTGCATATTAGGGCACACATCCCTGATGTAGCCAGTCCTCCAAAAGTTTACAGTAAGTCCTATAACAAGAGCCCTGTAAACTCTTGGAGGATAAGAGGGGTGTGGCCTAATATGCAAAGGAGTTCCTGCTACAAAACATACCCTGGATAAGACTATTGAGAAAGTCACAAGAGACAAGCCTTTATTGGCATATATAAAAATATAAAAGAGAGGGTCAGCCAGGTTACAGATTAGGAGAGCTCAAGATCCATACAGAATAAAATTAGGATTACTAGATAAAACAAAGAAGCAGGGCTCTTTTTTTTTGTAGAAAAGGCCCAACAGGAACTCATTGGCATGTTAGGCCACACTCACTGACATCACCATTGTTTCACATAGGACTTTTTAAAGAAAAGGCCCAGCAGGAACTCATTTGCATATTAGGCCACACCACCTGATGCCAAGCCAGCCGGAACTGTGTTCCTGCTCCCAAAAAAGCCCTGCAAAGAAGCAGCATAGTAAAACCTGATACATAGTACTACTTATCAGGATGAGTAGCCATAGCTCTATAAAGAAACTTTGCTACTGTATCCAGTTATTTCCAAATCAGAATCATCAAGCAAAAAAAAGCACCTTAAAATCATCAGAAGTCTCTAAAATTTGGGCCAATATGGGATACAAAAGATCCCAGCGGGATGCCAAACAGAGAGGACACTGGAGAACGTGCGTGACAGTCTCAACACAATCCATTTTACAGAGACAGTACCTACTCAAACAGGGAGTCCCCTGAAATCTGCCAGATAAAATGTCTGACGGAAGAGCATTGAATCTAGCCAAGGAGAAGACTCTGCACAAATTTGGAGCTGGAAGATGATAGAGGTCCACAGCTGGAATATTTGCATTCAGAACAATCTCTACGTTTAGGGGAGAACAGGTTCTGTTGGCAAAGACTATTGAGGAAGTGATCCTTGGAATGGAAAAAGGAACTCACATAAAGGAGGGGAGGAGGAAGCGGGCAATCTTACGCTATGTCCCAGTTGCACCGGAGTGAAGAGATCAGGAATGCTATGTTTGCACCGGACCTCTGTAGAGGTGGCGATTCCGTCCTTCAGATGCCTTGAACAATAAATAAACTGGGAACCAACTGAGAGCAAAGAGAGAGAGAAGGCTTGTTAGCTGTTATTTCATGAGCAACGCTCAATCAATCTGATCATAACTTCAAGACTACAGAGATTTGAGAACGGGCAGGATCTGAAATTGTTTTGACACATTCAGTTAAATTTCTAGTGCTTTGTCATCAAAAGTTATTTACAAGAAGCCTGTGCTTTCAGATGTGCCAGGATGAATTTAAATAGAGGAGGAAAGGGGGGGGGCAGGTTGGAAATGCTGCTGAAGAACTGAAACCAAAGGTAGATGCAGACCACCGTATTTCCTCCATCGTTCTGTGGTTGGAGACAGACAGTAACTTTTAAGAGAGTTGACGGTGACGTGAAATGGCTAACATTGCTGGCAGCTTCTTTGGCCTCGCCTTCGTCTCTAGTCAAAGAAATCTGAAGACCAATGGAGGAGTAGAAGAAGAAGGGACTGGATTTATACAGGGCTTCTTTTGAGCAGAAATGCACAGGAACGCGGTTCCGGCTGGCTCGGTGTCAGGGGGTGTGGCCTAACATGCAAATGAGTTCCTGCTGGGCTTTTTACATGAAACAATGTTGCCATGAGGGGGGGTGGCCTAACATGCAAATGAGTTCCTGCTGGGCTTTTTCTACAAAAAAAGCCCTGGATTTATACTACGCTCGGAGTCTCAGAGCAGATTACAATCTTCTTTCCCTTCCTCTCCCCACAACAGACACCCTGTGAGCAGTGTTCCCTCTAAGCTGAGTTAGCGTGAGTTAGCTCACAGATTTTCAGCCTCCAGCTCACACATTTTTGTCTTAGCTCAGGAAGGATGACCCCAGAGCACAATAATTTATGCAGGAGCTCACAACCTTAATGCCAGTGGCTCACAAAAGTAGAATTTTTGCTCACAGCTAAGACTCTGCAGCTAAGAGGGAACATTGTCTGTGAGGTAGGTGGGGCTGACAGAGCTCTTTCAAGAACTGTTCTTGAGCGAACAGCACTTAGTGATCTTGTGACCCGAGGTCACACCAGCAGCTGCATGTGGAGGAGTGGGGAATCAAACCCGGTTCTCCCAGATTAGAGCCTGCGCTCCTAACCACTACACCAAACTGGTACTACAAAAACCTGCCAGTTGCATTCAGTAAAGAGACGGCTGGTGTGCATTTGGTCACCAAAGGGGATGCCTCTACAGGTCAGGCAAGGCTATTCACTGTAAACCATTTGCAGGGGAACCAAAGGTCAAATCAGAATGACCAAAGGAATGCAGCGTTAACTGACTGGAATGCCATTTTGCTTAAATCCACCTGAGGGTGGTGGCATGGACCCCACAGGAAATTTCTACTAACGGAAGGGGAGATTTTCACCTCTTTTCCCTTCCTGCTACAAAACGTCACCCCCACCCACACTTCCTTGAGGGGTCCTCTGTTCCTTGAAGGAGCATTGCAGAGATCATTTTAGGCTGCGGCAGGAAAGGGAAAAAGAGGACATTCCCAGGGCTTTTTTTGTAGCAGGAATTCCTTTGCGTATTAGGCCGCACCCCCTGATGCAGCCAATCCTCCAAGAGCTTACAAGGCTGTTAGTACAGGGCCTAACCTAAATCAGTTCTTCCAAGTACAGTAACTAAGAATTCCTCTTTAGACCGCCTAATTTCCATTGGGTTCCAACTACTTAGAAACCCCAGTCACAGCTCACCAAGAAACACTTGTCAGAATTTACCCAAAACATATCCATTATTAAGAGCATTTTTTTGCACGCTGTAAAATATACTTCACAGGCTGGCAGGTAGTTCCTAATTAGCTGGCTTCGAACAGACCTGCTCAGCTTCCCAGAGGCACAAGACTGACAACTTCCCATAGTAGAGAAACGGGCTCCGCACACGGTCTTGTGAAGTCTCAACAAGGGATGATCAGCAAAATGACTGGCAGCCAGGATGAAAAGTTTTAAGTGTGCGAAAACTCTAGAGGGAGGTCTGGTTACAAGGCTCAAAAGGGTTTTGCGGTACAGACAACTTGGTCCCCAAAGATGGAGACTGTCTTTGGAACTACACAGAAAACACTGTCCTTGGAGATCTGGCTCAGAGACGGAAGACAGATCCCTTCATCTCCACATCAGAAGTGAGCTCTGATACACCTTGATAAGAAATGATAGTAGTTACCACCTAGTGCTGTTCCACATCACAGAGAGTGTGAATTGGCATGATCAGTAAGACCCCAGCTCCTTTTGGTTTGGGGACAGGTGAGCTTTTGATGTATGTGGACCAGTTCACCAGGAAAAACTCAAGAGATCCATCAACAGAAGCTGCTCCAACAGAGGATAACATCGGCTTACCTGTCTTTTGTTTCTTAATGGCCGAGATGAAGGTATCAACACCCAAGAGGCCTTGCCTCTAGCCGCAGTGACATTGTACTCTCTACGCAGAGATCAAAGAACTTCAGCTCCATCTGTCTCCACCATGAAATCAATTACTTGTCAAAGGAGAAATAAAGGCCAGAGCGGACACAGAGGTAGTGGTATCCATTCACTTCTGAAACAGAACCCTCAAAAGTAAGCTTCATAGGAACACTTGCCTCAAATGACTCAGAAGTCTAGCAATGATTTGGAATTTCCTCTAGAGCAGGGGTCCCCAACCCCCCAGTCCATGGACCAGTATTGGTCCATGGCCTGTTAGCAACCGGGCCGTGAGTTGTATAATTATTTCATTATATATTACAATGTAGGAGGAGGGGGAGGAAGAAGAATTGATTTATACCCCGCCATTAACTACCCAAAGGAGTCTCAGAGCAGCTTACAATCTCCTTTCCCTTCACCTGCCCACAACAGATACCCTGTGAGCAATGTTCCCTCTAAGCTGAGTTAATGTGAGCTAGCTCACAATTTTTTAGCCTCCAGCTCACACATTTTTGTCTCAGCACAGGAAAAATGGCCCTATAGCAAACTAATTTATGCAGTGACTCACAAACTTTAATGCCAGTAGCTCTCAAAGTATAATTTTTGCTCAGAAGACTCCACAGCTTAGAGGGAACATTGCCTGTGAGATAGGTGGAGCTGAGAGAACTCTGACAGAAACAGCTTTTGAGAGGAACAGCTCTGTAAGAACTTGTGACTGACTTGTCACATCAACAGGTGCACGTGAAGGAGTGGGGAATCAAACCCGATTCTCCCACATAAGAGCCCACACACTTAACCACTACACCACTGGCTGTCAAAGCCCATGGAGGTTTGTGGTTTGTCAACCCCCACAAACAATGAACCTCCACAGACCTTCATTTTTTTTCCCCAGCCTGTGCCCACCCCTACTGGCTAGCAACATCTCTTCTGGATCTCAGACAGCGAATAGCCTCTCTCAGCAATGCCCATCAGAGACTCCTTTTAACTGGAGAAGCCAAGGGTTGAACCTGGATTTTTCTGGATGATGGAATGCGTGGGCATGGCCACAGCTCAGCTGGCCCGCCAGCAGCAATGTTTTCTGCATCTGCAAGCACTCCAGGGGAGTTGGGCTGAACCTGATATTGGTAAGGCTGACAGACGAAACACTTTATTAGCGCCTTGCATTTGGTATGCTTCTCAGAAGCATCCAGCACAGAGCACCGTCAGAAACGAGATACTAGACAATACCGCTCATCATCCTACCTAGAAAAGCCATTTGCTGACAATCATAATGTCTGGCTCAACCGCTGGGTAAACAATAATATGTAGAATTTAGTCATACTCGAGAAATAGAATCCTTAAAGCATTCAAGCGAAACCATATTATGATATAGATTTCACTCTTTTTTCTTTAAAGAAAGCAAGCAAACAGCCTGAATGCACAAGCCATGCTTTCCAGGAACACACCGGCCGCAATCCAAAACTCATTTCGTTCGGTACTTCCAAATTGCGATGAACGTGCACTGTGAATATTGGCTATCGAATGAGGCAGCAGTCATTTTGAAAACCTTTCCATTGCAGGGGTCTGATTCATACCAGTAGCTCAACCGCACCAGCTAGGAAACAAGTGCTGTTTTCGATCCGCAACCTAACTATTATTCGGAAACATGCATGCTTATCAGGAATCTCGCCGCCACAATTTGTCAAGAGGCAGGTTTAAAGGTTGAGTGACAAATTGCATTGCATTGAGGGTGACTACAGTGCTTCACTTGGTCTTTGCAGATGGGCACATAGCTAGCTAGCTGTAGAAGGATGTTCAAAGAGTTACAAATTAAACTCCTGTATAAAAGCTAGCATCTGCTGCAGGCTGCATAGCTCAGTGAACTCCATGGGACTCCAGCTTGGTCCCAGACTCAAGCCATGAAGTTCCCAGTCCTTGTCAATGCCTCTTCTGAAGGCATCTCATGACCTTCCCCAAATGTCACCCGCATCTTTAAAAAGGGTTCCAGAGGAGATCCGGGAAATTACAGGCCAGTCAGTCTGACTTCAATACCGGGAAAGTTGGTAGAAACCATTATCAAGGACAGAATGAGTAGGCACATTGATGAACACGGGTTATTGAGGAAGACTCAGATGGGTTCTGTAAGGGAAGATCTTGCCTCACTAACCTGTTACATTTCTTTGAGGGGGTGAACAAACATGTGGACAAAGGAGACCCGATAGATGTTGTTTACCTTGACTTCCAGAAAGCTTTTGATAAAGTTCCTCATCAAAGGCTCCTTAGAAAGCTTGAGAGTCATGGAGTAAAAGGACAGGTTCTCTTGTGGATCAAAAACTGGCTGCGTAATAGGAAGCAGAGAGTGAGTATAAATGGGCAGTCTTCACAGTGGAGGACGGTAAGCAGTGGGGTGCCGCAGGGCTCGGTACTGGGTCCCATGCTCTTTAACTTGTTCATAAATGATTTAGAGTTGGGAGTGAGCAGTGAAGTGGCCAAGTTTGCGGGTGACACTAAATTGTTCAGGGTGGTGAGAACCAGAGAGGATTGTGAGGCACTCCAAAAGGACCTGTTGAGGCTGGGTGAGTGGGCGTCAACGTGGCAGATGAGGTTCAATGTGGCCAAGTGCAAAGTAATGCACATTGGGGCCAAGAATCCCAGCTACAAATACAAGTTGATGGGATGTGAACTGGCAGAAACTGACCAAGAGAGAGATCTTGGGGTCGTGGTAGATAACTCACTGAAAATGTCAAGACAGTGTGTGTTTGCAATAAAAAAGGCCAACGCCATGCTGGGAATTATTAGGAAGGGAATTGAAAACAAATCAGCCAGTATCATAATGCCCCTGTATAAATCGATGGTGCGGTCTCATCTGGAGTACTGTGTGCAGTTCTGGTCGCCGCACCTCAAAAAGGATATTATAGCATTGGAGAAAGTCCAGAAAAGGGCAACTAGAATGATTAAAGGGCTGGAACACTTTCCCTATGAAGAAAGGTTGAAACGCTTGGGACTCTTTAGCTTGGAGAAACGTCGACTGCGGGATGACATGATAGAGGTTTACAAGATAATGCATGGGATGGAGAAAGTAGAGAAAGAGGTACTTTTCTCCCTTTCTTACAATACAAGAACTCATGGGCATTCAATGAAATTGCTGAGCAGACAGGTTAAAATGGATAAAAGGAAGTACTTCTTCAACCAAAGGGTGATTAACATGCGAAATTCACTGCCACAGGAGGTGGTGGCGGCCACAAGCATGGCCACTATCAAGAGGGGTTTAGATAAAAATATGGAGCAGAGGTCCATCAGTGGCTATTAGCCACAGTGTGTGTGTGTGTGTGTGTGTGTATAATTTTTTTGGCCACTGTGTGACACAGAGTGTTGGACTGGATGGGCCATTGGCCTAATCCAAAATGGCTTCTCTTATGTTCTTCCCCCTCCAGGAGGTCTTGATTCACAACATTTGGGGAAAGCTCATGGCTCAAAGGTGAAGGCATGCACAAAGCTGAAGATTCCACACATAGCATTCTGGTACATGTGTTTCGTACCTTTGATGCAATTAGCATAAGAACATAAGAGAAGCCATGTTGGATCAGGCCAGTGGCTCATCCAGTCCAACACTCTGTCACACAGTGCCCAAAAACCCAGGTGCCATCAGGAGGTCCACCAGTGAGGTCAGGACACTAGAAGCCCTCCTACTGTTGCTCTCCCAAGCACCAAGAATACAGAGCATCACTTGCCCCAGACAGAGAGTTCCATCTATAAAGGTAAAGGTGGTCCCCTGTGCAAGCATCAAGTTGTTACTGACCCATGGGATGACATCACATCATGACATTTTCTTGGCAAACTTTTTATGGGGTGGTTTGCCATTGCCTTCCCCAGTTATCTACACTTTACCCCCAGCAAGCTGGGTACTCAATTTACCGACCTCAGAAGGATGGAAGGCTGAGTCAACCTTGAGCCAGCTACCTGAACTCAGGTTCCGCTGGGATCGAACTCAGGCTGTGTGCAAAGCTTGGACTGCAGTAGTGCAGCTTTACCACTCTACATTGTGGCTAATAGCCACTGATGGACATTTTAGCCACAAGGTATAGAGTCCTCTCTTGAGGAGGCCAATTTCATTATCCAGACTGCTTCTGAAGGGATGTGCAGGTGATTGTTTCACCCCCACACACACACACACACTAATGTCTGGAGAGCAGAGCACCAGGCAACAGTGAAATTGAGCATCTGCGATTGATTAGGCTATATTAAAACTACTGAATTGGATCACATATTTGAATGCATCGGTGACTACTCCGGGGGAAGAGACCAAAAGCGACTCGATAGCCCATTTTGCATTGTAAAATACGAAATTAAACTGCGATTAGCATTCATTTGGGCTGGAATCAGCCCCCGCAGTTGCTTAGCGCTAATGAAACTAAGTGCTCCAGATCCTGAACAGCTGATAACTGCTTGTTCTTTCCAGGTACGTTTCAGCCGCTCTCTCCAGATTGCTACAAAGCACCTCCTGATGGTAGGCCCGTCATGGCAACACCTGTCTGCTGAGAAACATTTAGCTCTTTACGTACGGGTCACTGGACGCCTTTAGGATTTGCCCGACCAGGCCGGCCCTGCGACTGACTCCTCCACATCCATTTAACAAAGGTAAAGAATCTCTGTTTATTTAACACCTTGCTTCTCGAATGGCTGTGCCGCCGATCGGGGGAGTTCTTTCCCCCCAGCTTCATTAGGTTCGGCAAAAAACCCCAACAACTCAGCAGAGGAGAAAACCTCCAATCAAGCAAGCCATACTCCATTCAGTATAAGGCAGTTTCATATGTTCATAAATATGGGCACAGCCTGTTTGGCAAGGCCCATATTTATGAACATATGAAGCTGCCTTCTACTGAATCAGACCTTCGATCCATCAAAGTCAGCATTGTCTACTCAGACTGGCAGCAGCTCTCCAGGGTCTCAAGCCGATAGGGTTGCCAAGTCCAATCCCAGAAATATCTGGGGACTTTGGGGGTGGAGCCAGGTGACTTTGGGGGTGGAGCCAGGAGACTTTGGGGGGTGGAGCCAGGAGACGCTGGGGTGGAGCTAGGGGGAGGGGGGAATGGCGCCAGGGAGCATGGTGAGCTACCCCGTCTTGGAACAGGCAACGCCGCTGCACAGCTGCTGCCTCTTCTCCGCTCGCCGTGGCTGCTCCTCCGAGATGGGCTCAGGCTGAGCCCATCTCGGAGGAGCAGCTGCGGTGGGGGGGGGCGGCAGAGGCACGGCGGCCTCGCCCGCTCTGCCTCTGGTGTGGAATCGGAGGGGGGGTGGAGGCAGGCCGGGGGTGTGGCGAGCTGCGAGTCCGGGTCCTAGAAGGGCCTAGATTCGCGGCTCGCCATGCTCCTGGCCTGCCTCTGCCCTCCCCTTCTCTGGTTTTGCCTCGCTGGTTTTGCCTGCGCTAATGCCTCCTCTTGGCTGCTCCTCCGAGATGGGCTCAGCCTGGGCCCATCTTGGAAGAGCAGCTGCGGTGGGTGAGGAGGGGGAAGCAGCGGCGCGGTGGCCTCGCCTGCTCCGGGATGGAGCGGCTCGCCATGCTCCTTGGCGCCGTTTCCCCCCTCCCCTCGCTTCTGTTTTTTGGGGGAGCGGGGGAAGAGGCTGGAAATCCTGGGGTCCCCCGCCAGGGCGGGAGGGTTGGGAAGCCTACAAGCTGAGGTTTTTCACACCTATTTGCCTCAACCCTTTTTTAGTTGGAGATGCTGGGGATTGAACCTGGGACCTTCTGCTTACCACTTAGCCACCATCCCTCCCTTTACCGGTAAAAAAGTCTACACCAATGCCTTGCGAAATCCCCGATATTTGGCACGGGCTGCTCTGTTTTACAGTCTCCTTTCCTTTGGCGTCACCTGCCATGTTTTCATGAATGCAAAGGGGTGCTTCAGCAGGTCGTGCCTACAGCCTCGTCTCTTCTGCTACGCCATCCCAGAAATGTAACTGAAGGAGAAAATACTTCTTCTGTGTAACTGGAAATGCTTGGCTCTCTTCAGCTAGCAGGATGTTAAAATATCACGAGAGGGACATGTTACCGGTAAGGCCCTTGCTATCTTCAACTAGGAACACAGGAAGGGTCCATCTGGACCAGATCAAAAGTTCACCTACTCCCACATTCTCCTTTCAGCAGCAGCCAGCTCCAGAGGCTTCTGGGAAACTTGAAGCAGAACATGATGTCAACCCTCCACCTGATTTTTTCTTCCACAGCACTAAAGATTCCATTTGGCTTGTTGTCTAATAACCGTTCAAAGATTTATCCGCTCTAAACTAACTAGGCCTCTTTTCTTATTTGCCTTTGAAAAATACCAGCAGAGCAACAGAGGAGAAAAGAAATGCACTGAAAAATAATTGCTTTAGCAGGAGCTCATAGTGATAAGAGTGGCAAGGATCTGAGAGACCTGGGTTTGAATCCACTCTCTGTCACAAAAGCTTGCTGGATAACCTTGCGCTGATCACATGCTCTTAGCCTAATCTAATTCACAGGGTTGGTGTAAGGATAAGGCGACGTACTGGGAAATGATAAAAATCACTAAGTTTAGTTTATTAACTTTATAGCCCACCCTCCCTGCCGAGGCAAGCTCAGGGTGGCTTACAACATTAGTCATAATAACAATAAAAACTAACACACTGGTACCTCCTAATAATAAAATCAATTAATTAATAAAACATAATTCAATCAACCAGATTGTAAAATACAGGAACATGTACCATTCTAGTACAGCCAATCCCAATCCCCTTCTACAGCCATCACCGTCTCCCTGTGGCAGTGGACTCAAAAGTTTAATTTTGCATTTGAAGAAGATGACGATACTGGATTTATATCCCACCCTATACTCTGAATCTCAAGAGTCTCAGAGTGGTCAATCTCCTTTACCTCCCCCCTACAATAGACACCCTGTGAGGTAGGTGGGGCTGAGAGAGCTCTTACAGCAGCTGCCCTTTCAAGGACAACTCCTACCAGAGCTATGGCTGTCCCAAGGCCATTTCAGCAGCTGTAAGTAGAGGAGTGGGGAATCAAATCCAGTTCTCCCAGATAAGAGTCTGTGCACTTAACCACTACACCAAACTGGCTCTTTGGGTATTTTTTTTTTACTTGTCCTGAATCCACTGCCAATTGTTGGACTACTTCAAAGTTCCATTAAATGGAAGAGGAAGAGAGTATTTCACAATTTGTCCCTCTATGTAGTCATAGTTTTATAAACTTCTACTGTGTCCCCCCTCCCTTTGAAAGCCAGTTTGGTGTAGTGGTCAAGTGCACAGACTCTTATGTGGGAGAATCGGGTTTGATTCCCCACTCCTGCACTTGCAGCTGCTGGAATGGCTTTGGCCATAACTCTCGCAGAGCTGTCCTTGAAAGAGCAGCTTCTGGAAGAGCTCTCTCAGCCACGCCTACCTTACAGGGTGTTTGTTGTGGGAAAGGAAGGTAAAGGAGATTGCGAGCTGCTCTGAGATTCAGAGTGAAAGCTGGGGTTTAAATCCAATCTCTGGAAGCTGCAGGCTGGCAGAATGAGGGGGTGCTCCCTCTTGGTTCTTCAATACCTCTCCTTCTCCAACATTCAACTTTGGAATCTTTTTTTTTTTTTTTTTGTCTATGCCTGGGATTTTTTTTGAAGGTGCAGAAGACCGCATGGTCGCATTGTTCATCCACAGGCTGCTGAGGTTGACCCTGGACTCAAACATTTGAATGCAGAGAGACAACAGACCCATAATACAGTGTGACAGCAAGCAATGTACCCCACCACCACCAAAAAAAGCACTTCACTGAAGGATGCAGCCAACAACAGAGAAGGGTGGGTCAGGATCCATTTCAAACTTCAGCACCCAGATGGATTTTCCTTTGAAATCTATTTTCTGGGACTAGAAAGGCAGCATTTTTTTAAAAAAAAAAATCTGCCAGTAGATTATTTATCTCATTGTACATAAATACTGTCTCAATCTAAATCACAAACAACATCTCTCTCCTAAAGTATTCTTTTAAGAAAACTTCTTTCATGACACTTATTCTGCAAAAGTAAGGTTAATAATATAAGCCGAGACCTCAATGGCAGTCGCTGTTCCAAGGAAGACTTTCAAGTGCACAACCTTTCTCTCTGAACCAGCATCTCAGAGCGATTTACAATCTATCAGTTTGGTGTAGTGGTTAAGTGCACGGATTCTTATCTGGGAGAACTGGGTTTGATTCCCCACTCCTCCACTTGCAGCTGCTGAAATGGCCTTGGGTCAGCCATAGCTCTCGCAGGAGTTGTCCTTGAAAGGGCCACTTTGGTGTAGTGGTTAAGAGCACAAACTCTTATCTGGGAGAACCGGGTTTGATTCCCCACTCCTCCACTTGCAGCTGCTGGAATGGCCTTGGGTCAGCCATAGCTCTCGCAGGAGTCGTCCTTGAAAGGGCCACTTTGGTGTAGTGGTTAAGAGTACAAACTCTTATCTGGGAGAACCGGGTTTGATTCCCCACTCCTCCACTTGCAGCTGCTGGAATAGTCTTGGGTCAGCCATAGCTCTCGCAGGAGTCGTCCTTGAAAGGGCCACTTTGGTGTAGTGGTTAAGAGCACAAACTCTTATCTGGGAGAAGCGGGTTAGATTCCCCACTCCTCCACTTGCAGCTGCTGGAATAGCCTTGGGTCAGCCATAGCTTTCGTAGGAGTCGTCCTTGAAAGGGCAGCTGCTGTAAGAGCTCTCTTAGCCCCACCTACCTCACAGGGTATCTGTTGTGGGGCGGGGAGAAGTTAAAGGAGATTGTGACTGCTCTGAGACTCTGAGTTTCAGAGGACAGGGCGGGATATAAATCCAATTTCTTCTTCTTAATAATAATAATTTATTTTATTTATATCCCGCCCTCCCCGGCGGAGCAGGCTCAGGGCGGCTAACAGCATCGATGCATACAATAAATTATACAACAGGTTTTAAAATCACATTCATTTAAAACATTCCAATTAAAATTAACAATCCTAGTGCTACTCTATTAGTTGTAAATATTATGGCGGAATCACTTAAGGCGAATTACCCATCGTTCAGTTAGGTGAAGGCCATCCCAAAAAGGAAGGCCTTGCAGGCCTTGCGGAATTGTTCGAGGCTCCGCAAGGCCCGCACTTCTTCCGGGAGCTGGTTCCATAGGTGCGGAGCTGCAATGGAGAAGGCTCGTGTACGGGTGTTCTTTAGTTTTGCCTCCTTCGGCCCGGGGATAGTCAGCTGGTTCTTCCCAGCTGACCTCAGTGCTCTCTGGGGTTCATATGGGGAGAGACGGTCCTTCAGGTAGGCAGGTCCTCGACCTTCCCCCACAGACACCCTGTGAGGTAGGTGGGGCTGAGAGAGCTCTCCCAGAAAGCTGCCCTTTCAAGGACAACTCTGTTAGAGCTATGGCTGACCCAAGGCCATTCCAGCAGCTGCAAGCGGAGGAGTGGGGAATCAAACCTGGTTCTCGCAGATAAGAGTCTGCATCCTTAACCACTACATCAAACTGGGAGATGAGGTAACAAATGAATTTATTATTAGGCAACAACAAAGGGACACAAAGTGGAAGGAATCGTACCAAAGTTCATCCTTTAATTTATTTTTAAAAACCACTTGGAATATTTAGCACATCTGGAGGTGCAGATCCTAATCTCAAACTCTTAGCTCAGTGGAAACCTCTAATTTTTCACATGCTGGACTAAAGGAGCATCCGAGCCCGGCAACCGGTAGCTGCACACTATTCCTTTGTCAGCAGGAGATGGGCTGCACAGCCTAAGTCAAAAAGCAAAAGAAAGGCTCTTTGTACGAGACAAGTGAAGCAGTTCTGTGAAAGCCAAACAACTGGGGTTCCCCGAAGGTGTACAAAGACCTTGGCAGCGATCGCATGGAATGTATTATATTAGTTCAACATTAATGAGCCCAGGGAATGGAGCTATCTTCGGTACTGTTATTTAATAGCCAACATTAGAACTGTGTATTCAGGAGCGGTACTTTATATATAACTAAAGGCCCTGGGGACTCGCTGGTTTGCCTGTCCAGGGAAACAAAAGCGTTATGTAACTTACCCAGGGCTTTTTTCGTAGCAGGTACTCCTTTGCATGTTAGGCCACACAGCCCTGATGTAGCCAATCCTCCAAGAGCTTACAGGGCTCTTAGTACAGAGCCTACTATAAGCTCCAGGAGGATTGGCTACAGGGCTTTTTTGTGTGGCAGAAACTCCTTTGCATATTAAACCACACACCCCCTGATGCAGCCAATCCTCATGGAGCTTACAGTAGGCCGTGTACTAAATGCCCTGTAAACTCTTGGAGGATTGGCTACATGAGGGGTGTGTGGCCTAATATGAAAAGGAGTTCCTGCTACAAAAAAAGAGCTCTGATTGGCTACATCAGGGGTGTGCGGCCTAATATGCAAAGGAGGTCCTGCTACAAAAAAGAGCTCTGATTGGCTACATCAGGGGTGTGCGGCCTAATATGCAAATGAGGTCCTGCTACAAAAAAAGCCCTGGACTTCCCTGAGAATCCCAAGATTGGTACCATTGTGATCTAATCCATTTTGATTGCTTAATTGAAAAAAAAAGAAGTAGTTATCTAACAGCAGAGAATTTGTGTGCCTCTCCATGGCTAAGTAAGCAGGGCTGGCTCTGGCTGGTATTTGGATGGGAGATCACCAAGGAATACCAGGGTCATGATGCAGGGGCAGGCAATGGAAAACCCCCTGGAAATGTCTCTTGCCTTGAAAACCCCACCAGGGGTCACCATTAATCAGCTGTGGCTTGACAACACTTCCCCCCATCACCTCTCAAAATGGAAAAGAAGATGAACAAGATATTGGATTTATATCTCGTCCTATTCGCTGAATCTCAGAGTCTCAGAGCGGCCACAATCTCCTTTACCTTTCTCCCCTACAACAGACACCCTGTGAGGTAGGTGGGGCTGAGAGGGTTCTTACAGCAGCTGTCCTTTCCAGGACAACTCCCACGAGAACTATGGCTGACCCAAGGCAATGCCAGCAGCTGCAAGTGGAGGAGTGGGGGATCAAACCCAGTTCTCCCGGATAAGAGTCCGTGCACTTAACCATCCCACCAAACTGGCCCAAACACACACTGGAGCCCCCAAAATGGTTTTTTAAAAACTTTCATCCCACCTGAAAAGCTACAGTTTGGCGCGCACACAATCCAAGATGTCCAGAAATACCCCAAATAGAACATTTTGAAAACAAAAGGGTCAAAAACTGAGAAATTTTACCTTGAAGTAGAAGGCAGAATTCCAGCCCAGGACTTCCTAAGGGTCAGAGCTGTGCTGGAAAATGCCTGGAGACTTTGGGAGAGGATCTAAGAAAGGGTGAGGTTTGTGGAGGGGTGAAGCCTCATTTTGGTACAATGCCATAGAGTCTATCCTTCAAAGTAGCCATTTTCTCCAGGGGAGCTGATCTCTTCCAGCTGGAGATCATTTGTAAAAGGGGGGGGGGGATCTCCAGGTCCCCCTGGAAACTAGGCAAACAAAAAAGAGTCACACAGGATGTGGAACTGGAGAGCAAACGTAGGCATCATGTACCACAGACTCCTGTAAGAGTTAACCCTTGACAAACCAATTCAAAAAAATTGAAATAATGTCCAAAAGTATTTATTAATTAATTCAGATGGTGAACATCAACCACAAGGGCAGTAAAAATGCTTCAGTATCAAAGATTAGTTTCCCACGAGGCAGTAAAGCTCAAAAATTAGTTTCCCACAAGGGAGTAAAGCTGACGGGCAAAGCCGGTCTATTTTTCCCTGTTTCGCAGTAAGCTTTATCTAAGCCATTGCTTTTCAGAACAACTTCCACTCTCAAAGAACATATCATTGTCGTTGATTCTTGGAAGTACTACAATGATATGTTCTTTGAGAGTGGAAGTTGGGAAGCAGAAGGTCCCAGGTTCAATCCCTGGCATCTCCACTAAAAAAGGGTCCAGGCAAATAGGCGTGAAAAACCTCCGCTTGAGACCCTGGAGAGCTGCTGCCAGTCTGAGTAGACAATACTGACGTTGATGGACTGAGAGTCTGATTCAGTATAAGGCAGCTTCATATGTTCATATGTTCAAGTTGTTCTGAAAATTGAATAACCAATGGCTTAGATAAAGCTTACAGCGGAACAGGGAAAAATAGACCGGTTTTGCCTGTCAGCTTTACTCCCTCGTGGGAAACTAACCTTTGATACTGAAGCGTTTTTGATGCCCTTGTGGTTGATGTTCACCGTCTGAATTAATTAACAAATATTTTTGGACATTATTTCCAATTTTTTTGAATTGGTTTGTCAAGGGTTAACTCTGTTACAGGAGTCTGTGGCACACGGCGCCTACGCTTGCTCTCCAGCCCCACCTGGAGGCTGGCTGCTCCAATTGCTAGCCCCTGCCAGCTCCAATTGTTACAAGATACATAGTAGAAATGGGGCGGGGGGATATGCAGTTTTCAGTGTGTCACCATAATTCGGTGCTTGTCTGTCTGTGAACCTAGACGACTAATCTTGCATTAAGCTCTTGCGATCACTTCAACAATAGTAACCAGTGGGTCCTCCATAGGCTTGCATCTGACTGCACAGATGCAAAGAACAGACATACGGTAACGGAGTCTGGGCTTGACAAGTAGCTTACTTCAGTGGCCCCAGGGGACGGGTGCCTCTTCTCTGACGATCAAGAAGATTTATCTTGCAGGCTTTGTAAGGGCAGAAGCGGCTGCATACTGGAAACACAAATGTTTAACTTATTTCTGAGCCATGACCAGGCCATTGCTCTCTATCGCACCAACAGCTATCGTGCAGCAACAAAGCCGCTCGGCATGGCGCCGGAGATGAATTGAGGCCAAGGGTGGCCAAACTGCGGCTCTTCCGCACACGTATCGGCTGCTAACGGACCGGCAGTTTGAGGCGACCCGGAGATGCCTCAGAAAACGACTTGAAAAATCTGTCCAAATGAGCACATCTGCCGCCCGCCCCCATCCCGTACTCACCCTGTCTTCCGGCATCCTCAGAGCAGCTCAGAAAGCTACCATGTTTGAAGTGGTAGCAAATTTCTGAGCTGCACGCCAGTCGCCTCTTTGGCATCTGGATGTGGAAGCACACCAGTGAGGCGCCTTGGCGGTGTGAACCCAATACATGAATGGGGGGGGGGGGAGAAGAAGATATTGGATTTATATCCCGCCCTCCACTCTGAAGAGTCGCAGAGCGGCTCACAATCTCCTTTACCTTCCTCCCCCACAACAGACACCCTGTGAGGTGGGCGGGGCTGGAGAGGGCTCTCACAGCAGCTGCCCTTTCAAGGACAACCTCTGCCAGAGCTATGGCTGACCCAAGGCCATTCCAGCAGGTGCAAGTGGAGGAGTGGGGAATCAAACCCGCTTCTCCCAGATAAGAGTCCGCACACCTAACCACTACACCAAACTGGCTCTCCAGAAGCTCAAAGCAAGCTACAGGGGATGATGTGCAACAGCCATCTGATCGCACCAAGTCACCCCGTAGACGGCTTGCAAGGGAGTGCTTGGACACTTTGGGATGCGTCTTTTTGAGCTGCTGAAATTGGGAAGCCTCCCATCCACCCCCAACTGGCCATCTGTTATCAGCCATTGTGCGGCTCTCAAAGCCCCCAACACCCCACCGGCCAGCTGGAAGAAAGCATTTCTCTCTTTAAACCACTTCTCCAAGCCAAGCCAATCAGCAGCTTGGAGGACACATTTAAAGTTAAAGTTGTTTTCTTTCTACCTCCCCTCCCTCCCTCCCTCTCTTGCATCTTATGTTGATGTCTTGCAGCTCTTAATCATCTGACATTTATTCTATGTGGCTCTTACATTAAGCAAGTTTGGCCACTCCTGACTGAGGCTATAATGTTCAGATTGATCCACAAGAGAGCACAAGCTAGGTAAGTTTGCTCAGCGACCCCTGTTTGTGTCAAATTTCTTAGCAGTCCCGGTTACGAAACATCTGCCCATCTTACTGCCGCTTCATACTCATAAGAGGCCAAGTTGAATGAGGCAAACAGTCCATCCAGTCCAACATTCTGTGTTACACAATGGCCAAACCCAGGTGCTATCAGGAAGTCCACCAGTGGGGCCAGTCCTCTGCCTATAATGAACAACTAATGCACAGAATAAAGTGAAGCGATGGATTAAAACAGGGGAGTCAAACATGCGGCCCAAGGGCCTGATTCAGCTCCTATCAGACTCCCAAGCAACTGGCTGTCATTTGCTTTCTTCTCCCTCTCTCTTGCTTCCTTCTGCATCACAGCTTGCTTTCCAAGACTCACTCAATCGCACAGGAACTACAGAGCAAAACCTCTATTTCCTCAATTGGCTGAGGCTCCTCCCTTGGGGAGGAGGGATAGCTTGCTTTGCCAGGCTCTCCCAATTGCACAGCAGAGCTGCTGAGCCAAACCTCTCTTCCTTCTATTGGCTGAGGCTCCTCCTCATTCTCTGGGGAAGGAAGGAAAGGCCCAGAGCTTCCTTTGTCCAGTTCCCTGGATCCCATGGGAGACATACAAAGAAAGCACCTTTGAGACCAATGAGTGCTAACGTTCTAAGTTTTTTTAAAAAAACAGCAACCTGTAATTGTGTTTGTCTATGTCCTTTATAAAGTTGATGTCTCTGCTATCAAATCTTAAATAGGTGCACACATGGCCCAGCCTGACGAGGTCTCATTTATGTCAGATCCGGCCCTCATAACAATTGAGTTTGACATCCCTGGATTATAATGTTTGACTCATGTCTCTGAAACATAACTTTTAAAAAACCTTAAGCCACACACTGCAATGTTTCAAAGCATGACTGATGCTAGTTTGCTTTTGTGGTATAGATCTTTTTAATTTCATTTGCTGTCCTTGTAACTCTGACCCCAGTAGATTTCCATAAATATTTAGGAAGTTTCCACCAAACTCACTCTCCTCTCCTGAATACTAATGCAACCAACAGTGAATAACATGAAGAATTGCTATAATGGAGCTAAGGAAGACCAGCCATGAATACTCTATTTGCTCGCAAACATGTTGGACAGAATTAAAGAAGCCATTACCAAGACCAAGTCACCTGCTGCATTTCTGAATGAGTTGTGAAGCTAAGCGGTGAAAGTAACAAATATCTTTATCCAAATAAGCATTAACGTTATAACAACCCGGAAAATCAATAGCCAGACAAGGCCTAGGGCTAGCGACGAGAAATCCAAGAGGGGTTATGAATACAGATAACTTTTCGCAATAGAAGAATCAAAGCATTTTGCGTGTACGTTGCGTTTCCTATTAGTCTCCAAGATCTAACATGGTTGCCCTTTCAAGTAAAGCTAGGTGGAAACCACCCCGCACCCTGGCTGGTTTCAGATTGAAGTCAGTTTCATCGCCATTACACATTCCATTGCACATTACAGAAAATACAGTTTGGGTCTAGGCAGGATCGGCCCTAATGCGCATGGCACCCTAGGCAGACTCACGGCCCGCCGCACCTCCCCCTCCCTCCCTTCCCCACCAGGTCTATTTCAATGCCCAGGAATGGGCTGTCGAGCCCTGTGCTCCTGGGCTATTTAAAGACCACCCCCACCAATCAGCTGATTGGTGGGTAAAACCATGCTGGAGGCTCCTGGCTCCCATGCTGGCCCTCCGACGCACTCACTGTCAATGCCAGGTTGAGGGGGCAGGCCAGCAGCAGTGGGAAGGACCAGCGAGCTGCTGAAAGCGTGGCCGCCACTGCTGCCTCCTCCCCACTTCCTTCCTGGATGGGAAGGAAGTGGGGAGGATCAGGCCATGGCCACTCTGGTGGGGAAGGGACAGAGGAGGAGGCTGGGGAGCAGACAAACTAGGTATTTGCCAAGGGGAGAGGAAGGAAGGCCAAATTTGTTGCCCTCGCCCTGTTGGTGCCTTAGGCAAATGCCTAGTTTGCCTACTGGGCGAGCCGGCCCTGGGTCTAGGATTCCCACCCTCTCTCAGAGGTAGCTCAATCATGCATGAGTTGTGGGTTCTTGATTCTCGCATGACGGTGCCTGCTAAGAATCAGGACCACAGTGCACATTGAGAACCGTGTAAAGTAGTGGACAGAATGTCATATTAGAATCCTGGGAGACCTAGGTCCCCACTTCTACCATGGAAGTTTCCTGGATGACCTGGGGCCATCACAAACTCTCAGCCTGGCTTACCCTACCAGGTTGTTGCTGTTGAGATAATAGGGTTGCCAGGTCTGACTCAGGAAATATCTGGGAACTTTTGGGGTGGAGCCAGGAGACTTAGGGGGTGGAGCCAGGAACAAGGGTATGACAAGCACAATTGAACTCCAAAGGGAGTTCTGGCCATCACTTTTAAAGGGACCGTGCTCCTTTTAAATGCCTTCCCTTCATTGGCAATAATAGAGGGTGGGGGCACCTTCTTTGGGGGCTCACAGAATTAGACCCCCTGGTCCAATCCTTTTAAAACTTGGGGGGGGGAGTTTGAGGAGAGGCACCAGATGCTATATTGAAAATCTGGTGCCTCTACCTCAAAAAACAGCCCCCCACCAGACCAATTCTCCATTATATCCTATGAGGACCAGTCTCCACAGGGTATAAAGGAGTTCCCAGTGGACATTCAACACCCTCCACTTTTTTATAACCCTGAAGTGCGTGGAGGGCCTCCAAACCAGGAGTTCCCCTTCCCCCAACTGGAGATTGGCAACCCTATGAGAGAATGAAGGAAGGGAGAATGATATTCTAAGCAGTTTCGGGTCCAAAACGGAGAATCTCAAGTAGGATTTAAATAAATGCTTTGAAAAAATTCACACATGCATGCATGCATGCACATAGAGAAGCAAACAGGGGGAAAGGGAATTAAACAACCGGCCTCACCTTTGTTGGCCAATAGCAATGGAGGACCATAAACAGAACCGCTGGGCATCAGTGCTGGATTCTTTCTATGCAGGGCTTTTTTTGTAGCAGGAGCTCCTTTGCATATTAGGCTACACCCTCCTCGATGTAGCCAATCCTCCAAGAGATTACAGTAGGCCCTGCAAGAAGGGCCCTGCAAGCTCTTAGAGCAGGGATCCCCAACCCCCAGGCCCCGGACCAATACCAGTCCATGGCCTGTCAGCAACTGGGCCGCGCAGCCTCTGACTTGTCTCCCCGTGGTGCCGTGAAGCCTAGCTGCCCCACTGCCCTGCAGTGCCTCCTCCTCCCTCCATTTTTACAATGTTAAGGCTGGGGAAAGTGCCTTCCGGGCTCTTTAAAGGCTCATTCCCCCCCTCCGCCACCCCCCTAGGGCCGGTCTCTGGTGCCAAAAAGGTTGAGGACCACTGTCTTAGAAGATTGGCTACATCAGGGGTGTGTGGCCCTGCTGCTGCTACACACACACACACACACAAAACCTGTTTCTAGGTCCAGGCTCCACCCCATCTAGAATTCGGGCCAAACATAAAACAGATCTGTTTTGGAGTGCCCTCCGCAGCCCCCTTATAAGACTTGAAAGCCATGCCCTCCAAAATTGACGTCCCTTTCCTCGAGCGAGCATCCGACATCTATCTGCCTTGAAAGCCGGGGTTCTGCACTAATGCTTTTGGCACGGCAGTGCCGCCGGAGGCTTCCCGGTGTCTGAAGCCAAGAGAGCGTTGCATGCTTGGGAAGAGAGTCACAGTGTGCCCCTTGTTCCCCGGGTCAGCAGATGCAGCCTGCACATTCAGTCTCCCAGGGAGGAACAGGGTCATTCAGCCCATGAAGCGTCGTTTCCCTGCCAGCTGGCTGGATCTGTCTGAAAGCTCCAGATGTAGAAGCGATTGTTTGCTCTCCCCGGCAGGAGCAGCTAGAGAGGAACTGCAGCAAAGATGCCAGCGTTTGCCTCTCCCTTGGAATTCGGCTTCTGCTAAAAACCTTTCTCTCCACCTACGCCACTGAGAGTTCGTTTTAAATGGGTGGCTAGATTAACTGTTTCCAGGAAGTGCCACGAAGGAATCCGGAAAGCTCCTTTGGGACCTCTCTCTCAGACAGGGCTCTGTTTGTAGCAAGGACTCCTTTGCATATTAGGCCACACACCCCTGATGTAGCCAAGCCTCCTGGAGCTTACAGTAGGCCCTGTAATTAAGAGCCCTGCAAGCTCTTGGGAGGATTGGCCACATAAGAGGGGTGCGGCCTGATATGCAAAGGAGTTCCTGCTACAAAAAAAGCCCTGCTCTCAGACATCCGAAGCAACAACACATATTTGTTATATGTATTTAGAGAGCTATAGGTCAATAACTGTGTACAGTTATAGATCTTTGCAGCCATTGTGATGCAGTGGTTAAGCTTCAAACTAGGATTGTGAGACTCGGATTCAAATCCTCACTCTGCCACAGACTGTGAGGGGGCCAGTCCCAAGCTCTTAGTCTAACCCAGGGCTTTTTATTTTTTTTATTTTTTTAGCAGGAACATTGTTCCAGCTGGCTTGGCATCGGGGTGTGTGGCCTAATATGCAAATGAGCTCTTGCTGGGCCTTTTCTGAAAAAAAAGCCCTGCGTGAAACAATGGTGATGTCAGGAGCGTGGCATAATATGCAAATGAGTTCCTGCTGGGCTTTTTCTACAAAAAAGGCCTGGACTAATCTACCTTAAGGGAGCCATGTGGCATAGAGTGGTAAGCTGCAGTAATGCAGTCCAAGTTCTGCTCATGACCTGAGTTTGATTCCAGTGAAAGCTGGGTTTGGATAACTGACTCAAGGTGGACTCAGCTTTCCATCCTTATGAGGTCGATAAAACGAGTATCCAGGTTGCTGGGGGTGGAAATGTAGATGACTGGGGAAAGCAATGGCAAACCACCCTGTAAAAAGTCTGCCAAGAAAACGTCGTGATGTGACGTCATCCCATGGGTCAGTAATGACTCAGTGCTTGCACAGGGGACTACCTTTACCTTTTAGCCTACCTCAAAAGGTTGTCGTGAGGATAAAATTGAGGCGAGGAGACAGGCGCAAACCCCTTTGGATCCCCATTGAGGATAAAGGTGGGTTATAAAAGAAGAAAATTAAATTGAACTGTACTACACAAAAATGAAATTTGCTCTGCGGGGTCACATCCGCCTCATATCTACAATCTATTGGTTCAGTAAAATCACACAGTAGTAGTCCATTCTGGGCAGGCAACAAGGGTAGAACTTCTTCTATGGCACACAGAATGTAATATACATTGTCTCAGTCCAGGGCATCTTTCAGACCAACGAAGTTTTATTCACGGTGCTTATGAGCTCTCGTGTGCATGCACACTTCCTCAGACAAAGTTCTAGTGCTTCAGACCAACACGGCTATCTACCTGGATCGATACATTATGTGCATTATAGCCATACGTTCCAATACCCCCATGAAGTATTATTAGCCCCACATTGGAGACTGGAGTAGGGTTGCCAAGTCCAATTCAAGAAATATCTGGGGACTTTGGGGGTGGAGCCAGGAGACATTGGGGGTGGAGCCATAAGCAAAGTTGTGACAAGCACAACTGAACTCCAAAGGCCGTCACATTTAAGGAGACCGCATCCCTTTTTAATGCCTTCCCTACATTAGAAATAATGAAGGATAGGGGCACCTTCTTTGGGGGCTCAAAAATTGGACCCCCTGGTCCAATCTTTTTGAAACTTGCATTTTGAGGAGACTCATCAGATGCTATGCTGAAAATTTGGTACCTCTACCTCAAAAAACCACCCCTCCAGAGCCCCAGATACCTCGGGATTAATTCTTCATTATACCCCATTGTCCAGCAGACATTTCCCTCCCTCCCCCCTCCCCATTTCTGATGACTCTGAAGCCCCGGAGGGCCTCCAAACTGGGGCTCCCCTGCCCCCACCTGAAGACTGGCACCTCTACTCATGAGTTGCTGAACTTTCAAGTTTTTCACAGTAACACAGGGCAACCAAAGGTTCAAGTTTACCTTCACACTATGCAAACGACCTCTGCAAAGATTGTGCAACAAACGGATGGCCTGGGCTCCTTTCACAGCCGTGTTGTTCTGCCTCCCCACCACTCCCCTTCAACCTTAAAGACGCAGGCACACCATCCAAAGAGGAAGGCTTTCTCAAGTAGAGACTGAAGCCTCTGGAGGGGCAAAGGCACATGATGGCTGTGGAGACGGGGCTTCCCCCCATGCCGGCCAGCTGACTGAGGGTGGGAAGGAGCCTGGGAAAGCGGGAGAACCCCCGCCGGGACCTGGGGATTGGCAAGCCTAGACCGGAGGTGGAGAATGGACAAGAAAAGGTGATGTGCTTATAGACACTGCCAGGGGTGGAATTCTAGCAGGAGCTCCTTTGCATATTAGGCCACACCCCCAATGTAGCCGATCCTCCAAGAGCTTACAAAAAAGAGCCTTGTCAGCTCTTGGAGGATTAGCTACATCAGGGGTGTGTGGCATAATATTCAAAGGAGCTCCTGCTAAAATTGCGCCCCTGGGCACTGCATGAGTTTGTGGCATGGGTGAGATTGGAACCGCCCAAACCACAGCTCATTCTCTCGGCCGTCATGCTAGACAAGCTCTCCTCAAAAAGATCCTCAAATGAAGCAATAAGTCAGAGCAGCAGCTCTGGACACAAAAAAAAAATATTTCTAATATGAATTCCCATTTTGCAAAACAAACAAACACACTAATAATAAATTGCAAGTGTTGCCAAAAAAGATAAATACACACTTTAAAATCCCTCCACAGATGACATAGCGCTGAAGTATTCAGGAGCAAAGTATTTCTTTGCTGTTTCAACATTTTTACAGGTAGCATTCAGAGTGATGCATTCAAATTGGATCCAGCTTGACAGTCGCTGTTTATCAGTTTTTCATAATTCAGAAGACAACTTCAACAAACAGTACAGCGGTCCTTTACCACAGGATTATATCTTTGGCAACGCCTCTGTGCTACAGAGCATTAAGGAAATGGTATTCATTCAAGCCCTGTTCACATCCAGGTCGTCCAGAATCATTCACGGTTCTGCAAGGCTTGTAAAACCGAACTATTCCGCCTTGCATTCAATAACTAATCAGAGGTAGCTGTCAAGTCACCACACAACTGGCAGTGTTGGGCAGGGGTCATTGTGTAAAAAAATAGGTGAGGAACTCATTAGCATAGCTCATTCGCATATCTTGCCCCCCCCACCAGCCAAAAGCAACCAGACACAAGAAAGGAGAGTCCTAGGAGAGTGAGGCCGACTTGGACTGGCTAAAGATCCAGCTAGCCCAAGAAGGCCTCACTCCCCCGGGGCTCTCCTTGGCCACCCCACGCTCCAGTCAAAAGGCCAGCAAGTCATCCACCACCCAAAATCACATAAGAAGTAGAGAAAGGGTGGCACAGGCTTCTCCATGGGTTAATGAGGGCTGCTGGGGGCGTGGCATAGCCCCTGGTGGCTGGTTGGCTGCCAGCTCTCCTAATCCAAGGATTGTTATGTAGCTGTACCTACTTTTCAATGGACAAGGTAGGTGGGGAGGAAGAGGGGGAACCCTCAGCAAGGTTCAGGAGCTGTGCTCCTGTGAGCTCCTGCTGAGTTCAAGGCCTGGTCTTGGCCAACATTACTGTAACAACACCATGATCGTCATCTTTGATAAGATCTTTCTGCAGTTTTCATTGTTATTGTATGATATAGTAATTTCTTGATTGTTGATATTTTACCTTCTATGTTGTGTTTTATCGATTGTTAGTCACCCTGTGCCCCTTACTGTGAGGGTGGGATATATAAATGAATGAATGAATGAAATTATTCCCATATAGGAATAACAGAAAAAAAATCTTTCTGTAGGAAACATGCATACTAAAGTGTAGGGGGAAAAGTCCAGTGGCACCTTTAAGACCAATAAATTTAATTCGAAGTACAAGCTTTCGTGGGCATGCACGCTTCTTCAGATATCTGTTGTTCCACCAAGCCTTGGGCTGAGATGGCGGATACCCAATTACATCAGCCTCCCCTGCTCTAATCCACCCCCTAGGCTATGCGCTATGTCAAACTGTGCCATAGGTGGAGATTCCTGCCCACATGTTCAGTATGATGGTCATTTGGGGGCAAACATGCAGCCAGCACCTGGAAGTTTTGTTAAATTGCCCATTCACCATCATGGGTTATGTTAATCTGGGTTTTATGGGTTTTGAAGTGTAAGACCGATGCTCGTAAGACTCCCCTTGTTCCGGTCTCGTTGCTCCTTTTCCCTGCGGGGCTGCTGCTGGATTTCACACAAGCTGCCCCGAGCTGGCGAGCTGCCCCGCCCCTTTTTAAGTTCTCTCCTCGGCAGACAGAAACCGGTTTTCAGAGGGTCCTGCCTGCTGCGGAGGGAATGTGAAGAGAGGCGGAGCAACTCGCTGGTCCGGGGCAGCTTGTGCAAAATCCAGCAGCAGCCCCGCAGAGAAGAGGAGAGTGGAAACAGCGTAAGGCTAGTGGGAAATCGGTTTCTGTTGCCGTTGTTTTAACTGTTTTATTTGCCTGTCGTAACCTGTCCTGAGCCCACAGGAGAGGCTGGGATACAACAGCAATAAATAAATAAATAAAAATTAAGTATGTAACAAAGGAAAGGAAAGGTCCCCCATGCAAGCACCAGTCGTTTCCGACTCTGGGGTGATGCTGCTTTCACAACATTTTCACGGCAGACTCTTTTACAGGGTGGTGTGCCCTTGCCTTCCCAAGTCATCTACACTTTCCCCCCAGCAAGCTGGGGACTCATTTGACCGACCTCAGAAGAATGGAAGGCTGAGTCAACCTCGAGCCGGCTACCTGAAAACCCAGCTTCCGCCGAGGATCGAACTCAGGTCATGAGCAGAGCTTAAGACTGCAGTACTGTAGCTTTAACACTCTGCGCCACGGGGCTCTTTATGTTACAAAAAGGAAAACCAATGAATGGCATTCATTCATTGCCTTGGTTCTCGCTCTCGTCACTCCTCCCCCACCTTCAGGGCTGGCTCTGCCACTAGGCAAACTAGGCAACTGCCTAGAGCGCCAGGCTTGGGGCCATGTGACTTGGTGACATTTATCAGTGCAGGGGGGCACTAGAGCATTAGCCTTGCCTAGAGTGCCAGTCAGTCTAGGGCCTGCCCTGCCTACCTTTCTCTGCTTTATTAAAAGGCTAGCTCTCCCTACCGCATCCCAAGGCACAGTGTCTCTGATTTAATGGAAGCAACATCCAAAACGCCAAGGAAGGGAGAGCCAGAGAGATCTGTTCTTGCTAGAGTTGCCCACCTCCAAGTAGCACCTGCTGGCATTACAACTGATCTCTGGAGATCAAGCCCTCTGGAAAAAATGGCTGCATTGTAGGGTGGAATCTACGGCATTTTGCCCAGCTGAGGTCCCTCCCCTCCCCAAACTCTGCTCTTCCCCCAGCTCCATCCTTAATTCTCAATGAATTCCTCAAACTGGGGCTGGCAACCCTAGTTCCTTCCCTTGCCCACTTCTGGCACCAGCAAGGCAAGGTGCCACCCCTGCCTAGCCAGGCTTTGCCACAGTGAGGCTTTGACTAGCTAGCAGCAGCTGCCCCTGCTAGTACAGTAAGTGTGGTGGGCAGTGGAGGAACAAGCACACCCCTGACGTAGCTAGGGTTGCTAAGACCAATTCAAGAAATATCTGGAGACTTTGGGGGTGGAGCCAGGAGACACTGGGGGCGGAGCCAGGAGCAAGGGTGGGACAAGCACAATTGAACTCCAAAGGGAGTCCTGGCCATCACATGTATATGGACCGCACACCTCTTAAATGCCTTCCCTCGATTGAAAATAACGGAGGATAGGAGTGCCTTCTTCGGTGGCTCCTAGAATTGTGCCCCCCTGGCCCACTCTTTTTTGAAACATGGAGGGTGTTTTGAAGAGAGGCACAGGATGCTATGCTGAAAGTTTGGTGCCTCTACCTCACAAAACAGCCCCTCCCCCTGAGCCCCAGTTACCCGTAGATCAATTCTCCATTATCCCCTATGGGAATCAGTCTCCATAGGGGATAATGAAGTGCCCAGCACACATTTCCCTCCCCCCCCCTTTCTGATGACCCTGAAGCGGGGGAAGGGCCTCCAAACTGGGGGATCCCCTGCCCCCACCTGGGGACTGGCAGCTCTAGATGTAGCCAATCCTCCAAGAGCTTACAGTAGGCCCTGTAAGAAGGGTCCTGTAAGCTCTTGGAGGATTGGCTACATCAAGGGGGTCTAACCTAATATGCAAAGGAGTTCCTGCTGCAAAAAAAAAAAAGCCCTGGAAACAGGAGATAGTCAGGGGGAGCAGCCTTTTCCCTACCTGGGTAGAAAAACAGCGGAAACTATAATGAAGCCGAGTTTGATTTTTGAAACTAAAATTATCCCCACCCCCAACAAAAAACCCCTGCACTGTTTACGTCTGCAGTATTCTCATCTCCAGACCTCAGATTCAGCAAAAGCTCAAAGGAGCACAGCTCCTGAACCTTTCTGAGGGCTCCCCCTCCTCCCCCCCACTTCTTGTCCATTGAAGAGTAGGTGCAGTTGCATAACAATCCCTGGATTAGAAGATCGGGCAGCCAGCCAGCCACCAGGGGCTTTGTCACACCCCCAGCAGCCCTCATTAACCCCTGGAGAAGCCCACGCCACCCTTTCTCCAGTTCTTATGTGTAGGGTTGCCAAGTCCAATTCAAGAAATATCTGGGGACTTTGGGGGTGGAGCCAGGAGACATTGGGGGCAGAGCCAAGAGCAAGGGTGTGACAAACATAATTGAACTCCAAGGGAGTTCTGGCCATCACATTTCAAGGGACAGCATACCTTTTTAAATGCCTTCCTTCCATAGGAAATAATGAAGGATAGGGGCACCTTCTTTTGGGGCTCATAGAATTGGACCCCCTGGTTCAATTGTTTTGAAACTTGGGGGGGGAGCATTTTGGAGAGGGGCACTAGATACTATACTGAACATTTGGTGCCTCTACTTCAAAAAAACAGCCCCCCCCCCCGAGCCTCTGATACCTCCAGATCAATTCCCCATTATACCCTATGAGAATCGATCTCCACATAGGGAATAATGAAGTGCCCAGCAGACATTTCCCCCACCACCACCCCCGTTTCTGACAACTCAGAAGAGAGGGATTGGCCTCTCTACTCACGAATTGCTGCCAAAATCTTCAAAGTAACACAGACACACCATCCCAAGAGGAGGCCTTTCCAATCAGAGACTGACGCCTCCGGAGGTAAAAAGTCACATGCTGGCTGTGGGGGTGGGATTTCCCCCCCGCCGGTCAGCTGACTGAGGGCGGGAAGGAGCCTGGGAAAGCGGGAGAACCCCCGCTGGGACCTGGGGATTGGCAAGCCTACTTATGTGGTTTTGGGTGGCGGGGGGCTTGCTGGCCTTTTGACTCTGGAATGGTGGCAAGGCCTGCTTGGGCTGGCTGGATCTCTATCCAGCCCAAGCAAACCTCGTTCACCTGGGGCTCTCCTTTCCTGCATTGGCTGCTTTTGGCTGGGGGGGCAGCATATGCTAATGAGTTATGCTAAGGAGCTCCAGCACCTATTTTCCTACAAAACCTGCTCATCCACTGAGAAGAGACATCAGATCTAGCAACGAAGCTGTAGGAACGAGCCACAGCCGATAGAACGATAGCTCCTCAAGATGGGCTGCATTAATGGAAGGACACCAGGCCGCACGTCAAAGCCCTCGCAGGGACTTCGGTTCACAGCATCAAATGCGATGCAGGTCCACAAGGCCATGGGGGGGGGGGGGCAGCACCGCTTGCCTGTCGGGAGTGCTAGAAATGCAGATAAGAACTTTCAATGGAGGCCCCTCTGCTGACCATTCTCCAAGCAGATACTGCACTTTTCAAAATGAAAGGGAAGGAAAGCAATTCCAGAGACTGGCACCCAAGTAACCTTTTTGAGGAAAAGTTGCATCATTATCCAAGGCAGTACTTTAGCTATTGCTTCTCGGGGAATGGTTGTGATTTAGACAAAGCCTCTGCAAAAGTGCTTTTGTTTGAAAATGTGGGCTCTCTGTCAAATGGCCGCCTTGCTCCTTATCTGAAGTCTCGGCGCTATTGAGGCTTCTTCTGGCTTGGAATACTTCAGCCAGCAGGTGAAACGGAGCCCAAGGCAGCTTTCTTCGGTATTAGGGTTGCCGGGTCCAATTCAAGAAATATCTGGGGACTTTGGGGGTGGAGCCAGGAGACTTTGGAGGTGGAGCAAGGTTGTGACAAGCACCACTGGCCTCCAAAGGGAGTTCTGTCCTCCCCCGTTTACAAATCCTTACACAATCTGATTTACATGACTGAATGCTTCTCCATGCAAAAAAACCAAAATCTCTCCATTAAGAAAAAAAGACGCTGGGGAAAGGTGCCTAGCCTCTCCTTCAGAAATGAAATCTCCACACAGAAAGAAATGTGACACCGTTCCCAGGGAATGCTTGGGGAGGGGGTCACATTCAGAAAACCTGTCAGGCTTGGCTTAGGATGTGAGCTAGGCAGCCACCAGATACCCTAGCCAGCATACGCTGTCCCTAAGTAGCCTTTTATGACATGCGGCGGGATGTAGCTGCACTTTCTGCAATGGAGTAAAAATAGCTTGTCCCACTGACTGCATCCCAACACGAAACGAACTCGTTACATGCCCGCAGCTAATTTTCGCTGAAAGACTGCCTTCGTCGAGATGTTCGTTCCCCTGCATGAACTCCCTGAATTGCCCGGCGCTGGGTCTCGGAAACATGCCTGAAACAATGTCCAACTTGGTTATATTATTGCAACAGCTGGCGTGACAGTTTGGATTATAGCAACACCGTGGAAATGGACTGACTGGTGAGGAAGACTAGCCCTTTTCCATTCCCACGCTGGACGTGCACATTCAAGGCATAAAGCAATCCTCCCTAACCGGTTCGTAAAAGACGCTGGCAAAAAAAATGTGGGTTTTCAAAGTCCCACCGTGTGATGCTATACATAAAAATGTGTTCTTAATTTGCTGCTTTCGCTTAATTTTTACAGCCTCTTTGCGGCAGGAAGGCGGAGAGAAGTTGCTGTTTCATGGATGTGGGAATGGGCCTGGCACATTTTTAAGTACTGGAAATGGAACTGCTTTGGGCTAAAGCCTCATTCGGTTAAAATATCCTTTGTCTGTTGATGATGATGATATTGGATTTATATCCCGCTCTCCACTCCGAATCGCAGAGTTTCAGAGCAGCTCACAATCTCCCTCCCCCGCAACAGACACCCTGTGAGGTGGGTGGGGTTGAGAGAGCTCTCCCAGAAGCTGCCCTTTCAAGGACAACCTCTGCCAGAGCTATGGCTGACCCAAGGCCATTCCAGCAGGTGCAAGTGGAGGAGTGGGGAATCAAACCCGGTTCTCCCAGATAAGAGGCCACGCACTTAACCTCTACACCAAACCGGCTGTTAGTGGGGTTGCCAACCATAGGCTGGGAAATTCCTGGAGATTTAGGGATGGAGCTGGGGAGTCCTATCCACCAGAGCTTCTGCTTTTTCCCAAGGAAACTGATCTCTGTAGCCTGGACGTCAGTTGTAATTCCAAGAGGTTGGCAAACCAATCTACTAGTTTGAAGACCCAACCCTGTGAAGAGCTCTTTCTACTTCCTCATGATTTCCATTCATTATTTCTAGTCTTGCTTTCATGAATGAGTGTCTATTCCATCTTCCGATCCTACCAATGTTTGAGGGCAGCAATCGTGTCTCCCTTCGGCATTCTCTTCTCCAGGTGAAACGTGCCTAGTTGTTCCCACCTGACCAGGGTTTGGTTTCCACACCCCTCACCATCTTGGTCCCTTTCCCGGGACATGCTCTGATATGTCAATATCCTTCTTAGTACCTAGTGGTCCTGATAAAGCTGTGGCTCAAGGTGACCTGTGGCTCAAGGTCACCCAGTGAGCATTGTGACTAAGCAGGGATTCACACCCTTATGTCGCTGGTCTAAACCCAACACTCCTCTGCTACTCAACACTCCCACTGACTCTTCAACCTTTTCTTTTGATAGTTCAGGCTCCTCAACAGCCAGACTTTTTCTTTACACTGGTGTTCTCTCACGGGATGGTTTCCCCCCAGGCATCCAACCCTTGAACCTTTATATACAGATGCCCTTCATTAGGCTGTGACAGTGATCAGGAATACTTTCTACTCCCATGTGATCTTCTCCGAGCACATCACATGCGGGGCTCTGAGAGGGGAAGGCAAAGGAACAAGGCCATTTCTGTACTATTAACTATTTCCTGAATTAACCAAAATACTATCCCAATCCTATATCTGACCACCTTCCAGCTTTCTAATATAGTCAAGATCAGGCCTCAGATTCAGCGGGAGCTCACAGGAGCACAGCTCCTGAACCCTTCTGAGTGTTCCACCTCTTCCTTCCCACCTTGTCCATTGCATAGTAGGTGCAGCTGCATAAGAATCCCTGGATAAGCTCCACCACCTATTTTTCTACAAAATGACCCCTGGTAAAGATCATATGCATAAAATCAGGGCTTTTTTTTTGTAGAAAAAGCCCAGCAGAAACTTATTTGCATATTAGGCCACCCCCCACTGTTTACAGAAAACATTGTGATGCGACATCACCCCAGAGTTGGAAACAACTGGTGCTTGCACAGGAAACGACTGGTGCTTGCACCAAACAATGGGCACATCCACAAACCAATTGCCCTTTCATCACACCCTCTCCAGCCTAGAAATAGCAGCTCTCCAGCAGCCCTGGCCCCACTCAATGCACAGCAGCCAAGAAGGTCAGAGCGCCTGCTCCGGCTGCAACGCCACTGAGGATGTTCTCCACAGCTGAGAACGAAACATCTGGAAGGAAAACTTTCTCCAGTAGAACACGGCACTTGAGCCCGAAAGTTTCTACAAACCCATATGATGTTACCAGCCGTGGAAACCTGAAATCTTTGGTGCTTGCACTGTTACCTTTTATTGTTTACACGGGGCTTTTTTGTGGAAGACGCCCAGCAGGAACTCATTTGCATATTAGGCCACACACCCCTGATGTCACCATTGTTTTGCACACGGGTTTTTTTTTAGAAAGAGCCCAGCAGGAACTCATTTGCATATTTGGCCACCCCCACCCACCCCCGAAGTCACCACTGTTTCACACAGGGCTCTTTTTGGTAGAAAAAGCCCAACAGGAGCTCATTTGCATATTAGGCCACACCCCCTAACATCAAGCCAACTGGAACTGCATTCCTGTGCATTCCTGCTTAAAAAAAAAAACCCTGCATAAAATAGTACGTTAGTAAACACAGGTTACCTTGAAAATAATTGTGTCTGAATATGATAAATGCGTTTTAACTAATGGCACTGCTTTATAATCAAGCGTACCTTCCTTTCCTGGCTATTACAGAGATGCTGTGATAGTAACTGAAATACTAATCATTACCTAATACTGATTAAATATCACTGCTGCGGGAAGCATAATTTTAAAGTTACCCACTGAGGCGCAGCCAAATTGCAAGTGAAGGTACTGGAGGCTGCCAGGTACTGTTTTGGTTTTTTTTAAAAAAAAAATTCATTACAACCAACTCTTGGAAGAAGTTTGCTGCAGACAGGGCTCATCCTGAACCTTTGACACCATCAATAATAGTATAATTTTAGTAAAACCAACAGCGTATTGATTTACTACCCACATTTGCCCTGGCACATCAGGGAGAAACGCAAGCCGTCAGATGCTGCAATCCATTTCTCCAAACTGTTAAGGATCCCGGCTTCAGACGGATTCCCAACAACAGCACTGATCATGGAAGGAATGGGATCTATCCCCTTCCTCCACCAAACAGATGATCAGGGATATGCAAACACACTGGCTACACAGGTTTTTAAACTTAAGGGGAAATGATCGTGATGCACGTTTACATGCACACATGTTCTGTTGGACCCAGGCAGTAGTGGCATGTATCCTACCATCGTGCTCAGCAAAGTGACTTTGCCATGAGTCAAGCCAGGGTTCATCGATAGCAAGGATTCCTCAAAAGAAGAGGAGCCCTGTGTAGCCAGCTCTGATTTAGCAGAAGCAGGGAAATGAGCTGCAGAGTGTCCTCCCCACCCCCTCCCAGGAGGTGGAAGAGTGTGGGCGGTGGGGCACTGCAGAAGAGGGCAGCGGGGGTGGGGGAAGAAGGCAGTTAGCTTGCCTGGGGCGCTGTGCACCCTAGGGCCGGCCCTGCAGATTAAACTTCTTGGGGAGGTACTTGTATGATCAGCAGGGCTTTTTTTGTACAGGAACTCCTTTGTAGTAGGAACTCCTTTGCCTATTAGGCCATGACCCCTGATGTAGCCAATCCTGGAGCTTACAGGGCTCTTAGTACAGGGCCTACCGTAAGCTCCAGGAGGACTGGCTGCATCAGGGGTGTGTGGCCTAATATTCAAAGGAGTTCCTGCTACAAAAAAAAAAGCCCTGATGATCAGGATGAAGCCCCAGTCTTGAATACTCACCAACCTAACCTCTTAAGACAGGGGTGGCTAAAAGAAAGCCCTCTGTTGACATCGATCTCAACAAGTGGGCACGTTCATACGGAAGAAGGTGCTCCTTCAGATATCCTAATCCAAAACCGTTCAAAATTTCTTTCTTTCTAGATGGGACAAAATGTGAGGTCGTCCAGCAACACAGCTTTTTGAGACACTTAAGGAAGGTCAGACGTAGGGCTGAGAAGTCCTCCAGAATTACTGCTGATCTCCAGCTTACAGAAACCAGTTCCCCTGGAGGGGGGGGGAGTGGCTGCTTTGGTGAGTGCACTCTGTGTCACTTAGGGTTGCCAATTTAAGAAATATCTGGGGACTTTGGGGGTGGAGCCAGGAGACTTTGGGGGTGAAGCCAGGAGACATTAGGGGTGGAGCCAAGATCAAGGCTGGGACAAGCATAATTGAACTCCAAAGGGAGTTCTGGCCATCACATTTAAAGGGACGGCACACCTTTTCAATGCTTTCCTTCCATAGGAAATAATGAAGGATAGGGGCACCTTCTTTTGGGGCTCATAGAATTGGACCCCCTGGTCCAATCGTTTTGAAACTTGGGGGGTATTTTGGGGAGAGGCACTAGATACTGTACTGAAAATTTGGTGCCTCTACCTCAAAAACAGCTCCCCCAGAGCCCCAGATACCCGCAGATCAATTCTCCATTATTTTCTATCGGAATAAATCTCCATAGGGAATAACAGAATTCCCAGCAGACATTTCCCTCCCCTCCCCCCTCTTTCTGACGACCCTGAAGCGGGGGGAGGGTCTCCAAACCAGGGGATCCCCTGCCCCCACCTGGGGATTGGCAACCCTAGTGTCACTGTACCCCACTCAGGTCCCTCCCCTCCCCAAACCTCCCATGGCTCCACCCCCAAATCTCCAGGAACGCCTGGGAGTCTGCAATCATGGTCAGAGAGCTTGTAACTGAATAAACAAGAATGAGAAGCAAAGGTTTATCATTTTAAAAAAAATCAGGCCAAGTGTGCTTTCATCTCTCTATTAAAACTGGCTCCAGAGCTTTAGCAGATTCATCTACCCACTGAAGCTTGAAGATCTTGCAAAATGTAATGTGCTTGGAAGCCAAGGAATGCTGAAGGATGGAGTGCCCGGCTACGCCGAACCGAAGGCCAACAGGCAGCGTTCTGTCACCGGTGCAGAACGTTCGCAGAGGACTCGGAGATGACTCTGTTCATTCATAAAATGAAGCTGCATCCTTTTTCAATCACACCCTTCACAGCCTCACCAGCTGAATTTTTTTTTTTATCAGAATGGGTTTGATAAGTGCATTCTGGCATGGTATTGGGAAAGGAAACTTGGCAGAAACCCAGGAAGGGGGTGGGGATGTGGTGGGAAATAGTTAGGCCAGTGTAAGCCAAGGCTCCTTCTGTGTTAATATACTAAAAGCTAGGCTGGCCAGGATCCAAGCGCTTGGTCACCCAGGTCCTTGGAAGCAGGATTGGAGTGCCTAGGAATCTGCAGTATTTTTCCAGCACAGTCTAAAAGCAGAAATCCAGTCCTCAAGTACCAAACGAAAATTGAGTTACCAATCCCGAAGTGGGGGCAGGGGATCCCCCATTTCGGAGGATCTCACCCTGCTTCAGGGTCATCAGAAAGCAGTGGGGGGGGGGGGTAGAGAGAGAGGGAAATGTCTGCTGGGCACTCATTCCCTTTGGAGATCGACTCCCAGAGGGAATCATGGTCTGCAGGTATCAGGCTCTGGCGTGGGGCTGTGTTTTGAGGTAGAGACACCAAATTTTCAACATAGCATCTGGTGCCTCTCTTCAAAGCCCCCTTCAAGTTTCAAAAATATTGGACCAGATGGTTCAATTTTATGAGCCCCAAAAGAAAGTGCCCCTATTCCGCATTATTTCCATTGGTGGGAAGGCATTGAAAAGAAGTGCGGTCCCTTTAAATGTGATGGCCAGAACTCCCTCTGGAGTTCAATTATGCTTGTCACAACCTTTCTCCAAAGTCCCCCAGCCATGCCAGAATGCTTCGTGTTGATGTTCCTTTGCATGGGGCTAACGAGATAGAGAATGCATTGCAGTTGTATTTGTTGGAAAGCAGCCATCAGTTGCTTCCCAGGTATCCAGATCACTTATCAGCCATGAGCTGAACAAATTCAATCAGCCCATTTTAGATCGCTTCATCCGACACAGGATTGCAACAAAATGTGACGCCTGGAGGTCTCCAAGAATTGCACCTGATCTCCAGACATAATATCCTGCTGAGGTCCCTCCTTAAACTCCACCATCTCCAGGCTTCCCCCCAAAATCTCCAGGAACTTCACCTTTGAGCTCGCACCTCTAGGGCCCACCACTCTTCTACACTGAAAGTTGCAAGGGCAACAGGAATCTAGTCAAAGAAATCTTTCCATAGGCTGGATTCTGCTGCCGCTTGCCGATTCCTCATTTCCTGGTTTGAATGTCAGTGTGAGAACTTAAGACCTGGAGCTACCATGAAGCTCTTTCTCAGCTTTGTGGGCAGCTATTCTGGTCTCTCATTCTTGGAGTTTCCAACTGCTGCTCTTGGTGTCTTCCCAGAGCTCTGATCCAAACAAAATTGTACTGTTCATTTCAATCAAATAGGGCCAAGGCCGTCGAAGCAGGGAATTGCTGTCTCTCCCTGGCTGCCAAAGACAATTAGTTCCCATTTTGAAGAAGGATTCTCTATCCTGGAAGGCTGAGTAGTAACCTACTCCACATCACTGCTTAGCAGGATATTTGCTATCCCACTTATCCCCAAGCCAAAATGATGACTTCAGTCATTTTCTGGCCAATGGGAAGAAAGGCGTCCAATTTTTTTTTCCTTCTACCAAGCTTTGATCTCAACTTTCATATAAGAAGATGATGAAGAAGATATTGGATTTATATCCCACCCTATACTCTGAATCTCAGAGTCTCAGAGCAGTCACAATCTCCTTTATCTCCCACCCCCACACAATAGATACCCTGTGAGGTGGGTGGGGCTAAGAGAGCTTTTACAGCAGCTGCCCTTTCAAGGACAACTCCTACAAAAGCTATGGCTGACCCAAGGCCATTCCAGCAGGTGCAAATGGAGGAGTGGGGAATCAAACCCGGTTCTCCCAGATAAGAGTCTGCGCACTTAACCACTACACCAAACTGGTGCGGTTTTGTACTCTTAACAAATGCTTGATCAATTACTCAAGAGAAAACAAAGTTGCACTGATCTGCAACTGTTACTAAGTGGCTTCTGTGTAGCCACACATGGGGATTGCCTCAGTGCAAGCCTGCTGCAGAAGGAAAGAACTCCACAAGTTCTGGAAAGTTCCATTGTAGAGTGTCCCCCCTCTCCTCCAGCAGACCCAGGGACCTTTTCCTGCCCATTTGGTCACATGATGGAGGGGAAGTGAGCACTCTTTTCTCAGTTCTAGGGATGCCATTCCCCAGCTGGGGGCCCAAGCTCCTGCCCTGCTGGCTGGTGGGGGGAAATCCCATCCCCACATGTGATGTACTGATGTCAAGTGGAAATGTTGTCATCACATCAGTGACGTCACATAGCGACAGTCTGTTTTGGGGGCAAAACTCTAGGGTTTGAGGGTGATTTTACCACAGAGTTTTGTCCAAAAAGCAAAGCATCGCCAACATGATGATGTCACTTCCATGTGACGTCAGCAGGTCATGGCACTCTGCCCCCACTCCCAGAAAGTCCCTCCATCTCCCCCGTCCCTCCAGTTCTCTCTTCACCATTGTGGAACATAGAACAGAGCATGGCCACACCAGTCCACAGAGAGGAAATGAGGGAGAGATGTTTGTCTGCCCAGAAGACACTTGATGAATATCAGTTACAGATGAGTACAACAATGTTTTCATCATTGGGTTTTCTGTGCAGTCCCAGATGGGAGAGTAGCAAGCTAACTTACCAGTGGAGGTGGGTGTGGACTGATACTCCCTGTAAGCTGTGGAGTCTTGTGAGCAAAAACTCTGTTTTGTGAGCTACTGGCATTAAAGTTGTGAGCTACTGCACAAATTAATTTGCTCTGGGGCCATTTTTCCTGAGCTAAGACAAAAAAATCTTTGAGCTGGAGGCTAAGAAACTGGGAGCTAGCTCACACTAACGCAGCTTAGAGGGAACACTGGTGTGGACTGGGTTTCCCCGCAGCTACTTCCCTCCTGAGATCCATGTTGATTGAGTAGCGCTTCGTGAACGTGGATGGTGAGGGCTGAATCGCTGCCTTGCAGATCTCTCATACGTTGAAGCAGCAACAGAAATGCTGCAAACGATGCCTGAGCCCTTGTTAAGTGAGCTTTTACAGGGAGCCGACAGTCTGCCTTGTCGTATGCTATTCTAACAGCTTTTGTGACCCACCTTGAAAGCGTCGGAGCTGACACAGACTTCCCTTTACTAGGACCTTTAAAGCAGACAAACAGGCTGTTGTCTCCTCTGAATGGAGATATATGATCTAAATAAAATAGTAATGCTCTCCTCCTCAGTGTGCGTAGGGCTTGCTGTACTGTGGATTGAGCCTCTGGGAAGAATAGCGGCAATGTAATGTTCTCGGACATATGGATCTCTGAAATGACCCTTGGAAGGGAAGTTATACTTGGGCGTCACACCACCTTGTCCCTATGGGACCTTGTAAAGGGGCAGTCACATCTTAATGCACCAGCTCCCTCGCTCTCCTTGCAGAACGACTTGCTACCAAAGATGCAATTTTGTAAGAGAGTAAAGACAAATCACAAGTCACCGAGGGTTCAAAAGGTTTATGACTGAGCTGGAATAACACTCGAGACAAGTTACATCGAGGGACCAGAGGTTTGACTGGGAGGTGTAAATTGTTTAAGCCCTCGAGAAACCTTTTCGACACTGGATTGGAGTAAAGAGGTACAGTGTCTCTTCCTAAGTGGAAGGCAGAGATGACAGCCGGGTGCATCTTCACTGAGGATGTAGAGAGGCTTGAGCAGGGGTTGTTTTGTAGAAAAATAGGTGGTGGAGCTCATTAACATAACTCATTAGCATATGCCCCCCAGACAAAAGCAACTTGATGCAAGAAAGGAGAGCCCCAGGAGAGCGAGGCCTACTTGGGCTGGCTAGAGGCCTCGCTTTCCTGGGGCTCTCCTGGGCTGCCCCCCTGCAGTCAAAAGGCTAGCAAGTCACCCACTGCCCAAAATCCCATAAGAAGTGGAGAAAGGGTGGTGTGGGCTTCTCCAGGGGTTAATGACGGCTGCTGGGGGTGTGGCAAGGCTCCTGATGGCTAGCTGGCTGCCCGCTCTCCTAATCCAGGGATTGTTATGCAGCTGCACCTACTACTCAATGGACAAGGGGAGGAATGGGGAGGAAGAGGGGAAACCGTCAAAAAGGTTCAGGAGCTTCACTCCTGTGAGCTCCTGCTGAATCTGAGGCCTGGGCCTGAGTCCTTTAGGATGGTAGAAGACAGGGTAGAACCCTCACCTGTCTCTGATAATGGACAACTGTCGGGCTTCATCCATCTCTTTGAAGTCAAAGTTACAAAGTGATGTCACATGGCCGCATATGACTTAGTAGACGGTTTGCGCAAAGATATTAAGATCTCTACAACTCTCCCCGACCACTGGTCTATAGAGAAGTTAACCATGGGTAATGTATAGCGCAACTATGTTGGAGTGGAGGATTGGGCCTATAGAGCAAGAGATCTTCTGGAAGTGGTAGGGTCCCGAACCTTCCCTTGGCTGACTTTCACAGCGTTGGGAACCACATTTGCCTGGGCCAGAAGGGAGCTGTTAAGATGACACTGAACATGAGTCAACAGTGTGATGTGGTGCCTAAAAAGGCAAATGCATTTTTGGGCTGTATCAACAGAAGTATAGTGTCCAGGTCACGTGAAGTGATGGTATCACTTTACTCTGCTCTGGTAAGACCTCACCTGGAGTACTGTGTTCAGTTTTGGGCACCACATTTTAAGAAGGATATAGACAAGCAAGAAGAGGTCCAAAGGGGGGTGACAAAGATGGTGAAGATTCTGGAGACTTATGAAGAATGGTTGAAGAAGCTGGGAATGTTTAGCCTGGAGAGGAGGTGGCTGAGAGGTGATATGATCACCATCTTCAAGTATTTGAAGGGCTGTCATATAGAGGATGGTGTGGAATTATTTTCTGTGGCCCAGAAAGTAGGACCAGAACCAGTGGGTTGAAATTAAATCGTAAGAGTTTCCGGCTCAACATTAGGAAGAACTTCCTGACAGTTAGAGCGGTTCCTCAGTGGAACAGGCTTCCTCAGGAGGTGGTGGGCTCTCCTTCCTTGGAGGTTTTTAAACAGAGGCTAGATGGCCATCTGACAGCAATGAGGATCCTGTGAATTTAGGGGGAGGTATATGTGAGTTTTCTGCATTGTGCAGGGGGTTGGACTAGATGACCCTGGAGGTCCCTTCCAACTCTATGATTCTATGATTCAATGCATGTGGCTCTTTTGGCTTTCAGTTCACCTTGTGCAAGAGAAGGAAAGGTTTGTTGTTCAGTCGCACAGTCGAGTACGACTCTTTGTGACCCCATGGACAAAGTCACGCCAGGCCCTCCTGTCTTCTACCATCCTCTGAAGTCTGCTCAAATTCGTATTAGTTACATCAGTAATGCTGTCCAGCCATCTCATCTTTTGCCATCCCCTTCTTCTTTTGCCTTCTGTCTTTCCCAGCATCAGGGTCTTCTCCAGGGAGTGCTCCCTTCTCATTTGGTGGCCAAAGTACTTCAGCTTCAGCTTCAGCATCTGACCTTCCAGGGAACAGTGAGGGTTGATTTCCCTTAGGACCGACTGATTTGATCTTCATGCAGTCCAAGGAACCCTCAAGATTCTTCTCCAGCACCACAGCTCAAAAGCATCTATTCTTCTGTGCTCAGCCTTCCTTATGGTCCAACTCTCACAGCCATACATTACTACTGGGAATACCACCGCTTTGACTATAAGGAAAGGTTAGGAACACATAAAAAGCCATAAGACCGATGGAATTGAAAAGCATCTCCAAGGACTTGTATCGGGTATTCCGATTCCCTGCTTAAATAATCTGCTGTCTCATTGTCATGACCTTTTATGCGCATGGCTGTCAATTCAACGTTGTACAGAATGGTCGATTCCCATATGCATACTTCCTCTCTGCACAGACTGCAAGCGTCTGTTTCCCCCCTATTTGTTGATATGAAGCACTGATATCACCAACAAATTTTGCCAACATGTTGTCTTTGGCTAGCAGATGTTTCCTCCATAGCAGATCTGCAAAAAGAAGTGAGAGCATATTGGATAGCTCTAAACTCTTACCAAGTTGATGTGCAATCTAGACTCTTTGAGAGACCACTGCCTGCTGATCTGGGCCAAGCAACAATGCACTCCCCCATCCAACATCAAGGTGAGGTAGATCTACATCAGCAATGTAGCAGCAATGGCGTTCAGCATTGAGGACCACCATGTGATTGGTGCTGAGTTGGTGATATCAGTGCTTCACTCAGAGGCAAGTGAAGTCAACCTTGAGTTGATGGAGAATGTTGGGGTCCAGTCAGCAGCACGTGTTGGTGTCAAGGGAATGAGGGTGAATGGTATTGAGCTGGGGAGCTGGCCGGCAACTTTGCTGCCGTGGTGGAGTGAGTTTTTTCTGGATTTGAAATGTTTAGATTTTTTTTTTTTTGGCTTTCTTTGCCCAGACCTCCGTGTGGTTATGGCCCCTTCAGAAAGGGACTTTGGCTTCAAAGCCAGAATGGAAACCACAGAGCAAAGGCAAGATCTCTTTTGGGAGGACTCCAACAATTTAGGGGGAACACCTAGTGACTTCTTCCATTGGGCTGCCTTTAGATGTTGAACCTGGTCTTGGAATGCTTTTTGGGTGTAAAAATGCAGCAAGCCTGGCAGGTACTGGTGGTATGGCTTTCCCTCAAACAGATCAAACACTCTCGAGCGCTCATCGTTTTGTGCCACTTTTGTGCCAGAGGCATGCCACTTTTGAAGAAAGCCATTGAGATATTTTTTGCTCACAATAAACCCCAATGAAAACTGCTGAGGCAATTTTTCTCCAGAAGCAGCTCGTGGTACATTCTCTCTTCACCGAGGCAGAAGGAAAACTGAGGGAAGAATGCTCCCTCCCCCCTCCATCACATGACCAAACGGGTGAAAAAAGGTCCCTAACTCTGATGGAGGTGAGGGAGCGCACTCAACAAAGGAGCTTTCTAGAAGCTTGTGGAGTTTTCCTTCTGAGGCAGGCCTGCATCCAGGCAGTCCCCACAGAAAGCACAAAGATGAAATTATTTTCTTGACAATTGTCTTTGTCCTATTCATTGTGTCTAGGCAACATCCTCATGGTTGTCAATCAATTGTACCAATCATTTCAAAAACCAAGAGTGAAGCTATAGTAAATGAGCAAATTAACTGTGAGAAAGCCACTTCATCGAATTCTTGAAAATTCAAGTGCTGTGGAATTACACCCACGCAAACATTGTTAGTAAAACCTGATAGTGAGTTTACTTCTTTTTTTTCCTCCTCTGCAGTGATTTGATTTGTGGGTGGGTGAAATGGGCAATCTGAAAGCAAATTCGGAATGGGTAGAAAATTCATCTTTACAGCAGGAACAGATAATATATAACTTCTGGCACAAGTCTCTTTGTTCCACAAGCTCCTGTTAGAATTTTTTAATTTAGGGTTTAAAGCCCCCCAAAGTAACTCTTAAGCCAAAAGAAATGACTAACAGACCAGGTAATGTGGTAAAGGGAAGGGTGAACCATACTGAACTAAATATACTCATCAGCCAGTGTGGGACAGTGGTGAAACCTATTGGACCACAAAACTTACTGGGTGACTTTGGGCTAGCTTCTTTCTCTCCCCCCCCCCAGCCCCCAGCCTTCTGTCTCAGCCTAAAAGTAAAATGGAGAAGTGGAGAACAAGAAATACTATCCAGAGTTCTGTGGAGAAAGGTCCTAATAAAGAGTCTGTCACTGAGAAAATAAGCTCAAATGAAAACGAAAGACAACACAGAATTTCTTATATACTAAGTTGATATTTTTTAAAAAAATGTATTACTACAAATAACCAATACTCCCTCTTAGCTGTGGAGTTTTGTGAGCAAAAATTCTACTTTGTGAGCTACTGGCATTAAAGTTGTACACTATTAGCATTAAAACTGTGAGTTACTGCATAAATCAACTAGCTCCGGGGCCAGTTTTCCTGAGCTAAGACAAAAACATGTGAGCCAGAGGCTAAAAAACTGTGAGCCAGCTCACACTAACTCAGCTAAAAGGAAACACTGCAAGTAACACCAACCATCCGTTTAAAATCAGCATCAATACTCATCTGATTCTGTCTGTACTTCCTTACTACCAATGGAAACACCTCTGTTAAGTACGGCTTAAGGAGATAAATACCACAAGCAGTGGTTAAAAAAAAAAGTGAGGAGAGCAAAATGTCACCCTGATTGAAGCAGAAATCAGCTTGTCTGTTCAAGCACTGTGGCCACGTAACAATTGTAAACCTATACAGCATATACACACCAAAGGAGGAAAGTGGCCGAGCCAGGTGGGACTTGCAGAGAGGCAGATTCTGAATTGAAGCAGGGCTTTTTAAAAATTTATTTTATTTATTTACTTTCCATTTATATCCCGCCCACTCCAAATGGACTCAGGGCGGCTAACAATCATATAAAAACCAACATCTCAATTTCAAATATAAAACAATAAGACAGTCAATTATAATTTAAAGTATTGGTGCTATACAGAGTATACAATTTATCTGTTGGTGGTCCTTCTAGTGGAGTTGCCCAGTAACTTAAATGCGGCAGCCTTCTCCCCTAGTTGTTATAGGCCTGTTTAAAAAGTTCAGTTTTATAAGCTCCGCGGAATTGGGAGAGATCCCGCAGAGCTCTTATGGCCTCAGGGAGCACATTCCACAGCATTGGTGCTGCCACTGAGAAGGCCCTGGCCCATGTAACACCCAGCCTGTAGCAAGAACTCCTTTGCATATTAGGCCACACACCCCTGATGTAGCCAGTCCTCCTGGAACTTAGAGTTGGCCCTGTACTAAGAGCCCTGTATGCTCTTGGAGGATTGGCTACATCAGGGGTGTGTGGCCTAATATGCAGAGGAGCTCCTGCCCTGATTGAAAGAAAAGTGCTTATGTACATAAAAAAAGAGGTGCTGGTTTTCCCTAGCAATTATATTCCCCCACACCACATCAAATGCCACCCCACTTGGTTCCCATTCATGTTACACATGCCTCTTTGAATCTCAGCATACCAATCCCAGTGACCATGCTTTTCTCCCCAGCCAGTCAAATGCCTTCGTTATGGTTCATTTCAGCTTATATAAACTGTATTTTGTAAACTGCTTCCCTCCCCTACTCCTACCCCCATAAAACAAAGGCTTGGATCCTATATCTTCTTTCTCTCTGTGCTTCTCTTTGCCCACTGCAGAGACTGCCTCTGGCCATGGAGCATGCATGGACCTACATTGGTCTTGCATGAATGGACCTACTTGGTGTCAGTATCATACAAGGAGCCCCAAAGTACTTAGTGTGAAAGGAACACATTCTTCAGCAGAGGGTCACCTCCAGAACAAAGAGAAGTACAAGTAAAAAGGTGTAGGATCCAAGTCCAAGAGCACATTGTATCCTGGGCTAGCCCTGGATCCACTGGGCTAATTCACTCAGGACAGGGCCATGGGCTGTGATCCATAACCTAAAAGCCAAGGTCCTAGAGCTCTTTGAGTTTTGCCAGAATACTTGGGCCTCTGGCTATGCCCAAGCAATGGTGGACGTAACATTTTGTGGGGCCCTGAATCTTGAACTGTTATGGGGGCCCCTTCTCAACCAACAACAGTAGGGCAACATCCAACAAGGTCCAAAGGGTCTTGCTGCCCTTGGAAGGATGCTGAGGCAAAGAACAGGGTGGCGGGGTGGCGCCCTTGAAAATGAGCTGTAGAACTATTAAGCTGTGCGCCAACAAAGGATTTCAGGATCCAGCTGCCCAAATGTAGGCTATGAATAGATTCTGGTGAGCTCAGTGAGCCCATACAGTGGAGTGTTTGGGTATTGCAAGCCCCCCGGAATATTTTGAACTTCGACCAATTACAGGGACATTTTGAGGCCATATGAAACAAGTATTAGAGCATATTCTAAGGTCAATATTAAGTACTTCAACTCATTGGCTTATGATTCTGCCACTAAAATTGTCGGAGCGGGAGTAGCAGAGTGAGGGAGATGACTTGCCCGACACAGGGCTTCAGGAAAGAAAATCAGGCAGACACGTGCAACTAGTGCCAAAAGGTGTATTAACATATATACACAACAAGTGCTCTCTTGTGCAGTCTATACAATATCACCTCCACGGACAAAGTGCTTCGCCTAACCACCATCTCACAGGGAGAGAGCTGTGTGATGCACACACAGATCATATATAGTCCAAGCAGCCAATCCTGGCCATGCTGACTCAGCAGATTGCATCACTTGGCTTCTGCCGGCTCAAGCCGGTCTGCTGATCAGGTCACTGTGACCTAGCCTGGCAGCTAGATCACCAGCTGTCATACTGTAGCTGTCAGACTGGGTTTATGTAGATTCTTGCTCCAACACACCTCCTAATCTATTTAAACCCAGTATACCCAAACACTTTACACAGTTTTCATGTTCACTTGCAGTTAAACATTTCGTGAATATATCAGCGGCATTCTCATCCGATGTACACTTTATTATTTTTATGAGGTTTTTAGCCGCTGCTTCCTTCACATTTTGGTACCTGATAAGTATATGCTTGCTTTTCCCTCGAGCAGCTTGGTTCTCCGTCAGTTCTTTGGCTGCTGAGTTGTCAGTATATACTGAAACTGGCAAATTTACAGGTATGCTAAAGTCCCTCATCAGTTGTACTGCCCACTCTAGGTTAAGTACACATTCGTTTATGGCACCGTACTCTGCCTCACACGTGCTACATGCCACCAGGGTCTGCTTGGTGGCTTTCCATACTACTAGGGCATCTCCCAGAAATATTCCAATTCCTGTGGTTGATTTTGCCTTGGGCCGGTCCCCCCAGCTTGCGTCAGCATAGGCGCGTAGTTCAGGTTTTTCTCCTACTCTGAGGGATAGCTTACGTTCTATTGTGCCGCTGAGGTAACGTAGTACTCTTTTAGCCGCCACCCAATCTTTGTGGTGGGGTTCAGCATTTTTCTGGCACAATATATGTACCGCATAGCTGATATCTGGCCTGGTCCAGCACGCTAGGTGCAATAAGGACCCGATCAGGGACTGGTATAATGGTACATTCTTGAATATCTCACCTTCAGGTTCCTTGCTATAACCTGTGGTCATGGGTGTTTGCACACTGCTAGCTTCGTTCATACCATACTGAGCTAGCAGCGCTCTCACTTTGTTGCTCTGGGACAGTTCAAAACAACCATCGGCCCTCCTCGCTATTTCCACCCCTAAGTAGTAGCTCACTGGCCCCAGGTGCTTGATAGTGAACAGCTTACTGGCTGTTTCTTGAAACCATGCTAATTGTTGGTTGGAGTCCACTAAGACAATCAGATCGTCCACAAAGATGAGGACTATCATTCTGGACTCTCCCACCACCCTGCTAAACATGCAAGGGTCTGCCAGATGCTGGTTGAATCCTACTTTCATTAATGCTGACTTCAAACACTTGTACCATGCGTGTCCGGCTTGTTTCAAACCATACAAGGCTTTGTTCAGTTTTAACACACCACTCCCACCATCAAAACCGGGGATTTGTTCCATAAACAGCTCCTGGTCTAAGGGGGAGTTCAAATAGGCTGTCTCGAAGTCAAAGTGATGGGCTTGTTGCCCCGTACTTCCAGCCTTACACAATGCTGCCCTGAGGGTTTCAGCTTTTAAAGTGGGGGCAAACACTTGCTGATAATCCAATCCCTTCCTTTGGCTGAACCCTCTGGCCACTAACCTGGCCTTTCGTTGCACGGCTCCGTTTGCGTCTTTCTTTAACCGGTAGGTCCACCTACAGGAGATAATGTTCCGGTTGCCCGGCCTTAGCACCTCAGTAAACACTCTGTTTTTCAGCAAGGAATCATATTCCTTCTGCATTGCGGCAAACCATGCTAGCCTTTCTTTACTATCTAGCTTCAGCACCTCCTCGTATGTTTCCGGTTCAGGGGTGCTGACTTGGTTTGCACTTGGGAACCCGTATCTAGCAGGAGGGATGCCTTTTGTGGCTCTAGCCGACACCCGTGGCCCTGTGCCAGGGTTCGGCTCACCTTCTCCAGCCCCACTGGGTGCCACCTCCTGGGCTGGGCTTCTGGGCTGCGCTCCAACATTCTTATCAGTACTTGGCAGCATTCCCAGGTCTCTTTCCGTAGAGTGCAATCTTGCCCAGCTGGACTCACTAAATCCAGCGGACCTACTAAAGGTTAGCTTCGCCCGCTTATCACAAAAGCGATATGATTTGGTTTCTGGCTGGTAGCCCAGAAAGGTTAGGCTCACTGCCCGGTCACCTCCTTTCCTTCTATGTTTCAGAGGAATATTCACCCAGGCTTGGGTTCCAAATACCCTCAGAAAGCTCAAATCTGGGCAGTGGTTATATAGCCGCTTATAAGGCAAATCATTTACAGGCTTACACCAAACCCTATTATGTACGTATGCCGAGCAATGCATCGCTTCCGCCCAATAACGAATTGGCAGCTTTGCATCCTCGAGCATGCTGTGCATTAATGTTTGTAACACGGCGCCTGTTCGCTCGGATAGCCCATGTTCTTGGGGCGTTGCTGGGTTCGTCAGACGGTGGGCAATGCCCTTGTTCTCCAGCCAACGTTTCATCTGGTTAGATAAGAATTCCCCCCCTCTGTCGGTTTGTACAGCTAGGAGATTAACCCCTAATTGTCTCTCCACTGCTTTGACCCACTTGGTGAATGTCTTATACACCTCAGACTTATGCACCATGGTGAAAACCCACGCGTACCTCGTGTGGTCGTCGGTGGCCACCAAGCAGTATCTCCTCCCCGACAGACTCTTTGGCAATGGGCCAATAACGTCTAAATGGACTAGTTCCAGGGCTCGTGTGCTTTCCCTTGAGCTTTCTTTAGCAACAGCACACGCCTTGCTTTTGGTCTTCTTGCAGACCTGGCAATCCAAGTAACATTTGCAAGGATTTACTTTCAAACTAGGCACAAGCTCCAGGGTTTTCTTTAACGCCCTAAATCCGCAGTGCCCAAGTCTCCTATGGAGCAAATGTATACAATTATTGTGCACAGGCTCATTCGACACCTGAGCCACCTGGGCACAATCACTCTGGACCACATACAGTTTACCTTCCCTCTTTCCTGTCACAAGCAACTTTCCCCCACCTCCCAGGATTTTGCAGCAGGTTTTCTCAAATCTCACCTGGTATCCCTGGTCAAACAGTGTGCTAACACTCAACAGGTTAGACTGCAGTGAGGGTACATACAACACATTTTGCAACATACATTTCAGTGCAGGAAATTCCACATTGCCTGAGCAAACAGAATTGGCAGTGGTCCCATCAGCCAATCTCACATACTTATGCTCAGGACTGTCAATGTTTTTCAACAACTCCTTCTCGCAGCAGAGATGGCTCGTTGCCCCGGAGTCTAAAATCCAAGCAGACCCTGTGCTCTCTACTGCAGACGTGACCAGCCGGGTTGCTTCCTCACACGGGCTGGCGGTCCTCCGCTCTCGCCGCACACGCCCCCGCCTCTTCTCCCTCTCAGGGCAAGCTCGGAGCAGGTGCTGCGACGACCCGCATCCATAGCAGCGACGGACTGCAAACGCAGTCGGCTCCACTTCCTCCACCTTCGGACGCCTGCCAGCAGCAAAAGCTGGCTCATTCTTGGCTGTCTTCCCGGACACACCGATAACAGCACGCTGCCCGGCCGACACCCCCGGACAGCTCACGGCCGCAATTCTCTCTTGGAAGTCAAGCAGGTGGGCACAGACGTATTCCATGGTCAGGGTCGCTACGTCCACCGTCTCCAGAGAAGTTATCAGGGGAGTGTACTCAGGTGGCAACGACGACAGCAAAATGTACACTCTGTCGTCTGGAGCTACAGTCTTGCCTCTTGCCTCCAGCTCAACGAAACAGTCCGTTAGCCGTTTGATGTGATCTTTCACACACCCTCCAGCCGGCATAACGGTGCGGAACATCCTCCTTGTCAAGGCCATGAGGGAACCAGCAGTGGTGCTAACATGCACCGCACTCAACGCGTCCCAGGCAGCCTTGGGAGTGTCCTTCCCTCGCACATAAACCAGCTGGTCATCTCCTATAGATAGCACTATGTTGGCCAGTGCCTTATGCAATAACACAGTCTCGGCAGGAGATAAGTCAGCAGGGGGGTTACTCACGAACAGCCATTGCCCTTCACGCTTGAGGTAGTGTTGCATTCTCAGGCTCCACACCGCGTAGTTGGCTGAGGTGAGCTTCTCAACGGCTACTCCAAGCTGTTGCTGAGCCATCGTGCCGACTCCTCCTCACGGCTGGCTGCCGACGTCCCTCTGGCTCTCAAACAGAGAACGGTGGTGCTTCTGTGTCCTTCACCGGCGTTCCTCGCCTCCGGCTCTTTCCAAACTCACAGTCAGCTCAACTCTCAACTCTCTCCTCCGCGCAGCGGAAGCGCCCTGGGCCCATAACCCTGTCGGAGCGGGAGTAGCAGAGTGAGGGAGATGACTTGCCCGACACAGGGCTTCAGGAAAGAAAATCAGGCAGACACGTGCAACTAGTGCCAAAAGGTGTATTAACATATATACACAACAAGTGCTCTCTTGTGCAGTCTATACAATATCACCTCCACGGACAAAGTGCTTCGCCTAACCACCATCTCACAGGGAGAGAGCTGTGTGATGCACACACAGATCATATATAGTCCAAGCAGCCAATCCTGGCCATGCTGACTCAGCAGATTGCATCACTTGGCTTCTGCCGGCTCAAGCCGGTCTGCTGATCAGGTCACTGTGACCTAGCCTGGCAGCTAGATCACCAGCTGTCATACTGTAGCTGTCAGACTGGGTTTATGTAGATTCTTGCTCCAACAAAAATAGCCTTATTTTTACTAACAAACACTTAAAAAAACTATCCATTTTGTTGAAAAATTCACTCATTAAAAAAAAAAAGTTGCTTCAGGGCCCCTCAAGGATTAGGAGCCCTGAAGCTTAAGCTTCAATTAGTTTCATATCTGTCCAGGGCTTTTTTTTTTGTGGCAGAAACTCCTTTGCATATTAGGCCACACCTCTTGATGTAGCCAATTCTCCTGGAGCTTCCAGTAGGCCCTGTACCAAGAGCCCTGTAAGCTCTTGGAGGATTGGCTACATCAGAGGCATGTGGCCTGATATGCAAAGGAGTTCCTGCTACAAAAAAAGCTCTGGATCCATCCCTGTGCCCAAGCATAAACAGCCAAAAGGAAACAGAGGCTCAGCTCAGATTTCATTACTGGCCTTCACAAGAACCCCTCCCTTGTTAGAAGAGCTTCTGGCCATGCACAGCTCTAATAACCAGCTTGGGAAGGGAAACAGAAGCTTGTTCCAGATCGTGAGCTGGCTGACACATTCATGCTACAGATGAGAGATGAAGGTGGGATAGATAGTATTTGCATACAGTCATCCTGGCCAAATCAGTTCTCAGCGTGTGGGGATAATGCAATACTAACATGAAGGCAGTAGCCCTTTCTAGATCTTCCCAATAAATACAGTGGGTATGTTGTCTGAGATTGGCCGCACAGATATTTCCAGCTTTGATAATGTGAAAGAAAACCCTGGAAGATATCTGACCCTACATGTGTAACCTGCAAATTTCCACAGACATAGCTCCTGACAGTGATTATGCAAATTACAATCCCCAGGTCTTTATGATCTTACAAGGGGGTGCTATTTAGGACCTCCATATGACCAGTGCAAAAAACTGCATTGATGCCACTGCATTCTTCACCCAAAAGGTGATTAACACATGGAATTAACTTGGAATTCACTGCCACAGGAGGTGGTGATGGCTACAAGTCTAGGTAGCTTCAAGAGGGGACTGGATAAACATCTGGAGCAGAGGTCCATCAATAGCTATTAGCCACAGAGTATAAATGGAACTCTCCATCTGGGGCAGTGATGCTCTGCATTCTTGGTGCTAGGGGGGGGGGGCAACAGTGGGAAGGCTTCTAGTGTTCTGGCCACACTGATGGACCTCCTGATGGCACCTGGTTTTTTGGCCGCTGTGTGACACAGAGCGTTGGACTGGATGGGCCATTGACCTGATCCAACATGGCTTCTCTTATGTTCTTGTGTGACACAGAGTGTTGGACTGGATGGGCCATTGACCTGATCCAACATGGCTTCTCTTATGTTCTTGTGTGACACAGAGTGTTGGACTGGATGGGCCACTGGCCTGATCCAACAGGGCTTCTCTTATGTTCTTATGTGACACAGGGTGTTGGACTGGATGGGCCACTGACCTGATCCAACATGGCTTCTCTTATGTTCTTATGTGACACAGGGTGTTGGACTGGATGGGCCATTGACCTGATCCAACATGGCTTCTCTTATGTTCTTATGTGACACAGGGTGTTGGATTGGATGGGCCACTGACCTGATCCAACACGGCTTCTCTTATGTTCTTATGTTCATTTGAAAAACAATAACATGCATCCAATAATGACAATAATATAGTGAACATGGCATTTTAAAAACTCATAATCGCCAGGAAAAAAACAGAAAGGCACTGCAATGTTCGTGTCATCTCTTTTGTCAGCCTTCCCAATTTCAAGAACAATTATACAATCACCAGTGGCCATGAAAAAAAGACAACTGTGCCATCTTTTCAAAAGGAACCGAGAAAGGGCGTGACAGGCCAGCCGCAGCTTTGAAAAGCCTCTACGAGTCGGTGAGAAAGTAATTCGCTATTCACAGTTAAAAGTAATTTAGATGCTGCATCTCAGGTTTATCTAACAGACCCAGATTACACGGAGCAAACAAATTCACCTTTTGTTTCCCCAAGATCTGCTTATATATATATATATCTCTTCTTATGATGAGAACTAAGACACTATTATTGTGATCTAGCGGCTAGAACATAGCCTAGTCTGTCTAATAAATTATTTGTCCTTGCAGAACGGGAAAAAAGTCTTACCCCGAAACATTTAAACCCACTTGAAGAAACAAAAGAGAGAAGATTAAACATTTCCCCATGCATGAGGATCTAATGACCGATACCCAAAATGAATGCAGGACCTCCGCTTTATTTGCCCCGCAAACAGCACCTCCATTGTCCTTCATTTTCTATTATTTCTAGACAGCCAAATTATAATCCTGGTTATCTGACAGTGGTAAGTTATACGGGCCAAGATAATCAGATCAACGTGTGTACTTTCTCTCCCGCGCAGAGTCCAAGTTTAATTACATTTATCGTCGACATAAATATCTCCTCATGTCACTTCTTCTATTTCCAGGAATATTGTTGAAGTACACAGAGAATGAGAAAATGGTGCGGGAAATAGTGGGTTTTGATCCCTGTGATCAGAGTCCTACCTTATTTAATTAGGCCTACCTTGGTTTGCTATTTTACATACCCCAAGAGGGGAAATGGGAAGAGCGTGAAGTTTTCATTCAGACACAAATGCATGCACCGGCGTAATGAGGCGGAAACTGTTTCATCTGACAACTGCCAGGAGAAGGAAAGATAGGTTCTATCACCCTGGATGGGATTTGCTACCTCTGAGCTCAACAGGATATCCAACAAAAATGTATTACAACAGATCAATCTATTGCTACTAATGCATGGATATGTTCCCTCACACCATACTTGTACTATAGGCTCATTCATGTAAGGCAGGGCTTTTTCTTTAGCAGGAACTCCTTTGCCTATTAGGCTATACACCCCTGATGTAGCCAATCCTCCAGGAGTTTACAGTAGGCCCTGCACTAAGAGCCCTGTAAGCCCTCGGAGGATTGGCTACACCAGAGTGTGTGGCCTAATATGCAAAGGAGTTTCTGATACAAAAAAAAGCCCTGGTATAAGGTTTTAGCAGCCCCGCGGCGCAGAGTGGTAAAGCTGCAGTACTGCAGTCCAAGCCCTCTGCTCAAGACCTGAGTTCGATCCCGGCGGAAGCTGGGTTCAGGTATCTGGATCAAGGTTGACTCAGCCTTCCATCCTTCCGAGGTCAGTAAAATGAGTACCCAGTTTGCTGGGGGGGGGGGGTGTAGATAACTGGGGAAGGCAATGGCAAACCACCCCATAAAAAAAAAGTCTGCTGTGAAAACGTCATGATGCGACGTCACCCCAGAGTCGGAAATGACTGGTGCTTGCACAGGGGACTACCTTTACCTTTTAAAATAAGGTTTTAGGCAGGGCTCATTGTGTAGCAGGAGCTCCTTTGCATATTAGGCCACACACCCCTGATGTAGCCAATCCTCCAAGAGCTGACAGGGCTCTTCTTATAGGCCTAGTGTAAGCTCCAGGAGGATTGGCTACAGCAGGGGTTTGTGGGCTAATAGCAAAGGAGCACCTGCTACAAAATGAGTCCTGGTGTTAGGTGCCTTTATTTGTACTTCCGGTGCTAGAAACGCTCAAACTGCCTACATTTAAATTTTCCTGATGCTGGTGGAATAAAAAAGATTCAACAAAACGTAAATGCTAGCTCGAGACGTTAGCATCTAATATAGCAAAACCTGACTTGCCACATGGCCGTTTGAGGATAATTTTCATTTGGCACCCAAGGTCAATAACTGCTCTCTAGCTATTGATTCCCCTCACACCAAAATAATTGAACTTTTAAGGTGAACACTGAAGCTTAATGGCTTATCACATGACTTATTGCATCCAACCAGACACTGTTAAGGGTTTCATGTACTGTAACAATTGGTATTGATTTATTCCGGTTTTGCGAGTCCCCAAAGGAATGTCCAAAGACAGAATTCTGCCCCCCATTTATTTGAAGAAGAAGTGGATTGGACCTCCGGTGAGGGCTTTCCTCCTCCTGACTTCTGCATGGTGAGTTGTAAACCATTCTGAAGCGAGTTCGCTTATCTCCAAACCCAGGATTTAAAAGCCCCTTCAAAAGCCACTTTTCTAATCAATAAATCCTGGTCACATCAGAGTCTTCATTTTACTTTCAAGGGAGCATTTTAACACGCAAACGCAGCCCTCTTCCCAGGGTTGTAAACATTACTTCCAGAAGATGTCTTTAAAGGGAAGCCATTAAAAATAATTCAGACAGTGTCTATTCCAGTAGACAGGCTGCTAGAATGAGATATGAGATGTCTATGTTCTCATTTTTAAAAAAGGTAAGCCCCAGTCGTTTCCAACTCTGGGGAGACGTCGCATCACGACGTTTTCATGACAGTTTTCATGACAGACTTTTTTACGGGGGTGGTTTGCCATTGCCCCCCCCCCCAGTCATCTACGCTTTCCCCCCAGCAATCTGGGTACTCATTTGACCAATGTCGGAAGGATGGAAGGCGGAGTCAACCTTGAGCCAGCTACCTGAACCCAGCTTCCCCTGGGATCGAACTCAGGTCGTGAGCAGACGACAGTACTGCAGCTTTACCACTCTGCACCATGGGACACTTATGTTCTCATTTTATTGTACTGTTTTCTTTTTTAAAGAAAATCTGTCACATCCTGAGCCACCTCAGCGATATTTTTATGACGAGGTATAGCGTAAGTGCCCTGAGCTGGATAGTTCAATCTCGTCAGATCTCAAAAGCTAAGCGGAGTCAGCTCAGGCTACGACTCAGATGGGAGGCCACCAAGAGTTGCAAAGCAGAGGCAGGCAACGGCAAACCACCTCAGGATGACTCTTGCCTTGAAAACACCATGAGGAGGTCTCCTCAAGTCAGCTGTGACTTGATGGTGGGGGCGGGGAGAGGCATATATATATTCTCAGGGCTTTTTTTGTAGCAGGAGCTCCTTTGCATATTAGGCCACACCCCCTGAGGTGGCCAATCCTCCATGAGCTTACAGTAGCCCCTGTATTAAGAGCCCTGTAAGCTCTTGAAGGATTGGCTACATAAGAGGGGTGTGGCCTACTATGCAAAGGAGTTTCTGCTACAAAAAAAGCCCTGCATCTCTCACTGTCAAAGGAGACGTCCTGCCCAATGGGCTTTGTCTACCAAAAAAGCCAAGGAACGCCATAATTTTTGCAACACTTGGCATATTAAAGACCACTATATAAAGATCAGGAGTAATTAGCAGACTCGGGGGGGGGGGTTGATATTTCTTTAAAATTAATTTAATTCTAAACACATTCCTCCCTTCAGAAGCCACCGATGCAGAGAGAGGGTAGAGTGAGAAATGTTCTCTCTCCCACCAATTCGCCAATGTGAGGTTGCTCAGTTCAATTGTCTGGCAGTCAGTTCGGGACAGAAAAAGGGGACGAACCACTTCAGAGTGCAGTGACACAGAACTTCATTTGTTGACTCATTACCATAAGAGGTGGCATCAGCCTTGAACTTAGATGGCTTTTAAAAAGAGAGGAGACAAATCCAAGGAGGATGGGTCAATCAGTGGCCATTAATCATGCCAGTTGAATGTAAACCATATATTCAGAGGCAGCACACCTCTGAATATGTGTGGCTGGGAAGTTCTTCGTTTCGCAAACATCTTAAGAGTATAGCAGGGATATCAGGCTGGCTTTGGGATGCCAGCCTCTAGGTGTGATCTGGGGATCCCCGAGAATCAGAGCTTTTTTTTGTAGCAGGAACTCCTTTGCATATTAGGCCAAGGAACAGTGGGGAGGGACGGTGGCTCAGTGGTAGAGCATCTGATTGGTAAGCAGAAGGTCCCAGGTTCAATCCCTGGCATCTCCAACTAAAAAGGGTCCAGGCCAATAGATGTAAAAAACCTCAGCTTGAGACCCTGGAGAGCCGCTGCCAGTCTGAGTAGACAATACTGAGTAGACTTCAATAGACCGAGGGCCTGATTCAGTATAAGACAGCTTCATATGTTCATAAGCCACACACCCCTGAAATAGCCAATCCACCAAGAGCTTACAGTAGGCCCTGTAATAAAAGCCCTGAAAGCTCTTGTAATAGGAGCCCTGTGGCGCAGAGTGGTAAGCTGCATACTGCAGTCCAAGCTCCGCTCACGACCTGAGTTCGATCCCGGTGGAAGCTGGGATCAGGTTGCCGGCTCATGGTTGACTCAGCCTTCCATCCTTCCAAGGTCGGTAAAATGAGTCCCCAGCTTTCTGGGGGTACAGTGTAAATTACTAGGGAAAGCAATGGCAAACCACCCCATAAAAAGTTTGCCATGGAAACGTGAAAGAAATGTCACCCCAGAATTGGAGATGCTGGTGCTTGCACAGGGGACTACCTTTATCTTTTAAGCTCTTGGAGGACTGGCTACATCATGGGGGTGTGGCCTAATATGAAAAGGAGTTCCCGCTGCCCAGAATCACAGCTCATCACCAGACCACAGATATCAGTTCCCTCAGATCTCTGTGGTCTGGAGATGAGCTGTCTGTCTGGAGATGAGGAAATTGATACTTTTGAGGGTAGGCTTTATGGTATTGTCCTCCACTCCATCCCCAAATTTCCAGGAATTTCCAAACCTGGCTCTGGCAAACTTACCATCCACCCCTCAACGGTGGCGGGAGTAAGGGGGGTAGAGCTGGCAACCCTAGATTGGCCACTGCTGGAGATGCTGTACTAAAAGGTAAAGGTAGTCCCCTGTGCAAGCACCAGTTGTTTCCAACTCGGGTGACATCACATCACAAAGTTTTCACGGCAGACTTTTTACGGGGTGGCTTGCCATTGCCTTCCCCAGTCATCTACACTTCCCCCCCAGCAAGCTGGGGACTCATTTGACCGACCTCGGAAGGATGGAAGGCTGAGTCAACCTGGAGCCGGCTACCTGAACCCAGGTTCCTCCAGGATTGGACTCAGGTCGTGAGCAGAGAGCTCAGACTGCAGTACTGCAGCTTTACCACTCTGCGCCACGGGGCTGCTCTACACCAGATGAATTCTCTCTTTTTTGTATTTTTTGGCATTTTTTATGTATATGTGCATGTGTGTGTGTCTGGGCACCTAGAAGTCATGGTGACCTCTGGTGGCTGACCTCTGCAGTGGGTCTGGAGGTTATTCAGGAAGGTGGATGAATGAAGCCTACCCTTACCTCTGGGCTCTGGTATTCCAAGGAGGTCTCCCATCCAAATACTTGCCAGAGCTTACTCTGTTTAGCTTCCAAGATCTGACAGGGTCAGACTTGCTTGGCTATCTACATCAGGCCATACCAGATGAATTCTTGATGTCACGTGATCCAGCACAATTTTTACATCCTTATCAGGGTTACTTATCAGAGGGCTTTTTTTGTAGCATATTAGGCCCTGATGTAGCCAATCCTCCAAGAGCTTACAGGGCTCTTAGTGCAAGGCCTACTGTCAGCTCCAGGAGGATTGGCTACATCAGGAGGGTGGGGCCTAATATGCAAAGAAGTTCCTGCTTCAAAAAAAAGCACTGCAATGATCTTTCAAGTCAACATGTCAAGGAAAAGAAGCTCATCCAGAGTTCTCCATAGTAAAGAAGGTCAACTAAAATGGAAAAGGACAGCAATTATGGAAGGAAAGGCAATACGAGCATTTGGGTCTGTTGCTGTTATCCTGTCTTGAAGAGTTTTTGGACTGACAAATGAACTTGGGACCGCTTTATCTGGAATCTTAAATCAGGCAAACCAAGCTACCCTCAGGCAACCATCTGAAACACTCACTTCTCCAAGCCAAAGGTATACATATGTTTGTTCTTTCAGGGAAGGGATGGCTCTTTTTTTTTATTGTTTTATGGAGACTTATGCTGGGAACAAGGTATATTTTGGTCCGTCCACCCACACCAATGCTATCACCAACTTATTTATGCTGTCTTTTAGGTTTAAAAAAGAACGTCAGCCCACCTTACAAACAGGATAGTAGTCACAGACGTGAGCTGTTGACCGTTCTCTTCCATGCAGCCGTGACATTTAGGACAAGGTTTGGATTCCTTCTTAAATGAAAATAAGACCTTTTTTTTTTTTTTTTTACAATGTCTGGTTACAAACTGGGGTGTGCATGACTCCAGGCCTTTTTTTGTAGCAGGAATTCCTTTGCATATTAGGCCATGCACCCCTGATACAGCCAATCAAGCTAGAGCTTACAGTAGGCCCTGTACTAAGAGCCCTGTAAGCTCTTGGAGGATTGCCTACATCAAGGGGTGTGTGGCCTAATACGCAAAGGAGTCCCTGCTACAAAAAAAAACCCCTGCGTCTCTCACTCTAGGAGGTGACATCCTGCCCAATGCATTCAGCTTCCCACTGATGCCCACGGGGAGCAACAGGAGAAAAAGGGGTAGAGTACAGTAGTGACTAGGGATGGGCACGAACCAGGAAAAGGAATTTCAGTTCAGTTCGCGATGCGCCCCATTTGTGAACCATGAACCATCGCAATTTTTTAACCACACTAATCCGTTTGGTTAGTGAGGTGGTAGAATGCCCCACAGCACGCTGGAGACACCAGACACAGGATCTCTAAGTCTGGCAGGTAGAGGAGAGTCAGCCAGAGATCCCCTACGAGTTTGGTATCCCTAGCTTCCACAGGATCTAGTCTATATACCCCTGAACCTCCTGGATCTGTGCCTGTTAAAATAACGAAGGTTTAGTAGTATACGGAACAGATCCTGTACAAACTGGAGACATTAAAGTTAGAAGGGCCCTCCCCTGAGATGTTTCTCTATAATCTGTCCAAGTTGTTGCTTTGAAGTTTTGTAAATACATCGATTGAGAAGAGACAGTCTGAAATGTCTCCACACCTGAACCAGCACGGACCTTTGTGAACGGGCTCGAAACTTCATGGAAAGTTCATGCCAGGTGACCTGCCACAAACTTGATTCTGTGAAGCACCAACGGGCTAAAATATATCACAAACTTTCGTTTGTGAGCCAGTTCATACCCATCCCTAGTTGTAACATCACTTCTGATTGTGTCACCAGGACGGGTATCACCCAGTGCACAACACACCCATTACCACCATCACTTTAGTGATCCCACAAATCTCTTTGGAGTCTTGCCAGAACATCATGGGAATGTGTGAAATCACTCCTGGTTGTGTAACCAGAAGTCATATTGTAGCATTACTCAATGCCCACCCCTGCCCCCACCCAGTATTCAAGCACTGGCATCCCTAACTTTGTTGATAATGCCCCTGCAGTTTTTTATGAGGTTTTAGGGGGAGGGGGATACAGCATGAGAAACACCCTCAAAGCAGACAAAAAACAACATAGCCTTCAATATATCCAAGAGCGGGCTTTTAAGCCCCCCTCTGAAATCTCATTGTTCTTTCCCCCAAAACCATTGCCAAGGAGCATTTTAACAGCCAAGTTGTCATCTTCTTTCTTCAGCGCTCAACACTATTTACCACTGCTCCCATGAGAGCAATCTTGATTCCCAGGACAATTTGGGCCATAGATTCACATTTTCAGTCTATAAGAACCTGAAATGAAATACTCCTGAATCTCTTGGCTGTTCAGAAGCGCCCGTTTTTTGCTCTTTCAAGAGGGTTTTGGCTTCAACAAGTGAAACAAATTCCTTCAGCGGAAATCGGCCTCTTTTTGTTTCCCAAACCGTTCCTTGGCTCCCCATTCCACTAAATGAAAATAAAAACCCCCCACCTTTTCTTTAGAAAGTTACAGCACAATCACAAAGCAGCTGACAGGAACATTATTTTGCAGACAAAAGACAAACCAACCTTCTTTGCCTGGTTTTTCTTTTGTCAGGAACAAAATTACACTGTCTTAACGTGTCGCAGGGCCTTGTGTTGCCAAGCCTGTATTCACACAGTTTGTAATCCTACAGATAATACTCAAGTCTTTGAGGTGCCTCTGGTTTAATGTAAGATATCAGAGAAGAGTATGAATTATCGCTGCAGTGATTTCATGCCGAATTTGCAATGATATCTAGAATACTGGGAAGGGGGCGGGGGGAGAGAACAAGACGAGAAATGTTGTCTTTTTGGCACATATGAGACAGTGCCTTTCATCCAGAAAATAAGCGGTAATAATATTTTAATATGTTTACAGACACCACCTGAAGCTCTGTAGCGATGAGTCATGAAATAAAATACTTAACTAAGATGGAAAATGGTTCTCCTTTAAGTTAACGTTCAAAACGAGCGTCTCGTTCTCAGATAGCTGGGAGGGTGGAAGGGAGGGAGGCAGAGCAGAGGGTAAATGTCATTAGCAATCTAAGGTTGCAGTGAAATTTGCAGAAAGGTGACATTTGGTAATCACATTTCCTCTCACTGGAGAAGCAAGGACCGCGTTTGGGAATGGCACTTGGGTTGTCGTTACCAAACCACATGTTTGGCGAGCACAACCTATAACAAAAGGCTGGTTCACCCAATAATTTGCTTGGCCTGAGACATTCTGACCATTCTCAGATTGTGTAGACAATCATAAGGTATCAATGTATGATACAAGAAAAGAAAAACAAAGGGGGGGGGAACCTAACACAAAAACTGGAATTAACTAAAGGTTAATATACAGTAAGGGCCAAAAATTAAAAGCAGAATTTAAAATAAAATAAAATCATAACCAAAATTACATGTATTTATTTATTTTAAAAGTGAAGGTAGTCCCCTGTGGAAGCACCAGCCGTTTCCGACCCCTGGGGTGACGTCGCGTCACAACGTTTTCATGGCAGACTTTTTACGGGGTGGTTCGCCATTGCCTTCCCCAGTCATCTACACTTTCCCCCCAGCAAGCTGGGGACTCATTTTACCGACCTCGGAAGGATGGAAGGCTGAGTCAACCTTGAGCCGGCTTCCTGAACCCGGCTCATTCCGGGATCAAACTCAGGTCGTGAGCAAAGCTTGAACTGCAGTATTTATTACAGGAAGTTAAAAGCATTTAGGGGGTCATCATTAGACTCCTTACTTAGTAAAATCATATAACAACAACGGGAAGCCGCTTGACCTGATGTCTTTCAACCTAAAACGGTCTTCTTCAGAGGTCAAGCAAATATACACACATACAGGCTCATCTTACAAAATGCAATAAATCAATGCTGGATCCCAAAGAAAGTAGTTAAATAAAGTGACAAAAGGCTAAGAGATGTAATTGGGTCCTCTTATAATACAGCCTTATGTCTTAGTCAAGGGCATACGTGTTGCATCATGTGTCTTATTGTATGCCAGAATGGTCCAGAATTGATCAAAGTCAGTGCCAGATCAGAGCCAGTGTGCCAAAAGTTATGTGTTATGTCTGATACAAAACGTTACGTGAATGTCTAATAAAACCAGCAGAAAATTATGTGACCATGAACATATGAAGCTGCCTTATGCTGAATCAGACCCAGAGTCCATCAAAGTCAGTACTGTCTACTCATTCTGGCAGCAGCTCTCCAGGGTCTCAAGCTGAGGTTTTTCATGCCTATTTGTCTGGACCCTTCATAGTTGGAGATGCCGGGGATTGAACCTGGGACCTTCTGCTTCCCAAGGAGATGCTCTACCACTGAGCCACAGCCCCATTCATGGCTCTCCAGGGTCTCACGCTGAGGTTTTTCATGCCTATTTGTCTGGACCCTTCTTAGTTGGAGATGCCGGGGATTGAACCTGGGACCTTCTGCTTCCCAAGGAGATGCTCTACCACTGAGCCACAGCCCCATTCATGGCTCTCCAGGGTCTCACGCTGAGGTTTTTCATGCCTATTTGTCTGGACCCTTCTTAGTTGGAGATGCCGGGGATTGAACCTGGGACCTTCTGCTTCCCAAGGAGATGCTCTACCACTGAGCCACAGCCCCATTCATGGCTCTCCAGGGTCTCAAGCTGAGGTTTTTCATGCCTATTTGCCTGGACCCTTCTTAGTTGGAGATGCCGGGGATTGAACCTGGGACCTTCTGCTTCCCAAGGAGATGCTCTACCACTGAGCCACAGCCCCATTCATGGCTCTCCAGGGTCTCAAGCTGAGGTTTTTCATGCCTATTTGTCTGGACCCTTCTTAGTTGGAGATGCCGGGGATTGAACCTGGGGCCTTCTGCTTACCAAGCAGATGTTCTACCACTGAGCCAGCAACCCTCCCCATTTTTAGATTGTTCTACTACCATGATGAAATTGCCATATCCATGATTGCACAATTCATAGAATTACAGAGTTGGAAGGGGCCATACAGGCCAACATCTTGCTCAGTGAAGGATCAGCCTACTACATATCACAGTACTTCTGAAATTCCTGAGAATGCATTTATCACTTGGCCTAAAAGGGTAACAGCCAAAGCCAATGATCCCCCAAATCATTTATGTTCCTCAATAGGGTCTAAAATGGTCAGCTCATTCTGTTCAAGTACTCATGACAGCTTGGAGGAGATTGCCTTTCTTGGGTGAAAGGAGAGTAATTGTGCACAAATGTGTACCATGAGAAAGATCAGAGGGGCCGTGGCTCAGCGTGCAGAAGGTCCCAGGTTCAGTCCCAGGCATCTCCAGTTAAAAAGGATCAGGTAGTTGGTGATGTGAAACACCTTTAAGCTTCTGGAGATATTCTGCCAAATCTGAGTGGACAACACTGACCTTGAGGGACCAATGGTCTTAATCAGTATAAGGCAGCTTCACGTGTTCAAACATCAACCTAAGTTTTGAAAGCCAGAGAGAAGCAAGCAGATTTGCAAGCTGGCTGAAACCAACTCGGGGGAGTAGGGGGAGGGTTGGATCTCGCCATGGGGAGCTGATGCGGGTAGCAGAGCTCCCGACCTGTCAGTGTGATTCCTGGCATAATGAATATTAACAAACGTGACCACCATGTGTATCGCTACCACATCCCGATTAGGTACTCGTCCACACTACACACACAGAGGTTTAATGTACTTACCCCCCTCTGTTTTTTTTTTAAATGTGCTTGTTCATGATACAATACAATCATTTGAAGCCTAAGATAATGAATTTATACCCCCACCCTTCACTCTGAATTTCAAGAGTCTCAGAGTGGCCTACAATCTCCTTTACCTTCCTCTCCCACAACAGACACCCTGTGAGGCAGGTGGGGCTGAGAGACGTCTCTCAGATGCTGCCCTTTCAAGGACAACTCTGCAAGAGCCATGGCTGACCCAAGGCCATTCCAGCAGCTGCAAGTAGAGGAGTAGGGAGGACATAAGAACATAAGAGAAGCCATGTTAGATCAGGCCAATGGCCCATCCAACACGTTGTGTCATAGTGGCCAAAACACCCAGGTCCCATCAGGAGGTCCATCAGTGGGGCCAGGACACTAGAAATCCTCACACTGTTGTCCCTCTCAAGCACCAAGAATACAGAGCATCACTGCCCCAGACAGAGAGTTCCAACAATATTCTGTGACTAATAGCCACTGATGGATCTCTGCTCTAGATGTTTATCCAATCCCCTCTTGAAGCTGGTTATGCTTGTAGCCACCACCATCTCCTGTGGCAGTAAATTCCACGTGTTAATCACTCTTTGGGATGAAGAGACCTAAATCATAGGCATTGGTTACTTCCGTTTGGGGGCTCCCAGTGACAAACACCTCCTTCCAATCTAACAAACGCACAACTTCCAGCCAGACAATCCTCCAAAAAGCCTGCCACCATATATGTGGGTAGCCATTCAGTCATACAGCAAAATAATCGAACGAACACCCACACGACGCTCCCCCAGACTGTTTTCTAAAGTCACGTCTAAGAGGCACTGCCTTCAGCCGCTTCTTGCAGTTCAGAATGGGTGGAGACAGGAGACAGGGGAGATCCAGTAGCAGAGACTTGAGCATGTACGTGTTGATCCGTGATTGCATTCTTTGTACTGTGGCTCCAGTTAAAACAGCACTGAGAGAAGACTGACGAAGGGTAAAACCAACGAAACCGTAGGCAATCCAGGAAATACGGTCTTTTGATCTCTTTGTGAGATGTTCTGCAGAACGATGCCCTTGTCTCCACCCAGATTCTGAATTGCAAGAAGCGGCTGAAGGCAGTGCCTCTGAGACGTGACTTTAGAAGACAGTCTGGGGAAGCATCATGTGGGCGTTTGTTCAATTATTTTGCTGTATGGACTTATTATAAACTGTGCACTAAATGTTTGTTTACACACCTTTTGTGTGTGAGTGATAATTCAGCCGGTGAGGTTTTGAAGGATATATTGTGCTTAATACACCGGTACCTGTGCTACTGTATTCAGTCATTAATAGCTGCTGTCCTACCACCCCGCAAAGCATCGCCACCGCTTCTTATGAACCTTTGCTCTTATCGCTCTCGGTTTAAGGCATTCTACAGCAAGGTCTGTCTAACAAAGCAAAACATTAACGATGGCTTCCTTAAACGGCGCCGTTATAATGGTGAGGAAAGCAGCAGAAGCTCAGGAGGACCCTGAGTCAGCAGAAGTAGGAGCAGGAAGGAAAACAGACTCTGACTTTCCTTATTCCTTTTTTCATGTACATTTACTTGAGATCTCCTTCTGACACCTTCTCTCATGTTTGTCTGCCTTAGGCTGAAATCTCATGTTGCTGATGTGGTTTTTTATATATAAAAAAAGACAGTGAATAACCAGTGAAAGAAGAACTGAAGCCAGAGACTGCCTCCTTTAACACACAAACAAACTGGAGCGTTGAAGATAGCTTTGGGTACCCAGCAGAAACTCCAGGTGCCATGGACTTCCTGACTGGTCATCAAAATATTATCATGATTGCAGTTTAGGGACATGGAATCCAAAAGTCAGATTTTTGATTGTGAAGTCTCCAGGGCAGGGCCTTTTCTTTCTCCCCCTCATGCTGCAAAACATTTTGTATACTAAAATCACTGTATAAATCGGGGATGTGAAATATGCGGCCCAAAGGCCAAATGAGGCCCCTGAAGGGCTCCTATCAGGCCCTCAAAGAAGTCTGCTTCCTTCTCCCTCTCTCTCACTTCCTTCTGCATCACAGCTTGCTTTGCCAGGCATACTCAATTACCCAGGAGCTACAGAACGAAGCCTCTATTTTCTTCATTGCCTGAGGGTCCTTCCTGGTGGAGAGAGATCTTGCTTTGCAGGTTCCCTCAAACACACAGCAGAGCTACTGAGTCAAGTCTCTCTTCCTTCTATTGGCTGAGGCTCCTCCCCCTCCTCATCCACTGGGAAGGGAGGGAAAGAACCAGAGCTTCCTTTGCCCAGTTCCCTTAATGCCACAAGAGAGATACAAAGAAAGTACCTTTTTTTTTAAGCACCTCTATGTCCTTTATAAAGCTTGTATCTCTGCTTCCTGGCATTGTGTTTTATGGCACACATTGCCCAGCCCAACATAAATGTCAGATCTGGCCCTCATATCAAATGAGTTCAGCACCTTTGGTATAAATCATAGGGTTATATGAAGCCAGCATTCTCAGTCAAACTCACCTTATTCCCCTCTTTATTACTATCTCTGTTCCCCACGGCTTATGTTCCTGCAGGTCCCATGATCCTCAGCATCGCTCTTTACATGACCATCATGTACCTCTGTTTTTCAACAGTGGAAAAGTTGGATGGATCTAACCCATAGGTCAGGGGTGGCCAAATTTACTTAACATAACAGCCACCTAGAATAAACCTCAGATGTTTGAGAGCCACAATACATGAACGTCAGATGCTTGAAAGCCACAGGACAGAAGGGAGAGGGGAGGGAGAGGTGGAAAGGAAGCAATTTTAACTTTAAATGGATTCTCCAAGCTGCTGAGTGGCTTGATTTAGAGAAGGGTTTAAAGAGCCAAATGCCTTTTCCACTTAGGCTGATGGGGGCTTCAAGAGCCACACAATGTGTGTGAAAGAGCCACATGTGGCTCTCAAGCCACAGTTTGGCCGCTCCGCCATAGGTCATCATCACTCCAGAACCCAAACAGAAAACTGGCATGATGTAATAAATCATCCGTGTGCCATTCTGCTTTCTTGAATATTCAAAGTGATGCTGTCAAGAACGCAAACAACCGTGGACTGAATCGCTCAAGAAAGCACCATCAAAACATTCAGATGAAATTTTCAGCAAAAGCATGGAGTTGAACTCTTAACTTTCTGACCTCGGGCCATCCCTTTTGCTATCAGCTAATTTCCACCCAAATGTCCGTGTTTGTGATTTAGCTGGGCAAAAAATAGATGCTGCCTCTGCAAGCTTCTTTCTTCATTCTGCAATCAGACAAATCCCTATTTAGACATCTCCTGTAAATGCAGCCTTACTGTCCTCTAAGCTTATTTCAGTGTCTTAAGCCAAGCCAGGATTTCAAGGGTGAAATCCAGTTCTTTGCAGACTGAACTACCTAATGCCAGACAAGCCAAGGTGATTGACATGCTGTGCTGCGCAACTCAATGTTACGAAATAAATAAGGAGAAGAAGCTTAAATGGTTTTGGAAATATAGCCTGTTCGTAGTTGTAAAGTCTCTCAGCTTCTTTTCTTCTAAAGGAAAAAGCATAAGAAGGCCTACTCACAATAATACCCAGGACTATTCAGTGCGGCTTACTTCCAGGAAAGTTTTCCTAAGATTCCTCTGTAAGCATGCTACACTGTTGGTTGTGGCACCATTAAGACTAAAAAAGTTTTATTCGTGGTACAATCTTCCAGGGGTTTTTTTGTAGCAGGAACTCCTTTGCATATTAGGCCACACACCCCGATGTAGCCGATCCTCTGGGAGCTGTACTAAGAGCCCTTTCAGCTCTTGGAGGATTGGCGACATCAGGGGTGTATGGCCTAAAAGGAGTTCCTGCTACAAAAAACCCTGTAAGCTTTCATGGGCATGCACACTTTTTCAGATATACACATTAGCTTATACCCTGAATAAAACCTTTTTGGTCTTAAAGGTGCCACTGGACTCAAACTTCATTTGGTTTCCGTTACAGAGCAACAGTCACATTCTTCTGCAACACAGTATTTGGTTTTTGTTTTTAAATTAGTCTTCCAGTTTGGGGGGGGGGGGGATCGGTTTGGAATGGATAACAGGTTTTAATTTTTCTTTTGTTCCTGCATTGCACAGGATTGGTTTGTTCCATCACACTTCTCCAGAAAAACTGAGGAGGGGGGAGGGGTGGGATTAAGTACTTTCCTTGCAAAGGGAGGCGATTTTGTTTAACACAGCTTTAGAAACCCAAGAGGAATGAACTTGTTTCTTATGCCAAGACTTACTGAAATCCTGGTTTCTTGCTTGAAGACAGCCAGAGGGGAATCCAAGGCATAATGCAATCACAGAATAACTTTGGGGAAGAATGGAAGGAAACCGCTGATCTGTATGTATTATGCCTCCAGAGCCATGCCAGGCTTTTTTGACTATAGAAAACAAAAGATTTGGGAGAGAAAAACCTTCCTTTCTCAGGGATCAGGACAGGTTTCATCTCCTTTAGGCTGCTGACAAAAGAGGATGAGATTTTCATAAGTTGTCCTCTTCGCACTAGCAAGGGGCATGGAAGACAAGCAACCCTTCATGTCGGGTGGATACAAATATATGCAGAGAAAAGATATTAGACCACTGCCTTCTTAAAGAGGCTCGCAAGCGGCATTTAAAGTTCCCCAAACAAGCAACAAAGATATAAGAACATAAGAGAAGCCATGTTGGATCAGGCCAGTTTTCCCATCCAGTCCAACACACTGTATCACACAGTGGCCAAAAGAATCCAAGTGCCATCAGGAGGTCCATCAATGGGGCCAGGGCAATAGAAGCCCCCCCCCCCCACACACAAGCACCAAGAATATAGAGCATCACTGCCCCAGACAGAGAGTTCCAATGATAAGCTGTGGCTAATGTACCTCTGCTCCATATGCTTATCCAATCCCCTCTTGAAGCTGTCTATGCTTGTAGCCACCATCTCCTGTGGCAGTTAATGTCAAGGCTTTTTTTGTTTTGTAGCAGGAACTCCTTTGCATATTAGGCCACACACCCCTGATGTAGCCAGTCCTCCAAGAGCTTACAGTAAGCCCTGTAAGCTCTTGGAGGATTGGCTACATCGGGGGACGGGGGGGTAGGTGTAGCCTAATATGTAAAAGAGTTCCTGCTACAGAAAAAGTCCTGGTTAACGCTAAAGTTTCAAACCATGCCAATAGCAATGGGGAGGGAGGGGAGAGAAGATACTGGAGCATCCTGACCGAAAATATTCTCAAGGCATTTTAATATGCCTGTTATATAAGTGCTGTATGAAAGCAAGATGTCCCTGGCAATCGGAAGCACTTGCCGGGTTTGCTACACTGGTTTCATTAGCTATTACATCAGACTTAATTTTCATAATTGGCTTCAGCACTGTAGTTTCAAAACTCGACACACAGAGTAGTTTTGCACACGCCATTGAGCCCTGCCCATAGCAGCTCATGTTCCATATGTCCAGAAAAAAAAACTAATGAAACTTGGTTCACAGCTATGGCTGTCACCCTCTTTCTATGCAGGTCTCTCTTGAACATATCAGAGTCTGGACGCATATTCAGAAAGGAGTTACAGTCAATGCCACCACATACACTCTTATGGCTTTTCTGACTTTTGCGTCTATGGCCCGTTATGCATGGATATCTTACTGCAGATTTTTCAAAGTAAGGCTTTAATCTTGACTTTGGATTCTACGCCCGCCTTATACGCCATTCTTTTTTTCCTTTGGTGTATTTATTCTGCAGCTACAATTAAAACATACTTTTCTAAATCTGAATGGGAAGTTACTTGTGATGAGTGGCGGGGTGGCGTCCAAAGTTTAAAAAAAAAAATGATGCAATTGCCCTATTGCAGTTGTCCAATTGCCTTATTGCAGTTGTGCAATAGCATCCAGCAAGCCCCTTCCATTTAAATCCTTGCAGCTCAGGTTCTGCACCTGCATTACAGCTGTAGTTCACCGGATGAAAAGGAACAGAAAGGACTGTAGGCAAAGGGGGGAAAACCCACTGTTGAAACCGACCAGACTTTTTTCTGAACTACAGTGAAACCCTGGCACGGCTGTCTTATTGGCCACGGTGAGAAATGGGAAAGAGTCACCTGGTCTCATAACATGGGGGAACATGTTGAGCATACAGATTGCATGGTAGAACCCACTGAAAGTGGCACTGCAAGCTTTGATCACTGTCTGTGTGTGTGCGCGCGCATGCATGCATGCAGGGCCAGCCCTACCACTAGGCAAACTAGGCAATTGCCTAGAGCGCTGGCCTTCTGGGGGCACTGAATTAGGCACTCCCATGTGACTCGGTGATGTTATCAGTGCAGGGACTGAGCACCAGTAGTTAGCCTTGTCTAGGGTGCCAGACAGTATATGTGTGTGTGTATGCACCTGAGCAAAGTCGGCTTCAACTCCCCCATGCTTTGTACGGGGCTGCAATTTGTATGGGGGAGGAGTTCTCCGGCAGAAGCTCTGGAGGGTTTTCTTGGTCTTTTCTCTTTGTGGTTCTTCAATCTGACAGGTCATGGAAGATCCACGTGGCGCAGCCGCCATTTTAATGTTAGGCTTCAAAAGACTGCCAAAATGCACGCACACAACCCAAGGAAAAGGAAATATGCTTTCAAAGCTTTAGGTTTCCCATCCCAGTACCTCTCTCCTTTACATCTCATATCATTCATTAGATACTGACTCCCCCCTTTTTTAATTTGCATACAACTTTCTTTTCCTTCACTGGGGGCACTGCTGTCACTACCACCAAAGGAACTAAACCGCACACATCTCCTTTTAAACTTTACCCTCTCGTTCGATTTTTTTTTTAATTCAGCGATCTAAGACTAGTGATAATCTCCTGCTATTTGTCAAATCAGGGCTCTTTTTCTAGCAGGAGCTCCTCTGCATATTAGGCCATGCCCCCTGATGTAGCCAATCATCCTTGAGCTTACAGTAGGCCCTGTAGGAAGAGCCCTCTAAGCTCTTGGAGGATTGGCTATACCAGGGGGGGCGTAGCCTAACATGCAGAGGAGTTCCTGCTAGAAAAAGAGCCCTGTGTAAAATGATAGCATTAGTAACAAAGACAACAACAATAATAAGAGGAGGGGAAAGGGGGGAGAGGAAGAGGAAGAAGAGGGAGGGAAGGAGGAAAAGAAAGAGGAGGAGGGAGGATGGTGGAAGGTGCAGAGTGGGAGGAATGGCCTCTATGTGGGAATCTGTATGCTTTTGAATTATCTTTGGCTTGGAAGCAAAACAAGGGGAAGACTGACACAAAACCACCCTCAGAAAACCTGGGCAAACAGCAACCGGAAAGCAAACTGAGTGCTAAAGGGAGGCAAATCAATGGAGGATGAAAAAGAAAACCCAACAGACATGCGTGGTGCAAGCGAGGCAAAACAGCCAAGCAAAATAAGTCTTTGTCATAAACAACCACAAATCATCATGCATACTGCCTTTTGGCCATGATCCAGCTAGAATTGATATCACATGAGGTGTCCCACCAGACTGTGCATTGAGGGAGGGAGGGAGGGAGGGAGGGAGGGAGGGAAGGAGGGAAGGAGGGAAGGAAGGAGGGAAGGAAGGAAGGAAGGAAGGAAGGAAGGAAGGAAGGAAGGAAGGAAGGAAGGAAGGAAGGGAGGAAGGGAGGGAGGGAGGGAGGGAGGGAGGGAAGGAAGGAAGGAAGGAAGGAAGGAAGGAAGGAAGGAAGGAAGGAAGGAAGGAAGGAAGGAAGGAAGGAAGGAAGGAAGGAAGGAAGGAAGGAAGGAAGGAAGGAAGGAAGGAAGGAAGGAAGGAGGATACTTAGCTCTGCATCCTGACTTGGATTGCCCAGGCTAGCTCAATCTTATTAGTACTTGGCTGGGAGACCACTAAGGAATTCCAGGCTTGTTATGCAAAGGCAGGCAACGGCAAACCACCTCCATTCTTCTTTTGCCTTGAAAATCCTATAGGGTTATTTTAAATCAACGGTGACCTGACTGAACTTTCCACCACACCTTGGCTGTGCATCTTTAAGCACAGGATGCATTGCCCCAGAATTTCAGCTTTCTTTCATTTGTAAAGCCAAGTTGCTATCCCGTATGGTGAAAAACACCGCAGGGTGGGGGAGCAATACCTGAGGACACCCTTTCACAAGAGCGGAATTCTAGCAGGAGCTCCTTTGCATATTAGGCCACACACCCCTGATGTAGCCAGTCCTCCAAGAGCTTACAAAATAGAGCCTTAGAAGCTCTTGGAGGATTGGCTCCATCAGGGGTGTGCGGCCCAATATGCAAAGGAGCTCCTGCTAGAATCCCACCCCTGCCCTTTCATCATATAAAATTCAGTGGAAGGAACCAGCAGCACAGGCATTCGGAAACGTTCCTATCAACCGACCAGCATTGCACTGGCCTTGCACGTGGGCCATGCAGCAAAGTTCCTCTTGTCTTACGATTAGCAGAACCAGAATGAATTATGCAAAGCAGGGAAAAAAAGCACTGCACAGTAAACCCAGGAGAAGCAGCACAATGATGCAAACTTGCCCCGTTTGCACGATATAGGCAAGCCCGCGAATTCGACGTGGTACAAAACTGCGATCGCACAAATGCTCGGTTCCCCCTCTCCCTCGCTCACGCACACCTCTTGAACGCAAGTGTCAGTACACAGGAGACAAAGCTGACAAGGGTAGACACTCCTGCATGCCGTGGCTTTTAGAGGGAGAGATCTAGATACAGACGTAACACTCTCATTGATATCAATAGGACTTAAGAGGGCTACATGCTGGCTGGAGAGCATTCAGTATTTAAGAACAATCTGCGTTTAAACATAAATAGTACCCTGCTGCCTGCTAAGACTCACACTGTTATCTTTTCCTAATTTTACACAGGGGGTGGGGGGAGAGAGAGAAAACCTTTTTCTTTTTTGCCGGCTCAGTATGACCCGGCCCGGACGATTAATGCCGCCCGCTAATCCTCTCAATCTTTGAGAGGCGAATCGTGCAACAGACGCCACTTCCTCAATCCTGCTATAAATAGACCAGGAGCATCTAGCCGTGAGTATGACATTACAAAACCCAATACAAGAGCAAGGACCACGAGGTCACCGCCACGAGGGCAGCTGAGGCCACGAGCCCCCGGATCCGTAGGCAACGTTAAACGCAGGTCCACAGCTCTCAGCTTCCGGCAGTCAGACCCAGACTCAGAGAGGGGGGTGGTGCATCTGGGAGTAAATCTGCGCTAAGTGGAGATTTCATCCGTGCCTGGGTTTTCTGCTCCCTCGACAAAAACGTTTGCAGCCCTAACGGGGAAGAAAGATTCGGACTGAATGAGATGCAAACCACAAAATTTCACTTCCGGGGCTCGCTGTCAGGGCCGGTGGTCAGGAAAGCAAGCCGGGAAGAAGGCCAATCTTTCTGAAGGCCCAGTCAGGTGACTTGTAGCAGCTCGACCTGCACCAAATGATGACTTGCTCAGACCACAAAGCCAAGACAGACATGCTGGTTACAGCAGACCAGCTGCAGTTTTCTTGACTCATCAGGTCATGTGCTGCTGGCCTTATGAATTGCAGAGATTAGGCTATTGTCTGCAAGCTACACTAGCAGTCCAAGGAGTAAGGTGGGACCAGTGTTCCCTATTCAAGACTCCCATAGCAATACTCTAGGAAGAGAGCCACTTTGGTGTAGTGGTTAGGTGCGCAGACTCTTATCTGGGAGAACCGGGTTTGATTCTCCGCCCCTCCACTTGCAGCTGCTGGAATGGCCTTGGGTCAGCCATAGCTCTCGCAAGAGTTGTCCTTGAAAGGGCAGCTTCTGGGAGAGCTCTCTCAGCCTCACCTACCTCACAGGGTGTCTGTTGTGGGGGAGGAAGATAAAGGAGACTGTGAGCCACTCTGAGTGGAGGGTGGAATATAAATCCAATGTCGTCGTCTTCTATAAATTTCCACTTAATGATAACTTTGCCTGTCCGATAATTGGGATTGTTCATGGGGTGAAGCTTTTAAAGGGATGGAAGAAGAAAAATAAGATGATTAATGGGCTGGAGGAGCATCTTTTCTCAGAGGAAAGGGTGAAGACCAGTGTTCCCTCTAAATTGAGTTAGCGTGAGCTAGCTCAAAGTTTTTTAGCTTCCAACTCGCACTTTTTTATCTTACCTCAGGAAAAATGGCCCCAGAACCAACGAATTTATGCAGTAGCTCACAACTTTAATGCCAGTAGCTCATGAGGTAGAATTTTTGCTCACAAGACTCCACAGCTTAGAGGCAGTATTGGTGAAGACACTGGAACTTTTCAAGTTAGAAAAAAAAGACAACTGGAGAGGGAAACATGATAGAGGTTTACAAGATCTTAAGAAGAGCCCTGATGGATCAGACCAGTGGTCCATCTAGTCCAGCATCCTGTCTCCCAGAGTGGCCAACCAATTCCTCTGGATGGTCAACAACAGGGCATAGAGGCCTTCCCCTGATGCTCCTTCCGGCTCTGGGATTCAGAAGTTTAATGCTTCTGAATGCAGGGGTTCCCCTCTGTCACCATGGCTAGTAGCCACTGATAGACCTCCATGAATCTATCTAATCCCCTTTTAAAGCTATTTCTTCCTGTGGCCATCTCAACATCCTTGGGCAACAAATTCCACATTTTAATCAATTGCTGGGTAAATAATTATTTCCTTTTGCTCGTTGTGAATTTACTGCCCATCAGATTTATTGGATATCCTTGAGTTCTAGTATTTTGGGAGGGGGGGATATCTCTTTGTAAATTCTCTCCAGTCCATTCATAATGTCTATCATGTCACTGCTTAGATGTCTCTTTTCTAAACTGAAAAGTCCCAGGCTCTTCAGCCTTTCCTCATAGGGAAGGTGCTCCAACCCCTGATCACCTTGATTGATGACATGATAGAGGTTTACAAGATTATGTATGAGATAGAGTAGGCAGAGAAAGAACTACTTTTATCCCTTCTCACAATACAAGAACTCATGGGGCACTCAATGAAATTGCTGAGCAGTCAAGTTAGAACGGATAAAAGGAAGTCTTTCTTCACCCAAAGGGTGATTAACACATGGAATTCACTGCCACAGGAGATGGCGGTGGCTGCAAGCATAGACAGCTTCAAGAGGGGACTGGATAAAAATATGGAGCAGAGGTCCATCAGTGGCTATTAGCCACAGGGTATTGTTGGAACTCTGTCTGGGGCAGTGATGTTCTGTATTCTTGGTGCTTGTGGGGGGGACGGTACAGTGGGAGGGCTTCTATTGCCCTGGCCCCATTGATGGACCTCTTGATGGCACTTGGATTCCTTTGGCCACTGTGTGACACAGAGTGTTAGACTGGATGGGCCATTGGCCTGATCCAACATGGCTTCTCTTATGTTCTGATGCCCTCTTTTGTACTTTTGAGATATGGTAACTTGAATTGTACACAATATTCCAAAAAAGGCCACACCATAGACCTGTACAGAGACATTATAAGATTTGCTGTTTTATTTTCAGTCCCTCTCCTAATATTCCCTAACATAGAGACTGAAAGAAGACTTCCCAGAAAATATGCGTAGGGTCAAAAACATGGAGAGAGAATTTTCTCCCTTTCCTATATTACCAAAATTTGGGATCGCTCTATGAAATTGATCGGTAGCAGATTTGGTTATTTATTTATAATATTTATATAGCTGCCTTTCTCCTAAGCCTAAGAACAGAAAAAGAGCCCTGCTGGATCAGACCAGTGGTCCATCCAGTCCAGCAAACCATCTCTGCTTCTCACTTGCCCTGCTGGGGTCACTGTATCTCGGTGTGTCCTGGTGGCACTCATGTGCATACGTATTGGATGGTATCTACACAACATTTTAGGCACCAGGTAAAAATCCGCCCCCACCCCAAAGAATTTAGCCCAAAGGTGTCAAACATGTGGCCCGGGGGCTGAATCAGGCCTCTGGGGGGCTCCTATCAGGCCCCTGAGCAACTGGCTGTCATCTGCTTCCTTCTCCCTCTCTCTTGCTTCCGTCTGAATCTCAGCTTGCTTTGCAAGACTTGCTCAGTCGCACAGGAGCTACAGAGCAAAACCTCGATTTTCTCCATTGGTTGAGGCTCCTCCCACTCCTGGTCCCCTGGGGAGGGAGGGAAAGAGCTAGAGCTTCCTTTGTCCAGTTCCCTAGATCCCATGGGAGAAATACAAAGGAAGCACCTTTAAGACCGACAAGTGCTAATGTTTTAAGCATGTTTTTTAAAAAAAAATCTTTAGTCGTCTTTGTATGTGTCCTTTAAAAAGATTATCTCTCTGCTACTTAATCTTAAATAGGTACACACAAGGCTTGGCCCAACATGGCCTGGCCCAACAAGGTCTCATTTAGGTCAGATCTGGCCCTCATAACAAATGAGTTTGACACCCCTGCTTTAGCCGATTCTCTCTTCCCATCTTTTTTTGATGCTGAGCTTTTCTGATTTGGAGGTTTTTAAAAACCTTTAGCTGCTGTTTTATTGCATTTTATGTCCAGTGTATTCTGACTTTAGAGCAGGCAGTATTTGTTTTTATGGCTGTTTCCATTTTATTGTTGGTGGTTTTATTGACTTTACTGTAGCCTTATCTATCATGCCTCTTTTAAGTTGGAAACAGCCGCAGGAAACCTCTGTGGATTAGATCCATCAACTAAAGGGATTTGAAAATCTACAAGATTTTCACCTGATGCAGATGGAGGGGGGGGGGGGGGAGAGAAATCACTGGTCCTTCAAGCTAGCAAAAGCTTATGACAAATGTTGTACACCCAAACCACATCTATTTTATTTATTGCACAGTCAAAGACCAGCATAGATAAAATACTACAAAGTTATTAATTTTTTTTAAAAAACACAGAAAAATAGATAATATAAACAGTAATATAGCAGTTATTGACATAAACCCTGATAACGACAGCAACTGATGGATTTTATAGGCTGGTGCACAAAATTTTGCGACTGAGGCTATAGTTGGTGGGTTTCTGTCTTCTAGGAGTGACCTAACATGCTCCAGACTCGTTCTTCCAGGCAGGGGTGGCATTCTAGCAGGAGCTCCTTTGCATATTAGGCCACACCCCCTTGATGTAGCCAATCCTCCACGAGCTTACAAAAAAGAGCCTTGTAAGCTCTTGCAGGATTGGCTACATCAGGGGTGTGTGGCCCGATATGCAAAGGAGCTCCTGCTAGAATTCCACCCCTGCTTCCAGGTATTGTGTTAATCAAAAGGGTGATGGTCTTAGTGCATGCATCTTGACAGAAGGGACAACATAGAAGAACGTGTTCTACAGTCTCAATTTCTCCTTCTTTGCATCTGTGGGGGTTTTTTTTCTGTGAAAGAGTACGAGGGTGCATAGCCAGCCACCGGTTATTCCTCCCCCTCCCCTCTCCTCCCCCAACAACAACAGATTTGAGATACTCAGAGATAAGGCGAATCTGACTCTCTTCTGTACTAATGGAACTACAATCTGTATATTGGAAATGTAACCTGGCAGGTTACTGGATCTCCCTTTGCCCAATACTGCCAAATCACTCCAGCTGTCTGCTAGAGGAGTGCTTCTCTGAGAATTAGCTGTGTGTAATCAATAACCCCAAATTAAAACTTTAGACAAGTTTCAGGCAACATTTCTGTATCGTCAGTTGTGCAAGCCTTTGCACAGGCACACATCCAAAAACAGTCAGGCGCATCTACAAGCATCGAACGATCTCTGTCTCTTTCTGTTTCTCTCACTCACACCACTGTAGCAGCCCTGCATGTCCTGATTTCTCTCTCAAATGTCAGAAAGCAAAATCCAGGGCTTGAATTCAGCAGGGGCTCGCAGGAGCACAGCTCCTGACATTCCAGCCAGGGTCTGCATGCAGTGGAGAGTTCTCTCCCCACTGCACACAGATTAGGGTTGCCAAATCCAATTCAAGAAATATTGGGGGACTTTGGGGGTGGAGCCAGGAGACTTTGGGGGTGGAGCCAGGAGACATTAGGGGTGGAGCCGAGATCAAGGCTGTGACAAGCATAATTGAACTCCAAGGGAATTCTGGCCCTCACATTGAAAGGGATGGCGCACCTTTTAAATTCTTTCCTTCCATAGGAAATAATGAAGGATAGAGCCACCTTCTTTTGGGGCTCATAGAATTGGACCCCCTGGTCCAATCGTTTTGAAACTTGGGGGGTATTTGGGGGGAAGGCACTAGACATTATACTGAAAATTTGGTGCCTCTACCCCAAAAAACAGCCCCCCCCCAGTGCCCCAGATACCCGCGGATCAATTCTCCATGATTTTCTATGGGAATAAATCTCCATAGGGAATAATAGAGTTCCCAGCAGACATTTCCCTCCCCCCCCCCCGCTTTCTGATGACCCTGAAGTGGGGGGAGGGCCTCCAAACCGGGGGATCCCCTGACCCCACATGGGGATTGGCAACCCTAACACAGATCCTGGGGCTTATAAAAATGAGATATGTTACAGAACCCCCCCCCCCATCTTTTTTTCCTACAAAATGACCTCTGGCAAAATCTATATGCTATGGTGGGGGAAAACAACAAACAGGGGTCATTCTGTAGAAAAATAGGAGGTGCAGCTCATTAGCATAATCATTAGCGTATGCTGCCCCCCCCCATCATCCAAAACCAACCCAATGCAAGAAAGGAGAGCCCTGGGTGAGTGAGGCCTGCTTGGGCTGGCTAGAGATCCAGCAAGCCAAGCAGGCCTTGCTCACCAGGGGCTCTCCTTGACCCCCCCCCCCAGTCAAAGGCCAGCAAGTCACCCACCACCCAAAATCACATAAGAAGTGGAGAAAGGGTGGCACGGGATTCTTCAGGGGTTAATGAGGCCTGCTGGGGGTGTGGCAAATCCCCTGGTGGCTGGCTGGCTGCCCGCTCTCCTCATCCAGGAATTGTTGTGCGGCTGCACCTCCTATTCGATGGACAAGGTAGGTGGGGAGGAGGTGGGGCCATCAGAAAGGCTCAGGAGCTGTGCTCCTGTGAGCTCCTGCTGAATTCAAGGCCTGCCGGAAAGCAAAATCTATATGCTTGGTGGGGAAAGCAACAATCCCTTCTATTTGCCATATCTATGCTACAAATTTACACGGTTATCCTTCTCCAGTGAATTCTGGGGGATGTAATTCTATCACAGGAGCTCTAATGTCCACAAGAGAATCTCGGCACGTTTGCCTAACTATAATTTCCAGGATTCTTGGGGATGGAAGGAAAACCACTAAAAAAAAAAATGCAATTATACTGCAGACATAGCTATCATCTGCGTCTACAATCTCTTCTTCCGCAACGTGCACGGGGTAAAGAGGTGGCGTTCTCATTGTTTTATTTGCACAAAACCCTTGTGAGGCGGGGCAGGCTGAGGATCTAAGCAATGAGATGTGAGAAACCCATTAGGCAGCCATAAAAAAGGTAATTCAGTCGTTTCCAACTCTGGGGTGACGTCGCAGCACAACGTTTTCACGGCAGACTTTTTGCGGGGTGGTTTGCCATTGCCTTCCTCAGTCATCTACACTTCCCCCCACCCCAGCAAGCTGGGGACTCCTTTTACCGACCTCAGAAAGTCAACCTTGAGCTGGCTACCTGAACCCAGCTTCCACCGGGATCAAACTCAGGTTGTGAGCAGAGAGCTTGGATTGCAGTACTGCAGCTTTTCCGCTCTGCGCCATGGGGTTCCTTAGCCAGCTGTAGTCACTGCCAAATTCCCTCACATGACATTCATGTAGAAGCCGGGGAATGTGAAACTACAAATGGAATGAAGAGATGGGTGGGGGGGGAAGGCTAAGACAGGCCCATGGCTACAGACGAAGTAGGCATAAAGATGTCAAGCATACTACACTAGCATGCACCACAGATCCAGTGCCAGCATACAGTGGTAAGCAAGAGGGGAGGACGAATGCAATTTTTCAAAAGCAGCAGCAACCATTGCTCACTAAGCATCAGTTTTTGGGCTGCCAGCCTCCAGGTGGAGCCTGGAGATCTCCCGCTTTTGCAACTGATCTCCAGCTGGCAGAGATCAGCTCCCCTTGGAGAAAATGGCTGCTTTGGAGGGTGGACTCTAGGGTAGGGATGTCAAACATGCAGTTTGGGGGCTGAATCAGGCCCCCAAAAGGGCTCCTATCATGCTCCCGAGCAACTGGCTGTCATCTGCTTCCTTCTCCCTCTCTCTTGCTTCCTTCTGCATCACAGCTTGCTTTGCAAGGCAAGGAGCTACAGGAGCAAAACCTCTATTTTCTCCATTGGCTTCAGTTCCTCCCTTTGGGAGGAAGGGGGGAGGAATAGCTTGCTTTGCCAGGCTCTCGCAGTCGCACAGCAGAGCTACTGAGCCAAGCCTCTCTTCCTTCTATTGGCAGAGGCTCCTTCTCCCTCCTGGTCCCCTGGGAAGGGAGGGAAAGAGCCAGAGCTCCCTTTGCCCAGTTCCCTGGATCCCACGGGAGAAATACAAAGAAAGCATCTTTAAGACCAATGAATGCTAATGCTTTAAGCATGTTTTAAGTTTCATATATATATATATATATATATATATATATATATATATATATATATATATATATATATATATTTGTGTTTGTCTGTGTTCTTTAAAAAATTTACATCGCTGCTACCTAATCTTAAATACGTACACACGTGGCCTGGCCCAACCTGACATGACCTGGCCCAACAAGGTCTCATTTATGTCAGATCTGGCTCTCACAACAAACGAGTTCGACACCCCTGCTCTACGGCATTGTACCCTGCTGAGGCCCCTCCCTTCCCCAAACCCCGCCCTCTCCCGACTCCACCCCCAAAGTCTCCAGGTATTTTCCAACACAGACCTGGCAACCCTAAATTCAGTTTAGTAACTCTGCCCAATTACCCTTGGTCTGGATGGCCCGGGTCAGCCAGATCTTATCAGCATTTGGACAAAAGACCACCAGGGAAGTCAGAGGTAGCCCAGGGCAAACCCCCTCTGTTCAGCTGTTGTCGTAAGTCGGCTGTGGCTTCTCAGCAAGAAATAAATAACCTACTGTTGTGCATGAGGACTCACATTTGATATAATATCAAAGAGACTAGCGCCAAAACTACTCTGATTGTTTTAACTATGGAATGTGTCATTTTATAATATTCTAATTGTCCGCTGTGGTTTTATGCTGTGAGCCGCCCTGAGCCTGCTTCGGCGGGGAGGGCGGGATATAAATCAAATCAATCAATCAATAAAATATTACAAGCGTTCCTGCCTGGTTCCTTGGAGCCCGGAGGACTGAGCTTGGGAACTCGGGAACAAATCCCTGCTGCCCTGCTCCAATCACGGGCCCCCTGCTGGTTGGAATGATCAATGGCATCCTAGTGCAGGAACCTTGACCTGTATATAGTTGGGCCCATTGGCCCAGTTCGTCAGTCTTCTTTAGCTACTAGTTACCGTGCTGTAGCTTAATGAAGAGCAGTTATCACTGCAATCGTGTCTCCTGCATGCATTGAACCCATTCTATTACGCCTACCAAAATATCATGGCATTTGCTTCACAGGTCTTTTGTACCCTACATCTCAAGCAAGTCTTATTTGCACAGTATTTAGACCACCTCTTTACATCGTTGACGTTCAGCCGCAAGAGACCACCAATCCCCAACGGCCTTCTTGGCCGAGGAACTTGGAAGGCCTTACAAATCTCCTCGCTGCCATAACGCAGGTCGCGACAGAGTCGCTATAGGTTTTAGTGCTTTTTTATTGCAGCTGGGAGACTTTTACACCTAGCCATAGTGGACGCTTTAGCCCCAGTCAGCTTTTCCTCAGCTGACATCTATGTGGTTATACTTTATGCTGCAGTTATTTCTCGGGGTTGTCCATTACCTTGTTACACCTTCTCAGCGGTGCTGACTGTAGGAATATGCTTATCCGAAGATTTAAGAGCCAGTTTCCTGCCTTTGAAGGTGAGATAACTCAACTTTGTTTTCTGCCAGCAACTCTGGGCAGCCTCTAACTCACGTAGAGGTCTGTTAGTCCTAGCTGAGGTAGCCAGTGCGTTGGGTGTTTTCTTTCTGGCAGAAGAAGAAGAAGAAGGAGATTGTATGCCAGAAGAAGAAGAAGAAGACTGCAGATTGTTTCTTGAGGTCGATGCACTGGACTTTTAGCATAGCATTTTGCAGCAGTCGTCAACTTGTTTTCTTCCTTGGAAGGAGTAGGCCTAGAATGAGGGTTGCCAGGTCCAATTCAAGAAATATCTGGGGACTTTGGGGGTGGAGCCAGGAAACATTGGGGGTGGAGCCAGGAGCAAAGGTGTGACAAGCATCATTGTACTCCAAAGGGCGTTCTGGCCATCACATTTAAAGGGACTGCACACATTTTAAATGCCTTCCCACCAGGGTTGCCAATCCCCAGGTGGGGGCAGGGGATCTCCCAGTCTGGAGGCCTTTCCCCTGTTTCAGGGTCATCAGAAAGCGGGGGGAGGGGAGGGATATTTCTGCTGGGAACTTCATTATTCCGTATAGAGACTTATTCCCATAGGAAATTATGGAGAATTGATCTGCGGATATCTGCGGCTCTGGGGGGGGGCTGTTTTTTGAGGTAGAGGCACCAAGTTTTCAGTATAGCATCCAGTGCCTCTCCTCAAATCACCCCCCAAGTTTCAAAAAGATTGGACCAGGGGGTCCATTTCTATGAGCCCCAGAAGAAGGGGCCCTTATCCTTCATTATTTCCAATGGTGGGAAGTAGGGTTGCCAAGTTCAATTCAAGAAATATCTGGGGACTTTGGGGGTGGGGCCAGGAGACTTTGGGGGTGGAGCCAGGAGACACTGGAGGCAGAGCCAGGAGCAAGGGTGTAACAAGCATAATGGAACTCCAACGGAGTTCTGGCCATCACATTGAAAGAGACCGCACACCTTTTTAAATGCCTTCCTTCCATAGGAAATAATGAAGGATAGGGGCACCTTCTTTTGGGGCTCATAGAATTGGACCTCCTGGTCCAATCGTTTTGAAAATTGGGGGTTACTTTGAGAAGGGGCACTGGATGCTATACTGAAAATTTGGTGCCTCTACCTCAAAAAACAGTCCCCCCTCCAGAGCCACAGATACCTGCAGATCAATTCTCCATAATTTCCTATGGGAATAAGTCTCTATACGGAATAATGAAGTTCCCAGCAGAAATTTCCCTCCCCTCCACCCGCTTTCTGATGACCCTGAAGCGGGGGAAAGGCCTCCAGACTGGGGGATCCCCTGCCCCCACCTGGGGATTGGCAACCCTGGTGGGAAGGCATTTAAAATGTGTGCAGTCCCTTTAAATGTGATGGCCAGAACTCCCTTTGGAGTTCAATGATGCTTGTCACACCTTTGCTCCTGGCTCCACCCCCAATGTTTCCTGGCTCCACCCCCAAAGTCCCCAGATATTTCTTGAATTGGACCTGGCAACCCTCGTTCTAGGCCTACTCCTTCCAAGGAAGAAAACAAGTTGACGACTGCTGCAAAAGTCTGGTGCGGTGCTCAAAGTATATTTTAATTCTTTGAGCCTAGGAAGCATATTTTCACACTTAGGGAGTGAGATGTGGTAAGACAGTAAAAATGCCAAACTTGGACACCTGTTTATTAAAGCGTCAAAATTCAGCATATGCTATCAAATTTGAAAATTCCTTAATGCAACATTATCATCCTATACATGTATCTGAAGAAAAAGACTGCAGATTCATACCCCGCCCTTCTCTCTGAATCAGAGACTCAGAGCATCTTACACTCTCCTATATCTTCTCCCCCACAACGGACACCCTGAGAAGTGGGTGGGGCTGAGAGGGCTCTCTCTCACAGCAGCTGCCTTTCAAGGACAACTCCTACGAGAGCTATGGCTAACCCAAGGCCATTCCAGCAGCTGCAAGTGGAGGAGTGGGGAATCAAACCCGGTTCTCCCAGATAAGAGTCTGCACACTTAACCACTACACCAAACTGGCTCTATGATATAGCTATATGATAAAGCATGACACATCCCCCGCCTCTTACCAAAGTGAAGAAGAAAAGGAGAACCCCCGTGGTGCAGTGGTTAAGAGTACTGGGCTAACATCTGGGAGACCAGGGTTCAAATTCTCTCTCTGCCAGGGAAACTTGCTGGGTGACCTTGGACCAGTCACATACTCTCAGCCTAACCAACACCACAAGATTGTTGTGGGAATAAATTGGAGAGAATTCTGTAAGGCACTTTGGGCCTTTATGGGGGGGGGGCGGGGGAGTGGGGTACAAATGAAGTAAAATTTAATTTTTATTAAAAAAAAAAATATGCTCTGACTTGGATAGCCCAGGCAAGCCCGATCTTGTGAGATCTTAGAAGCTAGGCGGTAAATAAAGAAACTTGCGGTGTGGAGTTTAGGCAAAGCAAGAAAAACGCCATTCATGCATACTGATAAGATATAACTGTGAGCTGTTGCCTAAGCACGGGTTCCAGAGTATACAAATAGCGGCCAGAGGAAGTGTAAAGGAAACATAAACTTGAACCTAGGACTCGTGTTGCTGCTAATACACCTGTCGAATTACTCTTCAAAGAGGAACAGCCAGGCTATCTGCGTCTCTCAACACAAAGACAAGAAGACAGCAAGATTTTCATACCTGGCAACATTTCAAGTTTGAATTCCTACAAAGGACTGTTTACTTGCTTTGAAGGACATTTAAGAATTACAGCGATAAAGTGGTTGAGTCAAAGAGTGTTTTGCACTTATACGGCAACATTTGGTGTGCGGTGTTTTTCCTGCTTTGCCTAGATCTTAGAAGCTACGCAGGGCCAACCCTGGCAAGTACTTGGATGGGAGATCTCCAAGGAATACCAGCAGTTGGGATGCCGAGGCAGGCAATAGCAAGCCGCCTCTCTAAAGAAATGTCCTAGCTCCACTAAGGGTTGCCAGAAGTCAACCGTGACTTACAGGCAGGCGGGCATGCACATGTACACACATACAAACACACAGAGAGACACACAAAGCACCAAAATTAATAAATAAATAAAATTGCAAGGACAGTTCCTTCTCCAAAAAGCTTACCAAAATCAACATGCATGAATCATAAGGGGGGGGGGAGAATCCAGTAATTTGTACAAAATTCAGTACATGGTGATAAAATGAATGTTTAGTCTCTGCCATCCAGGGCTCTTTTTTTGTAGAACAAGCCCAGCAGGAACTCATTTGCATATTAAGCTACACCCCCTGACACCAAGCCAGACAGAATTGCAATCCTGTGTGTTCCGGCTCATAAAAAGCCCCAATGCCATCGCCGTGAACATGGGCAAATAGCGCAGAGACCACTTTATACCTCAGAACAGAATGATATGTTTTAAAATAAATATATCAAAGAGTCAGCAAATTCCCAAAAAAATCTCTTTCCACAAATGTGGCTTTTCGTTCAACAAACATTCAGACTTTTGCCTCCATCATCCACTTCAATGAAACATCCTTTGTCAAGAATAAATAATCATATATGGAGCATCCTTTGTGTGTGTGTGTGTGTCTATTAAGAAATTCTTGATAAAGAAGGTCTTGCCAAAATGAAGAATACTGGAATTTCATCAAAAGTTTTTAAATATGATGAGAAACTGGGGCGGGGAGGCAGTTTCCGCTGAGGAAGGAAGGAAGGAAGGAAGGAAGGAAGGAAGGAAGGAAGGAAGGAAGGAAGGAAGGAAGGAAGGAAGGAAGGAAGGAAGGAAGGAAGGAAGGAAGGAAGGAAAGATTTATACCCTGCCCTTCTTTCTGAACCAGGGACTCAAAGCAGCTTACAGTCTCCTTTATCTTCTTCCCCCACAAAAGACACCCTGTGAGGTTGGTGGGGCTGAGAGAGCTTTCACAGAAGCTGCCCCTTCAATGACAACTCCTACGAGAGCGATGGCTAACCCAAGGCCATTCCAGCAGCTGCAAGTGGGGAATCAAACCGAGGTTCTCCCAGATAAGAGTCCACGCACTTAACCACTACACCAAACTGCGTATAATACTGCTATTACCTGAAATGGAAATATATGTTTTATATATTATACTGCCAATATGAAAAGCTGTGATTAGAAATCAAGCAAAAACCTTTAATTCACACAGAGTGTGAGAAAATAAGCATTGCAATGAATAGACAGGTACAATTGAAAAATATGCATGCCATTTTTCATCAGTGTGTTTCTCACGCTGAAAAAAACCAAGTGCGTTCACCACCTTAGCAAGCTTATTCACTCTCGAAAACAAAGGGCCAATACTTATGTACTCCGGCACATAATGGCTGCTTTAAATGAAGTTGAAAATTGGCTCCTTGTTTGTGCAAACCACAGATGTGCTTAATTCTCCCCATTGAAATCAATGGCACTTAAAAAGAAAGTCACTTACACTGCATTGGACTCCATTTGAGTAAGATAGCTCTTGTGCGGAGAGTTAGTCTACCAGAAACCTCCTTGGGCACGCAGCACCCATTGCTTTCGAATGTTCTCTGCAAATATCTGCCATGCCTGGCCCAAATTCATCTGTACTGGCCCACTATAAAAATGCAATGGCAACTGGAAGTGCTTCATGTGCATCTGTATTCAGACACATAAGACATTGATACCTTACCTTAAAAACTAGTATCTTAAAATAAAGAGAAATGATACCAAAAAAAAGAGAAAAATGCAGTGTCTGAAGGCATAAATGGTGCCCTCGAAACCTGAGCATTTTGTAAATAGACCAGGTCAATTTACATTAGAAAGGAGGAAAGGTCCCAGTGCAAGCACCAGTCGTTTCTGACTCTGGGGTGATGTTGTTTCCACAACGTTTTCACGGCAGACTTTTTACGCGGTGGTTTGCCATTGCCTTCCCCAGTCATCTACATTTTTCCCCCAGCAAGCTGGGTCCTCATTTTACCGACCTCGGAAGGATGGAAGGCTGAGTCAACCTCGAGCCGGCTACCTGAAAACCCAGCTTCCACCGGGGATTGAACTCAGGTCGTGAGCAGAGCTTAGGATTGCAGTACTGCAGCTTTAACACTCTGCACCACGGGGCTCTCAATTTACATTACCTAGTGCTTTTTTTGTAGTAAAAGCCCAGCGGGGACTCATTTGCATATCAGGCCACACCCCTTGACATCACCATTGTTTCACATATTAGCATATTAGCTCCCCCCCCCGGTGCCAAGCCGGCCAGAACTGTGTTCCTGCTCAGAAGAAGCCCTGACATTATCCGCTTCAGTTCATGAGCATTCCCGCAATCACATGACAAGTAGAAGGTGGCTCCGTGTCATTTCCTTAAAAGTGTATAACCTGCACAGAAGCCTCAAGTGCTTGTACTGGACCAGGCAACTACTACAGGGACATGATGTTGGATCATCACCTTCTGTTCTCCTGCACCCCACCCTTCCTGTCAAGAGGAACCTGCCAGAGTTACTGCCCCCCACTCCACTATCATCCTGGTTTTATTTTGAACTCGGAACACAGAAGGGGCTGCCTGGTCATTTGTCTTCTCTCTGGCACGGACTGCATTTTCCTGTTTCACTCAGGGCTTTTTGTGTAGAAAAAGCCCAGCAGGATCTCATTGGCATATTAGGCCACACCCTTTTGTGGGAAAAGCCCGGCAGGAACTCATTGGCATATTAGGCCACACCCTTTTGTGGGAAAAGCCCAGCAGGATCTCATTGGCATATTAGGCCACACCCTTTTGTAGGAAAAGCCCAGCAGGAACTCATTGGCATATTAGGCCACACCCTTTTTGTGGGAAAAGCCCAGCAGGAACTCATTGGCATATTAGGCCACACCCTTTTGTGGGAAAAGCCCAGCAGGATCTCAGTGGCATATTAGGCCACACCCTTTTGTAGGAAAAGCCCAGCAGGAACTCATTGGCATATTAGGCCACACCCTTTTTGTAGGAAAAGCCCAGCAGGAACTCATTGGTATATTAGGCCACACCCTTTGTATGAAAAGCCCAGCAGGAACTCATTTGCATATTAGGTCATACCCCCTGGCACCAAGCCAGCCAGAACTCTGTTCCTGCATTTTCTCTCCTCCTAAAAAAAAAGGCCTTCTCTTGTCCCAACTGTAGACATGAGCAGTGATGCCAGTGAGGAAAAGAGGGCAATCCAGGTAGGTGGAAAGAGGCATTTCCAGCAACATGTACCTGTCACGGTCACCTCAGCAGTGCATGGAGGCTTCCGCACACTTGATGCCTTGTTAAGGGGGCTCAACCGCGAACCCGCTCTTCATTTGTTGTGAAACAGAAGTGCGGCTTATCAAGTCAATGGGATACTGTGTCAACAGAAGGCAAGCTTATTGCAGTAAGTATAACCCTTGGTAATGACTATCAATTCAGCGCTGATATGAATTGCTCCTGTTTGCAGCAAGAGACGTTCCCCTTCTCTTTCACTCACCAAGGAGTTATGCAGACACAGCTGTCGACTGGAAGAAACAAAACTGTTTTACTATGTGGATTTGTTCCATTCATATTATGGAGCGATTGTCTCAAGGCCGTTAATTTTTATTTTACAGCTGTTCCGCGCAGCAACAAAAAAAGCCTCGGCCCGGATCATGCCGCATCTCCTTTAGCAAATGCACACCACAGTGAAGCTTCGTAGTCTCAAGGAGACTGGGGATGTGCAAACAGCCCCTGCTCAGAGCAACGGTATTGTCCTCTTCTGTTGTCATACCCGGGAAGTGGCCAGAAAATGCATGCATGTTTCACAGGGTCAGAGATGAATGAACAGAGCTGAGTTCAAAATACGTGAGCAAAATTCAACAGATGTGCAACAGGGCGCTGTATCCATTCCCAGCTGCAGACATGGGGCTGCATAGGCACAAGGAAGGAGATCAGAGCCAGATTAATAATTAGGCCAAGTAAGCACTGGCCAATGGGCCCCCATGCCTTAAGGGGCCCTGGGCCAGCTTCCCTCCCCCTGCAGTTTCCCCCCTACTTGCAACCCTCCCAGCCTGCACACACAGCCAGCAACTGAACCACTCTTTGCTCAACTTGTCTGGTGTGGCTACTGCTGCCAGTTTGCCACTCTCTGCCTCTCCCCCACAGCTTAGTAAAAGGGTCTTTTAAGATGGTGCCTGCAGGCTATAGCAGGGGCCATGGGCAGTGGGGCAAGGGCTCAAGACTCTGAGGTAATTAGTGAGGGGCCCCCGAGATTTTGACGGCCTAGGGGCCTCCACGGGGTTAAATCTGGCACTGCATAGGATTTATATCCTGCCCTATACTCTGAATCTCAGAGTTCCAGCTGGCTTGGCATCAGGGGGTGTGGTCTAATATGCAAATGAGCTTCTGCTGGGCTTTTTCTGCAGAAAAGCGCTATACTAAACAATGGTGCTGTCAGGGGGTGTGGCCTAATATGAAAATGAGTTCCTGCTGGGCTTTTTCAACAAAAAAGACCCTGGCGGTCACAATCTCCTCTACCTTCCCCTCCCCCACAACAGACACCCTGTGAGGTAGGTGGGGCTGAGAGAGCTTTTTGCAGCAGCTGCTCTTTCAAGGACAACTCCTGTGAGAGCTATGGCTGACCCAAGGCCATTCCAGCAGCTGCAAGTGGAGGAGTGGGGAATCAAACCCAGTTCTCCCAGATAAGAGTCCACAGACTTAACCACTACACCAAACTGGCTCTCCTGGGGATCTTACCTCCCCCCTCTCAAGCCTTTCAGGACCCCAGATAAGTTTACTGCCAGAGTTTCAGAACCTGTGTGCACTGGTGACCTTGTAGATGAGACAATTTCATTGAGCAGGAAGAAAAGGGGGGGAAATCACTTCCTTTTCTATGTGCAGAGCTCTGTCTATGCCAGAGCCAGACAGAACTGAGTTTATTCCTTTTCCCCTCCCCATTGTGCCCATCCAACAAGCACAGTTATTAGTACACACAAGTCTCTCAGTCATGGCCATCAACCTTCTCAGGGCCAGAGAGAGCTCCAAGGAGAAGGGGAAGGTTGGGAAGACCCTGGACCATCAGCTTTCCCCACTGGCAGTGCATGAGATTCAAGCCATGTTACTTGGGTTTGGGGTTCCCCACCCCCCCCCCCACAACACAAACACTTTATGTTTTCAATTAACCTGCCTAATCCATCTAACTGAATATGCCAGATGTTGAAGCTGGGACCTTCTGAATGCAAAAAAGGATGCTCTGCTCCTTAGCCATGCCCTCACCCTAAACATCTTAGATGTACGTGTAAAAATGTAATGCATGAGAGAGGCCCAACAGGCAGCTTACTTAGCCTTCTGAGGTCGGTAAAATGAGTACCCAGCTTGCTGGGGGGAAAGTGTAGATGACTGGGGAAGGCAATGGCAAACCATCCCGTAAAAAGTCTGCCGTGAAAATGTTGTGAAAGCAACGTCACCCCAGAGCCAAAAACGACTGGTGCTTGCACAGGGGACTCCTTTTACCTTTTTTCCTTTAAACTCAGGGGTGGAATTCTAGCAGGAGCTCCTTTGGATATGAGGCTACACACCCCTGCTGTAGCCAGTCCTCCAAGAGCTTACAAAAAAGAGCCTTGTAAGCTCTTGGAGGATTGGCTACAGCAGGGGTGTGTGGCCTCATATCCAAAGGAGCTCCTGCTAGAATTTCACCCCTGAGTAAACTTGATTACTGGCACCATCGAAGTCCCCCAACTCCCATCAACTCTCCACTGTGAATGTCTCCTTGTCCCCATGGTCACCCAGTCTCCTCTCTCTTCCTTCACAGATACCAAGAATGCCAGGAAGACCACAGCACAGTTGCTATGGAAACAGAATCCCTCTGATCCAGGGCAGCCACAGCAGAAGACACAGTTCCCTTCAAAGACCCATTGTTATTCATTCAATCCCACTTAAAGTGGCTTAAAAGTTAAAAAAAATCCCAACATTATAAAATCATCATTCACATGGCTTTTTTTGTAGCAGGAACTCCTTTGCATATTAAGCCCCACACCCCTGATGTAGCCAATCCTCCAGGAGCTTACAGGAGGCCCTGTAAGAAGATCCCTGTAAGCTCTTGGAGGATTGGCTTCATCAGGGGGGTGTGGCCTAATATACAAAGGAGCTCTTGCTACAAAAAAAAGCCCTGATCACTCATAAAAAACATGAAAACAACCTGAGCCATCAAAAGCATGATGTCAAAGAGATGAGGGTGGGGGGGAGGAAGGGCAATCCACTGGATAGAGCCCTGTGGTACTTTGACAAACAAAGACTGTAATCATCCAATCAACATTTCCCAGGAATTAATCTTCCCTGTTCAGGTGTTTATCTAATCTCCCGTTTCCGTTCCATCTAGGCATGCCAGCCTCCAGGTGGGATTTAAAGAATGAGAAGGTGGAGGAGGAGGTGGAGGAGGAGGTGGAGGAGGAGGTGGAGGAGGATATTGGATTTATACCCCACCCTTCACTCTGAATCTCAGAGTCTCAGAGTGGCTTACAGCCTCCTTTACCTCCTCCTCCTCACAACACACACCCCTGTGAGGTGGGTGGGGCTGAAAGGACGCTCACAGAAGCTGCCCTTTCAAGAACGGATCTGTGAAAGCAATGGCTGACCCAAAGCCATTCCAGTTGCTGCATGTGGAGAAGTGGGGAATCAAACCCGGTTCTCCCAGATAAGAGTCCATGCACTTAACCACTGGACCAAACTGGGATCCGTCAGAATTACAGCTCATCTCCAGATTGCAGGGATCAATTCCCCTGTAGAAAACAGATGCTTTGGAGGGTGAACTCTATGGCACTGTGCCCCACTGAGCCTCTATCCTCCCCAGGCTCCACCCGCAAATACCCAGGAGTTTCCCAACTTGGAACTGGTAACTGTGCCCCACCCCACCAACGGCCAGTTCTAGCTCACTGTTGTCTTGGATTCTAATACTGAACATTCTAAAGTTTGTAAACTGCACAACTGTCAGTGCCTGCCTGGCTAGGCAGAAGATTAACACCGGGCTAATGAGCAATGTGAGATCATAAAATGCCTCCTTTTGTCCTACGCTTCTGGTGAAATATTCGAGAGCGACGTCTTCCGCCTTAATGAAATTGCTCATATTGGTATACTTGGGCTGTTATTTAATTCACCTCTTCCTTTCAATTGCAACCCCAAGTGACACGACGCTCCTAGAAATTATTTCTTCCGGGCATCCATGACAATTTCTAATAATGGAGAGAAAACTGGAAACGAGACTGCCGCGGCCGCCTCCCCCTGCTCCACCCGAATCAATTATTTCCCCCCTTTTTTGTCAGAAACTGAAAGGGGCAGTGGGGTATGTTAACCTGTTGCTCTACGAGCTGCCCAGCCAAAATGCATCAGCCGCCTTAGGGGAGGAAGCTAATGTAGCACAGCCAACTCCATCTCTATGGTAACCAAGTCGCTTTGTTCTTTTAATGACAAACGCAACTCCCCCTCTGCAACCTACATGCTGAAAAAGCAGTTTTTGCAAACTGGAGTGCTGAAAAACAGATCTTAAATAATAATAATAATAATAATAACACGAGCCAAGCTTCGTTTTCCTAAAATTTAGGAACTCCCTGAAAGATCAAAACTGGATGATGCCAGGGAATTCAAGCTGACTGCCAGATCTGGAATTATAGTGGAGTGTGGGAAGGCAGTTGTGAAAGCGCAGCCAGATTTGAAGGAGAACCTGCAGAAATATAACAAACTGTACAGTGTTCAGGGAGTATAGTCAAAAAGAAGCATCGTCTATGATTTCTGTCAGTAATTAATGAGATGACCTTCTTTTCTCTGACCTTTCCGTCAAGTTCATAATCCACATACGGCAAAAGAAACGCTGGCAGAAATTCCCACAGTTGCACACAAAATCTCCTGGCAGCCATCTTTCTATAACAAAAGTTAGTACAGTAACACAAAATTGTTTTATATAGGTTTGGTGAAAAGTCTCTTAACATTCTTTGTCATTCTGTGATGTGATTTCCCCGAGCAGGCTATCTAGAGCGTGCTGCGCAGCTATTATTTCATCTTACAGAAAAGATGTGCTGAGGGAAACCCTGGAGAACCTCCTATGCATAGTATAGGAGATGTTCTTCAGTGAGAAGAATTTCTTCAATGAGAAGATCAATAATAGATGAGAAGTCTCCCTGAAGGACAGTAGGCCTCCCAATAACCATCTTTCCCTGCGTTGTGTCACCATAGACAAGGTCAGAGGTGTTCTGGGGCTTCCCCTCTACTCATAAATGGTGTCAGAAAATCCCACCACACAAATGGGACTCATTTTGATGAGAATGCTCTCTGAAAGATCCACCAGAATCCACTGTACAGATAGAATTTCCATGCCTCCTCATTAGATACAAAAAGGGTTCCCACAGCGTGTGGAAACTTTGAAAACCAACAAATTAAACAGCTTTATCTCCTCCCCCTGTTCTGGTGCTTTTGATGACCCCCAAACAAGAAACTAGCTACCTCATCCCCTCAAATAACCAGCCAGACAAGGCCAAGTTTAGTCATTCTACATCTCAACATGGTTCTCCCGAAACATATTGTTGTAATTATTGTTTGGCTGCTGTAACTGATCAAGTTCTTTCTAACACTACTCAGGGTAATAGGGCAGCACACGTGATAATTTGCCATTTTATCCTCCCAACAGCCCTGTAAAGATGCAGATTTATGATTCCAACGTTTTATCTTTAGAAGTGCCATTTGTACCCACTTCCCCTCAAAGCAGGGGACTCTAAGTACACCCAGTCATGCTCAAGCGCCTTCCCACATTGGCGAGAAAGTGGAATCGGCCCACAGCCGAAGACACCTTGGTTACTAGAATAATCTGGAGGGAGAAGATCTGCTGTCTCCTCTGATGATGGACTTTACATTTACATGACAAACTGACTGATCCTAAAGTGCAAATATAGCTTTACAGGACAACTACTTCTCACTATTATTCTACAGGACGGCGTTCTACTTATTTCACCCCACCAAAAGAAAACCATGTTGCCCTTTCTACACCATTAACAAAAGCCAACAGTCTATAAAATATAATCACATTCATTATCGTCCATGGTGAAGGGCTTTTTCTTCCATAATGAGCTACTAGAGTCAAACCCAACTTATTAGCCTACCTAGTTAAATTACTAGCAACACTGATCAGCTAAACGCATGCTGTGATGGTAAGCAAAAGAAACAAAATCCTACCTTACAGCACCTGTAGGTATAATTCTTTACCAACCTTCCTATAAACCTAATTGAAATATATAATCAGGCGAAATGAATAGGTAAACCAAAACCTTTCAAAAATAATGACGTTCTCAGGCAGCTAAATGCTCCAGTCGGTTCAACGGCCAAGTTAGAAATGAATGTTTTCAAGGGGCAACAGCGATGATGTCATCTAACTGCCGGTGTCGTTGAGCAAGCCCCACTGTGACCTCACAAGGCCTGAAAGGCGGAGAGGAAAGGTGGTTGACTGCATTGACACTACATGCCGCTGGCATGACCATATCTGGTACAGCATGGTAACTGGAGACTTTTCCAGTGTGGTGGAAGCCTGCTCGCAAGGAGAACCTGGAAATCTTACAGACATGTTCTGAACCTTGTTGGTCTCCTGTGAATGTATTGTAAAGATCGGGTTCCAGTGATAAATAAGCCTCCAAACTGAAGAAAGACGGATGAAACATCTTGAATATCTAGAACAGACATTGGAAGGGCTTCTTTTAGTTCCATGAACTAAATACTGGAATATTGTCCCTCCTTTGTGACTGAAAAGACTACTTTTGAACTGTCTTCTGTTAATGTCTTTTTGCTACATGTTCTTTTCTATTTGAAGTTCTGTGCGCAAGCTTTGTCAGAACACCACAGACCTCAACATTACACTGTCTTGTTGTTTAAAATGTATGGTGTCTCTTAGTGGTTTTTTTTTTTATTTACACTGCTACCAAGGAGGGGCTTCATGTCCACACAGCGGCCTTTTCCACACTGGTCTGTTTGCTTCTTGAGTGCCGCGGGTTGATTTTCCCCCAGTTCAAATTTTGTTTCTGTACTATTGCCTCAGCTTTGGTGTGTGGTCTGGAGCAAATGGTTCGGCATTGACTAATCCTTCTCAAATTTTGTTGCTTTCCCCCTTTTCCAGTCGTCTGACCACCCCCTTTTGTTTTGTTTTTTTGCTTGCATGCATCATTAGAAGGGAGAATGGTGGGCGTGAAGATCTACCAAGGGGCGGGCAATCTTTCCCCGAATGTGTGATTTCCACACACACAGCCGCGGCTTTAAAGAAGGCGCAAAAAAGGTGACGCCGCAAAAATCAGGAGTCCAGAAAACCCACATTAGAGGCAGAAAAGAAGGACCAAAAAATTGATCAGGAGCAGAATGTGCGGAACTCTTCACTAAATCTGGCGCACAATCCTGACCTGATAGGGAGTAGGAGACTGTGCGGAAAAGGCCAGTGTGGCTACTCACAGCTCCCTGTCTATGATATTTCCTTACAGAAGCCTCACAAGGAGACTACATGGAGGACATCGCAGAAATACAGCCTGGTGATTAGGGTTCCTTCTAGGCTGAGTTAGCGTGAGCTGGCTCCCAGATTTTAAGCCGCCGGCTCACACATTTGACAACCATGACGGTGAAATTGCTGATCTTGAGCCAGACATCCTGGAGTGTGAAGTCAAATGGCCCTTAGAAAGAATGGCTAATAACAAAGCTAGCAGAGATGATGGTATCCCAGTTGAGCTATTCAAAGTCCTAAAAGACGATGCTACTAAAGTGATGCACGCATTATGTCAGCAAATCTGGAAAACGCAACAGTGGCCACAGGATTGGAAAAGGTCAGTTTACATTCCAGTCCCAAAGAAGGGTGATGCCAAGGAATGTTCAAACTATCATACCGCTGCACTCATTTCACATGCCAGCAAGGTCATGTTGAAGATCCTACAAGCTAGGCTTCAGCAGTATGTAGATCGGGAACTACCAGAAGTTTCAGAGAGATAGAGGAACTAGAGATCAAATTGCCAACATTACCTGGATTATAGAGAAAGCAAGGGAGTACGAGAAAAAAATCATCTATTTCTGTTTCATTGACTACGCTAAAGCCTTTGATTGTGTGGATCACAACAAACTGTGGCAAGTCCTTAAAGAGATGGGAGCGCCAGACCACCTCACATGTCTCCTGAGAAACAGTCAAGACTCGACTATGCAAGTGAACCACATTTTTGTCTCAGCTCAGGAAGGAGCACACTAATTTATACCGTAGCTCGCAACTTCAATGCCAGCAGCTCACAACATTAACGCCAGTAGTTCACAAAGTAGAATTTTTGTTCACAAGACTCTGCAGCTTAGAGGAGAACATTGCTGGTGATCGTCAGCGCATGGGTCCCTGTGGTCGAACCATGCTTCTTCAGGTAGGGCTGCTGGTGGTGAGCCAACCGAAGTTGCATAAAATGTGCTAAAGAAGCTGCAGAGGAGACCAGGGCTTCTCTCTGCAGACCTAAAGAGGGTTGCCAGCCTCCAAGTGGAGCCTCCTGGAATGACAACTGATCTCCAGATGACCAAGGTCAGTCCCCCAGCTTTGGAGGATGGAATCTATGAATTAGATCCTTTGAGGTCCTGCCTCTCCCCAAATCCCAGGCTCCATTCCCCCAAATCTCCAGGCATTTCCACAACCCAGAGCTGGAAAACCTGAGATTAGTCCCCCATGGACAGGGCCAGCCCTAGACTATCTGGCACCCTAGGCAAGGCTAACTTCTGGTGCCTCCCCCACACTGACAACCACATGGGGGTGCCTAATTCAGCACCCCCAAAAGGCCAACACCCTAGGCAATGGCCTAGTTTGCCTAGTGGCAGGGCCGTCCCTGCCCAGGGAGGACGTGGCAGTTTTCAAAGGTGGACTCTATGGCATTCTACCCAGCTGAGGTCCCTCCCCTCCCCAAACCCCACCCTCTCCAGAGAGAGGAGGGCCAGTTTGGTGTGGTAAAGTGTGAGGACTCCTATCTGGGGGGTTGATTCCCCACTCTTCCACTTGCAGCTGCTGGAATGGCCTTGGGTCAGCCATAGCTCTGGCAGAGGTTGTCCTTGAAAGGGCAGCTGCTGTGAGAGCCCTCTCAGCCCCACCCACCTCACAGGGTGTCTGTTGTGGGAGGAGGAAGATAAAGGAGATTGTGAGCCGCTCTGAGACTCTGAGTGGAGGGTGTAACATAAATCCAATGTCGTCTTCTGCTTCTGCTTCTGCTTCTTCCAGGCTCTACATCCACATGTTCCCCAGAGAGCACTTTGATTAAGTTCTCAAAACCTTTTGGTCATCCCTGGGCTAAAAGAGGCTCGGCTAAATTCCACTGGAGCAAGAGCCTTCTCAGTGGCAGCCCCAATAATCTGGAACACCCTCCCGGAGGCCATCAGGGCCCTGCAGGACTTATCGCAGTCCTGCAGGACCTGCAAGACTGAATTGTTCCAGATGGCATATGACATCTAAAAGGGAGATAGCTGCCACCTCTCCTGGATTCAACTCGTATTAACATCAACTGCCTAGCACCTGACAGCTTTGGAGAAAAGAAGATACTATATGATCTGCCTAGAAGTAGCACCACTGTGATTTTATCTGATTGTTTCACTGTTTTAATGCTTTAATATTGTTTATTTTATGTTGCTAACAGCCTCGAGTCTTTGTAGAATGGGCAGGATATAAATCTAATGTAATAAATAAATAAAATCTCTAAGACTTTCCCAACCCAGAGGTAGCAAACCTAGTTGTAGAACAGTCTTGGAGCTCCTTTCGGAAACAAACCAACCCCTCTTTCCCAGGTTTTGACCCGCTGTGCCTTGGTTGTATGTGGACTCAGCAGCTCCACTACAGCTAAAGGTAAAATCTTCATTGGTCCAACCCAAATGCGGCTGCACCCGTTTTCCACTGTAAGCATTCGCACTTCCAGGTGTTTATCTGAAATGAGCCTTGGCTTGACAAATGACGCTATTTAGAGGTTTACTGCTTGCCACTCAGGACGGACCTCAAATTAATGAGCCCTCCAGGATTCCTAATGGCCGGCTTCTTAGCACCACACATAATCGTCGCCTTATTCTTCTCTCCACCCATCACACGCAATGTGACTTTCATTATTCACACTTGGATTTGTTACTGAGAACAGGCTGCAAAAGCCCACTTGGCCCTCATTTCCCTGGCTTGTCTCAGGCTTTCTCCCGCCCGCGCCAAGCTCTCGCTCTCTGTCCCGAGCGCCGTATCTGCTGGTGTCAGGAGGGCTAGCATTTGCAAGTGCCCTCAAGCATGATGCCTGTGTAAGTTCAAGCCCCTGCTGGCACTGGCAGGACGCAGCTATGAGACAGAGTGGGCTGGGGATGCCGCATGGCTTCGACAAGCCAAGTTCCGGCTGGCCCGGGGAGGATTCAACCCGCCGAGAGACTGGCATTTCATCATCCACGAGGAAAGCAGGCAGAATTTGGAAGCCCAATGTTTTTATTTAAGCACTGAAGCACAGGGCAGGCAAAACCCACTTCTTTCTTTATAGCATCAGAAGTGCTCCCAAGGTGGCGAAGGACACGCATCCAAGAGAAAGGGGTTGGTTCCCAGTTAGCGTCAGCACAGTGCCGCTAATGGCACACATCACTCTTTCCCACCTCCCCTGGCAGACCCCCGAGATCTTCAAGATGCTACTCTGCAGAGCAGGAGGCTTCCCCAAAGGAGCACGGAGGGTAGAGTGAAGGGATGCAGGGCAAAGGCAGGATCCACAAAAATGGGCCCTGCTCTTCCATTCGTGGCGAGCAGCCTGGGGATCTGGTCGATTAGGAGCAGCATTACAGTGAACAAATCAGAAGATGGCGAATCCCAGGGTTTGGGGAGAGGAAGGGCATCAGCAGGGTATATAATACCATAGAGCAGGGATAGCCAAACTTGCTTAACGTAAGAGCCACATAGAATAAACATCAGATGCTTTAGAGAGGGGAAGGAAGGAAGGAAGGAAGGAAGGAAGGAAGGAAGGAAGGAAGGAAGGAAGGAAGGAAGGAAGGAAGGAAGGAAGGAAGGAAGGAAGGAAGGAAGGAAGGAAGGAAGGAAGGAAGGAAGGCATATAGATGGGGAAGGAGAGGTAAAAAGAAAGCAACTTTAACTTTAAATGAATTCTCAAAGCTGCTGGCAGGCTTAGCTTAGAAAAGTGAATTAAAGAGTGAAATGCCAAGCCAGCTGATGGGATGGCAGGGGCTTCATGAGCCACGCAATACGTGCAAAAGAGCCACATATGGCTCCCGAGCCGCAGTTTGGCCACCGCCATACAGCCTACTCCCTGAAACAGTTATTTTCTTTAAGGAACCCAATCTCTGTAGTCTGGAGATCAATTGCAATTTCTTAAGACCTCCAGGTCACCAGCTCTAGGTAAGAATAAAAGTAGATTATAATCCTGCAGTGCTTCCATGGCAATGCTAGTGTCATTTTCCAACCAATACTAAAATTGAAAAGTAAAATAACAAAGTAAAAGTTGCATTGAGCCATCTGATTTTTGAGGTACTGTGCTATAAGTTACAGATAACAACTTTGAGCAAGATTACCCTATCTCTAAAAAGATACCATCTCTTAATTCATTATCCGACAGAACACAGCTCTTTTCTAAGATAAAGCATAGACCTCCGTGAGAAACAGGATTTTGTTGGGACACTGGCCAGGATGAGGCAAAATTTTGGCACACACGTACATTCACCTTATGTTGTGATTCAAAACAAGATACCTAGCTTTAGTCGACATGGGAAGGGAACATCACGGAAAGAGGGAACCTGGTTCCTGACGAAATGCTTCATTCTAGAACAAGTACTCCTTCCTGAAACAAGCATTTGATTAGGAACGCTGTGGATGACAGCTAGCTTTCTGGGTGGGCCAAGGAAGTCCACACAATCCTAAAAGCAGGAAAACACAAATTGCTACCTCAAGAACTCCCACAGGGCTGCCAGACAGGATATCCTCAATGTTTTCAATAAAATTAATGAAGTGACAGAGCGTAACAAAACCAAGAGTAGATTAGATTAATCTCCAAGAGTTGAGCTTCTCGTGATGAAAAGATATTGAGAGGATTATTTGGCTGACAGAGATGCTGTCTAGGAAACCAGGAAGAGCTGACTAGGCCTTGAAAAGATACATTCGCTTTGTGTTCAAAATTCAGTAATACGACTAGTTCCCCACATAACTAGACTTAATGCGAGGTTCTCTTTTTAGTAACAATAATAATATCATTCTGCTTCCTGAATGGTGGGATGTATTTGAGGTTCCTGCTTTTTGCCTCATTCACAAGGTCAGTTTTCTCTTCCCCTTACGAAGGTCTCACCCTTTCAGGGAGTATTCAAAAAATCAGTGACCAAGACAAAACAAAAATTGAATTAAAGCATAAACTGGAGGGGAATGCGTTCATTGATCCCACATTTTCTTGGACAGTTGCAGTGTAGTAGGCAGAGTGCTGGATTAGGAACTGAAAGACCAAATCCCCGCTTTGACACTGAAAGCTTTCTGGGTGACCCTGGAACAAAAGTCCCTCTTTCTTAGACTAACTGACTTTATAGGGTTGTTGTTGTGAGGCCAAATTGGTGAAGGGGGAATGATATTGCAAGTCATTGCAGGCAGGGGAAACTAGGCAGAAAAGCAGGGTATCAAAATAATTTATTTATTTGTTTGTTTTATTCGATTTTTAGTCCGCCCTTCCTGTAGGACAGGCTCAGGGCGGGTTACATCATAAAAACAATCAGCAATAAAAACGATAAAAGACCAATTCAAAATATATAAAATCTAAAGCTACAGAGTGACAACAGAGACTAAAATGGCAGGTTCTGCCTCGCTAATTAACACTGAAAGCACATTCCCCCCCCCAAAAAAAAAAATTATATACCACCAGCTATCTTTTCACTGCCATGCTCAATCGACTTGTTTAAACCTGGGAAGAGTTACCTCAATGTGAATGAGAGCCAAACTAGATGTTACTTTTAACACGAGCTCCCCAGGAAAACTTGCAGATGAAATGACCCAGAGGCATCGGGGGGGGGTGAGGGGTGAGGTGGTGCTTTATTAACTCAGTTGGGAGACTACACATGCACTGAATGCTTGCACTTTCAGATAGGCCAAATAATGCCCACCCCTACAGCCCCTGATTCAATTTGGCTGCCCAAAACCATGTGGGGGAGGTTTGTACCAACCCTCTCAGAACTTGGCCATCTCTGCTTTTCGCGTAAGAGTTGGCTCCAGAACTTGCAGCTGCAGTATGGCTGCAAGTCCCCACGAGGAAGACATGAAAAAAGTAAAACCTATTTTGACTCCCACTTCCTATGGGAATTCACATCACCTGTCATGACTACCCTGAGAAAGAAGAGCAGACAAAAAGCCAGGAACGCACAGGAATGCAGTTCTGGCTGGCTTGGTGTCAGGGGTGTGGCCTAATATGTAAATAAACTTGTGTGGCCTAATATGTAAATAAACTTTTCTATTAAAAAGCTCTGTGCAAAACAATGGTGCCATTGGGGGTGTGGTCTAATATGCAAATGAGTTCCTGCTAAGCCTTTTCTACAAAAAGAGTCCTGCAAAAAAACCCAAAATGTAGCAGTTTGTAGCCGAACTGGCTCATGAAACAAAATTCAGGTCGAACTTGGACTGCTTCAGAGCTCAGGAACTGAAATTCAGGGAAGGAACATTCCCAGAGCATTTTCCGGACTTTTGGCCAGTTCAGTTCAGCTGTTCAGGGCCACAATCTAACCCTTGGTTTTGCTTCCCACTGCCTCAAAAGGGGGAGGGGAGCAAAACCAAACGGTTAAATGAAGACCCTTTCCAAGTGAACCATGCCCTCTTTCTCCCATCTGCAGCGAGCCATGTCCAGGAGAAAGGTGGAAGAGAAGCCCCTTCTCAAGCAGTGTTCCCTCTAAGCCAGGGGTGGCCAAACATGCTTAACGTAAGAGCCACATAGAATAAATGTCAGATGTCTGAGAGCCACAATACATGAACGTCAGAGGAAGGAAGGAAGGAAGGAAGGAAGGAAGGAAGGAAGGAAGGAAGGAAGGAAGGAAGGAAGGAAGGAAGGAAGGAAGGAAGGAAGGAAGGAAGGAAGGAAGGAAGGAAGGAAAATAGATGGGGAGAGAGAGGTAGAAAAAAGCAACTTTAAATTTAAATGCATTCTCCAAGCTGCCAGCTAGCTTGGCAAATTGATTTAAAGAGAGGAATGCCTTCTCCATGCCAGTCAACGGGGCATGGAGAGTCACCCAATATGTGTGAAAGAGTCACCCCTGCTCTAAGCTGAGTTTTTAGCCTCTAGCTCACACACTTTCATCTAAGCTCGGGAAGGATGACCCCAGAGCATGCTAATTTATGCAGCAGCCAAATTGCTCGCTCACAACTTTAATGCCAGGAGCTCACAACGTAGAATTTTTTGCTCACAAGACTCCACAGCTTAGAGCGAATATTGTTCGCAAGCTATCACCATCCCTTTTCTCCTGGTAGGGAGAACCAAACTTGCCAGCCTGGTTCTCTTTTTTAGGTTCATGCCCATCCCTACTAGTTTGGTTCATCAAATCTGTTTTGAATAACAGTCCACCACAGTTACCTCCCAGGCATCTATTAACTGCGGTGAATGGAATTCGGTCTAGTATTTTAAATATGAGTTAACCCAATTTACCTAACTTTTCACCATTGCTTTTGGATAATGAAAGGCCTAACTTGACACCAACAAACTGAAGCCATCTTAGTTCCACAAACTATCCCAGTTCCCTCCAGCAATTTGATTTAACCTGAGTCATTCATGCAGCATATATTATTTATGTATTAGCAGCGGAGGTGAAGTGAGAAACCAAGCAAAACAATCCAGCTACGCAAGCCGGTTTCCCGGCAGTGACATCGAAGACCATCCCTGCCTGAGAGATAAGTGGACACAATGAAATTAATGGGTACTGATAGCTGCAGACGCTAAGTAACACAGATATGCCTTCCCTAAACAATTTAAGATACAGCAATCAAGTTAATTGAAATGTCCTGTCCAAAGACAAAACATAAAGCTGTAATGGCATGTGCCTATTAAGAAAATATCTGTTCGTGCTTTGAGCAGCCTCATATATTTTAGAAATGTCCGTGCAGATCCGTCTTGCAATTGCCTCAACGAAGGACAGTCCGAGCGGCTAGCAAGGAGACTGCTTGGGATGGAATATAAATTAAAACCCAATTTGTTCAGCACGAGAGACATCCCTGGGGTTTTGCAGTGATCACATGAGAAGCCATGCTGCAAAACTCTGAACCCTTGCAGCAAAGGTGCGTGGCTTTGGTTTTTATACCCCGCTCTTCACTACTTAGCAGCCCCGTGGCACAGAGTGGTAAAGCTGCAGTACTGCAGTCTGAACTCTCTGCTCGTGACCTGAGTTCGATCCTGGCAAAAGCTGGGTTTCAGGTAGCCGGCTCCAGGTTGACTCAGCCTTCCATCCTTCCGAGGTCGGTCAAATGAGTACCCAGCTTGCTGGGGGGGAAGTGTAGATGACTGGGGAAGGCAATGGCAAACCACCCTGTAAAAAAGTCTGCCGTGAAAACGTCGTGATGCGACGTCACCCCAGAGTCGGAAACAATTGGTGCTTGCACAGGGGACTACCTTTACCTTTTTTCTTCACTACCTGAAGGAGTCTCAGAGCGGTTTACAATCACCTTCCCTTCCTCTTCCTACAACAGATACCCTGTGAGGTAAGTGGGACAGAGAGCTCTGAAAGAACTGAGACTGACCCAAGGTCACCCAGCTGGCTTCATTTGGAGGAGCAGTGGGGAATCAAACGTGTTTCTCCAGAGTAGAGACCGCCACTCTTAACCACTACACCAAACTGGCTTTCCCTACACCAAACCGGATGGCAGGATAAAGACATATTAGATGACCAAACAGCTAGAAACTCACCAAGACCCACTAGGCTTTATGGTGGAGGAGGAGGCAGATGGCATGCACTCAAAAATCCAGCATGGCCAACAAGTTATCTCCTATGGACTTTTGCTAGTATCAGAGAGGAGGAGGTGTTAGCAGAAGCCCCAAGGGAAGCCTACACTGTCTCGTGAATCTTTCTTCCACCCAGCCAAGGTCTATCTCCCCAAAAAGCTGTTGGGTGATGTTTGTTTGTTTTGAAGGAATTCGGTCTAGCTTGCTACTTATAGACGGGGATGGGATTCTAGCAGGAGCTCCTTTGCATATTAGGCCACATACCCCTGATGCAGCCAATCCTCCAAGAACATCTCCACAGGAGGTGGTGGTGACTACAAGCATGGATGGCTTCAAGAGGGGACTGGATAAGCATATAGAGCAGAGGTCCATCAGTGGCTGTTAGCCACAGCTTATCGTTGAAACTCTCTGTTTGGGGCAGTGATGCTCTGTATTCTTGGTGCTTGCGAGGGGGGCACAGTGGGAGGGCTTCCGTGGTGGACCTCCTGATGGCACGTGGGTTTTTTAGCCACTGTGTAACACAGAGTGTTGGACTGGATCCAACATGGCTGCTCATGTTTTTAGCATACAAAAAAGAGCCTTGAGAGGATTGGCTACATCAGGGGTGATCCATTGGCCTGATCCAACATGGCTGCTCATGTTTTTAGCATACAAAAAAGAGCCTTGAGAGGATTGGCTACATCAGGGGTGTGTGGCCTAATATGCAAAGGAGCTCCTGCTAGAATTCCACCCCAGCATATAGACCATCCGGATAAGCCATAATAGCCCCAAGGCGATAATTGGCTGCTTCAAGAGGAAGGACACCTTGACCACTCAGGCTTATAAAACAGTGACTCTGTTCAGATTTATAGGAACCAGGTGCCCATGCATCACTGTAAATGGATACGTTTATAAGCAAGGTGCTCTGCCGCTGGTGCCCAAATCCTGCCTCTCTCTTGCAGCAGTTAACATTTATAGGGGAAAAGCAAAAAGGATCAAGCAGAGGGGGAGCATTAGCCGTACCAAAAAAAGGGAACCAAGGGGGCCCACTGGGAAATGATTTTTAAATCTCCTCAAAACAAGCAATTACACAATTTGCACACCCTTTCTGATTTGCCCATTACAAAACCATCTAATTGCAAAACTATGCCGCAGATCAGGAGGCATAAAAGATACATCTGTTTCGCTGCCCGTTAACATATTCCACAGGTAACCGGCAGAGGGTAAACAGCTGGCCAGTTCAGAGGGCAGTCTGAGCGTGTTCACGGCCCGGAGCATCCGTGCAGCCGCCAAGCCAATCCCATTTTCTTTTTTTATGATGCGAGTTGTCAGTGTGCTGCTATATAAGGCATTGTTCTAAAATTGTATATGTAAGTATGTCAACGTGTCAAGGTATTTGCCAACAAGACTGGCTGCCGATTGCAAAAAAAAAAATGACAGAGAGCTCTGGCAACTTTTAAAGATTTTTATCCAGGGGGTCATTTTGTAGAAAAAGAGGCTCTGGAGCTCATTAGCACAACTCATTTGTATATGCCACACACTCCTGCCAATCACCAGAAGGTGTACTCCTTCGTATCAGCTCAGCATCTACCTTAAAATAAAAAAGGCCAACGCCATGCTGGGAATTATTAGGAAGGGAATTGAAAACAAATCAGCCAGTATCATAATGCCCCTGTATAAATCGATGGTGCGGTCTCATTTGGCGTACTGTGTGCAATTCTGGTCGCTGCGCCTCAAAAAGGATATTATAGCATTGGAGAAAGTCCAGAAAAGGGCAACTAGAATGATTAAAGGGCTGGAACACTTTCCCTATGAAGAAAGGTTGAAACGCTTGGGACTCTTTAGCTTGGAGAAACGTCGACTGCGGGGTGACATGATAGAGGTTTACAAGATAATTCATGGGATGGAGAAAGGAGAGAAAGAGGTACTTTTTTCCCTTTCTCACAATACAAGAACTCGTGGCCATTCGATGAAATTGCTGAGCAGACAGGTTAAAACGGATAAAAGGAAGTACTTCTTCACCCAAAGGGTGATTAACATGTGGAATTCACTGCCACAGGAGGTGGTGGCGGCCACAAGCATGGCCACCTTCAAGAGGGGTTTAGATAAAAATATGGAGCAGAGGTCCATCAGTGGCTATTAGCCACAGTGTGTGTGTGTGTGTGTGTGTGTGTATAAATTTTTTGGCCACTGTGTGACACAGAGTGTTGGACTGGATGGGCCATTGGCCTGATCCAATATGGCTTCTCTTATGTTCTTAAAATGCTTCTTGGATTATAATCGCCATAATAAAACCTTACTGAGTCCCATCATACTTTTTAAATCACTTTTTTCTCTGTGGCCACAGTGGCATGATGAAGATTTTCATCTGTCTGCTTTATAAGTTTTGGTTATTTTCTCATTTTTTTGTGTGTGGGGGGGAATATTAGATGGTCTGCTAAATCTTAGAATTCAGCAAAATTCTCAAAGGATTTGGACAATGGAGCCCAGAAGCAAGATTTTTTTTGGGGGGGGGTAAGAAAGAAAGAGCACAATAAGATTTAGAACTTCCAGAGCTCCGGTTCTGAGAGTTCCTGCCCAAAATGAGGCCTGTTTTTATCACTGAACAAGCTTCCATAGGAAAATCCCTGCTCCGTGTATTTGATTCTTTACCTATGCAAGATCATGCTGCAATCTGACAACAACAACAACATAGAATCATAGAGTTGGAAGGGACCTCCAGGGTCATCTAGTCCAACCCCCTGCACAATGCAGGAAACCCACAAATACCTACCCCAAATTCACAGGATCTTCATTGCTGTCAGATGGCCATCTAGCCTCTGTTTAAAAACCTCCAAGGAAGGAGAGCCCACTGCCTCCCAAGGAAGCCTGTTCCACTGAGGAATTGCTCTAATGGTCAGGAAATTCTTCCTAATGTTGAGCCGGAAACTCTTTTGATTTAATTTAACAGCCATCACCTTTAATGGCATACGGCAGCATCACAGACAGGCAAGAAAATACCAGTAATAAATCACTGACACTTATTAATACAGATCATTTCCCCACTAGCCTTATGCCGCTCTCACTCTCCTCTTCTCTGCGGGACTTCTGTTGGATTTCACACCTATCAGCCCCGGGGCTGCAACTCGCTCCGCCTCTTTCACGCAGCAAACAGGATCCTCTAAAAACCGGTTTCTGTTTGCCGCGCAAAAAAGGCAAAACTAGTTGCAACCCCGGAGCAGATAGTGTGAAATCCAACGGAAGCCCCGCAGAAAAGAGGAGAGGGAGAGCGGCATAAGGCTAGTGGGAAATCCAACAGAAGCCCCGCAGAGAAGAGGAGAGGGAGAGCGGCATAAGGCTAGTGTGAAATCCAACAGAAGCCCCGCAGAGAAGAGGAGAGGGAGAGCGGCATAAGGCTAGTGGGAAATCCAACAGAAGCCCCGCAGAGAAGAGGAGAGGGAGAGCGGCATAAGGCTAGTGGGAAATCCAACAGAAGCCCCGCAGAGAAGAGGAGAGGGAGAGCGGCATAAGGCTAGTGTGAAATCCAACAGAAGCCCCGCAGAGAAGAGGAGAGGGAGAGCGGCATAAGGCTAGTGGGAAATCCAACAGAAGCCCCGCAGAGAAGAGGAGAGGGAGAGCGGCATAAGGCTAGTGGGAAATCCAACAGAAGCCCCGCAGAGAAGAGGAGAGGGAGAGCGGCATAAGGCTAGTGGGAAATCCAACAGAAGCCCCGCAGAGAAGAGGAGAGGGAGAGCGGCATAAGGCTAGTGGGAAATCCAACAGAAGCCCCGCAGAGAAGAGGAGAGAGAGAGCGGCATAAGGCTAGTGGGAAATCCAACAGAAGCCCCGCAGAGAAGAGGAGAGGGAGAGCGGCATAAGGCTAGTGGGAAATCCAACGGAAGCCCCGCAGAAAAGAGGAGAGTGAGAGCGGCATAAGGCTAGTGGGAAATCAGTTACAGTCTCTCCTCTTGGCGGCCAGATACAAAAATTTGGCCACCATTTCCATAGTTACTACACGACAGTTAAGAGAGTAGAAAAAGCGTCTTCCTCTTGGTCTCTCAGTAATGGCTCCAAAAAACAAGGCACAGAGATCACAATAATAGGTACAATGCAATAAAAAATATGATCCAGGCTTTCTATTTCATTAGCATCACAAGTGCATAATCTATCAGCGTACGGGATTTTACAGAACCTTCCAAACAATACAGCCGAAGGCAGCACATTACAAAAATGGGCTAGCGTAAAGGCTCTCCGATAACACGGAGCGGTCGAACAGAGGAAGTATTCTGCTATGGACCCTTGGGGAGGAGTCACGCTGCAATCTGTTTGCAGGGCTCTGCAATGCCCCGACACTCTCGGAAGCTTTTTGCTGCAAGGTACTCATATTGGGCTGCCTTGTTGGAAACCAAAGAGTTCTTCTTCAGAAGTATTTATGCGCATCTTGGTAACCACAGGCTGCATAGATCACAGGCAATATGGGGGAGGAAATGCGGATCAGGGCATTCCAGCCACTCACAGAAATGAAAGCAGGGGGGCTTTGTGCAATGTTGTAAAGCAGCCTATGCCACTGCATTGAAAAAGTTGCACCATTCGTGTCTTGAAGTCAAGGTTGCATAAAATGTATTATTCATTGAAGGCAACCGTGTAAAATAAAACAGAAAGTTGCAAAACCAGAAAAACTTCCCAGTTAATACCGTAGGTGGAAGGAAGAAACTGGCAAGGCTTTCAGAGTGGAGGGGGGGGGGAACGCTTTCATCTGGGAAGCCAGTCCAGCCGGGGGAAATTAAATTGACTTGACCTCTGAGGACAGGGCAAATGAAATCTCAAGGCCAAACACAGAGAATCCTTTTGTCAATTTCATCTTGCCCGCTCAGCACACCCAGGGAGTTTTCCCCGTTTTTGCCCTAGGTCAGTTGAAGAGGGGACAATCATAAAGCCACATCCATTTCACTTCCTGGCTTCTAAAGGCTGAAATGATTAGTGCAAAACCAATCAAATAGGTGCTTTCTTCTCCCCCGATGTCCCGGAACACCGAGACCCACTTCAAAATACGGACCAGGACAACCTTCCAAGAAAACAAATCCATCTCAGGACTTTGGTACGGATGGTCTTGTGGGAGAATTATGCAAAGGAAACAAAGTTGGAACGCGTATTTAAGAGTGTTTGTGTACACACCAGCAACCCCCCTTTAAATTCTCCATAAAAGGAGCATAAGTTCTGTGCTCTAAATCACAAATTCTGTCGATAAAGTCTACCTGAATGTGCAAACACATCATTGTTTCTGGTTCTGAAATTGAGAAGATATGGCAGAATTCTGACACTCTGTTTATTCAGAGATCTGCACAGCCTGTCTCTAGCTGACTGTGATCACAGTTCCAAGTTCATTCCTGGAAGCATGTAGCCTTAATCGGAATAAAGATGGTATCTAGTGAAGGCTTTGGTTTATGTATGCACATATACACATAATCCATGGTTCCTCTTTTTTTGGTTCGAGTGGTTCAAAGGAGCCAGTTTGGTGTAGTGGTTAAGTGTGCAGCCTCTTATCTAGGAGAACCCGGTTTGATCCTCCACTTGTAGCTGCTGGAATGGCCTTGGGTTAGCCATAGCTCTCATAGGAGTTGTCTTTGAAAGGGCAGCTGCTGTAAGAGCTCTCTCAGCCCCACCTACCTCACAGGGTGTCTGTTGTGGAGGAGGAAGATAAAGGAGATTGTAAACCACTCTGAGATTCAGAGTACAGGGTGGGATATAAATCCAATATCTACTTCTTCTTGCTGAGATAGATGGCGGGGTGGAAATAGATGATCCATTATCTCAGCAGCTCCCACTAACTCTCAACCATTATCCATGCCTTGCAGGTCATAGCGTCACTCCATTAACTGGGGAACCTCGGAAGCTAAGTGCCTCACCTCTTTGGCGGGTATGCAAGTGGGACTGCAAGAGCCTATCCCAACAGTGATCCCCTGATAATATATATGCCCTTACTGATTACAGTCTGCTAGTAGGTAGACCCAGCCTAGCAATGACTGTCTGCAGCAAACCAATGGTAAAAACTATCAGCACAGTGCTAATGCACCTTGCACTGTCTCAGTGCGTAACTTATTGCACAACAGAGGGAAATTAAAGGATCTCCAAGACAGGAAGCACCAAAATAAATTGTTCCGGGGATAAGGAGGGAATCCTTATAATTTTGATGATCTTTTGACGTTACCTTGAAGGTGCTGAAGAACAGGGCCCGGGAAAACTGAATCAAAAGGTTGTTTCCCGCAGGTAGTTTTCTTCACCTGGGGACAGCGGCATCAAGCAGCAATGGCTCAGGTGGGAATGAACATAAGAACATAAGAGAAGCCATGATGGATCAGGCCAATGGCCCATCCAGTCCAACACTCTGTCACACAGTGGCCAAAAAAACCAGGTGCCATCAGGAGGTCCATCAGTGAGGCAGGACACTAGAAGCCCTCACACTGTTGTCCCTCCCAAACACCAAGAATACAGAGCAACACTAGCCCCAGACAGAGAGTTCCAACAATATGCTATGGCTAGTAGCCACTGATGGACCTCTGCTCCATATGTTTATCCAATCCCCTCTTGAATCTGGCTATGTCTGTAGCCACCGCCACCTCCTGTGGCAGTGAATTCCACATGTTAATCACCCTTTGCTCAGCACTTTTGAGTGCCCACGAGTTCTTGTATTGTGAGAAAGGGAGAAAAGGACTTCTTTCTCTACCTTCTCTATCCCATGCATAATCTTGTAAGCCTCTATCATGTCACCCCTCAGTCAACATTTCTCCAAGAGCCCCAAGCGTTTTAACCTTTCTTCATAGGGAAAGTGTCCCAACCCTTTAATCATTCTAGTTTAACCTTTTCTGCACTTTTTCCAGTGCTATAATATCTTTTTTGAGATGCGGTGACCAGAATCGTACACAGTACTCCAAATGAGGCCGCATCATCGATTTATACAGGGGCATTATGATACTGACTGATTTGTTTTCCTTCCTAATAATTCCCAGCACAGCATTGTCCTTTTTTGTTGCAATCTCACACTGTCTCAACATTTTCAGTGAGTTACCTACCACGACCCCAAGATCTCTTTCAGTGAGTTATCTGCCACGACTCCATTGGTTTTTTATTAACTTCACTTGCTAGCAAAAAAACAAGAAATAAATTGGAGGGGTGAGATTATATGGTTCCTGCATTCGTCTGGGAACAAGAGCGTTTGAGGGTAGCATACCTTGTACTTTAGAGTAGGGCAGGGGTGGCCAACGGTAGCTCTCAAGACGTTTTTTTGCCTACAACTCCCATCAGCCCCAGCCATTGGCCATGCTGGCTGGGGCTGATGGGAGTTGTATACAAAAAACATCTGGAGAGCTACCGTTGGCCACCCCTGCAATACACTATTACTGGAGATCTAGATTTAACAATCATTCAAAAAAAGAGTCTATATTTGGAGAGCGTCTCCCGACCTTTATGACATTTTATTCCCTCCGAACAGGAATTAAGAGGCATCTAAAAAAAAAAGTAAAGGTAAAGGTAGTCCCCTGTGCAAGCACCAGTCGTTTTCAACTTTGGGGTGACGTTGCTTTCACGTTTTCACGGCAGACTTTTTTATGGGGTGATTTGCCATTGCCTTCCCCAGTCATCTACACTTTCCCCAGCAAGCTGGGTACTCATTTTACCGACCTCGGGAGGATGTAAGGCTGAGTCAACTTGGAGCCGGCTACCTGACCCAGCTTCCTCCGGGATCAAACTCAGGTTGTGAGCAGAAGGCTCCGACTACAGTACTGCAGCTTTACCACTATGCGCCACAGGGCATCTATTTGTCCAAAAAGTGAAATAATTTAAAATCAGAATCTTTAGGGTTAACCATTAAAGAGATCTTCTCCATAACCATAAGGTCCCAAGTTTTAAGTGTCTACAACATTAAAGATGGAGGGTGGTTATCCTTCTTCCAGTTTGTTGCAACACACAAATGTGCCACTACCAATAAAGCTGAAACAAGCTTAAGGTTTGGTGTATCGATATCCTTACGAGAAGGTAAATCCAATAATAGCCACTTGAGATCTAAATCTTACTTTACCTTACAGATCTTAGGAATCACCATAAATACTTTGCTCCAAAACCTTTGAATGGCTGGACATTGCCACCAACAATGATAGAAAGATCCCATCTGTTTGCATTTTTTCCATTGGACATTTGGGATATTTCTACAGAAATGATGCAACTTTTGTGAAGTAAGATACCACCCTGACCAAATTCTGAAACATAAAAGTCTGAATATTTAGTGCCTCTGACGGGAATAATGTTTAGACCTCATGCCAGTCATTATCAGTTAAGGAAACACTAACATTTCTTTCCCATAAACAGGGCTTTATATATATATATATAGCAGGAACTCCTTTGCATGTTAGGCCACACACCCCTGATGAAGCCAATCTTCCAAGAGCTAACAGGGCTCTTATTACAGGGCCTACTGAAAGCTCCAGGAGGATTGGCTACATCAGGGAGTGTGGCCTAATATGCAAAGGAGTTCACACTACAAAAAAAGCCCTGCCCATAACTGTTACTCCATTCTCACTAATGGTTTTGGTTAACATAGTGTACAGTTTTGAGATAGTACCTTATCTGCCAGGTCAGGGGCAAACATCGGTGTGACCTTATTAAAACTTGCAATAGAATAATTATTTCTAAGTTGAAAACAAAAGGACAAAGAAATTTTCAAGTCTGGAAAGGTTTTTTTCCCAGGACTTCTTTCCCCAATAAATGACCATTAAATTGCAAATTATGATATCTGTAACAACCCTGCTGAAGCCATCCAAAGATTTAATTTGTTTGCTTTCCTGGTGAAAAACTTGGAAGAGCTCTACAGTCTTCAGTTTTACTTTTAGCAGGGGACTTGAAAAAAAGACTCAGAGGCCATGAAAACTGGCTAAATGCAGCATAAATGAGGCCTTAAAATAACGCAAACAGGTGTCCCTGGAAGGCTAAAATATCTCAGACTTCTCTTTTTGGAACAACATTTTTAAACTTCGGCTGCAGGACCAAGAAATGCGGCAGCTATAGAGATCTCCGGGGTGAGTACTTTATGGCATTGATCCCATATTCTAATTCTATATGCCAAATATAGATTTTGGATATTGTCTCTATTATGCATTAATTGGATTCCCCACAAGTATAATTTAGGATATTTATTATTTAATTCTGAAACATCTAATGGGATCCATAATAAACAATGGCACAGGGAGTCTGTTGTGGGGGAAGAAGGTAAAAGAGATTCTAAGCCGCTCTGAGACTCTGATTCAGAGAGAAGGGCAGGATATAAATCTACGGGCTTCTTCTTCTTCTAATGTAATAATGCTGCCATGCAGCAGACACGTATGTAGTCACTCATGAAAGTACTCCACCTTCTTCTGAAAAAGAAGAGAGCTCACATCAGTTCTCACAAGTGACTCTCTTTCTTCCAGCAGAGCAAATTAGCAAACTTGGAACAGCTCTGCAGTCTTTAGCTTTACTTTTAGCAGGGGAGCTGGAAAAAGAAACAGAGGCCATGAAAACTGGCTAAATGCAGCATAAATGAGGCCTTAAAAATAATGTAAACAGGTGTTTCTGGAAGGCTACAACGTCTCAGATTTCTCTTTTCAGAACGACATTTTCAAAAAGGTGTCGTTTGAGGAAGTGTGGAACCCTGTTGTAGATTACCTGAGAATATAAATTTTTGCCTAGGAATACTGAATATAGGTTGTGGCTTATGTTGTAATGGTGTGTTTTTCCTTCTCACTTGGTTTATTTATACTGTTGATACTTTATATGTTGTGCACATTTAGAGTCATGAAGTACCATGATAAGCTGGGTCATGTGGTTCTCTTTTTCAACAAGATTTTAGTGTTCGTAGTTTTTTTAGTTATGTTTCTCCTCCCTCTTTTGTACTTGTAATGGAAAAATTCTCTTAGAGCGTTTTCGCACTGACCTTAATCGGGAGCGACGTCCCTCTTCACCGCGCACCGTCTGCGCGGATTTCGCACTAATTGCTCCACAGAACCCGGAAGAGCTGCAAAGTCCCCGCGGCTTTTGCGTCGCAAATGTAAACTGGTTTTTGGCCAGTTTACATTTGCGCCGCAAAAGCCGCGGGACTTTGCGGCTCTTCGGGGTTCTGCGGAGCAATTAGTGCAAAATCCGCGCAGACGCTGCGCGGTGAAGAGGGACGTCGCTCCCGATTAAGGTCAGTGCGAAAACGCTCTTAATAAAAATTTTAAAAATAATGTCTCTGATTCAGAGAGAAGGGTGGGATATAAATCTGCAGTCTTCTTCTTCTTCTTCTTCTAAAAGGCAAAAAATATCTGTCACATAAATACACTGTGTGGTATAATGGGTATTAATTACAGGCCTGTAGTCAAATTACTGGCTCAAAATAGTCAATATAATTCTGTGGCACCATTCCATTGGGTATGGAGGCATCACTCCCTCACTTCTGGCACAGTCTCAAATGGCTGCCTCCCAGAACAGTGTCTCATGCAGAGACATGGGGGAATCCTCCAAAGGTGGAGATCTCCTTTCTTACGCACTATTAAAAATGTCTAATGCATGTGAGTTTCCCATTTTAATTCCGGAAAAACGTATGACTCAGCTATCAGACATTTGGGAAATGTAAGCCTATTGGAAGCCCCAGACACAGAAGAAGTTCAAGAAAACTTTGCTGAGGGTTCACTGAAAAATTAAGAGAGCATGAGGGCTGCCAGTGAGAATTCTGGTAGAAAGAGATCCATGAAGGCAGGAGTCTGGCAGATAGGCAGAGCCTGGACTACTGCACTGTATTCACTATGGAAATGGGTGTGTTGCTGTTCAGTATTCGAATGTGAAAATATCTCAACACACATTATTTATTTCTTTGAAGTACAGGGATGCCAAGTGTATGGGGGGGGGTGCCAGGCCACTGGTGAAGGGCGAGGGTAAGGTTGCCAGCTCCAGGTTGGGAAATTCCTGAATATTTGGGTCTGGAGCCTGGCTAGGACAGGGGCCTCCGTGGGGCTCACCCTCCAAAGCATCCATTTTCACCAGGGAAACTGATCCCTGTAGTCTAGAGATGAACTGTAATTCTGGGAGACAGCCCCGCCCCGAGAAACCACCCGGAGACTAGCCCCCCCCCCCCCTGTTATGAAGCATGAACCCCTCAAAACCAATTCTGTCCCAGAGTACGCTTCATTCAGATTTGTACATTTAATCACAGAAAAGAGTGATTAATATCTGTAACCAAGTTGGCAAATCTTGCCACCAAATGAGACCACTGCTTACTATTTAACCACTTTGGACTACAATAAAATACTCCCCTGAAGCCAATACTGCCCTTATGGATATGGCTGCCTAGAGCTTTTTCTGAAGCAGGAACTCCTTTGCATATTAGGCCACACACTCCTGATGTAGCCAATCCTCCAAGAGCTGACGGGGCTCTTAGTACAGGGCCTACTATGTAGCTCCAGGAGGATTGGCTACATCAGGGGTGTGTGGCCTAATATGCAAAGGAGTTGCTGTCGAATGCTATGGCTGCCGAACTTTTAATAGCATCATGATGTCATTTCAAAGCAATGGCAGGAATGAGGTCTTGTTTCTCCACAGCCCCTCTGTGGCAGTCTTCATTTAGGAGCCAACACGCTTTGGGCATATATGTTCGCATGAGCAAGGGCAACTGAAAATTTACCATTTGCATATAGCATCCATCTGAACAAATCCAGTAATCAGTGAGTCCTGAACCTATACACACATTGCTCCCATTCACACAACATGGCACCTGCACAAATTGGGGGGTGGTCATGGGTAATGCAAGAGCCCTGTGGCGCAGAGTGTTAAAGCTGCAGTACTGTTCTGCTCATGACCTGAGTTCGAACCCCAGCGGAAGCTGGGTTTTCAGGTAGCCAGCTCGAGGTTGACTCAGCCTTCCATCCTTCCGAGGTTGGTAAAATGAGTCCCCAGTTTGCTGGGGGGGACTGTAGATGACTGGGGAAGGCAATGGCAAACCACCCCGTAAAAAACTTTGCCGTGAAAACGTTGTGAAAGGAACGTCACCCCAGAGTTGGAAATGACTGGTGCTTGCACAGGGGACCTTTCCTTTCATGGGTAACGCGCATTCCTATCGCACACATTTGGTATGTTCCCAGCATGTATGATTGTAACATCTGAAAAATACTTAGCTCCTCTAGTAATGGTTCCAGGACTCTGCTACCCCTCTGTTTAATGATGATTTTGTGTCATCAAGTCACAAGCAACTCACGGTGACCCCAAGGCCATAGGGTTTTCAAGGGAAGAGACAAAAAGAGGTGGTTGCAATTGCCTTCCTCTGCACAGCAGCCGCCATCTTCCTTGGTTTCCCATCCAAACACTAGCCAGGGCTGGCCCTGCTTACCTTCTTAGCTTCCGGCTAAGTCAGGGTGCTACCCCTCTGTTTAATTCACCTGATTTTTCACAGGTGGGCTGCCTGTATTACAGTCTCCATAAATACTTGCCCCACCTACAAAATCGAAGGTAGAAGATTTAGTTGGCTTCATTTTTTTTTTTTTAGCGCACATCACTAAAACATCTTGATAGGGGCCTTTTGGAGAGCATAAAGACCATTTAAGAACGTTTCAGTTTTATAAACGGAATCTATCTCTTGCTACTGGAAGGAAAGGATTTCCTACCCCCGCCCCTTTCCCTATAACAGAAACACACCAGCACTAAAAGAACCTTCAAAGTAGATCCATTTGCTCTAAGCTTGTCATACTGCCAATTAATACTCACTTTCACTGTTTAAAGTGAGTTTTGATCAGTGAATCATCTCAGGGATACAAACCAGCAGAAGTGGGCATATACAGTACCCTCCGAAATCCATGGAAGCAGCAGAAGAGGCCTTTTGCTTCAGTAGGACTTGCTCAGAAGACCTTCTCTCCCATGCCTGAAAGTCTTCCTTGACTGATCTGCCAGTTAAAGCCCACAGGCCTAATAAACGATAACACTAATGAACAACCTTACAAGCCAATATAACAAATTCTCAAACGGGTCTTCAAAATGCTATTTTCAACCAGCTATAAAATATCCCCGGATGCCATTGATGGCAATGTAATATAACTCTTATGGAGCAGTGCCTTGAAAGACTTTGAAACTACCAACAGAATCAGAATGAGGGACAGAATACCATGCCCACGTAAGCCTGAAAGAACGACGCAGACTTCCAGATGGTTTCTGAGCCCAACGTCAAGCAGCAGTTTGGACCGTGAACACTGTGACCAAGCAGAGATCAGGGTATCTCAAGGATGGCTTCATTCTGTATGAGCCCACCCACATATTGAGAGAAGCCCAGTTAGGTATTTCCCCTACCATAGTTGTGACTGATAATCAGGACTTTTTTGTAGCAAGAACCCCTTCGCATATTAGGCCACACACCCCAATGTAACCGATCCTCCAAGAGCTTACAGAAGGCCCTGTAAGAAGAGCCCTGAAAGCTCTTGGAGGACTGGCTACATCAGGGGTGTGTGGCCTAATATGCAAAGGAGTTCCTGCTACAAAAAAAAAGCCCTGTTGATGATAACATAGGCCAGGGCAATCTCAATGGAGGCACCAAGCCTTTTGGAACCCTCTTGCTGCACAGACCTATTTTATGCCTTCTCTTGCTGCTTCCAGACAGCTGGCCAAGGCAATTTTGTTTCAGACAAACCAACTCAAGTTCAAATTGCCTTGTTCGACTGCGGTTGGTGTTGTTGGGCTTTGTGCTACTGGTTAGCTTTTATTTGCTGATTCTGGGGACGTTTTGTGCTACATTGCGCATGGGCGGGCATAGGCTTGAGATGCAAAAAAAAAAAAAAAAAAGCATAACAATGGTATTTGCACACATAAAAAGACACCCTGGATGCACCAGGCTAGCCCAGTCTCATCAGATCTCAGAAGCTAAGCAGGGGTCATCCCTGGTTAGTGGTTGGATGGGAGACCACCAAGGAAGTCCAGGGTCACTATGCAGAGGCAAGCAATGGCAAGTCACTTCTGATTGTCTCTTGCCTTTAACATCTACAGGGTTGCCATGTCAACTGCAATAGGACAGCACTTTCCACCACCAATATTCACATTCACAGTTCACATTCACAAACTACAATCCTAAACTTCACTCTAAATTCAAGCCAGGATATTAATGGCCTCACAAGGAGTCAGTGCTCAGCAACTGGGACCATGACAAAGACTCAGTCGTTGGAGCCAGGGGACACTAGGGGGAAGAAACCATCTGGCGTGCTTTCCAATACCAATTAGCTGTGCTGAAAATTTCGCATCAAACATGTTCAGCAATCAAACTTACCATGTTAGACTGTGAAAACCAGACAGGAGCTGATTCATCGAGTCTGTTCAGTTCAGCACTGAACCACTTGTACATCTGCCAGACAGGTCTGTATTTTTCAAAAGCCACCATGGGTGAAAATGACTTAGATGAGCAACAAATTGTAGAATTTTTTCCCCCAAATCATGCATAGCATTTATTTACAATTGACCAATATGGTTCGTGACTGATCTAGTTGATGGTTTCAAACAACTGTCTGTAGAGTAGATCAGTTGCTCCCTGATGGGAAGGTGGGGGCAATAAATTCTATGGGACTTTGTGAGAATGCATATGGACAAAAAAGAGATTGTGCCGTCCTACAATGGTAGGAAGTACAGAAGAAGAAGATGATTGCAGATTTATACCCCGCCCTTCTCTCTGAATCAGAGACTCGGAGCAGCTTACAATCTCCCATATCTTCTCCCCCCACAACAGACACCCTGTGAGGTGGGTGGGGCTGAGAGAGCTCTCACAGCAGCTGCCCTTTCAAGGACAACTCCTACGAGAGCTATGGCTGACCCAAGGGCATCCCAGCAGCTGCAAGTGGAGGCGTGGGGAATCAAACCTGTTTCTCCCAGATAAGAGTCTACACACTGAACCATTACACCAAACTGGCTCTCAGAGTGATGCCACCTGCAGAAGAGCCATGAACTGCTCAACCAACCAACAAACCGTGCATTGAAAAATCGACTCCTTGTCTGCGGTTGGCAATCAGGACATAAGCTGAACTAGAAGGCGTTCAAGTATTCCTAGCAGCAACACTGCTCCTTCTCCCCATCACTTGTTCACCCTCAAGTTCACAAGAGTAATTGCTGGCAAAGCAGGGGAGATAAGCAGGAAGCGCTGTTGGAGCATTCCCGCAGACCTATGATACTCTATTTATTATGAGCTGTAAAAGAAAACTCCAAAAGCCTTTAAGCTTTCTCTGAATGTTCTTTTCCTTCTAGCTTTAATAAAACAGAAACATATAAACTATTCCGATTGGTTTTTTTTTTTCTTGTCAGGTAGACTCTCAATGCAACCCAAGTGGAACCATGACAATGTTAGTGGTATGGGACAAAGTTGCTACTGGACTCCAACTGGACTCCAACTTTGTTCTAATGCTTCAGACCAACACAGCTGTCCACCTGGATCTATCAAAGTGGTTCATAGCAGGAACTCATTTGCATATTGGGCCACACACACCCCTAATGTAGTCAGTCGTCCTGTACCAGGAGCCCTGCCAGCTCTTGGAGGATTGGCTGCATCAGAGGAGTGTGGCCTAATATGCAAATGAGTTCCTGCTACAAAAAACAGCCTGGTGGTATGGAGTTAAGTAAATAAGAAAACAATGGATTCTGTCATTGGCTTATACAGAGGACCACCCAAGGCAATGACTAGTGGTGCAAAATTTCTGGAAAAATTTGTGGGGGTGGGGTGGGTTCCTGCTATGTTTTTCCAGGGAAAAATGGATTTTTGGGGGGGGGGGGACTGAAATATATGCAACATGTGTCTCCTATCAAACCAAAACTAATTTTACTGCTTTAATAATATATAACGCATCATTTATAACTTACTTAGCGGATGAAATTGCAACATTTGACACATATATGGAATTTTAACAATTATAAAATTGCAAATATACCCAATACTTGAGAAAAAACCGCAAGTCGATGCGCACTATGCTGTCTTAGCACACATACCTTATTTTTTGCTATCTCATTGGACAGCTAATCTGTTTTTTGTTTGTTTTTTAGAAAACCTTCCAGTTTTCCTCTGAAGCTTTAGTGAAGTTTCTTTCTCACCTCCTCCTGATCTTTTCCTCTGCACTGCAAGGTGAGGCAATAAGCTATGTTTTACCCAGTCTATGGGTAAATGTGTAAGGTTTGTTTGTGGGACAGATGGAAAGGTCAACCACATCAGGTCAAAAAGATAACAGAAGGCATGCCACTGTTGAGAAGCAAACATGCTCCCCTCGTGAAGATTAAATATCCTCCTCAGTGCAGGAATGCATCTTGGATTTAGGAAGTGTGTAAGTTTACAGCATGCCCACCATGCCTTTCAAATAATTTCACTCATTCTAAAAGAGAAAATATTTCATAGGGGGTTGCCTTTTTTTCTCAGTATTCCCCAAAGCTGAGAACTGGAAAAAGGCCTCAGAAAAAAAAAAAAACAGAGGGGTCTTCTTTCTGAATTTTGTTCAGTTTTCTTTTTCTTTTCCCTGAGCCTTCACATCTCTACCTGCAGGGCTTTTTTTGCAGCAGGAACTCCTTTGCCTATTAAGGCACACACCCCTGATGTAGCCAACCCTCCCAGAGCTTACAGGGCTCTTAGTGCAGGGTCTACTGTAAGCTCTTGGAGGATTGGCTGCATTGGGGGGGGGGGGTGGCATAATAGGCAAAGGAGCTCCTGCTACAAAAAAAGCCCTGTCTACCAGTGAATACCCCATAGCCCAGCAGCCTGAGTCAGAGTTCCTTAATGGCCATGTAGCCTAGGCTCCCATGGCTGAGCAGTTATGTAATTGTCCTCTTTAGCTTACAACCCGACAACGAGGTTAGATGATCCGAGGGGATGTGACATGGGCCATCCCCTTTCCCCCTTAATTCTCCTGGGATTATACAGTTGAGCCTAGCGATGTTTCAGAGGATCCGAGCCTGACAATTCAATCCGATTGCCGCAACCTGGCAAATCCGACTGCGTGGGATGCTAGAGGAACTGGAGGTGGTGATACTGAAAGGAAAGGGCTCTCAAAGATCACTGTGCAAAAAAACGGAAGAAGTTCTTGCCTCAGCATACACCGGAATTGGAAACATCCAATCGCATCAGCCGAGAACTACGGCAGACGCAAAAGTAATCTGCAGACTGAGTTTCTAATATGCATGGCTTCACATTTAATTAAAACCAAATAAGGTAATAATTGTGTGTTAAGCAGCGATTTAAAATGTACTGGAGCCACAGAGCTATACGGCACACACTGACTCCAAAGCAAACCGAGCTGGGGATGCTGAACTAATAGGAGGCAATCTGTTCCGATGGGAGATATTATTATTATTTATTTTGTATCTTTTTTTTCCTCCCTAGCCAGCCCTCCCCTTTACAGCAAGAACATTAGAATGCAAGAGAAGCTGTTTTGGATCAGACCAATGGCCCATCCAGTCCAACACTCTGTGTCACACAGTGGCCAAAAAACCCAGGTGCCATCAGGAGGTCCATCAGTGCGGTTAGGACAGGTTACAATGATGTATATGAGAAGGAGAAAGAGGAGGAGGAGGAAACAGCAGTGGTCACATATAGAGATATTTACTATTACTTCAGATATTTTGATCCCACACTTCCTCCAAAGAACTCAGGGCAGAGTATGATGACCTCTTCCCCCATTTTACCCTCAAAACTACCTTGCAATGTTGGTTAGGTGAAAGGACTAACTAAAAGTCACCCTATGAGCTTCATGGCAGCTGGGGAGGTGAACCCAAGCCTTCTGAAACTCTACCCAGTACATAACTATAGCTCTCCACTCAATCATATGATCTCAGTAATCCTTACAATACAAGAAGAAGGAGGAGGAGGAGGAGGAGGAGGAGGTGGTGGTGGTGATGATAATGATGATGATGATTTATACCTTGGATTTATAACTTGCCCCTTACTACCTGAAGGAGTCACAGAGCAGCCTTCAATCTCTTTTCCCTTTCCCTCCCCGCAACAGACACCCTGTGTGAGGTAGGTATAGCTGAGAGAGCTCTGTCAGAAACTGCTGTCGAGAGGAACAGTTCTGCAAGAACTTGTGACTGACTCAAGGTCCCATCATTAGATGCATGTGAGGAGTGGGGAATCACTCAGTTCTCCCAGATAAGAATCCACCTACTTAACCACTACGCTAAACTGGCTCTCATATTGCTTATGGGGAAGAAAGAGGCTGAAAGATAGCGTGGGGTGGGGGATGGAAAAGCCTTGAGATGGTTTTTTGAGCTATGTGAAGCAGCACATATCCCAAGCCACTTTGCTACTTCTGCAAGACACTGTGGTACCGTTCTATGTGTTCCAGAAGACCCTTTGCACGTGGAACTACATAAAACCACTTATGATTCCACTCACTCACACATTGCCAGATTCAAGCCAGCAATTCACCAAAATGACATAATTCAGCTGTTGTAGAAGCCAGATGTGAACCAGGAATTTCTGGAGATTTTTGTCTTGCCCAAACGGGCCTTTGTCCTTTTGTCCTCATCAGTCTTTCTAGCTAAACATGATGAATTAATAATTCCTTATCAGGCCATTCACATAAATGTCAATATAATATCACCACATCACAAAAGCGATTAGAACTGCATATGCGTTTGAGAAGATCATGACCACAGAACCTAACAATATTATCAGCTCTTGGAAATTTCATATTAGAAGAAGACTGCAGATTTATACCCCGCCCTTCTCTCTGAATCAGAGTCTCAGAGCAACTTACAATCTCTTATATCTTCTCCCCCCCACAACAGACACTCTGTGAGGGCTGAGAGGGCTCACCCAGAAGCTGCCCTTCCAAGGACAACTCTTGTGAGAGCTATGGCTGACCCAAGGCCATTCCAGCAGGTGCAAGAGGAGGAGTGGGGAATCAAACCCGGTTCTCCCAAATAAGAGTCCACACACTTAACCACTACACCAGATTGGCTCTCTACTCCCGCAAGACACTGTCAGCTCTTGGAAATTTCAGATTTCGATCAGCTTCCTGAAAGTCAATGCTCAACCAACACCCTACTGAACCTAGCTGAATGTTTTTTTCTGTACAGATGAGGATATATGCCCAGAACCACTAATCATACATTGAGTTATTCGGGGACAATGTTTCTGACTCACACTGTTCTCTCATTTTATGGCTCGGTTCACAGGCTTTAGAACCCTGTGGTGCAGAGTGTTAAAGCTGCAGTACTGCAGTCCTAAGTTCTGCTCATGACCTGAGTTCGATCCCTTGTGGAAGCTGGGTTTTCGGGTAGCCGGCTCGAGGTTGACTCAGCCTTCCATCCTTCTGAGGTCGGTAAAATGAGTACCCAGCTTGCTGGGGGGAAAGTGTAGATGACTGGGGAAGGCAATGGCAAACCACCTTGTAAAAAAGTCTGCCGTGAAAACGTGAAAGCAGCGTCACCTCAGAGTCGGAAATGACTGGTGCTTGCACAGGGGACCTTTCCTTCACAGGCTTTGCTGGGTGAATGGGAATCCTCAACATCAGAGTAACAGTGCCAGCCTAAACAAAGTTATATCCTTCTATGACTCTTCTTGGAGAGCCAGTTTGGTGTAGTGGTTAAGTGTTTTTACTCTTATCTGGGAGAACTGGGTTCAATTTCCCACTCCTCCACTTGCAGCTGCTGGAATGGCCTTGGGTTAGCCATAGCTCTCATAGGAGTTGTCCTTGAAAGGGCAGCTTCTGTGAAAACTCTCTCAGCCCCACCCACCTCACAGGGTGCCTGTTGTGGGGGGAGAAGATAAAGGAGATGGTAAGCCGCTCTGAGTCTTTGATTCAGAGAGATGGGCGGGGTATAAAACTGCAATTCTTCTACTTCTTCTTCTTTGTATTACGCTTGGAAGACTAATATCCATACAATGCAATAAATATATGAATTGTACCTATGTTTCAGGTCTGGTGATCAGGAGGAAGGGTTGTGGTTAGGAATGGAGTGAGCATGACATTGCCTGAGGCATCATATCACTTCTGGTAAAACAACCCACAAGTGACATAGGGTAGCTCTAGGAATCATCAGAAACTCTATAGCTGCGGCTAGCGTTGCAAAGTTTTTAAAATCTTCCTCCCACTTGTCCCAAGCAACGGGAATTCCCCATCCCAACCCAAGGCTTGGCCATTCCAGGAGCAACACAGAGTTGGAATTGGGAAACATTTTATGCCCCTTGAAACACTGCCCCCTTGACGACTTCAGTGATTTATTCCTTAAGACACACATAAGTTTGCAGAAGGATTGTCAGATTTTTATTTTTTTTAAGGAACCCAGGCATTTTAGCTCGCAACCAGAAAACCAGTGTGGCGTAGTGGTGAAAACTGTTGGACTAGGATCTGGGAGACTCGGGTTCAAATCTCACTCTGCCATGAGGACCTTCTGCTGGACACACCCTCTCAGCCTGAGTGGCCACGCAGAGTTGTTGGAAGGGTAAACGGGAAGAGCACGGGACAGTGTCCATCACCCAGAACTCCTTGGAGAAGGGCAAAATAGAAGTGCTAAATACCGACAGACAGACACAGGGAGAGAGGGGAGTAAGCGCCCCAGCATTGTCTTCTGACATTTTCGTCAAAGAGATAGTACCAAGGCAACAGTCAACCAGGAAAACAGCAAAAACTGCGAAGCAAGGGAAGAAAAGGGCCCACAATCACAGACCTTTCTATACGTTTCCCAAGTGGAAGCCAAAAAAATCAAGTCAGCGCCATACTGATTTGAAGGCTGGCCACAGATACCAACCGGGCAAATAGCTGAGCTGGGAAGCGGGCAAGAAGGCAGCGACGGGCAGTCAAAGGAGCTGGGTCTGAACCTGAACAAGGAATTGCCCAGTCTGAGGTGCCCAAGTTGGAAACTTGCTACAATCCTATTGGCTCTTTGTGTCACCTGACACAGAGACTGCAGTACCGCCCTCCACAATGGAGATCCCAAAGTGCACCACAGAGCAAGGTAACAGTTACTCTCCTCTGCCAAACTATCCCAATGACCCCTCCACTGCCAGAGCCTCTCTTTCAAGATGCCAAGAGCGAAACTCTTCAGGTTGATGAAACTGAGTCATGAGCTGACTGTGGATGGACCATTGGCCACCCAGTGCTGTTTCTTCCAGATTAGGAGAATGCACTGAATTGGGGCTAGAGAAAGCTTTGGATGTGGGAAATGGGTCTTGGTCTAAGGAAAGACTCTCCAAACACCTTCTATCTCACCAAGGTGCTTATTGATGTGTGAACTGGGATTGGTTCATCAAAAAAAAAATCTCAATCGCCCTTTAAAAGGCAAGATAGACGCATATCAGTGTCCCAAAACCTCTAATTTTGGAGATAAGCAACGGTCCTGTGCATCCAACCCATGCATCACAAGAGCTATCAGGGAGAAGAGGGGAAGATAAACATCCAAATTTTAGAACTAACCTTTGGGGACAGCTATCCATCCACCACCATCATTCAAAAAATGTCCTTTTCCAGTTAAAAGCCTGCATTGCAGTGAAATAGATGAAGAAATCCCATCTTATTTATAACAGTGCACTGCAAACACATGGCAGATACAGATGTAGCCAATCAAATATTTTAGCTAGGGGGAAGGAATCCAACTCTTTCCAGCTCGTTCTATGGCACTCAGATTGCAAACAATACCAATATGTCATTTTTCAGAGGAAAGAGAACACTTAAAGCACACAATCCTGCTGTGTGGAAATATACAGTAGCCCCGTTCAAAATTCCCTTGCCCTTCAATTGTTTAAGATCTACTAGTTAGGCACAGTTCAGGAGGAAAACCCACACGCGTCGGTAGAGTAGCTATTTTAACGTGACAGCAGAAGGCCCCTCTAATTGTGAATGGCACAAACGTTAACAATCTCTTTTCCCACAAAGAAATGACAGCTGTTAGAATGCTTATTGTGTACTACTGTGAATTAGATAATCACATTTTTTTTTTAATTTTCAGAAAGAACTCCAAATTGATTTGCCTTAAGTGGATTCTTTGGATAGGAACAAACAGTTATTACGACACAGTATCTCAAACACACACACAAAAACGACTACTTTCTTTTCACAATTAGAAAGCCTAGCTGTTGTCATTGGATCCAAATGGGATACCTAACCTAAATCCCTTTGGATAAAATTGCCACTGTCCGTGTGAACTTGTGTGATTCAACATGGTTCCATGAACAGAAGCTGGGAGGTGATACGGGGTGTTAAGAATATGCCAGAAAATCTTTAAAATAAGGCTTCCGCATATACCTGAATTCTACCTGTTGAGTGTAGTAAAGGGGAATTTCCCCAAATTAGAGGAAAAAACTCTTGGTACATGTTATTACTGTGGCTAGAATTTTATACGCCAGGTATTGGAAGGTTGCGAAAACTCCAGAAGGGGATGAATTTGTGCAAAAGCTATTTGAGGCAGCAGAGCTAAACATGCTAACAATGAAATTAAGAGGACAGTTCTACCTGGCTTGTAAAAAAAAATTGGAATCCGCTGTACCTATGGATAAAAAATATGGGAATCGAAATGAGGAACCTGAATCTATGTTTTGGTGGTTCCCCATAAGCTCTTGGTGATGGGGGGATTGGTGGTGGGGGGTGCTGAACTGTGATATTCTGTTGCGATGTTTTGTTATAGCAAGTATTTTTTGTACTGCAAACAAGCTTCAATAAATTTTGTTTATATCATGAAAAAGAAAAAGAATATACCAACAAGGATTTTGGATACATTTCTTGTGGTCCCCAGTTTTTCTGAGACAAGTTTGTTACTGAGAAGCATTACCCTTGATCAGACTGAGGGGGTTTCCAGCAGCTATCAGTCCTACACCTATCAGCAGGGCCAGAAGGCAACTTTCATCCCACACGGTTTGCCCCACCAGCAATTTAATTTAATTTTTATTTATATCCCACCCTATCCCGCAAGGGGGCTCAAGGCGGCTTACAGAAGTTTAACATAATGACAAATTAAATATAAAACATCATAAAAGCATACTGCATAAAAATTTGAGGGCAGTACATAACAACCAGCAGGTGCAAGAAGGCATGTCTACACAGCAACGTATAATGTCTGTCAACATAGCACAGTCACAGTAATGGTAAAAATACTGGGGAGGCCAGCTGGTGGCAAGAGGACGCCTGCTGGCTCAGTTAAAAGCCTGGTAGAAGAACTCTGTCTTACAGGACCTGCAAAACTTTGAGAAGTCCCACAGAGCCCGGATCTCCAGCAGGAGCTCATTCCACCAGTTAGGGGCCCGGACCAAGAAGGCCCTGGCCCTCGTTGAAGCCAGGCAGGCATCCTTTGGACCAGGGATCACAAGAAAATGTTGTGCAGCAGATCTCAGAACCAGGGGCGGGGGCTCATATGTGGAGAGGTGGTCCCAAAGATATGCAAGCCCCTGGCCGAATAGGGCCTTAAAGGTGGGAACCAACACCTTGAAACAGATCCGGTACTCAAGAGGTATACTGCCTGGGAAAAATGGAGGTTCCATCCAGGTATCATGGATAGCATTTGATTAAAAAGGTAAAGGTAGTCCCCTGTGCAAGCACCAGTCGTTTTCGACTCTGGGGTGACGTTGCATCACAATGTTTTCACGGCAGACCTTTTACAGGGTGGTTTGCCATTGCCTTCCCCAGTCATCTCCTCTCCCCCCGCCCACAGCAAGCTGGGTCCTCATTGTACCAACCTCAGAAGGATGGAAGGCTGAGTCAACCTTGAGCCAGCTACCTGAACCCAGCTTCTGCCGGGATCGAACTCAGGTCATGAGCAGAGAGTTCAGACTGCAGTACTGAGGCTTTATCACTCTGCACCATGGGGCTCCATAGCATTTGATTACTGATTCATAAAAGAAAAAGTCTAAGCCTTTTTAAAAGCCATGTCAGTATTATTGGGTATTTCAGTCTTCATTTCCTAAACAATTCACTGAACTTAATTTATAGATAGGATAAGAGCATTGTTTGATCTGTCCTGAACACTTTTACTGGACACAATTTTGTTTTATATCACAAAAACCTATTTATATTACTTCCTTCCCACAGCTTAAATCTTGTTTTCTTGTTTTCTTTTTTTAAAACATCAATACATACTTTATTATGAAATATTAATACATACAATAAAAAGTAAAGCAAACAACAGATTACAGAGATTAAGTTACTCAGGATATATATTGTAACTACTACCATGTGAAAGATGAGCTAAGTATAAAAATGAGTTATTGAGATGAGTCACTCACAAGTAAGTCACTCATAAGCTTGTTTTCTGAAATCCTAGCATTATTAGCCATAAATATCAGTAAAAACTTTTGGCGCTAAAAATGCAGGGGTGGAATTCCAGCAGGAGCTCCTTTGCATATTAGGCCACACCCATATGATGAAGCCAATCCTCCAAGAGCTTGCAAGGCCCTTTTTTGTAAACTTTTGGAGGATTGGCTACATCAGGGGTATGTGGCCTAATATGCAATGGAGCTCCTGCTAGAATTCCACCCAGGTAAGAATGTATGCCATTTATCCTGTATCAAAAGTTAGTTTATCACTAGTGGTTTGTCTATCATGCAAAGAATGAATCTCTGATTTTAGAAGAATCTTTAGGCAGGAAGAAGTCAATCCCCAGAAAGGGTTGTTTTTTTTTTTCTTAATGCAAAGAAGTGGTTGGCCTCTTTATTAAAAAAAGTGAGTATTCCTTCAAAATCTAAAGTCCATTCATACCTTTCTAGAGAACAAGATAAGTCTACAGTAGTTTTCCTAGTAGAAATGAAAAGACAGAAGATTAATTGACCACCCCGAGGCAGTGGGGGGGAAAGGGGAAAGAGTAGAAACAAATGTGTAAGGGTGAAAAATGGAAAGAGATTAACCTTTTTACCTTAACTATCCATCATTGTAGCTAGCCACGCAGGTCCATCCCGGTGATATAGTGATAGTTTATTTCAGACACGGAGGAACGTGTCAGAATCTGGGGAAGATCACCCACTTGAGAACTCATCTATGTAAAGTGACCCACATGGCTGCCCTCAAGTCCCTTGTCCCAGCCCCTTGGATCTGCCATGGTCCTCCCACCATTTTTTTTTTTTTTGCAGGCGCAGGGTGGTAAAGCTGCAGTACTGCAGTCTGAGATCCCTGTCCACGACCTGAGTTCGATCCCAGTGGAAGCTGGGTTCAGGTAGCCAGCTCCAGGGTTGACTCGGCCTTCCATCCTTCTGAGGTTGGTAAAATGAGTACCCAGCTTGCTGGAGGGAAAGTGTAGATGACTAGGGAAGGCAATGGCAAACCAGCCTGTAAAAAGTCTGCCATGGAAACATTGTGAAAGCAACGTCACCCCAGAGTCGGAAACGACTGGTACTTGCATAGGGGACCTTTGTTTTTTTTTTACTAGCTACGCTGGTTTAGTGTTATAATAATAATAATAAAATAAAATTTTATTTATATCCCGCCCTCCCCGCCAAAGTGAGCTCAGGGCGGCTAACAACATATTCATATAATTATACAAAGGTTTAAAATCACATTAGTCTTAAAAACATTCCAATTTAAAACAAATACAATTACAAATAGATTTTAGGTGCTAATTCTGTTCATAGAAATAATGGTGATAGAAGTCACCTAACATCAGTCGCTCAGCCGGCAAAGGCCAACCTGAAAAGGGTGGTCTTGCAGGCCCTGCGGAACTGGTCAAGGCTCCGCAGGGCTCGCACTTCTTCCGGGAGCTGGTTCCATAGGTGTGGAGCTGCGATAGAGAAGGCCCGTGTGCGAGCGTTTTGTAGTTTTGCCTCCTTTGGTCCGGGGATAGCCAGCTGGTTCTTCCCTGCTGACCTCAGTGCTCTCTGGAGTTCATATGGGGAAAGACGGTCCCTCAGGTAGGCAGGTCCTCAGCCATATAGGGCTTTAAAGGTAATAACCAGCACTTTGTCACGAACCCGGTAAGTAACTGACAGCCAGTGCAGTCCGCGTAGCCCCGACTGTATGTGCTCCCACTTTGGGAGCCCCAATAACAGCCCAGCCGCCACGTTCTGCACCAGCTGCAACCTCCGGGTTCAGCACAGAGGCAGCCCCATGTAGAGGGCATTACAATAATCCAATCTTGAGGTGACCGTTGCATGGATCACTGTTGCTAGGTCCCGGCGCTCCAGGAAGGGAGCCAACTGCCTTGCCCGCTTCAGGTGAAAAAACGCCGACTTGGCAGTGGCTGCTATCTGGGCCTCCATTGATAATGAAGGCTCCAGTAGAACTCCCAAGCTCTTGACCCGGTGCACTGCTTTCAGCGGCACACCGTCAAGAACCGGGAGAGGTATTTCTTTCCCCAGGGCGCTGCAGCCCACGCAAAGGACCTGTGTCTTCGTCGGGTTCAGCTTCAGCCCACTCAGCCTAAGCCAGGTTGCCACGGCCTGCAATGCCAGGTCCAGATTCCCTGGAACGCAGTCAGGCTGGCCATCCATTAGCAGATAGAGCTGGGTGTCGTCTGCATATTGATGACACCCGAGCCCACACCTCCAGGCAATCTGGGCAAGGGGGCACATATAGATGTTAAATAGCATCGGGGAGAGAACTGCTCCCTGCGGCACCCCACAATCTAGTGTGTGCCTCTGGGACAGCTCACCCCCGATTGCCACCCTTTGTCCCCTCCCTTGAGGAAGGAGGAAAGCCATTGTAGGGCTAGCCCCCTAACCCCTATGTCGGCGAGGCAGCGGGTCAGTACTGTTATACTGTTATAACCACCTATTGCCACCACCTACTAGTTCATTTGAATTTCCAGCTTCCATTTTTTTTTTTTAAAGGTAAATGCCAAGCTTTTATCATTGGGGAGATACACCTTTTCCTTAAAAACTTCCAAAGGAAGAAGCTAGAGACTTTTGTAAAAAAAATAATAATAATAAAGCTGAGAATTCAGAAGAACTAATAGTTCATACCAAACCATCATTATAGTGCTACAGCACAATAAAAAGCCCCCCCCCCCAAAGGCTCCAAACTGAGGAATCTCTCACCCCCAACTGGAGATTGGCGACCCTAGGGTTTGATGAAGCTTCTGCTTCATCTCTTCCTGATCTTTTTGCCCTCCAGCAAGGTAGGGCAATAAGCTACTTGTTACCCATTCTGTGGGTATATATGTCACAGTAGTTTGAGGGGAGAGGTGAAAAGATCAGACGCAAAGCAAGAGCCAAGTCAAAAGGAGAACAGAAGGTATGCAACAGCTGAGAAGCAATAGAAGCCCTCTATATACTCCCCTCAGAGGCTGGGTATCCTTCTAGGTGCAGACACACATCTTGGATTTAAGAGCTGTACATGTCTACAGCTTGACTACCTTGTCTTTAAAAGCATTTCACATCCTAGAAGAGAAAAGTATTTTGTAAGACTTTTTTCCGCAGTACTCTCCCGAATTTCCAATTGAAAAATTGAAAGAAGACCTCGGGGGGGGGGGCTTTTTCTGCAAATTCTTCCATTTCACCCCCAGGCCTTCATATCTCTAGACCTTCCATATGGAAATCCAAATGCACTTCTGCACAATTAATCCACTCAAAAAATGTTAGCATTAAAAATTGCAGTGACTTGAGGCTCTGTGCATAGAGACTTCTGCATGGGGCACGCACCTCAGATGCTCCTCACTGCTACTCCAGGATGTGAAGACTGCCATTCTGATAAGATCATGGACCAGGCCTGTGCTAGCTATAGGTTAGATTCCAAGAGGCCCTTTGCTTAAAAGACGGCAATATTTATGTTCCGGTTCAAGATGCCATAAAATAAAGCCATATACGTCACTGGTTCATAATGGAGGGCTTGGATTAAAAACCGAGCTGTTCCCCAACAGTAAATTCAGCCTTTTAATCAAGCCCTGTTTTGCCACCCATGCCTCTATAACAGAAGACTGCAGATGTTAAGAGGAGAAAAACTGTGATACACAGACCCAATTGTATTCTTTGGAGGGAAACATTGATAAAGATGACAGCATTAACATTTGCAAGATTGGGGGAACAAGGCCCTCTCCAGCTATAATGCCTTATAAATAATACATAAAACATAACATTCTTTATATAGCACTAAGAGAGGGGGAAATGTGCTTCTGGAGAAATGGAGCTCCTCAGTTTTTTGAAAGCAATGAAAAACTGAGGCCAATTTCATACCCATCACAATGCTCTCCAGTGGGAACTCCATAAAACAACAACAGTGGCTCAGTGGTAGAGCATTTGCTTGGTAAGCAGAAGGTCCCAGGTTCAATCCCTGGCATTTCCAAAAAAGGGTCCAGGCAAATAGGTGTGAACAAAAAAGAATTTAACACCGCTTTCAAGGTTTAAGTGGACTCTAGGCTACCTTCCACCCTGACTTGGATAGTCCAGGATAGCCTGACCCAGTTAGTTTTTGGATGGGAGACCACCAAGGAAGTCTAGCGTTGCTACACAGAAGCAGGCAATGGAAGCCAGGGTAGAGCATATCCACCAGGTAGATGAGGCCCACATCAGAATTACTGTGTGAGTGGGGATGGTAGGGGCCAGTATGCCCTCCAGAATCTCCCCTCACTAAACCTCTGTAAGCAGTAGAGAGAGGTAGGGGTTCACTGCATCCATAGCTCCCTTCCAGAGAGCTGATCTGGGAGCATAAGAGAAGCCATGTTGGATCAGGCCATTGGCCCATCCAGTCCAACACAGACAGGCTCGACTGCCCATGCCAACACTGCCCCATCCAGTCCAGTGGCTCGTCTTCCTACCCCAAACTCTTCCCCCATGTCCAGGGAGAATGGCAGCTGCCATGGAAGGTAAAGAGAAGGCGTAGCCTTGGATCGGCCACAGGTGAGTTTGGGGATGTCATGGCAAACCCTAACAGCAGGGAACTCAGAGGATCAAGGGACAGGGCAATAACTGTCAGGTAACCAGAACATTTTTCATCATCCAGATCTATATTTCACAACAGAATGGGATCACGGCTGCTATGAACAATAAGTTGGGGGGGGGGGGGTTGGTATTCTACTGCCCAAGAACATCAACACTTTGTGTTAAAGCTTGGTGAATGGGTTAGCTAAAATGGCTCTGGAAGCTTTCACGAATGGCCAATTCAGGACCAATTTCATAGCATGCAGAAACACCCATAACCAGCTTCTGATACAAAGCTAGGTTTACATACTTCTTGAGGGTTGGAGGAGAGTTTCCAAAACCACATGGAGCGTGTGGGATTTGCCATGACAAAGTTACTCATCAGGTTCAGAGTAGTTTAGTAAGTATCACAATCTAAAGCCAGATCCTTTCCCTGGGGATTCTCATATCTTTATACATTGCACCCAGCAGTTGCATGCTCTTAGGGATGTCTTAAGGAACCCTAAGGCAAGAACCCTATGTGGAGACAAGCAGACCCCAGCAGCTCTCATTCACACAACTCTTCCTCCTCGGTTTCTTTCAACTTGTTGTTCCACTTTTTTTCTCTTCCTACTTTAGGTCTCTCCCTCTTCTGACTTCCTTATCCCCCCTTTCCGGTCTCCGTTCCCTTCCTATGCTCCCTGCCCTTCCCATTCTGCATTAAAAAGATCCCCTAATCAGGCTGCAGAACAGGACGTGTCTATTCACTGAGAAACGAGATGCCTGGCCAAAGAGATCCCGTCTGAGTTCACTTTGTCCCGTGACACATGAAGCTGCCTTGCACTGTATCAGACCATTGGTCCATCAAAGTCAGCAGGGCTTTTTTTGTAGCAGGAACTCCTTCGCATATTAGGTCACACACCCTTGATATAAGCCCATCCTCCAAGAGCTTACAGAGCTCTTAGTTCAGGGCATACAGTAAGCTCCAGGAGGATTGGCTACATCAGGGGTGTGTGGCCTAATATGCAAAGGAGTTCCTGCTACAAAAAAAGCCCTGAAGGTCAAAATTGTCTCCTCAGACTATCAGTGGCTCTCCACGGCCTCAGGCCAAGGTCTCTCCCACCACTTATTGCCCAGTCCCTTTAACTGGTGATTCTGGGGACGGAACCAGGGACCTTCTGCATGCAAAGCAGGTGCTCCACCAATGAGCTATGGCCCCTCTCACAACCAGAGATTTCAGATCATTTTCACCATGCTAGAGAGTTGAAAAGACACACAAGCAGGGCATCACCGAGCTGGTGCAATAGTTAAGAGTGTCAGACTAGGATCCGAGACACCCAGGTTTAAATCCCCACTCTACAGTGGAAGCCTGCAGGTAACCTCAGGCCAGACACACACTTTCAACCTAACCTGCTTAACAGGGTTGTTGTGATGAAACAGAGAGGGAATATTGTTGTCAGAGACTTTAAATCACCAATGGGTGAAAAAAAAGAGGGGCATAAATGAAGTCAATAAAAATGAATAAAATCGTCTTCATCCCATAGACAAAGCAAACTCAAAAGCCTTTATTGGCATATATCAGGCTATAATCATCCTCTGGCATTATACTGCTCTCTTCTAAAAATATTTTTAATACATTTATGCAAATACTAGATTTTGCAGTGAAATTGTTTTCCCCCAAAAAAATATCAACTACAATCCCATTTATTCCCAGATTCTAAGAGTATCTATGTACAATTGTAAGAATCTGTAGACCTGAGAAGGCATTTGGAGGCTAGGACACATGCATTTTCAAGATATCATCTATGCTATGGTTTATTACCCCATACAGAGCCGCGTATGCTGAAATTTCATTTAGGAAAAAAAAAAAGGGGGGAGAAAGTATTTTGCCGTACCGATAAAAAACACAACTATCAAAGTTGTCCTAAACTGCACCTAGTATTTCTCTGGGAAAATAACACCGATAGTAAGAGATAATGAAAAGGAAGAAGGCTGAGCAGAATCATTTAAAACTTGCGCGCGCACTCTCTGCACCAGCTTCTCACAGCAAAGAAGAGAAAATCTACAGGGGTAATGATTCTTCCCACACGGAATGGGAATTGTAAGCAGGCGGGCAGCTAAGGAAGGGAATGACCAGGGGAGAGGGGGATGCTTTCTCCCTCTCAGTTCCTCATTGTGCACCACTGCAGAAATAAAGATATTCTGGTTAATTTCTGAACAGACGCTGTTAGTCAAACATTAGCAATCCGGGATAAAATCCACGAGCGCCACCTTCGTCTCTTTGCAACAGATAGATAAGGCACTTAAGTACCCCAAGTGTAGCTTGTGCATCAATGTGCATTGCTCAAATGACTAGTCAATGATTTGAGCTAAATGTATCAACCTAACACACAACAGTCATTGCCTAATACTTAGCAGCAATGCTCGTAGAGGTGCTTTGGGACTGCAAAGGGCTGCCGTTAGTCTTACAGCTAGGGAATTGTGATGGAAAGGTGAGTGATATTGCAAGACAGAATTTGCATGGGGGAGAATTGTCCAGATGACCCGTACAGTTTTGGATCATGGTAAAAGGTAAAGGTTGTCCCCTGTGCAAGCCCCAAGACATTACAAACTCATGGGGTGATGTCACATCACAGCATTTTCTTTTCAGACTTTTCGTTATGGAGCGATTTGCCATTGCCTTCTCCAGTCATCTACACCAGGGGTGACCAACGGTAGCTCTCCAGATGTTTTTTTCCCCTACAACTCCCATCAGCCCCAGCCAGCATGGCCAAAGGCTGGGGCTGATGGGAGTTGTAAACAAAAAACATCTGGAGAGCTACCGTTGGCCACCCCTGATCCACACTTTACCCCCCAGCAAGCTGGGTGCTCATTTTACTGACCTTGGAAGGATGGAAGGTCGAGTCAACCTTGAGCCCACAAAAAATAGCCAAGCAAATAAAGGTGACCAAATGAACAGAACCTGCATTGATCCTTCTGGTCTCCCAAAGAGAATGACCGCACAACCGCTGCTACCCAGGCTGGTGGACTCAGGTACTGCTGAGATGCTTTCACAAGCCTATCACTGTTCTGGTCCATGTCTGGAAAGCATTGTGGGGGGTGATCTCAAAATGTGATCTGTGGCATTATATGTGTGATGGCTTATTCCCCCCAAACAAGCCACTTACTTGTGGCCATCGTGAACGTCCGAAACAGTGCTTGCGCCAGTTTCAACAGAACACGTCTATCTTGTCAGCTTCATATTGTCAGAACTTGTAACTATCCTATATGCTGAGCCTGGGACATTGGCATAACTGACTCCATATTGCAAATGCTTACTAACCCCATGTCCTTGTAACTGTACTGGCTAACCAAATGCTTTTACACTTCAAACAAATTGTAACCACTGAAGGGTGACTGATAGCATCTGGAAAACATCTGCAGGTGTCCTTTGAAGCCAGCCGGCCAGGGCACCACAGCAGGGCTTCTTCCTCCGCCTTAGAGATAAGGGGGCCTGGGAGCAGACAACTGTCTCCTAAAGTGTGAGAAATGATTTTATTGTTTTGGTTACAACCGCATAAAGAATGTAGCAATCACTGTACTAGTTATCAGAGTCAACTTGTATCTTTCCTGAACACAGTTCTCAATAAACGCCTTATACTTTTGAAACAAATTAATGGGTCTCATTTGAAGTTCTTCAAGTTCTGACACATATCTGTTACCATTTATTACTTTGTTTAGCTGCACTTGAAATCAAAATTAGCAGGCAGGTGATATTTGGTGGTGGTGGCAAGTGCTCTCAAGTCACAGCTGGCTTATGGTGGAGAGCCAGTTTGGTGTAGTGGTTAAGTGTGCGGACTCTTATCTGGGAGAAACGGGTTTGATTCCCCACTCCTCCACTTGCACCTGCTGGAATGGCCTTGGGTCAGGCATAGCTCTGGCAGAGGTTGTCCTTGAAAGGGCAGCTGCTGTGAGAATCCTCTCAGCCCCACCCACCCCGCGAGGTGTCTGTTGTGGGGGAGGAAGGGAAAGGAGATTGTAAGCCGCCCTGAGACTGAAATTCGGAGTGGGGAGTGGGATATAAATCCAATATCATCACGTGGGGTTTTCCAGGCAAGAGACATTCAGAGGTACCTGCTTAGCTTCTGGGAGCCAATGAGATTGGACTAGCCTAAGCTATGCAGGCCAGGGTAGGTGATATTTAGCTGCGTTTAAACCACCTCATCTGAGTGACAGTGATTTGGAATGGATAACTGCTTTGTTGCCAGACAGTACTTAGTTATCTAATAAAATGCTACTGTATACTCAATACAATAATTTTTTTATAAAAATTATTGGCCTCCCCTGCTGAAGACACCACTTCTATGCGGTCCAGATTAAATAAATATGAGAGTCCAGTGGCACCGCTTCTGAAGACTGTGTACACAACAAATGGTGCAATCGTTTCTGACTCTGGAGTGACATCGCATCATGACATTTTCATGGCAGACCTTTCATGAGGTGGTTTGCCATTGCCTTCCCCAGTCGTCTACACTTCCCCCGCAGCAAGCTGGGTACTCATTTTACCGACCTTGGAAGGATGGAAGGCTGAGTCAACCTGGAGCTGGCTACCTGAAAACCCAGCTTCCACCGGGATCAAGCTCAGGTTGCGATCAGAGAGCTCGGACTGCAGTACTGCAGCTTTACCACTCTGCGCCACAGGCATAAAATTGTTATGTACTGTATTTTAAATATTTTAATTATTTCTTAATTGCTTATGTTCATCAGATGGCCTAATTACTGTCTGTGATCCACCCTGAGCCCGCTCGTGGGGAGGGTGGAATATGAACCTGAAAAATGAAATAATAAACAAAAGAAATAATTCTTTCTGGAAGGAGATTCGAAAAGATTCGAGGAGATTAAAAACTTGCTATCAGAGGGAAAATCTTATTGAATATATAAGGAAGGGGAGACATACTACAGCAATCCTAAAGTCACTTACCTCGGAGAAACCTCCACTGACTAACATGTCTAAATTCTAAGCAGGACTTCTTAGGATTGTTCCCATAGTATATTTCTCCTCTAAGACTGAAAGAAAGCTTTCAGCTTCTTAGGGGGAAAGCTCTCAGGCTTTTAAGATTTTGCTTTGGAACATTCTATTCAAAAGAAGAAAGAATAATTTACTCCAAACAGGTATCTCCGATAACTCTGTTTGGCAGTGCAAACCCAACAGCGTTTACACATTTGCATCTATGCCAATAGTAACTTATGTGATTGCTCGGAATTAAATGGAAACAATTAAGGGGCTAATGTCTGAGCAATCCAAATTCAAAATATCCTTTTATGTAGATGACGTGGCTTTGATCATGGCAAAGCCACAAAAATCTTTGGCAACACGCTAGAATTTGATTAGGTTGTTTGGCGAAATCTCAGGATATAAAAGTGAATTGATCGGAATCTTGAGTTATTAGAAATAGGATTAACCAGAAAAGAAATAGAACTATTGAGTCGGGACGGGACTTGCATTTTAAGCATGTAGCGGTGCAATATCTGAAAATGAAAAGCTGTACTCACAGGGAAGATTCCTCTTGGTTACACAACCTTCTTTGGAAGGATGTGAATGTTAGGAGGAAAGGTATTATTTGCTTAGGGGCTTCTGGATAGGCAAAACAGGTTATATCCAAAGTACTGGAAACAGAAAGAAGTTCCCCAAACGGGACTTTCTGCCTTCCCTTCCCATCATAAGCCAGCGAGCCCTTAAAATTATGCCCCCAGGGTACCAGAAGATCCTTATAATTTATGGGGTGTGAAGTGAGTAGTCTGCAATTGGAAGGAAACATAGCGAGAAATGGTCCATCTTTCTCTATGAATGGATGCACCGTTCTGCTTGTATAAGCACCATTAATGTGAGTGGAACAGCACTGTTGGATCCAAGCCAATACCTTCTGTTAAAATTAATATCCTGTCAGGTTTGGGTTGTTGGTTTTTTATTAACTTCACTTGCTAGCAAAAAAACAAGAAATAAATTGGAGGGGTGAGATTATATGGTTCCTGCATTCATCTGGGAACAAGAGCGTTTGAGGGTAGCATACCTTGTACTTTAGAGTAGGGCAGGGGTGGCCAACGGTAGCTCTCAAGACGTTTTTTTGCCTACAACTCCCATCAGCCCCAGCCATTGGCCATGCTGGCTGGGGCTGATGGAAGTTGTAGGCAAAAAACATCTGGAGAGCTACCGTTGGCCACCCCTGGAGTAGAGGGTTAGCACTTCCTTTCCATTACAGCATATTATTGTGTTTGTCACTTCTCTCCATTTCAGTGGGTCTCCAGGGGATATCTTCAGTGTTCACAATCTGAAGAAAGGTGGTATAAAATCTCATCCATAAGCAGGATCTGTTGAAACCAGCAAGCTGAATACGGGACATTACAGTCTTCGGCCAATTCCCCACTAGCCTTGCTCTGGTCTCACGCTCCTTTTTCCGGAGGTGCTTCTGCCCAATTTTGCACATGCTGCAGCAGAGCTGCGACTTGCCCCGACTCTTTCCCAACTTCTCTCCACGGCTTCAAAATCTGGTTTTCAGATCATCCTACAGCTGCTGAGGGAACTTGGGAAAGACGTGGGGCAGATCACAGTTCTGCGGCAGCATGTGCAAAATCGGGCAGAAGCACCTCCGGAAAAAGGAGCGTGAGACCAGAGCAAGGCAATAGGGCAGGGGTGGCCAACGGTAGCTCTCCAGATGTTTTTTTGCCTATAACTCCTATCAGCCCCAGCCAGCATGGCCAATGGCTGGGGCTGATGGGAGTTGTAGGCAAAAAACATCTGAAGAGCTACCGTTGGCTACCCCTGCAATAGGGAATCGGCCTTAGCAATTGTGATATAATAAGATCTGGGGAAGAACCTTGAGAGCCCCTTGAACTGCAAGAAGATCAAATCAGTCAGTCCTAAGGGAAATCAACCCAGACTGGTCCCTCGAAAGTCAGATGCTGAAGCTGAAACTCAAATACTTTGGCCACCAAATGAGAAGGGAGCACTCCCTGGAGAAGATTCTGATGCTGGGAAAGACAAAAGGCAAAAGAAGAAGGGGACGGCAAAAGATGAGATGGCTGGACAGCGTTACTGATGTAACAAACACGAATTTGAGTAGACTTTGGAGGATGGTGGAAGATAGGAGGGCCTGGCGTGACTTTGTCCATGGGGTCGCAACGAGTCGGACTCGACTGTGCGACTGAATAACAACAACAGCAACAAGATCTGGGGAAAGCTGGTGTGTGTGTGTTCTTCTAACCTTGTATTCATTTGGGCATTTTGAATGAGCTGTACTTCAAGTGGGTCTGTGTCTGCACAGCTCGTCGAATCCATCATGATGACTTGAAGGGTCAGGAAACATCTGGGGACTCCACCTGGGGTGCAGCCAGGAACAAGGTTGTGGACAAGCACAACTGAACTCCAAAGGGAGTTCTGACCATCACATTTAAAGGGGTCACACTCCTTTTAAATGCCTGCCCTTCAATGGAAATGAGCTTCTTTTGGAGCTCATAGAATTGGACCCCTGGTCCAATCTTTTTATAATTGGAGGTGGGGGGGTGAGGAGAGGAACCAGATGCTATACTGAAAATTTGGTGCATCTACCTCAAAAAACAGCTGGTACAAAAGCATGGCTGGTGTTAATGCATATAAATATAGACGGGGTGGAATTCTAGCCGGAGTTCCTTGGCATATTAGGCCACACACCCCTGCTGTAGCCAATCCTCCAAGAGCTTACAAGGCTCTTTTATGTAAGCTCTTGGAGGATTGGCTACAGCAGGGGTGTGTGGCCTAATATGCAAAGGAGCTCCTGCTAGAATTCCACCCTTAAATCTAGAGTTGCCATCCTCCAGGTGGAGCCTGAATATCTCCCAAAATTACAATTGATCACCATCCTAAATTAATCAGTTCCCCCAGAAGAAATGGCTGCTGTGGTGGCTTCCATGGCATTATACTCTACCGAGGTCCCTCCCCTCACCAAACCCCACCTTCTGCAGGCTCCACCCCCCCAAAAAAAATCTCCAAGAATTCCCCCACCTAGAGGTTGCAAAACTTATTTAAATCCATGGTATAAATATGCTTTATGAACAGATGCCATCTTCGCTTCAGTATGGGGATTTTTTGCCTCCCAGATCTCCAATGGTTAGAATCGGGGCTTTTTTGTAGCAGGAACTCCTTTGCATATTAGGCCTCACCTCCCTGATGTAGCCAATCCTCCTGGAGCTGACAGTAGGCCCTGTACTAAGAGCCTTGTAAGCTCTAGGAGGATTGGCTACATCAGGGGTGTGTGGCCTAATATACAAAGAAGTTCCTGCTAGAAAGAAAAAGCTCTGGTTAGAATGCAAAAGGGGGGGAATGGCTGCTAAATGAAGGCAGAAAGAAAGAAAAAATCAGAGGATATAATTCAGACAATTTGGCTTTCCATCAGTTCCCCTGCTCCATTCAACCTGAACACCAGCACATTCTGGACGTCTGCAGCGTCTTCTCACATAAGAATATACACCATCTATTAAGATGTGTTTCAGTTCATGTCGGGCAGTATATTAACACTGGATTACTGGATACAGTCCAGTGCGCGCTGTCAGATTGACGGGGAAACGGCTCTCCTCAGTAATGGGAGAATGTCAGGCTGGGAGACCCAGTACAAACAAACAATATTTTACTTTTCTAAAGGCCGGATGGCGGGGAGAAATCTGTGCTGCTTGTCTGCTGACTGCCAACTTCACTTTCCATCATCTTAAATCCGCCCCCCCCCCCAATGCTTAACAAATCAATCCAGTTAAAAATGGTGTTCCCAAGTTCTCCGTGACCTCTGGAAGGCTGTTTGGCCATGCTCCTCACCTTTCAGTTATTTGAACAGCTCTTTGAAGAAGCCTGCTATACAAGGAAGCACATATAAGCTAATCAATGCACTGAGAAAGCTCTTACAGCACAAATAATGGCCGTGTACCATTGGAGAAGACTCTTGGGAGTCCCTTGGACTGCAAGAAGATCAAATCAGTCAGTTTGAAGGGAAATCAACCCTGACTGTTCCCTGGAAGGTCAGATGCTGAAGCTGAAGCTCAAACACTTTGGCCACCAAATGAGAAGGGAGCACTCACTGGAGAAGACCCTGATGCTGGGAAAGACAGAAGGCAAAAGAAGAAGGGGATGGCAAAAGATGAGATGGCTGGACTGATATAACGAATGAATTGCTGATATAACTATAATAACTGATATAACTAGCGAATTTGAGTGGACTTTGGAGGGTGGTGGAAGGCAGGAGGGCCTGGCATGGCTTCGTCCATGGGGTCGTAAAGAGTCAGACTCGACTGTGCAACTGAACAACAACAAACCATGAATGCACCTGTCCTGAAACATTTTGGATGGAATATTGTTTATCCCTTCCTAAGTTCAATGTTAATTCTGATTTACCATCCCTTATGATTCCTGTGCATTAGGAAGGAGTAAAAAAAATCTAAAACTGGAAGTTTAATAAATGCAACCTGCCAGGAAAAAGAATTGGTGCTTGCTTTGTTATCAAGAATACTTGAAGTCAATATCAACATGTCCAAACAGACATATAAATGCAGCCAGGGCTTTTATTATAGGAAAAAGCCCAGCAGGGACTCATTTGCATATTAGACCACATCCCCTGACATCACCATTTGGTGTAGCGGTTAAGTGTGCGGACTCTTATCTGGGAGAACCGGGTTTGATTCCCCACTCCTCCACTTGCAGCTGCTGGAATGGCCTTGGGTCAGCCATAGCTCTGGCAGAGGTTGTCCTTGAAAGGGCAGCTGCTGTGAGAGTCCTCTCCAGCCCCACCCACCTCACAGAGTGCCTGTTGTGGGGAAGGAAGGTAAAGGAGGTTGTGAGCCACTCTGAGACTCTTTGGAGTGGAGGGCGGGATATAAATCCAATATCTTCTTCTTCATTGTTTCACACAGGGCTTTTTTTGTAGGAAAAACTCAGCAGGGGCTAATCTGCATATTTGGCCATGCCCCCTGATGCCAAACCAGCCGGAACTGCATTCCCGTGCGTTCTTGCTTTTAAAAAGAGCCCTGTGGCGCAGTGTTAAAGCTGCAGTACTGCAGTCCTAAGCTCTGCTCATGACCTGAGTTTGATCCCCGGTGAAAGCTGGGTTTTCAGGTAGCCGACTCGAGGTTGACTCAGCCTTCCAACCTTCCGAGGTCGGTAAAAGGAGTCCCCAGCTTGCTGGGGGGAAAGCGTAGGTGACTGGGGAAGGCAATGGTAAATCACCCCATAAAAAGTCTGCCGTGAAAACGTTTTGAAAGCAACGTCACCCCAGAGTCGGAAATGACTGCTGCTTGCACGGGGGACCTTTCCTTTTTCCTTTCTTGATGCCAAACCAGCCGGAACGGCATTCCTGTGCGTTCTTGCTTTTTAAAAAGTTTAGTTTAGTTTATTTATATCCCACTCTCCCCTCCAAAGCAGGTTCAGAGTGGCTCACAAACACAATAGAATAACAATAAAAACAGTTAAATTAAACATTAAAATAAACAATTTAAAGCAGTTTAAACAATTTGGTGCTAAGCCCTGAATGCAGTGTTCTCTTTGAACCATCCCTTTTGGACAACTTGAGCTTTCACACTGCGAAATGAGCCAACGGATGCCGAACACAATTGTGTTAGTGTCAGCCTGGTTTACCCAGAATTGGGCCAAACTGCTGGACAACCCAGTTATTAACGCGCATACCCCATAAAAGAAGAATTGCAGATTTATACCCCGCCCTTCTCCCTGAATCAGAGACTCAGAGCGGCTTACAATCTCCTATATCTTCTCCCCCCACAACAGACACCCTGTGAGGTAGATGGGGCTGAGAGAGCTCTCACAGAAACTGCCCTTTCAAGGAAGAAGAAGATGATATTGGATTTATATCCTGCTCTCCACTCCGAAGAGTCTCAGAGCGGCTCACAATCTCCTTTATCTTCCTCCCCCACAACAGACACCCTGTGAGGTGAGTGGGGCTGGAGAGGGCTTTCACAGCAGCTGCCCTTTCAAGGACAACCTCTGCCAGAGCTATGGCTGACCCAAGGCCATTCCAGCAGGTGCAAGTGGAGGAGTGGGGAATCAAACCCGGTTCTCCCAGATAAGAGTCCGCACACTTAACCACTACACCAAACTGGCTCTCAAAGAAATTTTCTGATAACAATGACCTAATTATTAGGGCTGCAGTAGTGCATGTCACACACTTAAATTCTTACCAGTGTAATGTAGATGCATCATGCCCTCTAATAATGACAAAATAATATGAGCTGTCTGTTATCATGCAGGGGAGCGATGCAATTATAAATTACAGCTGCACACAGAGGACTGGAAGAGAGTGGCTTTTGAGTTCCAAAGCCACAGTATTTGTGTTAAAGTTTTTAAAAATAAAATCAACAGGATAAGCTTCTAGCACTGACGAGCCCCAGGCAAAAGCCCACTGATAAGCCCTTCCATGGGACCACGGTAATCTCTATTCATCCATCTGATAAAGGGCACTTTTGACTCTCAAAAGCTGATCCTACAAAACCCCTGTTGGCCTCTAAGGTGCTACTGGACTTCAATCTCACTGTTTGGTGTAGTGTAGAGAGCCAGTTTGGTGTAGTGGTTGAGTAAGCGGACTCTTATCTGGGTGAACCGGGTTTGATTCCCCACTCCTCCAATTGCAGCTGCTGGAATGGCCTTGGGTCAGCCAGAGCTCTTGCAAGAGTTGTCCTTGAAAGGGCAGCTTCTGGGAGAGCTCTCTCAGCCCCACCCACCTCACAGGGTGTCTGCTGTGGGGGAGGAAGGTAAGGGAGATTGTAAGCCACTCTGAGACTCTGATTCAGAGAGAAGGGCGGGTTTAAATTCGTGGTCTTCTTCTTTTTCATTTATTATTATTATTATTATTATTATTATTATTATTATTATTATTATTATTATTATTATTATTATTATTCTACTGCAGACCAACATGCCTACCCCCTCGGAAACTGAATTCACCCAAGGCTTCCAACTCTGTCTGGAGTTTCTTTAGAGCTCCTGCCTTCAATGAGTGTGGGGAAGTGGGCAGAATGCAGAGTTGGCAGGTCTTACCTGGCTCCTAGTGGGGGATGTCCCTTGAGCATGCTTTGTGCGCACAGCATGATGACATCATCCAGAAGCGATGTCATCACACCAAGCACGTTGTGTGGGGGTACCCTAACCTTTGGGTTAAAAACTCTATGGTGCTATAGAGTTTTTACCCAAATGCTAGAGCGCCCCCTGCACAATGTGCCTGGTGCAATGATGTCACTTCCGGGTGATATCATCATGCTGGGCACGTTGGGCTCTGACAGAGCTCTTTGGCAGTGGGGATCCTCCACGGGCCAGCTCCATGCCAGCAGGTTGGGGGCCTCCAAACTGGGGGGACCTCCCCAATGGAAAGCAGAATGTCTGAAGAGTTCCAGGTTCAATCCCTCAAGCTACTCACTGGGTGACTTAAGGTCAGTCACACTCTCTTGGCCAAAACTGCCTCACAGGATGGTTGTTGAGAGGATAAAAAAGAAAAGGGGAGGGTGCTGGTATAAGCTGGTTTGGGCTCCCCCACTGCAGTGTTTCTGGGATCCAAAAAAAGAAAGTGAGGGTTCCGACCACCATCCTTCTCTAACTAAGCACGGGAGCACAGCAATCTCACTTGGGAACTGTCCTAACTGTCTGGAGACAGATTGGCTTCCAGGCAGATGAGCCCCCATCCAGTAAGATGACTTTGCAATCTGACCTTCCACTTTTCTCTCCAATGCCAGGAAGGGAGTCACACCAGAAGCAATGTGGAACTCAGTTCAACAGCTGCCTCCAAATGATTGAAAGTCTACTCTCCTCTGGGATTGGCATGCCAGAAATATTCCTTGGAAGATCTGCCATTTTAAAGACTCAGAAGCAGACGCCGTTGCAGTCCCAGAACCTGGACAGGGAATATTTACTATGAGTTTGAACAAGTGCAAACATAGAGGGCAAGCTACAGAATGAGCTCTTCTATTTAGGGTTGCCAAGTCCCCTACGGCCATAAGAGTTTTTTCTCCCAAATTGCTAGACCATCTGGGAAAACCATCGAGTTTTCCCAAACGCTCCTAGAGCAGCCGGCACGCAATGTCTCCAGTGTGATGACATCACTTCTGAGTGATGTCATCGTGCTGACAATGTCGGAGGAGGATTCCCCTGCCAGCCCAGTGTGGGCTGGCGGGTTGGGAACCTCCAAGGTGGAAGAACCCCCTCCCAGCCTGGGAAATTGGCAGCCCTACTCCTATTGTCCACCTTTGCCCGCGATGGTTAAAATGGAACCAGTTATATACCGGATTCGTTACAAAGTGCTGGTTATTACCTTTAAAGCCCTATATGGCTGAGGACCTGCCTACCTTAGGGACCGTCTTTCCCCATACGAACCCCAGAGAGTGCTGAGGTCAGCTGGGAAGAACTTGCTGACTATCCCCAGGCCGAGAGAGGTAAAGCTTCAGAGCACCCGTGATCGGGCCTTCTCTGTTATGGCTCCACGCCTATGGAACCAGCTTCCAGAGGATCTGCGGGCCCTGCGGGAATTTGAACAGTTCCGCAGGGCCTGCAAGACCACCCTGTTCCAATTGGCCTTCACCGACTAAGGGGGAAACTGCTATGAAATTTGTATAAAATAGCACCAGTATATTAATTTTATTAATTTTATTGATTTTAGAGTTTTAGTAGAATTCTAATTAATGTGTTAATTAGTTTTGTTTAAATACTTTGTAAAACTAATGTATTGATTGTGTTGTTAGCGGCTCTGAGCCTGCTTCGGCGGGGAGGGTGGGATATAAATAAAAATTGAAATGAAATGAAATGAAACGACTAGCCTGTTACCAAGTAGAGGTGGGAGGGCTGGAAAACGTTGGAAGCTGGAATTATTGCTTTGGCTCCTGCAAGCTCTCAGCTGTGTCAATGTTTTTAAAACCCTATTTGCTCCAATGGAAGTGGAATCATCTGACATCCAAGGGAGCAACAAGACAAAACAGTTAGCTTCGAGAAACCCTTAACCGGATTCGGATCGTCTTGGGTCCCCTCGCAATCAGGAAAAAAAAATTGCACTCAAGAAGTCTGAGTACAAGCATGCTATTATTTTAACAATGCACTAGCCAGGGCTTTTTTTTGTAGCAGAAACTCTTTTGAGAGAGCCAGTTTTGAGAGAGGCAGTTTGGTATAGTGGTTAAGTGTGCAGACTCTTCTCTGGGAGAACCGGGTTTGATTCCCCACTCCTCCACTTGCACCTGCTGGAATGGCCTTGGGTCAGTCATAGCTTTTGCAAGAGTTGTCCGTGAAAGGGCATCTTCTGTGAGAGCTCTCTCAGCCCCACCCACCTCACAGGGTGTCTATTATGGGGGAAGAAGAAGATGATATTGGATTTATATCCAGCCCTCCACTCCAAAGAGTCTCAGAGTGACTCAAATCTCCTTTACTTTCCTCCCCTACAACAGACACCCTGTGAGATAAAGGGTGAAAAAAAGGAGATTGTAAGCCGCTCTGAGACTCTGATTCAGAAAGAAGGGCGGGGCATAAATCTGCAGTCTTCTTCTTCTTCTATTAGGCCACACCCCTCTGATGTAGCCAATCCTCCTGGAGCTCTCAGTAGGCCCTGTACTAAGAGCTCTGTAAGCTTTTGGAGGATTGGAGGTATGTGGCCTAATATGCAAAGGTAGGGTTGCCAATCCCCAGGTGGGGGCAGGGGATCCCCCGGTTTGGAGACCCTCCCCTGCTTCAGGGTCGTCAGAAAGTGGGGGGAGGGGAGGGAAATGTCTGCTGGGAACTCTGTTATTCCCTATGGAGATTTATTCCCATAGAAAGTCATGGAGAATTGATCCGCGGGTATCTGGGGCTCTGGGGGGGCTGTTTTTTTGGGAAGAGGTGCCAAATTTTAAGTATAGAATCTAGTGCCTCTCCCCAAAATACCCCCCAAGTTTCAAAAAGATTGGACCAGGGGGTCCAATTCTATGAGCCCCAAAAGAAGGTGTCCCTATCCTTCATTAGTTCCTATGGAAGGAAAGCATTGAAAAGGTGTGCCGTCCCTTTAAATGTGATGGCCGGAACTCCCTTTGGAGTTCAATTATGCTTGTCACAGCCTTGATCTTGGCTCCACCCCAATGTCTCCTGGCTCAAGCTCCAAAGTCTCCTGGCTCCACCCCCAAAGTCCCCAGATATTTCTTGAATTGGACTTGGCAACCCTATGCAAAGGAGTTCCTGCTACAAAAAAAACCCCTGGCACTAGTGCAATGCTGCCAAGCTTTCTGGGCCCCCTATGGTGGCCTGGAGCCCTGGGCTCTTGTATCCTAGCCCACCCCCTTCTTGGCACCCCCAGTTCCAACCACCATCTTCCCTTAAGTTCTTCTGGAGCGGAGATGGGACAAAGTCCTTTTTTGAAAACCTAACATTGGCTAAACTTGGCAGGGAAAGTTGTTCCCATCTCTCCGTCGAGCCTCTTTGTGCGGCGGGGGCTGGCCACCTTTCAACACTGGGACACTCCTAGGCCTAATTAATGCACTGCTCAGCTGCGGTTTAATTGCTCTCTGTGTGCGGGTAAACACACTGTGTTTACCATTAGGAAAGGCAATAATTAAGTCTGATTTGTTAAACACGTCGCTGGATCTGCCGGGTGCAAAGTTTCTTTGCTAAGGAGGTCAGTCACAGTGGCCCAGCGTGGGGTACAGGACGTCGGCTGCCACCAGATCGGTAAGCCAGGCGTCCCTTTCCAGGTGCATTGCAGGTCCGTTTGTCAGCATGCGGTTCAAGAGCAGGACATTCAACACCCGGTTGTGCCTTCTGATTCATTTTAATCACATAATGGCTGTTAGTTTCATTGCTTCACTTCTTTTTTTTCCCCGCGTATGGGGAAGAATTCGTATCCTAGCAGAGCCTAACGCTACCAGTTTGGTGTAGTGGTTTAGAGCAACAAATGGGTTGGATTCCCCATTCCTCCATATGCAGCTGCTGGGTGACCTTGGCCAGTCATGGCTCTATCAGAGCCCTCTTAGCCCTACCTCCTTATAGGGTGTCTGTTGTGGGAGGAGGAAGGGAAGGAAGCTGCAAGCCTCTCTGAGACTCCAAGTGAAGAGTGGGGTATAAATCCAATCATCTCCTCCTCTTCCTCCTCCACTATGGACCAATTCAGTTTAGATCCAGAAGTTCTGCAATTGGGGCAACCCTATCAATCAGAGCTGGCCTCCTTTTCCCATGACTGACCACCTCCGTGGCTCCACCAGACTTAATGTCCCATCCTGCCTTTCTCCCTGACCCTTTCCCATTCCAACTTGGTCCACCATGGCTTCACCTCAGTTTTCCATTGTGACTTTAATTTGGTGCCCCATATTTTGTAAATCCAAAGATGGCAACCGTAGCCTTCTAGGCAACAGGGATAGATTCAATAAGCTCTCCCTTGCTTTGCTGTAAGATTTTTCCTTACATGGCTATTGTAACCATACTGCTTGGATGCAGCCCATTCTTTCAAGCTGCTGTGTATCAAATGTCTCCCTCTCTAGCAACAAAATACATCTAAAAGGTATATATCCCTGGGCTGGCCTGGTCTGAACCTCTCAAAACGCTACGTGGTTGTTGTCATCTTCCTTGGAAAGAAGCGGCAGAAGCAAAATGGCTGCCTCCAATCATTTTGTAGAAAAATAGGTGGTGGAGCTCATTAGCATAACTTATTAGCATCTGCCACCGCCACACACAGCAGCCAAGAGCAACATGATGCAAGAAAAGAGAGCCGCAGGCAAGGAAGGCCTGCTTGGGCTGGCTAGAGATCCAGTCAGTCCAAGCAGGCCTCACTCACCTGGGGCTCTCCTTGGCTTCCCCCCTCATCAAAAGGCCAGCAAGCCACCCGCCACCCAAAATCATATAAGTGGAGAAAGAGTCATGCGGGCTTCTCAAGGGGTTAATGGGGGCTGCTGGGGGCTTGGCAAAGCCCCTGGTGGCTGGCTGGCTGGCTGCTCTCCTAATCCAAGGATTGTTATGCAGCTGCACCTACTATTCAATGGACAAGGTAGGTGGGGAGGAAGAGGGGGGCCATCAGAAAGGTTCAGGGGCTGTGCTCCTGTGAGTTCCTGCTGAATCTGAGGCCTGGCTGCCTCCCATAACACATCTCACAAATATGTTTATGGGGAAAGAGGGAATTCGCAGTCTTCCTTTGTATTGTCACTTCAGACTGCCTATAAAAAACTTGCAGTATTGTGTCGCATGGGCTGCAGAATTCATTGTGAGCTACCCAAAGTGCATGCCAAAAACGGGACAGCAAAGAGTTCCTACCAATAAATCATGATGAGCGGGATCTTTTCAGCAGTCATATGACGCATGGTCTTGGAGAAGAGCAAGCAACATTTATATCAGAGCATTTAGCTAGGGAACAGAATACACCCTGGACTTCAGTGCAGAGGAGGGGCTAAATCAATGCATGACTGGTGCGACAAATAATGGATTGTCTAAATTCCTAGCCCAGATTGGCTCCTCCGTGGCTCACTTTGAAATGAGATGAAGCTGTGCAGAAAGCTAGGGCTCTTTTTGTAGCAGGAGCTCCTTTGCATATTAGGCCACACACCCCTGATGTAGCCAATCCTCCTGGAGCTTATGGTAAGTCCTGTAACTAAGAGCCCTCTAAGCTCTTGGAGGATTGGCTAAATCGGGGGGGGGGGGCATGGCTTAATATGCAAAGGAGCTCCTGCTACAAAAAGAGCCCTTAAGAGTCCCACACACTTGAAGTTCTCAGTTAAGTAGCCAGACACATAAGATAAGCGCCTTTTCAGTGCTCTGCCAGCATGCCATTCTGTGGCCTGAGAAATGTGCACTATTGGTGACAAATAAGGGACAACTTAGGCATCCTTAGCAGGGCTGGCCCTGCCACTAGGCAAACTAGGTGACCGCCTAGAGTGCCAGCCTTCTGGGAGTACCAAATTGGTTGCCCCCCATGTGACTTGGTGACGTTATCAGTGCAGGGGGGGCACCAGGAGTTAGCCTTGCCTAGGGTGCCAGACAGTCTAGGGCCAGCCCTCAGCCTTAGATGTTTTCAGGGCTTAACCCTTTTGTTACCTCAAAATGTGGAGTGACAGAGAAGAGCCAACATCACATGGAATCATCTCCTCTGCCCCTTATTCCACTCTGACCTGGATGGCCCAGGTTGGCCTCATCTTGTCAGATCTTGGCTGGTCAGCAAGATCAGCCTTGACTAGTACTTGAACGGGAGAGCACCAAGGAAGTCCACGGTTGCTACACGGAGGAAAGCAACGGCCAACCCAACCCTCATCTCGCCTTGCCTTGGATGGCTCTGGCTAGCCTGATTTCCTTAGATCTCAGACTCTCAAGAAGCTTGGTTCTAGAGTTGCATACCCACACCTTCTCTATGCGTCTCTCTGTTCTTTTCCTTGTGTGCGCTGGTAATATCAACAATACTGCTACAGGTAGATAGTTGAAGATGAATGCCTTTAATGCATAGAGACTGCAGCTATCTGTATTTGCTGGAAACAAGTGGTTATGTATTTAATGTTGACCAAGATGGACCAGGCTAGTCTGATCTCATCCAGGGGTGGGATTCTAGCAGGAGCTCCTTTGCATATTAGGCCACACACCCCTGATGCAGACAGGCCTCAAAGGCTCTTTTTTGTGAGCTCTCGGAGGATTGGCTACATCAGGGGTGTGCGGCCTAATATGCAAAGGAGCTCCTGCTAGAATTCCACCCTGATCTCATCAGATCTCAGAAGTGCTAAGCAGGGTCAGGTCTGGTTAGTGCTTGGATAGGAGACCTCCAAGGAAGTCCAGGGTCGCTACGCAAAGGCAGGCAATGGCAAACCACCTCTGTTTGTCTCTTGCCTGGCCAACACCCTATGACTTGACACCACTTTCCACCACCACCGTCTTTGTAAGGGACCTAGAGCAATGTTAACGAAAGCAGTGCTCGATGTTGTTCTTTTGATTTATTTTTAAATGTCCTGTTAAGCTCCAAAACAACAAAACAACTGATTGGAAGCAAATGGATAAAATGCTTAAAAAAGCTTCACAAAGGGTCACCTAGTCCTTGGGTTGCCAGTCCATGATGGTGAGGGGATTTAGGGGGTATTCTGGGTCTAGGCAGGATGTGATGACATCACCCAGAAGTGACATCATCACATTGGTAATGTTGCATGTGATGTTCTGTGTTTCAGGGGGTTTTTTATTTCTAAACCATAGAGTTTGCCCCCAAACCAGAGCATTGCCACGTGACACCCCCAGCGTGATGACATCACCTAGAAGCAGGGGTGGAATTCTAGCAGGAGCTCCTTTGCATATTAGGCCACACACCCCTGATGCAGCCAATCCTCCAAGGACTTAAAAGGCACTTTTTTGTAAGCTCTTGGAGGATTGGCTACATCGGGGGGGGGGGTGGCCTAATATGCAAAGGAGCTCCTGCTAGAATTCCACCCCTGCCCAGAAGTGATGAGTTTCCACCAGGTGGCTGGAAGTGAATCATAAAAATCCAAACTGGGGGGAAATCTACCAGGACCAGGTCTGGCAACCCTCCCTAATCCAGTATGATCTACTGTGACTGGATAGCAACTCTATGGTGTATTAAGTAGAGATTCTTTTCTAGGCAGCTTCCTCTGCTAGGTATAGGGTTGCCAAGTCCAATTCAAGAAATATCTGGGGACTTTGGGGGTGGAGCCAGGAGACATTGGGGCGGAGCCAGGAG